>NW_028277087.1:11900000-12525000 GCF_059951505.1 Python bivittatus
TCCCACCACCTCACTTCTGACACCACATGGTAGAAATCTTTTTTTCCCCCCACAGATTTCCCCAAGAGGTTTCTCAGAGACCAACACACAATTCTGTTGAAACATAGATTGTTTTTTATGGTACCAGAGATAGCAGAAACAAACCTAAAGTGGGAGTGGATGCAACCCCTCCATATAGAGTTATGCAGATTTTAATATACGTATATCTGATTGGATATAGCAAAATCATTGATTGGATACAGGAGCACTTTATGTGCCAGTGGGGTCAGATATGGGATGGACCTACACAAACAGTGCTACGTTGAAAGAAAAAAGTGGGCATTCTGTAAACATTCTTTCTAGAGAGTTATTGTTATAGAATTACCTTAATCTGGCCTTGGTTCCCAGAGCCTATGGTCACCTCCTAGTATTTTCTTCCAGCTCTATCCCCATTCTTTGGCTTTCTAAATGTTTTATGACTGAGCTGACAGGGTAATTAGGATGTGGGATGTTTTCACTTTATTTTTGTTATCTTAACCACCACCATATTTTCTCCCACAATACATAGGACTTTCAGGCAGATCATTACTCCATTAAGAGAACCTCCAAGCACCAAATAAGAAAAGAACTTATAGAAATCTCTATGATCCATAAACTACACATTTTCTAGAGTGCTAAAGGAGATACTTCCGGTTCTTATTTCTCAATGGATACTGGAAGTTGCTAAGATTGCTGTAAAGAAGATACCGGTACTTTTCAAGAGTTGGGGAAATTAATACATGGGCAATCATCAGTTGATTCCATGTTGAGGGAATGGTAAAGATGAAGCGGGAACAGCAAGTAGTAGCTAAGATTCCCTTTTCAACATTGCAAAGTGCTAGTCTGCCTCCAACCTGGGGAAGATCTTGCACAGTGAAAAGGTTGGGGGACCTCTGATGTCCAAACCCTGAGAAATTAAGCCTTAACTGAAGCAGCAGGACTCAAGTGAAGGGGCAGATTTCTTTATTTTCTTTATTTTGTATTTATATACCACTTTTCTGCTTTAGAGAGTACTCCAGGCAGCCTAACAACGTTTTTAAAACAAGTCACATCTAAACAGTTAAGAACATACATTAAAATAAAAATGAAAATTAGTATTAAAATCAGCTTAACAGTTAAAACCTGGGCAAAAGTGATGCATCTTTAGAGTTTTTATAAACACAAAGGAAAGCCAGTGGAGGGTGGGGGAGAGAGACAGTTCCAAAGTCAGTGCATTCCCTAGCTTGGTTGCTATACAGGAGAAGCTATTACCCAACACAAACCTCTTGTTTCAGCATCAGAACTTTTCATATGGTCATATCCTACAACATCCACCCCAATAGCTTCATACAGGTGTCTTACAGACATCTCCAGTGAATCAGAAACAGGATGTTATATGTGTGTATGTATGTTGGCTTCACCGCTCCTTCTCTGAGAATGAGTTGCTCCCATGCTACCGCTCATAGATATAGACTTGGAGGAACCTCTCTTGATTCTGAAGGCTTCTCTTCCTTCAAGGCTATTCGATGTGGGCTTGATGTTTCTTGCTTTATGTCTGCTGTGATGATCCTGAACAGCTGGTTATGGTGAACTTTAGTTTTACAAGTGAAAACATTTGACAGCATCACACATCATCCTCTGTATTATCAAACAACAGGTACTGGGAAGAGAATTGTTCTATGCAAATATCATAGTTCTGCAAATCTGTGCATTGCTTTTGGCATTCAGGAAGCAGAAAGATGTTAATTGCCATCAGTTTTTCAATACACATTTGCACAAATGAACAATCTGAAAAAGGCAATATTAGCGGGAAAGGGTTTTTTTTTAAAAAAAATACTGAACATTTTTATATACCGTTGACTTCAGTAGAAATGAAAGCTGATGCTTAAATCTCTTACACTGAAGTCAGCACAGAAGGCATGAACTTGGGGTACATCATACTGCAAATAATGTGCATTTTTTTAAAAAAAGAAAATGATCTTCCTCTAACAGGGAAGCATTAAGATCTCAGAGGTGCCCAAAAGCCTTAGTTGTGGCTTCTAGCTTGTCTTGATTAATATGACAGAAATGCAAAACAATTAAGTAGATAACTGGAGAATAATATTACATAGAGATCATTTTAATTAACTTTAACTATAAATTAAATTTATTTTGAGACCTGTTCCTACCTTCTACTTCTTGGAATGTGGCCTCTGCTCTGCCTCCCAACAGCCCAATGTGGAAATCTGAAAAAAAACTGTGCATACTCCTTCTGATGTAACTGTTCTCCTTATAAATATCAGAGTTTAGGCAACATAAAGATTTGCCTGCTCTGTTGAAGTTCTTATGGTCATGGTTTTCAAGACCATGGTTTTCTTATGCAATAAATAACCTTTCCTGAACAACGACAGGAACAACATCTGCAAAGGAAACAAGGAAGGAAGGCTTAAGGTTTTCCTTCAGATAAATTATCTTTAAAACAAGGGATTTGCTGAAAATATGGTAATGAAGCTCATAGATTTCACCCTTCCTGGTGAAGTCTCTCTCATCATTGACCTTGGTAGGGAGTCAGGTTAGGAATGATATAATTATCTCTTTTGGGCAGAACATGGAAGAATATCTAGTGACTTGCTCTTGTAGGGTGGGGTAGATTTCTCATTCTTTGCTGGGATTCTGGGGTGCCAGGAGGGCTGGCTTAGCTGGTTGGCAAGCTTGACCTATCATGTAGAGGATGAAGTCATCACTGGCAGGACTATGTTGTTCCTGTACTGTAGCATCTTGGAAATACTCTGTGTTTATAGAGGTATCAAATCAGGCTGTCAGAGTGAGACACAATTCCATAGAATGGGCAGGCCACACACACACACACATACACACAGAAAAAATGGCATTTGTATCCTTACTAACCCACCTCCATTTTTAGGACAGTGAAAATTTGGGCCAGTGCTTGTGAGTGTTAGCCTAGCATTTAGTTATTGATTCACATGTGACTGAAACATGCCTCAACCAGGCAGAATTTAAAAGTATGTTTTAACTCAAGCACATATGCCAGATGGAGATCCTTTCAGCCTATATCCAGAGTACTCAGAGCTGAGCTGAGCTCCTCCAAATTGTGTGGCAGATCAGCAAGGAAGTGTAAGATGTCATTAACACAAGAGAGGGCAAAATTAAGGCTTGTGGCTGCTACATCCAAGTAGCTGGGAGTTGGGGATGTGAATGAAGGCCAAAAAAATGTTAACTTTGCCTCCCCAAAAGAGCTCTTAAAAGCAGAGAAATTAATGAGGGGATTATTTTTATTGTCTGGCTGCTTATCTTAATGTGACAGAGCCTATCATTCCACTCAACACCCCGCCTCCACCCAGCATTCTCCATATATGAAACTGAAGTTGCAATAATACTTCATGACATGGTATATTGTCTGTAACAACCTCAGAAGCAATGGAAAAGCCATTGAAACTGCAAGGCTGCTGTTGATTAATTGCTTTTCTTTTCTTTTTCATAGGAATGTTATTAAAAATTACAATTAAAAAGATAAAACCTAATAAAAGTGAAAAGAAAAGAAAAGAAAAAAATATAAAGTGCAGAAATGAAAAAAAATGGAATAAAAACAGAAAAGAAAAAAAATAATATAGTAATGTCAGAAAACGACAGACACGGGTTCGGTTGTCCAGTAGACAGAAGTTTTTATTGGGCACGTTTGCAAAGGTGGGTCCCTCCCGCAGCAATGGAGGAACCCCGAAACAAGGTCTGATAGGTTTTTATACCCCCTATCTGTCCTCCCCCTCCTAAGAGGGCTTGGCTCACAATCTCACCTTTTTTTTACCGCCCCGGAGCGCCACTAATTAACCGCAAAACCGCAGACATTCCACTTCCTAATCCAATCAGCGCAATACACATTGTAATACCCACTTGACCCAACAGCCGCCCCCTGCCGTTTCTCTTCACTCTGGTGCGAACGTGCCTTCTGCCCATCCTCCCTCCTGCCGTCCCCCCCAAGGCTGCCCCATGGTGCACAGCGCTCTCCCCTAGCAAACATGGTTCATTTGAGGCCCTCACTTCTCCCTGCCTTCTCACAGTAAGGAAAAAGAAAAATATATAAAGAAATGACTTCCTCCTTCATCACAAGTACTAACAATTTTAGTAACTTCAGCTTCTCTTAAAATATAACAAATGATCTCTTCTCCTCCCATCTCTTACCTATAAACAAATCCTTAAAACCTTATTGTTCAGTCCTGATCAGCAAAAGTCCATTAAGGGTTACTAGAGATAACATATCTCTTTTAACCTTGATCACATAAACAAACTTTATATTTCTTCCTTTTACTTTTAACAATCTTGATCTTTAGTCAAGTCTCTTTTGTGAATAATGTCCTAGAACTCGATTTCTTTTCATTTTTTCTTTGGCTCTTCTCACAAAATTCTTCAAAGCTTTAGCAAGCCTGTTGTATAAATCCAACATAGAAAAGTTATCCAGGTCATTCTCTTGGTTTGTTATTTGTATATCCCTTTTAATTATGAAGACATCAGCCAGTTTCATTTGTATATCCAGTATAGCATCTTTTTCCATATCATTCTTGTAGCCTGTCATATTTAGATCTACTTTCAGATCAGTCTCAGGTTTGTCTGGTAAAACCTGTTCCTCTTCCTTAATATCTTTTAAACACAGTCTATCTTTAGAAGCAGACACTCTTAAAATTAACTTCTGGGTTCATTGTTCAAAAATATAATTAAGTATGTCCAGTGTTAAAATACTTTGCTTCATTCTGTATTAGTAATTCAAATTTAAGTGTTCTTCTCCTTTAATTGTAATCTTTAGTTCCTTCTAGTTCCCTCTAATGTCCAATCTTCAAAGTCTCATCCTATCATTTTTTATAAAGAGAATTCAAAACAAAAGCACTTCCCATGGGAAGAATTCTTATAATTAATTCCAAAATCTTACTTCAAATCCATCTGAACCCTTAGTCCATTTTGTAACTTTCCAAAATCAAAGTTCTAATTACCCTTTTGCTGTTTATTCCAAAATAATTTTTTTAAAAAAGTTCTTAAACTTGTACTTAAAATTTCTTTCACTAAGGATTGAAGGAAACTCACCCAGTGTCAGCCTTCCCAGGTAGGCCAGACAGGAAACATGACCAGATGAGCTAGTTCTACTTTATTGTAAGTCTACATTAACAGAATCTTGCAAGTCTGACAGTACAAATCTCCTGCCATCTCTTTTATAGCTTGATAAGTTAGGGAGGTTTCTTCCTGAGTTTCTTTCTCTTCCCATTATGCAGCTACAGGCTATGACCTTTTTATCTGATCGTTCCCTAGGTAACATCTCTTCCTCCCATCTTCCAGGGTCATTCCCACAAATCATTATACCCACTGCTGTAAAACCTGCCAATCCAAAGGTTCCTAATAGCTGAAAAGCAGTTAACAAGCAATTTCTGAAAGTGATTAGAAAAGGAAGTATACAAACCAAGTGTCCTTTTGTAGGCACCAACTTTTGGGGAAGAAATGGCAAACTGAAGATGGCTCTGTTGCAAGTGCAGCCTATGACTGTGGTGGAATGAAGAGTCAGTGAGTAGACCGCCTCTTCATAATTCCTCTCCAGGCAAGGAGAGGACTTGGGATTGCCCACAAATGCTCTGTACAGTTGCTCCTTGCAGGGAGACCCCAAGACAGTGGTCTCCAGTGAGTTTAGAGCTCTGGGAGACAAGGGAATGCCATCTTTTTGATTAACTGGTTTTCTGTTCACTAGACTAATCTTCTTTTAATCCATTAAATATAGTAGCCTTTTTTGTTTGGTCTTGCTATTTAGCAGATTTGTAATTGTTTTTCCACTTGGATATATGGATGCTTGCAGATCCAGGCAGTGGCATGAAAACAGACCTGTTATTGTATTCTGCTGTCAGTTGTTCTGAGCAATTTTGCAGGAAAAAAAAACAAAAAACCCTAAACCAAAATCATTCATTGTGGGGGAAGCAGTTATAAGAGCGATACATGAACCTAATGTGGAATCCTTAAAAAAAACAAAACAAACAAAACAAACTCTTTAATTAACCCTCCAATGAGTTAGGGAAAAGATAGAAACAAAAATATTAACACAATTATCCTCAAGTAAAGAACAGTGATTTAATTAGTTGTTAAAATGAGAAACAGTATATTTAGAAAAATTAGAATGTGATTCAAAACAGCCAACAGTCAATGACAGCACAAATTCCAGCAACTTAAATGTAATAAGTGTGTCTGCCTGTGAGGGAACTTGAGGAGAGAGAAACTAAAGAAATGAAAGCCAAGATTAAGGATTTATTCTAAAAAAATACATTAGAAAGTACTAAAGATAACTTGAGCCATTAGAGAAGCACATGGAGAATGGAACACTTAAGGAAGGCTGAAATATGGCTGGGAAAAACAAATTAAACTTTTTTTTTTTTCATCTCTCTCCCCAAAAGAGTGAAAGTGTGGAGTACATACCTCAATCAATTTTTAATATGGAAGATAACAGACATTAAACTGATGTTTACAAAAGCAGTAGGAAGTATATAAAAGAAGCCACAATGAGATTTCCTACAAAGAGGCTGGAGGAAAGTCAAGAAGAAAGAAATCTTCTGGGCTGAAGCATGGAAATGTAGTTCATGAACTATTCAGATCTAAAAAGGTTCCTGTGATGGCTCTGGAAAGCACAAGACAGTTAACCTCATTTTAGAAATGGGTAGATCAGGAAATGCTTTTGTTGAATTCCAACAGCTTTCTGTGGGTAATAGCATTGGGATTTTAAAAATGGAAATATGCCTCTCAAACAGTCAGTCTAAACTTCAACATTTAATTTTTGATCAGTTTGATTTTTACAGCATTTTTATCTCATCCTTTGGCCAAAAAGCTTTTGGTGTAGCATATATACAAACAACTAAAAAGGTGTCAAATCTAAAAGAAATGACACACAAGGGAAAAAGGACAGGGGAGGAAGGAAAAAAATTAATGAAAACTATACTAATTCTTAAATAATGAGCAGGCCAGCAGGAGAAGCCAATTGGAATAGATGGACCTAATGGAGCTGCTCTGGCCTGAACAGCATTTACGTTAATGAGTCAGTTCCTTAAAGCAGCTGCAACTCATTTTCAGGCTCCTATGGAAGCCTATAAAATGGTGGACTGCTTTAACGAACAACAGAGAGTACCTTTCCTGAATCACTGCTGATATATGCATAGTAGAGCTGTGAATCACTGGATTTGAAAGCAAAAAAGGCTTCAGAACACACAGGAAAAGGCCCAACTGCTTTTAGGAGCTAGAGTCAGGAGCTACTTCCATGATGCCCTGTGCTCTGAAACACCTACCCTTGAGAGCATCAGTTCTCCAATGAGGCAAAATAAAACAGCTGCTTTGAGCAGTAGACCCACCCAAGTCAAACACTTTGTCTCTAGAAACACCATCTGGAGAGGGTCAAGATGGCAAAACCAACCTCTTTGGAGCTACTTTATATTCATCATTATAAGCTGTCCTCAGAGCAACTTATTGTGAAGTGACTGTGGCATCTGGCAGCATTGACAGCCTTGTAGCTATCTCTGAGGACCACTCAGAGTGACCTTTGCTGATGGGTGAATACCAGTGCTATTATTTGCTAGTGTAGGGCTGTAGGGGAGAGAATGATGATGGTGGGGCATGGTAAATCCTCCTCCTACCTCAGACAACTAGTACTTTTGGCTGCTCATGGTAGAGAATGTTCTCCTGCATCTCTGGATTCACTTGCTATATCAGATACCACCCAAATTCTAGTCTTCTATGATAAACCAGAGAAGAGAGGGTAGTCTAGAAGCTTGTAAGGAGAAAACCAGGCCAGCTGTTGTTTGTGTACATTTAGAACCCATCTGAGCAAAAACATCAGCTCTCAAGTGGTCTTTCTAGGATGGTGGAAAGCTCCATTCAGCTTTTTCCTAGCTAATTAATCCAACAGCCTTCCTGTCAACTTCAATCAGCCTGTCTTACTACAGATCTGATGTAACTAGGAGAGGAGTTTCATTCCTTACTCTATTTGGCTCATTGACTAATTACAATTTCCATATTTAATTTTTCAACTGTAAATCATTAAATACCCACAGTAGATCAGCTACACTTGATGACTGCCTTATATTTGCTGTTCTCAATTTTAGTATGCAGCTCACTCTCTCATGGAAGCATGCTGCTTTTGGACTTTCGGGGAAGAAATGGCTAACTGAAGATGGCTCTGCTGAAAGCGGAGCTGATGACTGGCGGAATGAAGAGCTGGCAAGTAGACTGGCTCTTTGTAAATCCTCTCCAGACAAGGACAGGACTTGACATCTCCCACAAGTGCTCCATACAGTTGTTCCTCACAAGGAAACTGCAAGATGGTGGTCTTTGACAGGTTTAGAGCTCTGGAAGATGAGAGATTAGCCATCTTTACTCTACATTTTTTTTTCTTTTGGAATAAACAGCAAAAGGGTGATTAAAACTTTGATTTTGGAAAGTTACAAATGGACTAAGGATCTAGTAGACTTGAAATAAGATTTTGGAATTAATTATAAGAATTCTTCCCATGGGAAGTGCTTTTGTTTTGAATTCTCTTAAAAAAAAAAAAAATGATAGGATGAGATTTTGAAGGTTGGACACTAGAGGGAACCAGAAGGAACTAAAGGTTACAATTAAAGGAGAAGAACACCTAAATTTGACTTACTAATACAGAATGGAGCAAAATACTTTAACATTGGGTGTATTAAAGGATATTTGTGAACAATGGACCCAAACGTTAATTTTAAGAGTGTCTCCCATTATAGATAGACTGTGTTTAAAAGATGTTATGGAAGAGGAACAGGTTTTACCAGACAAGATTGAGACTGATCTGAAAGTGGATTTAAAAATGACAGGCTACAAGAATGACATGGAAAAAGATGCTACACTGGATATACAAATGAAACCAGCTGATGTCTTAATAATTAAAAGGGAAGTACAAATAACAAACCAAAAGTGTGACCTGGATAATTTTTCTATGTTGGATTTACAAAAGAGGCTTGTTAAAGCTGTGAAAAAATTTGTGAGAAGGAACAAAGAAAAAATGAAAAGAAATCAAGTTTTAGGACATTATTTGAAGGGACTAAAGATCAAGATTGTTAAAGGTGAAAGGGAGGAGTATAGAGTTGGTTTATTTGATCAAGATTATTTATTTATATTTCGAATTTAGATACCACCCATCTCACAAAGAAGTGACTCTGGGCAGTTCACAATAAAACAATTATAAGATTAAAATAGATACGTTATCTCTGGTAACCCTTAATGGGCTTTTGCTGATCAGGACTGAACAATGAGGCTTTAACAATCTGTTTATAGATAATAGATGGGATGTGGGAAGAAGACATCATTTGTATTTAAGAGAAGGCAATAAATTATTAAAATTGTTAGAGCTTGTTGTGATGAAGGGGGAAGTCATTTCTTCATATATTCCTTTTCTTTTTCCTTACTATATTTTTTCTTTCTTTTCTATTTTTCTTTCTATTTTTTTTTCTTTTCTGCAATTTCTATTCATTTTTTTATTGTATTAGTTTTTATCTTTTTAATTGTAATTTCTAATAAAATTAGTATATATATAAAGAAACATGCTGCTTTTATACAAAACCAGGTAACCCTAGATAAGTGGATTTATGAGCTTTAATGGCCTGGTTCCATCATTTGCAAATTCTTTAACCTTTCCAAACCTAGAGGAATAGGTGGGAGTAGTGCCGCCCAAGCCTCAGCAAAACAACATTGTACATCTCCAGTGAATACTTTCCTGGGATGCTAATGAGCACAACACTGGGTTTTATCTATCACTTCTTAATAAAAGAATGATTTTTATAAGGAAAATCTAATTTTCTCAGATTTATAGCACTTTTATACAGTTAAACCACAGCTGCATTTCCAATTCTTTTTCTTAAATTTCCTGAGCTTTCATGATGCCATCATGCTCCCCCCTCCCCTGCCTAACATAAATTGATCTTAATTTGCCCCTTCAAATCTGAATAATTCTGTCTTTAAAGCCTCTTCATGCATTGTATTTTATTGATATACAAAAATGTTTCAAGTGTGCACTTAAAGGGACAAAATGTGGATGTGATAAACCAATGAGTGCATCCTGAGAATGAAGGCTGAATGAAGCTTCATGTTTGACCTACATTTGGTAGCTGATTCAAGGTTTCTTTGGCATAAGCATATGCCTCCTTGTAAACCACGGTAGATAGATAGATAGATAGATAGATAGATAGATAGATAGATAGATAGATAGATAGATATACACAAACATTTCTAAGTCATCCCAAAAATGTAATCTTTGTCTGAAAAAAAACAATGATACAAACATGCTAAACTTACCTTACGGTAGATGAGGACTGTAGGTCATTCTGCTTTTATTAGAGTTTCAGCAAGGCTGTAGAAATGCAGGGAAATTAGGAAATTTGTAATCATTTTGCTATCAAAATGTAGGGCTTAATGGAGATAAACTTTAAAAAAAAAATCAGCACAGGATGTTACTTTGGTTGCCACTTAAGCTAGAAAAAGCTCACTGCTCATCCAGCATTATGTCTCTCTACCCCTTTGCTTTAGTCACACAACATGGAATTCAAGAATGACTCTCCAAGGTCAGCAACATTGGAAAATACGGGAACTTCAGCCCAACACATCTGGAGGACATTGCATTGGTGAAGACTGGCATAAACTATTGTGCCCTGCAGTGGGAAGAAAACAAGTTTATATTCCCCACCAAGTTGCCTATTTGCCTATTTATTTATTTTTTTAGCTTTTCTGAAAATCACTTAAAAACTTCTCAGGAAGTTAGCATGCTTAAGTGATACAAGCCTACAGAAGTCCTCTGCTCTAATTATAGTAATTTTGGTTTGACTCTTCAGATTTTGTAGAAGTAGGGACAAGGGACCCAAATCAAACAAGGAGCCCAGATATTTATTAGCTGTTTACTTTCTATGTTTTAGAAATTCTTATTACTCCCAACAAATAGCTTCCAATTCATGTGTGCCAGGTAGCCCTTTTCATTTCTTCATTTCACTTCTTCAACTAGCTAGCTTACTTCTTTTGAAGAAGGGGTAGGATAAAGGGCCAAAGTGAACTAGGATAAATCCCTTCTCAGGTGCCTGAAGGAAAAGGGGAGTTGATTTAGCATCAAACATGTTGAAAAGCTTGGCTCAGCTCTGGGTAGGCATTGTTTGCTTAAAGGGCTTTGTGGGTGCTTCTCAGAGGAAGAAGTGACACAAACCTATATGGAATGAGAGAGAGAGAAAAAGAATCAGAATACCTTTCCACAACTGCTGCTGCTGGAGAGAAATGAATTAAAGGCAACTCTTGCTTCCAGGTTTTGCTTGTGGACTTTCTGGGGGGGCTTAACTGTTGACAACAGAAACCTGGAGTTAGATGGATCAACTTGTCTCATCATGGCAATTCTTATTTTAAAAACTCCAAGAAAAGAAAAGGCTTCAATCATTCAGTGTCCCAGAATCTTTGCACGGTTAGGGAGAAAGGTCCTAATAAGAAGGTAAACCTGATCAACTACATAGTTGCCCCATAAATAACACACTTGTGAGCTGGAGCTACTTCAGCCTTACCAAATTCTACATGATACTTGGTACAGCACATGAGGACAACTTGGCAAGGTGCTGGAATGGGTGGTGGCCATTCAATTCCAGGCCTTTTGGATGAAATTGATTTCCTAGATCCATTTCAGTCTGGTTTCAGGCCTGCTATGGAAAAGAAACTGCTTTGGTTCACTGTGGGATGATCAGGCAAAAAGATAGGAGGATTGCAACCCTGTTCATCCTCCTGGATCTCTCAGCAGCTTTCTGTACCATCAACCATGGTATTCTCCTGGACAGACAGTCAGAGTTGGGATGTGGGACTGGATGAGGGCCAATAAATTGAGACTAAATCCAGATAAAATGGAGATATTGTTTGTGGGTGGTGCATCTGTCCAGCTGAGTGGTTCTCTGCCTGTCCTGGAGGACTCCTCACTTCCCCTAAGAGAGCAGGTTCATAGTTTGGGCATGCTCCTAGATCCATTCTTGTCACTAGAGGCCCAGATGATCTCTTGGTGGCATGGAGTGCCTTTTATCAGCTTTTGCTGATTTACCAACTGCAACCTTTCCAGGACTGCAACAGCCTTGCAACAGTTATTCATGCTCTGATAATTTATGCCAGTTCTTTACCATCTACATTGGCTGCTAATCCATTTTCAGACCCAATTCAAAGTGCTGGCTTTACCCTTTAAAGCCCTCAAGTGCTTTGGACCAGGTTACCCAAACCAGCATTTTCCCCTGTAAGTCCTACCCAGACTTTAAAATAATCTAATGAGGCCCTCCTCCAAGTCCCATCACCAAAGGAGGTGGGGTGGGTCTCTACAAAGGGGAGAGCTTTTTCTGTGATGGCACCTCATTTATAGAATTTCATCCTCAGAGAGGCTGAACTTGTGCCCAAAATAACATCACCTTGGTGCCAGGTGAAGATCTATTTTCCGAGACCTTTCTATTAAACTAGCTTTTAATTGCATTTTTCATTCATATTGTTTTAGTTCTGAACGACCACCTTGCAGCTGCCTACTTTATATGGTGGTGTTATTTTGCATTTTATTGAATATATTTTTGTTCAAGCTGAATTTTTTGTGTGTTTTATTGTAAGCTGTCCAGAGAGCTTTGGCTATTGGGCAGTTTCAAATAAATAATAAAATAAAATAAACTCAGTAATCGTCAGTTAATTGTATGTAATTCACACTCTGGCAAATATCCCTTTATCCAATTTTACTAAAGCACTAGCTTTTCACTATCTTCTGCAATGAAGTTTATTCATCCTATCAAGTTCATTTGAATAGGTTCTCCATTCCCCCATTCCTCCAGTTCTTGCCTTCTACCCTAACTTTCTTGCAAGGTGTGGTAGAACGTGGTTTTTGCATATTAAGAAACCAAAGAAATGTTTGCTTCTCTCACTACTTCACTCAGTCATGCTGAGAATTGGTTTCCATCTTGTATGTCACAGATTGTTGCCAGATCACTGAATTGTTATCTCAATCATACACAAAGTAGTAGGACACAACTTACTGTGTTCTGATCAGTGAAAACTCTTGAAACTTGTTAGGAACAGATCTGATTTCATTGCAGTTGTAATAATC
Organism: Python bivittatus; assembly: GCF_059951505.1. Classification (NCBI taxonomy): domain Eukaryota; kingdom Metazoa; phylum Chordata; class Lepidosauria; order Squamata; family Pythonidae; genus Python; species Python bivittatus. Next base: position 11,913,112 of record NW_028277087.1, read on the forward strand.
TCATGGCTGTCCCTCATTTTGGAGAACCATTTTGGTGTAGTGGTTAAGGCATCAGACTAGAAACAGGGAGACCATGAGTTCTAGTCCTGCCTTAGGCATAAAACCAGCTGGGTGACCTTGGGCCAGTCACTCTCTCTCAGCCCTAGGAATCAGGCAATGGCAAACCACTTCTGAAAAACCTTGCCAAGAAAGCTGCAGGGACTTGTCCAGGTAGTTGTCAGGAGTCAACAATGACTGGAAGGCACAACCCCTCCCCTCAAACCCCGCTCATTTTAGCTTCACTTGAAATGCTAAAATCCCATCAAAAAGTTCTATCAGAAGTGTTACCATATATCCTCCTTTACATATCAACATGAATTTGCATATATACATGTACACATGCGCACATAAACATACCAGTTTTATGTACCGCATTTCAACAAAGTGGGGAATTGCTATTTCTAAAGTGGAGAATAACAGCCTAATGATTCAAGTCTAGAGTTACAGACTTTGCTTTTAACACAAATAGAATTGCACGCAGTAATCTAAACACAGCTGTGCCATACATTTATATGAAGGCAGTATGATTTTCTCAGTTTTATTTTAAATGCATTTTCTAATAATCCCTAGAGCAGAGTTTGCCTTTTTCATAACTGCTACACAGTGAATTGATGTTTTCATTAAGCAAGCCACAACAAAGCTGAAATCTCAAACCTAAGTCCCTGCCAATTCAAATGGGACTCTTCTTGTCTAATATGCATCATGTGTCAGTTTCACTGAACTCTTTTAATGCCAATTTATTTGATCTGGGGAGATCCTTCAGAGTTCTTTGTAGTCTGTTTGAACTTTCAGGTCCCCCAAAATTGGGCATCATCTTCAAACCTGCCCATTTCATTGCTTACCCACTGATTTATGAACAGTCTGCAAAGCGCTGATCCCAAAGCAGCTTTTTAGAAAATTCAACCCTATAAATTCATCCATTACTAAAATGGTTGACCTCTAATTTCTCCTTCCAGTCTTTTTAACTGAAAATTCACTTCATAAAAAGATACATACTCATGTATTCCATGACTGTTTTATATTTTCCACATTACTCATATGTATGTTCTTGTTAACTTCCCCAAAGAACCTGAAGAGGTAAGGGAGGCAGGACTTCCATTTGTAGAAGCCATTTTTATGTTTCTTCAGAAGGAGATTGTATTTCTTAGTGCTGCATTTTTTCTTTCCACTCCACTTTATAATAATGTTATTAAAAATTACAGTTAAAAAGAAAAACTAATAAAAAATTTTAAAAAATAGAAAGAAAAATAGAAAAGAAAAAATAAGAATATAATAAAGAAAAAGAAAAGATATATATGAGGAAATGACTTCCCCCTTTATCACAACAAGGATTAACAATTTTAGTAACTTATCTTCTCTTAAAATACAACAAATGACCTCTTTTTCCCATATCCCATCTCTTATCTATTAAAAAATCCTTAAAACCTCATTGTTCAGTCCCGATTAGCAAAAGCCAATTAAGACTTTCCAGAGATAACAACATATCTATTTTTGTTGTTGTTGTTTAGTCGTTAAGTCGTGTCCGACTCTTCGTGACCCCATGAACCATATTGCGCCAGGCCTTCCTGTCCTTCACTGCCTCCCTGAGTTTGCTCAGTTTCATGCTCATTGCTTCAGTGATGCTATCTAACCATCTCATCCTCTGCCGTCCTCTTCTCCTTTTGCCTTCAATCTTTCCCAGCATCAGGGTCTTCTCCAAAGAGATCTCTCTTCGCATTAGGTGACCAAAATATCTGAGCTTGAGCTTCATTATCGATCCTTCCAATGAGCAATCAGGGTTGATTTCCTTTAAGATTGACTGGTTTGACCTCCTAGCAGTCCAGGGGACTCTCAAGAGTCTTCTCCAGCACCACAGTTCAAAGGCATCAATTCTTCGGCGCTCGGCCTTTTTTATGGTCCAGCTCTCACAGCCATACATTACTACTGGAAAAACCATAGCTTTGACTATGCGGATCTTTGTCGGCAAGGTGACGTCTCTGCTTTTTAATATGCTATCTAGGCTTGCCATAGCTTTCCTCCCAAGGAGCAAGCGTCTTTTAATTTCATGGCTGCAGTCTCCGTCTGCGGTGATCTTGGAGCCCAAATAAATGAAGTCTGTTACTGCTTCCATTTCTACCCCTTCTATTTGCCAGGAATTGATGGGTCCAGATGCCATGATCTTAGTTTTTTTAATGTTGAGTTTCAAGCCAGCTTTTGCACTCTCCTCTTTCACCCTCATCAAGAGGCTCTTTAGTTCTTCTTCACTTTCTGCCATTAGGGTGGTATCGTCCGCATATCTGAGGTTGTTGATGATTCTCCCTGCAATCTTAATTCCGGCTTGTGATTCTTCCAGCCTGGCATTTCTCATGATGTACTCTGCATATAGGTTAAATAAGCAGGGTGACAGTATACAGCCTTGTCGTACACCTTTCCCTATTTTGAACCAATCGGTTGTTCCATGACCGGTTCTAACTGTTGCTTCTTGGCCCGCATACAGATTTCTCAGGAGACAGGTAAGGTGGTCTGGTATTCCCATCTCTTTAAGAATTTGCCACAGTTTGTTGTGATCCACACAATCAAAGGCTTTTGCATAGTCAATGAAGCAGAAGTAGATATTTTTCTGGAACTCTCGTGCTTTCTCCATGATCCAGCGAATGTTGGCGATTTGATCTCTAGTTCCTCTGCCTCTTCGAAACCCAGCTTGTACATCCGGTAGTTCTCGGTTCATGTATTGCTGAAGCCTAGCTTGTAGGATTTTGAGCATAACCTTGCTAGCATGTGAAATGAGTGCAATTGTGCGATAGTTTGAGCATTCTTTGGCGTTGCCCTTCTTTGGAATTGGAACGTAAACTGACCTTTTCCAATCCCGTGGCCACTGTTGCGTTTTCCAAACTTGCTGGCATATTGAGTGCAGCACTTTAACACCATCATCTTTTAGTATTTTAAATAACTCAGCTGGAATACTGTCATCTCCACTAGCTTTGTTGTTAGCAATGCTTCCTAAGGCCCACTTGACTTCACTCTCTAGGATGTCTGGCTCAAGGTCAGTGATCACACCAGCGTGGACATCAGGGACATTAAGATCTTTCTTGTAGAGTTCTTCTGTGTATTCTTGCCACCTCTTCTTAATCTCTTCTGCTTCTGTTAGGTCCCTGCCTTTTTGTCCTTTATCATGCCCATCTTTGCACTAAACGTTCCTTTCATATCTCCAATTTTCTTGTAGAGATCTCTAGTCTTCCCCATTCTATTGTTTTCCTCGATTTCTTTGCATTGTTCATTTAAGAAGGCCTTCTTATCTCTCCTGGCTATTCTCTGGAAATCTGCATTCAGTTGCTTATATCTTTCCCTTTCACCCTTGCTTTTCGCATTCCTTCTTTCCACAGCTATTTGTAAAGCCTCATCAGACAGCCATTTTGCTTTCTTGCATTTCTTTTTCTTTGGGATGGTTTTAGTTGCTGCCTCCTGTACAATGTTACAGACCTCCGTCCATAGTTCTTCAGGCACTCTGTCTACCAAATCTAATCCTCTAAATCTATTCATCACCTTCACTGTGTACTCACCAGGAATATGATCTAAGTCATACCTGAGTGGTCTAGTGGTTTTCCCTACATTCTTCAATTTAAGCCTAAATTTTGCAGTAAGAAGCTCATGATCTGAGCCACAGTCAGCTCCTGGTCTTGTTTTTGCTGTCTGTATAGAGCTTCTCCATCTTTGGCTGCAAAGTATATAATCAATCTGGTTTCGGTATTGACCATCTGGTGATGTCCATGTGTAGAGTCGTCTCTTGTGTTGTTGGAAAAGAGTGTTTGCTATGACTAGCTTGTTCTCTTGACAGAACTCTATTAGCCTTTGCCCTGCTTCATTTTGTACTCCAAGGCCAAACTTGCCTGTTATTCCGATTACTCCTTGACTTCCTACTTTAGCATTCCAATCCCCTATGATGAAAAGGACATCTTTTTGGTGCTAGTTCTAGAAGGTGTTGTAGGTCTTCATAGAAGCGGTCAACTTCAGCTTCTTCAGCATCAGTGGTTGGGGCATAGACTTGGATGACTGTGATATTGAATGGTTTGCCTTGGATACGCACTGAGATCATTCTGTCGTTTTTGAGGTTGTACCCCATTACTGCCTTTCCCACTCTCTTATTCACTATGAGTGCAACTCCATTTCTTCTAAGGGTTTCTTGCCCACAGTAGTAGATATAATGGTCACCCGAATTAAATTCACCCATTCCCGTCCATTTCAGTTCGCTGATTCCCAAGATGTCGACGTTCAATCTTGTCATCTCATGTTTGACCACATCCAGCTTGCCTTGGTTCATAGATCTTACATTCCAGGTACCTATACAATATTGTTCTTTACAGCATCGGACCTTCTTTTCGCTTCCAGATACATCCACAGCTGAACGTCCTTTCGGCTTTGGCCCAGCCGCTTCACTCTTTCTGGAGCTACTTGGAAATGCCCTCCGCTCTTCCCCAGTAGCATATTGGACACCTTCCGACCTGAGGGGCTCATCTTCCGGCATCATATCTTTTAGCCTTTTAACATTGTCCATGGGGTTTTCTTGGCAAGGATACTGGAGTGGGTTGCCATTTCCTTCTCCAGTGGACCACATTTTGTCAGAACTCTCTGTCATGACCTGTCCATCTTGGGTGGCCCTGCACGGTATAGCTCATGGCTTCACTGAGTTACGCAAGCCCCTTCGCCACGACAAGGCAGTGATCCATGAAGGGGATATCTATTTTAACCTTGATCAAATTATATATATACAGTACTGTGCAAAAGTTTTAGGCAGGTGTGAAAAAATGCTGTAGAGTAAGAATGCTTTCAAAAATATATATTGTAATTGTTTATCAGTTTACAAAATGAAAAGTGAGCGAACAGAAGAAAACCCAAATCAAATTGATATTTGATGTGACCACCCATTGCCTTCTAAACAGCATCAGTTCTTACACTTGCACACTTTGTACACTGGCCAAAGTCAGGGATCTCATAGGATTAGAGTCAGGTGCATGATTAACCAATAATACCAAGCAGGTGTTAATGATCATCAATTTCATATGTAGGTTGAAACACAGTCATTAACTGAAACAGAAACAGCTGTGTAGGAGGCTTAAAACTGGGTGAGGAACAGCCAAACTCTGCTACTAAGGTGAGGTTGTGGAAGACAGTTTCATGTCACAGGTCATACACCATGGCAAGACTGAACATGGCAACAAGACTCAAGGTAGTTCTACTGCATCAGCAAGGTCTCTCCCAGGCAAACATTTCAAAGCAGATTGGGGTTTCAAGATGTGCTCTTCAATCTCTTTTGAAGAAGCACAAAGAAACGGGCAAGGCTGAGGACTGTACATGCAGTGGTTGGCCAAGGAAACTTAGTGCAGCAGATGGAAGACACCTATGCTTACTTCCCTTTGACATTGGAAGATGTCCAGCAGTGCCATCAGCACAGAACTGGTGGAAACCTGTGGGACCCAGGTACACCCATCTACTGTCTGGAGACGTCTGGCCAGAAGTGGTCTTCGTGGAAGAACTGCAGCCAAAAAGCCATACCTCCAACGTGGAAACAACTCAACTATGCATGAAAACATAGGAATTGGGGTGCAGAAAAATGACAGCAGGTGCTCTGGACTGATGAGTCAAAATTTGAAATATTTGGCTGTAGCAGGAGGCAGTTTGTTCACCGAAGGGCTGGAGAGCGGTACAATAATGAGCATCTGCAGACAACAGTGAAGCATGGTGGAGGTTCCTTACAAGTTTGGGGCTGCATTTCTGCAAATGGAGTTGGAGATTTGGTCAGGATCAGTGCTGTCCTCAATGCTGAGAAATACAGGCAGATACTTATCCATCATGCCATACCATCAGGGAGGTGTGTGATTGGCCCCAAATTTATTGTGCAGCAGGACAACAACCCCAGACATACAGCCAATGTCATTAAGAACTATCTTCAGTGTAAAGAAGAATAAGGAGTCCTGGAAGTGATGGTTTGGCCCCCACAGAGCCCTGATCTCAACATTATTATCGAGTCTGTCTGGGATTACATGAAGAGACAGAAGGACTTGAGGCAGCCTACATCCACAGGAGATTTGTGGTTAGTTCTCCAAGATGTTTGGAAAAACCTACCTGCCGAGTTCCTTCAAAAACTCCGTGCAAGTGTACATAGAAGAATTGATGCTGTTTTGAAAGCAAAGGGTGGTCACCCCACATATTGATTTGATTTGGGTTTTTCTTCTGTTCGCTCATTTTGCATTTTGTAAATTGATAAACATAAACAATTACAATATACATTTTTGAAAGCATTCTTACTTTACAGCATTTTTTCACACCTGCCTAAAACATTTGCACAGTGCTCTCTCTCTCTGTGTATGTACTGTATACTGTATACACACACATACACACTGTATCTGTGTATATCTATATCTATATTCCTTCCTATTACTTTTAACAATCTTGATCTTTAGTCCTTTCAAATTAGAACGTGGTTTCCTTCATTTTTTATTTGTCCCTTCTCACAAAATTCCCTTCACAGCTTTAATAAGTCTGTCTCGTAAATCAAATATTGGAAAGTTATCCAGGTCACTCTTTTGGTTTGTTATTTGTATATCCCTTTTAATTATTAAGACATCAGCCAGTTTCATTTATATGTGCAGAGTAGCATCTTTTTCCATATCATTGTTGTAGCCTGTCATGTTTACATCCACTTTCAGATCAATCTCATTCTTGTTTGGTAAAACCTGTTCCTCTTCCATAACATCTTTTAAACACAGTCTATCTATAATGGGAGACACTCTTAAAATTAACGTTTGGGTCCATTGTTCACAAATATCCTTAAGTACGCTGAATCTTAAAGTATTTTGCTCCATTCTGTATTAGTAAGTCAAATTTAGGTGTTCCCATGGGAAGGATTTTTATAATTAATTTCAAAATCTTATTTCAAATCTATCTGGGCCCTTAATCCATTTGAAAATTTCCAAAATCAAAGTTCTAATCCCTTTTTGCTGCTCATTCCAAAATAATTTTTTTAAAGTCCTTAAACTTGTATTCAAAACTTATTTCGCTAAGGTTTGAAGGAAAGTGACCCCATTCTGTAAAACCTTCAATCCAAAGGTTCCTAATAGCTGAAAAGCCATTACCAAGCAATTTCCAAAAGTGATCAGAAAAGGAAGCATGCAAATTCAATGTTCCTTTGAAGGTACTGACCACGGTGTGAGCAAAAAGATGGCTAATCCCTCATTTCCCAGAGCTCTAAACCTGCTGTAGACCACTGTCTTGGGGTCTCCTCACAAGGAGTAACTGTATGGAGCATTTGTGGGCATCTCAAGTCCTCTCCTTTGTCTGGAGAGGCATTTCGAAGCAGCAGTCTACTCGCTGGCTCTTCATTCTGCCACAGTCATCGGCTCTGCTTTAGTTTGCTATTGCTTCCCTGGAAGTCCCCTTTTCTTTCCACTTCTCGTTACGTTTGATGAAAGTGCATTTGCTTCAAAAATTATTTCAAAGCAAAATATCATTTTGCAGAAATTCTCATGGATGATTTGCAATCTTCTTGCGCTTCTGTCATGATGAGATGGCCTAGATGTGTATGACAATGTCCTGCCTCAGTGGGTCCTCAACCTCCCTCATTTCTGCCACTTCAATGAAATCCCCAGGGAAGACATTAGATGAGAACTGCTCCCACTAGACTACTTCATGAGCAGTGCTATTGCTGGGAAACATCTTCCTACAAGAACATGGAAGAAATCATCCACCCAGTTTCTCTGCCCATAAATTTAGCAGAGTATTTTGAAAGGCAGTTTGTGTCCAGCTCTAGTTTTCCTGTATTTCATTTGTTAGGTAGGAATTTCCTTTGCAAACCATCTCTTGCTTTGCCTTGTTCTCAGATAGAGGCTGAATTAAATAATAACTGGATATGTTCTGATTCAATTCTTTCCAAATAGTCCTGTGGAATCTCTAGTTGTTGAACTCATAATTCAACTCTTTGTTGTCCATATAAATGTGAGCTTTTGCACTTAGGAGCCAGCTTAAACAAAATGAACATTTCATTTCAGCTTCTCTTTTACCCAGAAGGAACTATTTCCTCCTTCTTCAAGCTGCCCTTTTGCATTGCCAGTTTCAGCTTTGCAGTAGAGCATAGCCTGCCAATTTTTGGCTTATTTTGCCTGGAACAAATATTACATCTCATTTTCCACTGTAATCCATTTAATTGCTGGAAGAATGGAAACAGCTGGCTGGCTAGACTTTTAAATGCAAAGCATCCATATTTTGCTGTCAATAAAAGCTTCCTGCTTTCAGGGGAGGGGGGAGTAGGAATTTGAGGTGGCTGATGTGTTGACTGACAAGGAAGCAGCAGGCTTGCTAGGTGATGCAGAGGTCTTTGTCTGGTGGCAAGGTCATGGAGATGTGGTATGAAAGAGAAAAGATGAGCATGGTAATTGTCATTATTTTTCCACCAAGAAGAAGTACACAACTATTATTGTTGTCATTGTACACACACAGTGGGAATGGCTGAAAAGTGTAGGAAGAAGAATGTCTCTGATTTCTGAAACACACTGGATGGAAAAGAGGGCATGGAGCTGGGTTAGTGTGGGTGTAAAAGAGTCCCAGTGCTCTTGGGAAAATGTTAGAAAATCCATGCAAGAACTAGATTATCCTATGAGATATATAGTTAGCTCATATTCAGCAGTATCAGGTGTACTCAATGGTTACTCTGTTCCATTAAAGTATCATGCCTACGTTTTGTTTCAAAATCTGCATTTATTTCTGAGTGCAACTTTGCCCAATGTAATGAAAGTACTTAAGCAACCTTGGCTGATATAAAAAAATAAGTAAGGTCAAGCATTGGTTCTACACTGGATTGGCACTTTGAAAAACAACTCATGAAAGAAAACAACAATAACTGTTTTGGCGCAGTTGTCAATAAATCTACATGAATATACAGTACTGTGCAAAAGTTTTAGGCAGGTGTGAAAAAATGCTGTAAAGTAAGAATGCTTTCAAAAATATATATTGTAATTGTTTATGTTCATCAATTTACAAAATGCAAAGTGAGCGAACAGAAGAAAAACCCAAATCCAATCAATATGTGGGGTGACCCCCCTTTGCCTTCAAAACAGCATCAATTCTTCTATGTACACTTGCACGGAGTTTTTGAAGGAACTCGGCAGGTAGGTTTTTCCAAACATCTTGGAGAACTAACCACAGATCTCCTGTGGATGTAGGCTGCCTCAAGTCCTTCTGTCTCTTCATGTAATCCCAGACAGACTCGATAATAATGTTGAGATCAGGGCTCTGTGGGGGCCAAACCATCACTTCCAGGACTCCTTATTCTTCTTTACACTGAAGATAGTTCTTAATGACATTGGCTGTATGTCTGGGGTTGTTGTCCTGCTGCACAATAAATTTGGGGGCAATCACACGCCTCTCTGATGGTATGGCATGATGGATAAGTATCTGCCTGTATTTCTCAGCATTGAGGACAGCACTGATCCTGACCAAATCTCCAACTCCATTTGCAGAAATGCAGCCCCAAACTTGTAAGGAACCTCCACCATGCTTCACTGTTGGCTGCAGACATTCATTATTGTACCGCTCTCCAGCCCTTCGGTGAACAAACTGCCTCCTGCTACAGCCAAATATTTCAAATTTTGATTCATCAGTCCAGAGCACCTGCTGCCATTTTTCTGCACCCCAGTTCCTATGTTTTCATGCATAGTTGAGTTGTTTCCACGTTGGAGGTATGGCTTTTTGGCTGCAATTCTTCCATGAAGACCACTTCTGGCCAGACTTCTCCGGACTGTAGATGGGTGTACCTGGGTCCCACAGGTTTCCACCAGTTCTGTGCTGATGGCACTGCTGGACATCTTCCAGTGTCAAAGGGAAGTAAGCATGAGGTGTCTTCCGTCTGCTGCATTAAGTTTCCACTGTGTCTACGGTCCTCAGTGTTGTCCATTTCTTTGTACTTCTTCAAAAGAGATTGAAGAGCACATCTTGAAACCCCAGTCTGCTTTGAAATGTTTGCCTGGAAGGGACCTTGCTGATGCAGTATAACTACCTTGAGTTTTGTTGCCTTGCTCAGTCTTGCCATGGTGTATGACCTGTGACATGAAACTGTCTTCCACAACCTCACCTTAGTAGCAGGGTTTGGCTGTTCCTCACCTAGTTTTAAGCCTCCTACACAGCTGTTTCTGTTTCAATTAATGACTGTGTTTCAACCTACATATGAAATTGATGATCATTAGCACCTGCTTGGTATAATTGGTTAATCATACACCTGACTCTAATTCTACAAGATCCCTGACTTTGGGCAAGTGTACAAAGTGTGCAAGTGTAAGAATTGATGCTGTTTTGAAGCCAAAGGGTAGTCACACCAAATATTGATTTGATTTAGATTTCTCTTCTGTTCTCTCACTTTGCATTTTGTAAATTAATAAACATAAACAATTACAATATATATTTTTGAAAGCATTCTTACTCTACAGCATTTTTTCACACCTGCCTAAAACCTTTGCACAGTACTGTATGGAACTGTCAAAAATTAAGCTGAGGCTGAGGGAATCTTTATCTTTTCTCCATTATTTCTTATATGCACCTTTTCCCTAATACATACCTTGCTATATGCAGTGTTTTCAAATAGATATACTTTCATAAATAACCCCAACTATATGTTTTTGTTTGTATGTATTGAGCTAAGAAATATTTTGTGATAGATGGCACAGATATTATTTGCTCATTCATGCCATGGTAATTTCCCTTTTTACAAATATCTCCATTTCAGTTAAAGAGAAATTCATAATTGTTGTTGTTGCTTTTTTTAGCATCCACAGCTGGGTTAATCCTGCTTTTAAATTCAGAACCAAGTCATTGGCTGACTTAAATAACAGCAGTAGGCTGAACAGTGTTCATGTTGCCTTCATCATAATTTCAGTGTTGCTATTAACACAACCTTCTTATCGTATTTAGTTCAGGTAGGTAAGGGCATAATGAGAGCTAAAAGAATAAGAACCCCAAGAACCATCTTTTCATATGTTGTACAATTGCTTACTATTTACATTTTCTACCAAAGTAAACTATAGTACATAAGATATTAAATAACTAAACTGCAAGAAATGTAGGTCTCTTAGATCAAGCCTTTTAATTTGCAGGCATGAAAAACATTTCAACCCCCAAATGTCCCATCCTGTACTCATCCTCCAAAAGATGAGTTGTTCTCTTTCTAACCCTATTGGAAATATTCCACTATCAAAATGGCTGGAATACCTTGATCAGAAAGATTGTGGAACAGTTCTGGTAAAATTGGAAAGGGAAGCTTCAGGGTCAAAACATTTTAACCTTGAAATGCTTTGCATCTGTTCTAAATCCTACAGCAAAAAATGAAGAATATGTGTAAGTGGAGTAGGGGGGTAGGCTTATTTTGGTAAAGCAGACAGAAACATCGAATATAGGTATGTTAAGCCAAAAGTAGACTCCAATTTTTTCTGTTTGGTCAACATTGTCCTAGCTTGGATTTCATTGCTGTGGATGTGATCCCACAGGCATTGTAAGGAATTTCAAACAAGCATTGCTAATCTCAAATTAGTGGTTTAAAAACATGGAACATTTTGTAGTCTGTTTTTCAGTCAGTATATGACCTCTGAGCTCACAGGTCAGAAAGGCAAACTGATCATCTGTATTGACCATCCATAGATGAATGTGGCCAAGCCATAGCAAAGCTCAAAACAGACCTTTTTAAAAAATTATTTACAAGTTACAAGAAAAAGATTGATAAAATACTTAAATGCCTTTAAAAAGCCATATACAACAATCTTGAAACTTAAGGAAAAAATGAATAGGAACAAAGAAGAAGAAGATTAGGGGGAAAAAACCCCTCTGTATTGATTTGTTCTATGATCCATTTGTTTTCTTGGTTATTCATGGTACTCTCCAGAGTCTTCTCCGATATCAAGGTTCCAAAGCATCAATACTCTTTCTATTCTGCTTCTTTAAAGTATAACTTTCACTTCCATAGAGTGTCATAGGGAAAAACCATTCCCTGCATGAGTCTGATCCCTGTAGGTATAGACACGTGACAACAAAACAATCTCTTTTCCAAGGCCTTCATTGCTACCTGACCAAGTGTTGGTCTGAGGCATATTTCTTGACTGCTGATTCCTTTACTGTTGGTCCTAAAAGACAGAAGCTGTCCAATATCCAATATTAATACCTTCATTGTCAATTCTAAGGCTGGTAGCTGTACCTATTAGTTTGGTCTTCTTGATATTTAATCTTAGTCCAATTTTTCATTGTGCTTCTTGATTTTCATGATTAGAGCTTCCAGATAATTTGCATTTTCAAGTCTCAAAGTAAGCATTTTTTTTTTTATCTGCCCTCAGTCGTTACCGACTCTGCAGTGATTGCTTTTGGAGGAGTCCTTTGCAGTTTTCAAGGCAAGGTGTTTTGGAAGTGATTTGCCAGAGCCTCCTTCCTAGAGCAGAGCCCAGCTGGCGAGTGCAGGAGGTGGGGTTTCCGTTGCTTCGCGCCTTTTTCGGGTGAGCGCGGCTTCTGCGCTACCAGCAACTGCTCCTGACTCCTTTTGCAAGGCACCGCCAGCATTTTTCCTCCCACCGGAGTGAGAGTACCCATTTATCTACTCACGTAAGTTTTTTTTCCCCAAACTGTTGGGTTGACAGGAACTGGAGGAGGAAGCAGGAGCTCACTGCTACGCAAAGGCTGGGCTTGAACCGCTGAAGTGTCGACCATTTCTGGCCAGCAACTTTCAGCATCATTAAGCCATTGCGCCACCGTGTCCCCCAAAGTAAGCATTAGAGGTACTTTATTGAATTATCTAAAGTAACCATTAGAGGTACTTTATTGAAATCTATGTAGTTCTTTCATTTTTTGATTTTGCTCAGCTATGTGGGTCTTGCTTAGCTTTTTGAGGCTAGCCTATGCTACTGAAAACAGATACTTGGCTGAGTAGTGGCCAATGCAGTTCTCTTAATAATGAAAAGCATCATGGAGTCCTGGCTGGGCACACCAAAGCCTAGTCATTGCATCTGCACTAACTGAAGTTTTCAGACCATGACTGAGGGCAGCTCCACGTGTTCCCTGGCTCACATCCCATGCCTTCTCTTATCTCTATGGCACAGCTAGGCAGGAACCACCAAACAAGCCAAGGGGAGTCTAGCTGATGTAGCAGTAGAGTTCTTCTTGGGCAGTTTGCCCGTCTCTGCCCTGCTCCAAACATGATGTTCCCTTTTAGTCTGTCTTTCCTGGTAAAAAAGGCATTCCTGGACATTGTAGCCATTTGAACCACTAATAAGAGTGATGGTTTTATGGGCACCCTGATGCTACCTACCGGTGAAGATGGAATAAAACTGTCCCCATTGAGCCTAACATTGCATCCAATGTCTGGCCCAAGACTTGCACAGACAGCTTCAGATAATAGACCTATGTGCTATCAGTTTATAAATGAGACAGGGCTGTCCCAGCAATTCATATACTGTAGCTATTGAATAGCTTTAAGTATAAGATGCTCCTTCTAACACTCCAGTGCTACCTGGTGTGATTGTCTCTGAAAGGAAAACAAGACCATCACAAAACAGGCCCCGGTACCCCCATCCTGCAGAGACAATCCAATAAGAGATTGTGCTCAGTGGTCTCAAAAACAGCTGAGAGATCCACTAAGAGTAACAGAATTGCATTCTTTCTTTCTTTCTTTCTTTCTTTCTTTCTTTCTTTCTTTCTTTCTTTCTTTCTTTCTTTCTTTCTTTCTTTCTTTCTTTCTTTCTTTCTTTCCCTGATACAGATCCAACTGGGCAACCATAGTTGATTTAGTCCTCAAACCAGACCTGAACTCAAACTGAAATAGATCAGAAAATCAGAAAATACCATACTGGTATTTTAAAAGACTAGTGCACAAGTGAAATGTGAGGACAAATATGAGACCCTGGAGAGCTTTGCTAAGACCTGGTGGCTAATTCTGTGTTTCCCAGCATAAGAGCCAATGCAGGTAGGAACTGTGTGGATAGCTCCTTGTTACTTTGGGAATGTTAATATGGCTGGAGGTACATGTACAGAAGACACTTCTGCTGGCAAAGCCCCTCTAGCATAATACACAAGCACACACACACAAACACACGTCAACACACACACTCACATCCTGAAAGAAGATGATCATGAAATTGGTATTCCCAACAAGTAAGACTCATTAGAACCGGAGGCTAAGACTCAAAAACAGTGCTTTATTTAAATGTGTTTTTGTGCCTTTATGATCCCATACATTAGTGAAACTGGCATGGTAATTAATTATTTACTCTTGAGAATAGATGCCTGATCCGGCAAATTTTCACTCCATTTTTAAAAATTTTAAATCCGCAGAAAAACATGTCAGATCAGATCAATGAGTGAAAACCTTTTTTTGTTTGTTTGTTTCTTTTACTTTTAAAAACTCAACAGGCACCTAGCATCTTTGAACTCTTTGAAAAAATGAGGCTTCTTTCTCATCTTTGGACTTTCTCATCTTTGGACTTCCTGGAATGGGCTTGTAATCCATACAATAATTGTAGAACCATACAATAACTGTATACTTTCCATGCATTGTCAAGAGTGATTTTCTGAGAAATTAGATAGGACTGAATTGCAGGTGAGTACACGCAGCTCTGATATGAACCAGCTTCCCACTGATTTGGCCTTTCCTGTACCAGCAACATCTTTTTTGCTTGGCAATGAACGTTTCCCATCTTGCACACCGCCTAGTCTAATCTCCAAGACCTCTTCCATCTCAGTTTAATTTGCACACAATCACAATGATTGCTTGCAAGGTCTTGGCTCCTTTTTGATTGACATCCAGATGACATGGCAATTCCCCAGTTGTGCCCACTTCATAGAAGAGCTAATCAGAAGTCCCTCTCCAAGTAATCGTTCTGATCCCAAGCTAAAGGAGACCCCCACTTTCTTTCTCAGCTGTGGTTCCTACTTCAGTGCATCTATATGCTGAACTAGTTGCCGGCACTTGGCCCTGGGGAATTTTATTTTCTCCATCACTGTGACAGCTGGAGACTCTCTCTTTTATTTTAAGAGAGAGCAAAAGTTTCAGCAGTTGTTTCATTGAAATGCCAGCACACTGCTGCCTTTTGCCACATCTGTTTCTGATCCCAGGTGAATTGGACTGAGTGAACATATTAATCTGCACTTGTGACATCCATTCAGATCATCTCCAGGGTCCTGTCAAATCTCTCCACAGGGTACGCTAGTGAGAATGACAGTGCACAAAAATCGCAGATGGTGGCCTTATGTCTCATGGTTGGCTTGGCAGTTTTTCCTGCTTGCACCTCTAATGCATCATGTCTCATCCTTCTGCACACCTCACAACTGGAGCAAGTCTGAGCTTTCCCTCCTCACTGTTCTCCTTCAGAATCCTTGGAAAGCGTAGTCTCCCAGCTGGACCATTTGCCAAGCTGAGTCCTTGAACAGGAAAGGTTTAGTTACTGGATCAGGATGGTCTTTCATCCTGTAGAGCTGATTAGCAAGTGCCAACATTACTGATTACAATATCTTTTTTGTTAAATTCACCCATGAGTGGGCACTTGAGCAAACATTTAATGGAAAAGCAATGACAGCCAAACAAGACCTACTGCCTTAAGTGAGAGTATTGGCCTAATGGTAGGCTGGTCCTGATGGAAAGTAGGAAATGCGAATGTATACTAAGCTCCAAATCTTTTTTCAATTCTTGAGCTTATCCCATACACACACTATGGAACTAACCATGATTTGAGCATTGCTCAACTGAGTGTTTACTTTTAGTTTTTCTGCAGGCCATGCAATGTAATTATGTCAGAGACAAGGTCAGAACCCAGGGCTCCTAGGTAAAAATCATCTCTAAGTGGACATTCCTTATATACAAGGTGGGCAACTTGCAGCCTTCCAGATTTATTGAATTGCAACTCCCACATCCTGAATTATTGGCCATCCCTTCCAGGAATGCAGGGAATTGTAGTTGAGCAATATCTGGAGTGCCCTAGGTTGCCTACATTTGCTTCATACATATGTTCCTCTGGGACCAAGAGTTACCAAGAATCAGGCATCAACTGCTTTATAAATCATGCCTTCACTGTTTTAATTGAAAATTAAATTTAATTAGGTTGATTTGATGGGGGCACAGTGGGGCGAAGGAGCTCTCAAAAAGATGGTCTTTTAATGGATGTTGCACAACTGGTTGTTAAACCTGAATGCTTAAATAAAGATCAATGCAATGCCTGACTCACTTTCAAAGACCATCTGTTCATTATGACAGTTGATACAACTCTTGAATGGTTCCATGTGTCAGATGTCTCATAGCATCATCAAATAATGCTTCAATCTTATTCCTCCACCTAAAATTTGTTTTCCCCCAGTTATTAGCTAATATCTCACCTTGGTCCTATTTATCAATTTATTCTGAAGGGAATTTGGCTTCTTTCATTTTTTTTTCTAGAACTGTCAGAATCCTGTCTGAGTTTGAAGCATCACCATTAGATCTTCTGGACTAATGCCATTTTAATTATTTGGAAAGAGCCATAAAGGACTTCATTTAAACTGCTGTTATTCACAAAAGGAGGATTCATTTGAAATAAGAAACAATAACCCTGAAGAGGAACACTAGGTTGGGCAGAACATCGGGTATAGAAGGCTAGGACTTAACCTTTCGCTGGCCTCAGATCCAGGGCACTGGATTGTGGACCCCTGCATTGCAGTTCCAGGTACATCAGTGTTCTCTGAAGTATAACCCATCTGTTCTCTATAAAACAACCTAAAGCTCTAAAAAAAGAAAGTAAGACCTGGGTGAAAATATTGTGTTTGGTGGCCTTGCACATCACCAGCCATGACTCTTGTAGTCCTTAGAACCCCAAAATGCTAATACTAAAACATGCAGTATCCAAAGGTAAAAAAAAGTTGCTGCTCATAACATAAGACAACATCCTCTCTCAAAGTCTGGAAATCTCTGATAAATCACTTGTGATTTACTAAATTACCTCAATTACCCATTACTAAATTACCCAATGGGGGGTGTTTTTCTAGGTGTTTCTGCTTGCCCTGTGAGAGATCTAGAAAGGCTCTGCTGAGAGTCCCACCGTAGCAGGATGTGAGAGGAGCATGGATGAAAAGGGAGACTTTTCAGTGGTTACCCCACGTTATGGAGCATGCTATCTGCCACAGCCAGTCTGGCCTTCTTGCTTCTGCCATTTTTAAAAGCTGTTTGATGCTTAGGATTGTGTTTTGGGCACCATCTTGTCAGGGTTATAGTTTTAATCCTGTTTTATCTATGAAGTGTTATTCCTAGATAATTTTATTGCTGTTTGTATACTGCCCAGATTCTTTGGTTTGGGAGGCAGAACAATTATTGCAATAAACGAATGAAAAACCCAGAAGTATTAATCACAGTTCCTCTATCTTCCTCCTTTCTTTCTATCCTAGTATTTTCCATATATGTCTATATGGAAGTACTAAATACTATATATAAACACTAAATACTATATTTCATATTTCCATATACAGTGGTACCTCGGGTTATGAACGCCTCTGCTAACGAACTTTTCGGGTTACGACCAGCTCCGGCTGCAAAAATTTACCTCGGTTTGTGAACTCCGCCTCGGGTTATGAACTGGATCCGCGGCCATTTTCCCTCCCGTGACATGGTCCACGGCCATGTTTCCGCTCCTGACACGTGGTCCGCGGCCATTTTCTGCCCCTGACACGTGGTCTGCGGCCATTTTCCACCCCTGACACGTGGTCGTAGGGAGGGGGACTCTCCCTCCAAGCAATAGCCACCTCCCTGTCCTCCACGCCAGAACGGATTAACAGTAATTACATTGAACCTTATGGGGAAATTTCCTTCGGGTTGCGACCAATGCGGGGTGCGACCAGAGTCACGGAACGAATTAAGTTCGTAAACCAAGGTTCCACTGTATGTCTATATGGAAGTACTAAATACTATATATAAACACTAAATACTATCTTAGTATTTTCCATATATGTCTATATGGAAGTACTAAATACTATATATAAATACTAAATGCTATCTTAGTATTTTCCATATATGTCTATATGGAAATACTAAATACTATCCTAGTATTTTCCGTATATGTCATATATGTCTTAGGAAACATGTGGGGTCAGCTCACATACCATGATAAACCCTAAATTAAAAACAAGCACAGTTCCTGAATTCACATAGCATGCTATGCCCAGCACAATAAATCTGACTGAGGCTTAATGGGACGGTCCAGTTTGTGTAACATGCTAAAATAATAATTATGTTCTCTCACTGCCGGATCACAAGCAACCCAGTCTCATTTCAGTCTTGTCTAATATGCTTTGTGAAACTAGTCCCTATTTTCCTGTCTTCAGCCTCCTCAAAGTACATAATTTCAGGAGGGTCTAAATTGATGTCTGAATACTTCCTGGAGAATCCCACTTTCTTGCCAAAGGATTGCTCTCAGAATGGCTCAGTTCTGATGCAGATCTTGAGCAAATACAGTGGATCCCAGTGCAAAGGGTAACATGTAGGTATGAAGAACCTGTACATTTCTGCCACCGTTAGCAACACATACATGCCTATGCACATCCGTATGCACATACCCACATCCTATGGCAACACCTATTTTGATACTGGAGGGAAAAGGGTTCCTATTCCTGTTCCAACAGCTCATATGTCAGTAATGGGTGTCAGAGCATTTTAATGTTAACCCTTCCCTCCCATTTATTTATTTAATAAATCAAATTTATATCACCACCCAACTCCCCCACAAGGAGGGACTCTGGGCGGTTCACAACCAAACAATTCAGAACCAATAAAAACATAAATAATACAGCATAAAAGACAATTATTATTGTCCTTTTCCTGTGCTTGTTGATATAGAACATATTACATTTGGTTAACAATAATAGCAAGAACAGTATAGGTAGATTTTGAAGAAGGGGAGAGAGTAAACGCACTTCGGAAGTAAAAGCCTTTTTTCACCCTGTGTAGAAAGAAGGGAAATATAATTAGGGCAGAGAAAATGGTAATCAATTAACAGATATTCTTTTAATCTTCAAGTAGTTCAGCACTAAAGCTATTTGTGGATACTTTTGTTATGCAGATTTGCTCCAAAATAGCTCCTATATAATTGGGGCACCTTTCAATGGTTTCATGCTTGCTTCAATATCCCCACTTTATAAAAGCTGGGGGGGAAGGGAGTGGGAGTCCATAGGATGAGGAAGTTGGAATCCATGAAATAGTCTTGGAAATTTCAAGGAGTTGTTTCCCTCAGCCTCTGTTTTTGGAGTTGCTTTTTACTTGGGACGACTTCAGAAAGAAGCTCCAGTATTTCAGACATAGATATAACTGATACATTTTACATTTTCTCTACTACTTTCCAAGTGTCCTGTCAGCAACACTGTCGTTATCTTCCCTGTGTTTTCATGGAGGCCTTTATTATATAAAGATTTAGCAAACTTATAATATTTCCTAACCTCAACCTTAAGACTTATCATTACGTGATTTACGCAAGTAACTTAACTACTGCTAGAGCTGCACTGGCTCTCATTTGCTTTCCAGATGCAATTCAAGGTGCTGGTTATCACTTTTGAAGCTCTAGATGGCACAGGGCCAGGTTACTTGTGGTACTTTCTCCCCCTGAGGGTCTAGGTGAGATAGGTCCTACCAGGTTAGATAAGGTGGGTGAGCTCCAGATTCCTTCCCTTAAATGTTGCCATCTGATGGGACCTTGGAGGTGCACTTTTTCAGTGGCCACCCCAGCCATTTGGAATAGCCTCCCACCTACGATCCGAGGGATTCCTATCTTTTTAGCCTTCCGGAAGGCTGTGATGATCTGGCTCTTCCCCCAAGCATTGGGCTAGGATGGGGGTAGAGCTGTGAAGATGATTGGTCTGGAGCCTATGGAGAAGGGTACTTTTGTTTTTAGCTGTGTTTTTATGGATTGTTGTGAGCTGCCTGGGATGATTATATGAGATAGGCAGCCACATAAGTCCTGTAAATAAAATAAATACAATTAGCCTATGCTATATTGTACTAATGTGCTTCTCTAATTCCTAAACAGGGCTATGAACAGTTCTGTTCTCCTTTGTTGCCTGAGCTTATAGCAAAGTCTTTAGCCACCTTCCAGTGAGTTGGCTTCTGTTGCTGTCAGTTACTGTTCTGAACTACCGCTGAAGCCTTGACTTTGCAGTTACTCTGTCTGTGCTGGGGGGCAGGAGTGGCTGAAGGATGGTCCTTTACCAGCTGGCTGTAAGTTCTCAGCATCTCTACTGGAGTGGTGAAGCTGCTGGGTTCTGCTTCCCCTTTCAGCTTGTCTGCTGTTGGTTTGCTCAAGTCAAGCCTGGTCCTTCACCATCAGTCACATGCTAAGCTGATGCTGTTCCACTCACTAAGCTGAAGATTTTTCTTCTTTACTTTCCTACACACCCACACTCTGGGGCCACCAGCATTTTCCTTCTATAAATTGGAAACCAGGTGTGGTCCAGTCCTCTTCAGGGTGCCTTAACGTCCCAGAGGAGAAAACAAAGGGAAGGAAAAGCTCCTACTGGCCACTGCAAAGCTTTCCTTCCCCATGCCCAACATCACTCTTTGCTGTATGTTGACAGTAGGTCATAGGTGAATAATTTGCTTAACTGGAGAATTCTGGATTTCTTTTTGTATCAGTCTGTTTTAACTTGAAACATTTTACCTTTGCTGTAACTGCAATTTCTTCATTCTACTTTTAACATCCTTCGATGGAATAATCCATTTTCCTTAGCAAGGCACCATTCCATTATGTAGGACTTCATTTCCCATCATCCCTGCCAATAGGGATTGAGGTGAGTATAAGCAATCATATGACCGTTCTTTTAAGGATTTTCTACTTTAGTTCTCTGACAGGAGATCTGCATCTGAAAAAGCTTCATGGCAAAGACATTCAAGACCTCAGCTACAATAGGAAACTGACAAGGAATGCTGAGTGAGATTGGATGACCAGCAAAAAAACAAAAAACAAAACAGCCCTTTTAAACCTCTTTTGCAGGAAGTAGTCAATACTGGAAGACAAGATGAAGAAGAAGGGGTCCAAGTAATATTTTCTTGATGGGGGGCTGCTCTGCTAATCCCTCTATTTCTCTTCATTTTAAAGCACTCGCATGCATGCATTCTGTCTTCCTTATTTTTACAGTGGTCACCTGATTGCACGGAAGTCAGATTTCCTTCTGGCATGCAGGTAGCAAAACAGCTGATTTTCAATAGTGCAATATTTCCTTGTGGTTTTCTCCAAACCTTTTCATTTCATACTTAACAGCCCCCGCCCCCAATCACACAACTGACATTTGGCCACTTGGGGCTGCTTTTGGGGTGGTGGAAGGTGTTTGAAGATTGGATACAGGGACAGGTTCTTTCTAGAGGTTTCCATTCCCATCCCTGAAGTGGCAGAAAACTACTGAAAAGTGACCCAAGAAATTTCAGTCTTGCCTGGCAAATGATACCACCACCCTTCTGTGTTGGGACAGTATGTTGCAGATCCTGGTCAGGTGTCCAACCATGGAACATCCACATTAATTCCAGAAGCGTCCATGGGCATCCATGTGATAAAAAGAAGATGGTGCCCATAATGGTAAAACTGAAGCCCCACCATTTTACATGCAACAGACAACC
Organism: Python bivittatus; assembly: GCF_059951505.1. NCBI lineage: Eukaryota > Metazoa > Chordata > Lepidosauria > Squamata > Pythonidae > Python > Python bivittatus. Next base: position 11,934,761 of record NW_028277087.1, read on the forward strand.
TTATTAAATCTCAGGCATTAGACACACCTTTTATCAAAATACATTAATATGAAATATTTAGGGATTTATATTTATACACTATTTTTATTGCATTTTAATTGGTACTGATTCTCATTTTACTGTAAACTGCCCAGAGTCACTCCTTGAGCAGTGGCAGTGACCAAATGTGAAATATAAATAAATAAATAAATAAATATTCCTAGAGATATTTCAAAATTTCTCCAAATTAATATGTCTACTGCATTGGAACAAATTGCATCAGATCATGATAGAAGGTATAAGATACCTTTGATTGGGTGGGGTAAAATAAATATAATTAAAATGAGTCTCACTTCTATGCTTTTATATGTTTTAACATCAATATCCATGTTTATTTAAAAAAAAATATTTTGATCAAATTGATAGGCTTTGGAGAAAATTTAGTTGGGATGGTAAAATGCCCAGAATCTCCCTTTCCAAATTATGTTTGCCTATGACAGACAGTGCTTTTAATCTTTCAGATTTTTAGAAAGATCACTGGGCTTATATTTTAGTATCAATATTCTACTGGAATGATTTTTTTCCCCACAAATTGCCACTATGGGCTAAATTGGAAAGTTATTGTACTTACCCATTTAAATCCCGGCAGCTGTCAAGTACAAAATTTATCAGGACGAATGTAGTGTTTCTAACTTTGCTAGCAGTAAGATATATTTGGGCCCTATTAGGTGATAGGTTTAATTTTGATATAGAATCTCATGAATTCTTAACTCTCTGGAATAACTGTACTTTTAAAATTGGTGGTAAAACTTTTTACTAGAAAGAATGGGCACAAAAGGGTATAATTATACTAGATCAATTATTGTTTAATAATTACTTTAAATCTATTCAGCAGCTGCAAATAGAACTTCTTTTAACTCAGTTCTATTTTTTAAAACATATACTAACATGGGTTTTAAGATGGCATCAAGTGGTGGTATGTGTGTGAGTTGCTGCTTCTCATTGGAGTGTTATTGAAGCATCATTTGGGGTTGTAATTGTCAGAGTTGCCCAAAGAGCTAAACAACTAGCAGCTATTAACAGCCATTATGCTGCAGTTAGTGGAGGAAGGAAAAGCTGAAAAGCTACCTGCCTTGTCTGAAGACTGGACCAGGCTTAGAACACAGGCTGGAGTTGAGGCTGGAGGTCTTCAGGAGAGTTTAGGGGGGCTGGCAGGTGAGTATGCAAGTCTGGAGATACTATGATGGAGGGCGCAGGCTGGAGCATGGAGAACAGCACTGCCAGTTGGTGGAAAGGACAGGTAAGGCTGGGTGAAGTCAATCAAGTCCTGAAAGGCTATGTGGTCATAGGATGGACTGAGGAACTGGAGGTTCAGGGATGGAGTTTGTGATTATATAGGCTCAAGGTGATTGCTAGACCTGCCATTGCTATTGCAGAGATCACTATCTGGAGTCTGTTTTGCCAGGGTGCTGGGGAAGTGTGGGGCAGGGAGGAGATGTGTTCCCTTCCCTGGACTGCCTGGAAGTCTACTCCAACAGAGAGGAGAAGAAACAGATGGAGGAACTCTGGAGGAGGGAGACAGAGGAAAGAACCGACCCCTAGTGGAGGTCTGAGGAATAGCATTCACTCTCTGGAGTGAGAAAACAGGAAGACCCCTGGTCCCCACTAACCCCTATTGGGTGAGAGTCCGTTTGTAGCTGTTGGGGGGGTTGATTGAACAGTAGAGGTGGATGGGAGTTGTTCTGCTGTTGTTATTGTTGATTATTGACTGGTTGGAACTGGGGATAGGAGAGGGACTCATCCACCTTGGCTGAGTTCTGTGACTGGTATTGGATATGTGTGTGTGTGTGTGTGTGTGTGGGGGGGGGGGAACTAGGTAGCAGAAGAGGTAAAAATAGAAGGGAGGATAGTGGTAGTGTCCCACAGAAGGAAGGAAATATGGTGGGAGCTGGGGGGCAAGCTATTCCAAGGGAAGAAAGATTGGAAATTGAACTCTTAGATAAAATTCTCACTTTATCTGGAGAAACACAAAGCAAACAAATCTGATATTTTACAAAAATTTATTCCATTGTTGTCTTCCTTCCTTAAGGACTAGAAACTTTTAAAGATTGAACACATACTGAAGATATTATATGAAAGCTTCAAATTTGAGTTGAATTTGACTCCTCCAAGTACTTTTTGTGGAATCGATATGGAAGCGATTTGCCATTACTCCCCCCCCCCCCACTTATTTATAGTAAATGCAGGCTGTTGTTAAATCTTCTTCATCTCAGAGAAGAGGGCTGATTTGAGAAAGAACATGGCATCAGGGTAAAAGTGTCAAGTGTGAGTGCAAAATAAAACTACATGGAACAGAAATTGCCTGAATGGATGCCTGAACTGTCTGAGGATGCCCCATAGGTACAGTTAAATCCTTTCCTCTAGAGCAGTGTTTTTCAAACTTGACAACTTTAAGATGTGTGGACTTCAACTCCCAGAATGCTGGCTGGGGAATTCTGGGAGATGAAGTCCACACATCTTAAAGTTGTCAAGTTTGAAAAATATTGGCCTAGAGATTTGAAACGAACACTATGGTACAGTATGGCAAGTCTACGGCAGTGTTTTTCAAACTTGGCAATTTTAAGATGTGTGGACTTCAACTCCCAGAATTCCCCAGCCAGCTTTCTGGGAGTTAAAGTCCACACATCTTAAAGTTGCCAAGTTTGAAAAACACTGCTCTAGAGGAAGCAAAGGAAGAGAGAGGAAGGCAACTCTCTGGAGGGAGAGGGGAAATGATGCTCTCTGTCCTTCTACAGAAATGCTTACTCCAAGAAACCTTTCAGATGCAAAAGCTGTCAATGGTTCTCCAAGAACTTCCTGTGCCAACTGAGAGCTTTGTGTGTTCCTAATTGGTTTCACTGGTGCCTGTTGCAATAGAATCTGGCACTGTTAGGGGAATGGGAAAACAAATTTGCAAAACCTTTTGCAAAAGTCAAGCTGTGATCAAGAAAATTTTGGTCATTCACTTCACAGAGCATTCTATTAAAAATACCCAATTCTGGAGCTTTGTTGTGAGAAAAACAAACTCAGTGAATGGTGCTTTGTTCCTATTTTCAGAGGCATCGTTCAAAGGCATTGCTAGATTTGGGTACATGGTTCCAGCCTGAAATCTTTCATGGCATTCCCCAGTGCTTCTTGCAGGAAACAAATGCAGAGGACAGATGCTGAGTTCTCTTCAATCCAGTCCAAAGAGAAAACCCTTGGAAGCTGTTGCCCAGCTAGGCAAAACCACCTACTTAAGAGTGTCACCTAGTGGGAAGACCATTAGCTGGAGCCCCCAGTGTGACAACTGCCAATTATACACTATGGCTAGGTTATATCGGGCTTTATGCAGCTGTTCCTAAGTCTTGCCGAAAGACTGGTGAGATTCCCCAAAAGTATTGTAAGAGACAGCAAAATCTCCCAAGACTTTGGACAAAATTGGAGAGATCTATATATATATATATACAGTCTTTTTCCAGTGGAATATTGTGGCCAGCTTCTAGCAGATGTTAGCAAATCCACACCTAGACATGTCTTTCTTTGCTGTCTCCCCTCCTTAAACATCCTAAATCTGTGAGAGAACCTAAAACTGGAGCAGCATTGTTTGCTCAAAGCAAGACAAAGTGCTCCAAAAGGACTTAAAACCAGAGAACAATATAATGCTTTTATTCAACCACCCCCTTTGGCCTTATTGGCTGTGGCACAATAATGGTAAAGTTATGTAATGAAATATGTCTTCATGTATAATGGTATGTGGGAATGACCTTGGGAGACAGAAGGAAGTGCTTCAGACTAGGCAACAGTCAGATAAGAGGCAGCTGAATCCACAGAAGCAATGGGGACATGGCAAACGCCTCAGAAGGGACCCTCCCTATTTCTTGGACTGTAAGGGCAATAGGGGAGAGATGTCTGTTTAGACTTGTAAGATTCTGTTAACGTAACCTTACAATAAAGTTAGATCTAGTAATTCTGGGTGTGCTTCTTGTCTGGACTATCTTGCAAGGCTGGCATCATGACATGTACACACCAATGGATTGACTAATAGGAATGTTTCAATCAGCTAGGATACCGTTTTAATTCAAGATTGAAAGATCTTTGCAACCCTTTTACCTTTGGTAAGGCAGCGATAATAGGGATGAAAGGAAAAGAAAGCACAGCAGCCTCCAGCCGGTCCAGTAACAAGCCTATAAAGAAGCTGTTCTGAAACAATGCAGAATGTATTCAAATAAAAATATTCAAAAACTGTTTAAAAATTAAGGTCTTATTTAAAATCACAGTCCACCTTCTGACCACTTGCTTTTTGGGGCTGAAAGGCTTCTAGGGCATAGGTCATTGGCAAAGTTAACCTGAGAATAATGTATTGTGTGTTGTTGAAAAGTGCGTGTGTTTTCACTTTGAATATTTAATACAGTATGTGATGAACACACAGTATGCATAATAAACAACAGTCTAATAGTAGCACATTTTCTCAGATCTATACACCCAGTAGATAAATCTCTCACTAGCTCTTCAAGTGAAACTGCCTAAGCAAATTCTAGCAGAGGAATGAGAGTTACAAACAGTAAAGCAGAGTTTTCCCCAGGCAGAAATGAAATGTAGAGATAAAATGTAGTCCATTATACCACTCAATTCTTCCTCTGCTTTGTCCATATATGGAAGGAAAGCTGCAATACTGTCTGAGACTAAGCCAGAAAGTCTACCAGATCTCTCCAAACTGATTGAAAAATATCTAATATGACTTGAACATCACAGAACTTTGGTGAGCTGGACATAAATAGCTGGATCCTGATTTAGTTTATTCTATTTCATTTATTCTGCAGAACATGGGTGTCCTATCCCCCAGGATAAGCTTGCTTGGAGTTCCAGTACAAGAACATAGAGAGGAAACATATAAGAAACTTAGTAATGTGTCAAACTCTTTGCCCCTTTAATTCAGCTCATTCGCAAACATTTGGAAAATGTATTAAAGAGGAATGAAAGGAACTGAAGTGTGCTGTCCGCATGGATTTCTTTGTCTCTTTTCTTATTTATTATAAAAAGCACCAGTTCACATGCACTGGCCCAGAGCAATGCCATTGGGGTTATTGCTTGTCTTGAGTCCAAGAAGAAACACCTGATTCCATAACATTCTGTGGTGATATAACCAACGTTTCTGGGACTGCCCTCTGATTGTGCAAGTACTTTTTCTTGGAGAAGAAATAAATGAAGATGGGAGAGGGCTGGTGCCCTACTTTCGTCTCCAGATTTTTTTTTTTTTGTGTCTTGGAGAAGAAACAAATAGAGAACTATTCTGGTAGAGTCTCATGTGTCAACAAGTGCATGTCTTTGCTTGTTTCTTTTCTAGGAAAAAAGCATCTGCTTGTACAATATTGCCTGAGCAAGGGACTCAGAAGTGTTGATCACCTGACTGCACAAAGCTGCATGTCAAATGATTTTTCTTGGAGAAGAAACAGTGGAGGAGAGCTCCAATGGCACTGCTGAGATCTTTAGGAGAGTACTGAGACTTGTTAAAGTCTAAAGAAAGAAGGATGTCTAAGGTAAGGTGACATCTACTTCCGCTGCTTCTTTTGAACATTAAGTGACATTGTTTTACTTTTTGCAGAAGGACAGAAAAAATACCTTATTTTCCAGGATTTTGCTTTTTTTAAAAAACCAAATATGGAAGCCAGGATTCAGCCCAGTTTTAATCAGGCCAGCCTCCTTCCATCTCCATCACTGAGAAATGCCACACACTCATTTTAACACATTGCCCAGTGTTTCTAATTCTCCTTATTGAAAGCAATGAAGGAAGTCCTTCCCAATTACAATAGCCACCATCTTTCCAAGATTACTTCACTAGAAGTCTGAAATGGACCTTTTTCTTTGATTTTTCCTTGTGAAGGTGAGTAGTAGGAGAACTGGGATTCCTTGACCACAGAAAATCCTGGAGGAGTTCCTGGGCATCCAGATAGTTAAAAGAGAATGATTATAGATGGACTTTATTAGCTATAAAAATAAAGATAATACAATTCGTGGAGATGTTCAGTATTGGACAACATTTAGATTTAAGGTACTTATTCCTATACCCAACTTTCTATGAACTGAGGCTTTGGAAAACTTCTGCAAATTTTTGGTTTAGAACAGAAAGGCTGCCCAGCTAAAATATAGATCTCTTGAATAATTCGTTAACAAGATATATATTTAATCATAGGAGTTCCTGATGTCACCCATTATTATGTTCTGGCAAATATATTTTGGCATATTTTTAGTTGATTATTAGTTGCCTAGAGTCATGGTGAGTGGGTGGACAGATAAATTGGATGAATGAATAAATGCCATTCAGTGGAGGTGTTCAGATCTGATCACATTTGTTTAGACATGAATTATTCACTGCAGACTTGTGAAAGAATCTATAACCTCATTAAAGAATGGGCAAAAGAGGCCCCTCAAATGCAGGTGGCAGATGGTAAAGGCAATTCTTTCTTCCTTGGTTGAGCAGGAAGAGGTAAGCAGGAAGGGAAACTCCAGAGATTAGTTGTATCTGAAAAATGGGCTCCCAAACTACTTTTTGAGATTCTATACTAAATCTGTGAACCAAGAAATTGGATGGACAATTTCTCTGAGTTTCTCAAAGAACTCACTAAGCTTGAACTAGGTATCTTCTAATATCCTTTCCAACTATGATTCTGAGGCTATTCTGGTTGCATGGGTATCCAGGTTTTTCTCTGTTTTAATTTGGGTGGTGTTAATCAAGTCTGATGTAATCATCTAAGCTGCTCTTAAATATATTTTGGTTCCCAAGGTTCTCTCCCTTGTAACCTAGCCTGTTTCCCACCTTCTGGTATTGAACCAGCAGCACCATTGTTCACGTGGGCTGTATGGCTATACCATGGATCCGAATCCTAGGCAGAAATCCATCAGCAAAATAGTGATGTTTTGTGCCATTTTGGGTGGGCCTTTGATGATATAAAGACTAAAAGTGGAGTCTGAAACCTCCACTAGGCTTTTTGTGTCCTGTTTTCTTTAGCTTCCAAAATGCACACACAAGATGGACTAAAATGGTGTTCTTGCCCTCTTCAGTGACATGGCTGCTTCATTGCCACATCCTTGTAGTGCTTGCAGATCCTATGAAAACCCAAACAAAATGAAACAATTAGAAAAAATGTGACCTTCCTTTGCCCTAAATGATCAGGTCCAGATTGGCCTGTTCCCAGAGCCTTATGATCTGAGAACTTTCTGCCTGTCCCAGTTGTGATCAAAACTGGGTGATGGAACATGAAAAGGCTACACCTGAATTGTGGAACTTCTTGTTTTGGGAAACTGGGCTGGTACTTTTTCAGATGGCCATATGCCAATTGGTTAAGACCTAATTTAGGAAGGCATTTGTTCTGCAGGGAACATAAATCTTTTCTGATGTTTTAATGTAGCTGCTGTTTCTGTTTGCTTTATGTTGTATAACCCCTTTATTTGTAATTGCCTTTGTATGATGTTTGGGTACATTAATTTTAATTGTTAGTCACCTTTGGAATGCTCTCTTTCTTTCTCTCTTTCATATATCTATTGATGTACATAGTTACCTATCTATCTACCTATCATATATCTACCTACCTATTATCTATCTATCATCTATATTTGCTCCATCTTTAAGATAATGAAATACACAGTTCAAGAACATCTAGAGACTATGAGTCAGATCACTATGACCTTTCTCAATCCTTTGCAACTTCTCCTGAATAAATTAGCCCAAGCAATGCTTGCTGATGCTATTTATTGATTTAATTAAGTGCCATCAAGTTGGTTCAGCTCTTAGAAACCAGTTAGATAGAGCTCCAGGATGATTTATCCCCACCTTGGCCCTTTAGGTCTCCCAACATTGCATCCATCACCATTGTAATTGAGTTCATCTACCTTGCTGCTGGTCATCCTCTTCTCTTTCCTTCCACCTTTCCCAGCATTATGGTCTTCTCAAGGGATCTGGGTCTTTACATAATGGGCCCAAATTATGATAATTTCAGCTTGGTCGTTTGTGCCTCAAAAGAGAACTCTGAGTTTATTTGTTCTATGATCCATTGGTTTGTTTTCTTGGCTGTTCATGGCATTCTCAAGAGTCTTCTCCAACACTTAAGTTCAAAAGTATCAATACTCTTTCTATCCTGCTTCTTCAGACTGTACTCTCAGAGAAGCTGAAGTCGAATGTTACTCAGATGTGAACAGAGCAAGGGGCAGAGGGTTTTAGATAGAAGGAAGCTCTCTCTTTCAATGCCATTTCAGCATCAGTTGGTTTCTTCTGGGATCTGCTCAAAGGTTTTAAGGGTGACTAGACCATTGGATCATTTTACCTCATGGAGACTTTGTGCTCTCATTACCACCCTTGAAAAAGCTCAGCCACCTTCCCCCCAAATTCAAATCAAGCAATAATAACTTTTCTGAAAATAGCCAATTAGTCTGAACTGGCTATATTAACATATATAAAAGGGCAGTCCACTGGCTTTGCTTAAAATTTCACGAAGTTGGGCATATTTGGTTTTTCCTGACTGAAGGTGAATTCTTCTCACATTTGTTTGCCAAGTAAAAATCATTATATGATCAGGGAATTTGCTGGACTGCAAGGTAAGAGACTGAAGGGATAGGACAGTCCTCCACCTCGCCCTCCTCCTCCCATTTATATCCCGCCTTTCTGCACATAATGCGGCATATGTCTTACACACCTTTAAATATTCTGGACTGAAAGTCAGAAGAGGGTTAAAATATTTTTATATGGAGCATATATAAATAGCTGAAAACCAGCCCTTTGTCACCCCTAGAAGTTTCAGTTCGTTGTCTGCTGGGTGGGGTGGGAAGTAACACTTTCCAGGATTGCAGGATGGGGGAAATCTCCCTCCTTGTTAGTGAATCATCTGGGGAAACATGCAGATACCAAACCATCAAGGGTCATTTAGACATAGTATCATTCCAAGGAGAAACCTTCAGAGTGTAACAAATAGGGCAGTGATCTGGAACATTGCAGGCAGTCAGGTCCTTAAATGCATGTTCTCAAGACGGATGCAATGGGAATGCATTGCTGATTTTACATCTGGCACTGCTAGTGAAATTTTGTGCCAAACTTCCCGCCTGCTCTTCGAGGAGGCTGCCTCATTTCTTTTAATGTATGTGGCTTTTGGAGAGGGGGCTTGCTGCCCCGTGGGCCACCTCAGGGAAATAATAGTAAGGCAGCTGTCTGTTAAAACAGTGAATGGCAGCATTGGGAGGGGAAGAGAAGCTTGTTTGCAAGGATGGATCTACTTAGATACTGGACTGTCACCTTTGATCTCCAGATCATTCACAGGGAAATGTGATGGCTTCAGCACTCATGCAGATCTCTTTATTGCTTTCTCATCCATAAGGAATCTTCTAGCTCAACAAAATTTGCTGTAACTGTCATTCTTTTGTTTCACAGATTCCAGTCAAAATAATATGGTGTTTGCATTCCTATTCAAGTTAAATTAACAGAAACCAAAAGAACATTTCAACTCCACCATTGTTTCTGCCTACATTCTGTTAAGCATGTCCGTAAATAACTGTTCAGGTGACAGAAGAATCCATTTTCACCTCCCTCCAGCATTAAATTAATCCTTCCCAGAAATGTCAATTAAAACAGTCAAGACTTCTGACTGTGTCATGGAGATCTCCTTCTGACAGCTGCCCTTTCCTTTCTGGACTGCAGCGCAGAAACATCCTTAGCTACAAATAATGTTGCCATGGGGAAGGGATGGTATAGCTTTATATTAAGCTCATCAAGGCTATTGTCCCACTAAAAAAGAAGCATATCTGTGAAGTTCTATAGGTCGCTGCAATTAACATCTTGGCTGTAAATATGTTTACAAGGAATTCAACTCTTTGGCAAGGAATAAAGACTGCTGCCAAATAAATGGCGTTGCTTCCCTTAGAATCTCACAAAGCCTGCCTGGTTTTTGGAACATGAGATTCTCATTCCTGAGTGAATCCTGATAAAGTATAAATGAGTTTCCTGCAGGAGGTAAAACTGCAGGAATAATACTTGAATTGTGCTAGACCTTTGGGGACCAACATGCTTCTCTTAAATATTTTTGCACAGTGACATCACATCATTAAGCCATACCGTTAATCTCAGGGGAGCAATTTAGATGACTTTCAGATATTTGAGACTTAACCAGAGTGACCAATAACAAAGGTTTATGAGACAGCCAGTTCAAAGCTTCTGGAAGGCACCAGACTTCCTATGCTTATGTGACTAATGTTAGAGTTCCCATACCCATGTCAAGCCACCGGGCATCGCAAAAGTGCAACAGCTGAGTTAATGTCACTAGATAATGAAGGTTAGATCCACCGTATCACTGCACTGGAACAGGTTGCAGGGCAGTCCGTGGGCAGAAAGTATTCCTGGATTTGTGCTATTCTTTGTGTCTTGCTCTAACTTTCAAATAGGTTGAGATGCATGTAGCTTAAAAGTTACTAATTGCTTTGGCATTCTTTTCCACTACAACTGTGATTCCTGTCCTAAAGGAAAGTGAGAATCTGTAAATATCACAAGTGGAGAGTCAGAACGTATGACCTCTCCTCTGGCCAGAATGTGTCAGTTCAACAGATGTAACCACTGGTTGGCAAATGCTGTTTTTCAAAGTGGGTGGGAGGGAAGATAATCATCTGGTTTATATTGCTTGTTGACTACTTAGAGGATTATGTTTCCTATGAAGCTGGGTTTTGGCCTGGCAATAGTTGGGACAGCAACATGGAGCTTAATAGATGAAGGCAGGCCTGGAAGAAGTTTTGGATGCCCATCAGAAAGCCATGTCTGTTATTCCTCCTTCCTGCTTGGCAATTTACTGCCAAGTGCTGAGCTCTTTTTGTGCAGCTGGTCACTGTCAGATCCTTTGCAACCAGCTGTAGCTCTCCTGAGGCATTTTGGCTGGACTCTGGAGAGCTGGCAGTCCCCTGTCTTTGCTGCTTTCATGGTGAAGTTGAAGATAAAGAAAGCCATGCAAAGGGGAAATGCACAGAGATACCTATCCTCCATAGTCTGGGGCTTGGCAATTGCCAAATGTTTTCTTTAAAAAAAAAACTGGAGCACCTCCCTACCTTCCCGACTGGCATGTGACTTGGATAAGATCTCAACCAGCCTTTGAGAACAAGGTCCTTTGCTATACTTTGCCTGTTATGCACTTAGCATGCTCAGGGCTGAAGAAGGCCACCGTTTGGAATCAACGTCTCAGCCGAGTATATCCTTAAGTCAATAACTGCCAAGGATAAAAGAGGGAACAGAAATGAATGGGAAGACAGGCAAAGGGAGAGAGAAGAGACATTTTCTACTGCTTCATACTTCAAAGGAGCTCTTCACTTTGACAATGTTTCATGCAACGCAGCCCTTTGTGGTTGCTTTGTGAAGCAATACCCCCTCCCCTCGCTTCCAAAGAGGAAGGCAAAATTACTACACCATTTCAATCCCCGATAGCTTCTTCTAGAGTTTCCAGTAAGCTATTGGAAGGATTGAAGGAGACTTCTGTATATCCACAAGACACTCTTCTGGCTACTGGAAGTGAGTACTTGGAAGAGGTAATTATAGTTGCACCTTAAAAAGGGTAATAGTGATTCTTGGTGATGCAAATTGCCTTGTAGTGGTAAAACTCAATGCTTCACACAGGCCTAGTAAATAGGTGCAGTAGAAGAAATCTGCCATGGATTAATTTAGGAGCAGATTTGCAAGATCCACCAAAAAGATTGACCCAGCACCTAACATGGGATTGTGTGTGCTAGAATCCATGTTTTGCTTTTCAAAAAGAAAAAAAATCTGCATAAACCTCTTCCCACATCAGTCTGAAGAAAAAATGTGGCCAAACAATTATGTTTATGAAATATGTATGACAAAAAGACATAGTAAAAGGAGGGAGGGAAGGAAAAAGAGAGAAGAGGCTTATACTGAATCCCTCCCTCCCTTCCTCCCTCTGTCCCTTCCTTCCTTCCTTCCTTGTTACTGACAAACCCTCAGGAAGTTGAAACTCATAGCTAGGGAATCCCTGCATAGGGAAATTGTGTCTGAAACCATCACATATTGCAAATGAAAAGTTATGGATATTTCTATGGACAAAACCAGACCAACTGACCAACCAACTAAAGATTAAAAATGATGGACTAGAATATAGTTAGGCTAACCCAAACTGTAAAACTAGCTGGATTTAGACTGATCTAAAATTCAGATAAAGTCTTCTTATTTGAGCCAGCACATGGCAGGATAGGGTGTTCCAGAATACAAGGTTTAAGAAAGATCTATAGAGCTTCTGCAGAGTGAATTTCCACTGAAATATCAAATCATCCATCAAAAATTTTGCATTGAAATTTGGTTTGCAGTAGCCATGGAAAGGGAAATGCCCAGGCCACAGATAATTAGGGAACTCTGCACCATTTTTCCCAACAAAATTTTCTTAATTCTTATTTGTGCTTCACAAGTCAGATGGAAGACCTGTGAAGGTACAAAGCAGGCCTTTCTAGCTCCTGTAGAATGATGATTTAGCGTCGTCGTCATCTCTAAGGGACTCTGAAGTGTTTCCTATAATGATCACATTTTTAATAAAGGAAAGATAAGTCATTGGAGACTATGGCAACTCCCATGTCATTTGAAATACATTTTCCGGGCTCAAAGCTATTAGCTTAATGCTCCTGTTAATGGGGTGGTGGTGGAAATGTCACTGTTATTACTTCTCTAAAAGTGCAGTCCTTGCAGGAAATCTTTGAAATGTTATTCTTTTATCTTCATCCAATGTTTAGATGTGATGTTGCAGATTTTTGGCTCTCTCTTGGGAGAAAAGAAATTTCTAAAGTGATTTTCTTTTGATAGTTTCATCATGAGTCAGACACAAGCAATGTCCAACAGCTTAAATTGTTGTGCTGAAACTGCCCAATTTATCCCTCAAATGAGCCATTTCCCCTCTAAAGATTGCATGTTTAATATTTTCAGGTTGGACACTTCAGTGGCAAAGTAAATCTGAACCAGCTATTCTGGGATCCTACAGCCTGTAGATATATTCACACTATTTCCCCCTATGGTATTGAATTCATGTTGGTCACTGACTCTGAAGGCAGCACTTGAAGAAAAAACTCCATTTTCAGTTTGTTCAGAAGTGTTAGATCTTTAAATACCCACTTCATAAAGACAAATAAAAGTTAGCATTAAATGGCAAGAACCCACCTTTCCAATATATAGATAAGTACAAATCTGGCCAATTCTATTATCTGTGTTAGTAAGGCTATATGGATCTGCTAAGGTTTTTAAAATAGTTTTATTAAATTAAAATATTATTTTTAAAAAATACGATTAAGAAATCCATATCCATTTCCTTCACAACTTTCCCAAACACATGAAGCTTTTATATCAAACTTCCTCTAGAATTTATACCAGTGAATATAAATGCTAGAAGATACCTTTTAGTTAATGCACATTTCTTTGATGTTATTCTTTGGTGCATATATTTTCTGGATAGTAGGCTTTTTTAAAGCATAAGTTTCCTGATGTAATACCTGCTTTTTCTGAGCCTGTTTTTCAAATATAGCCATTTTTAAAAAATAAATTTATCACAACACTGGAATTTTGAGCAGGAACAGCAAACTGCAAATGAACTCTATTAACTTTGCAGGTTTCAGAACTGTGGTGAACAAGGCAGGACCCAAGAGTTCTCAGGCCACAGGTCGACTTTTTGTAAACATACAAAAACCATTGGGCTTCAGAGCTACCATGTGCCGTGCCAAGTATCAATTCAGAAAGGTGAGAGGACAAAGCCTTGAATTTAAACATTGGAGAGTATAAAATTCCTTCACGTCTTACACTTTCATAGGCTATCAACTGCGGGTACAACTTCATTCTTTCCTGCAATTAAAATTCTTATCTACCTCAACCATGTCTGAGAGATGTCAACAAACTCATTCCAAGGAGTCTAGGTAAGTTCTGAAGTACCAGGCATTCTGTGATTGACTTCCAAGCCCATGTCGGGAAATCTGGCAGAAGTAGCAGAATCCAATTTGGTAGTTCTTGCCAGTCCCTCCCATAAGTTTGTTTTTACACACATATACCCCAATTTGCTATATGGATCATCTGTTTCATCATGCAGGTGAGCAGGCTTCTTCTCAGTTCTCTCTCCTTTCTGGTCCTAATTGTCTCTCTGACTCAGAAAACGATGTAGGGTCAGGAAACATAATTTAGTTAGCTAGTGTCTGCTACCTAAGGGCTATCTATGTGAAAGGATGAGGATTTAGTGGAGACTTTAGTAGACACTAGAATGTGGAATATTCCCTCAGTGCAACCTAACTTGCCCTTGCTGTAGGGACCAATGGTTGCAAAATAGGGTGAGGGCCATACAAAACAGGGTTCTTCAACCTCAGCAACTTTAAGATGGGTGGACCTCAACTCCCATGGCTGGCTGGGGAATTCTGGGAGTTGAAGTCCACCCATCTTAAAGTTGCTGAGGTTGAGGAACCCTGATATAAAAGACATAGACATCTTCTCGTAGGAGAAAAAGAAAAATCTAAGCCAGTCCATCTGCAGAAATCCTCAGAAACACTGTATGTTATTGAGGTATTTGTTCTTCTCTTCCACCTAGTACCTGCTATCTACAGCAACCATCTAAATTCTACTATTGATCATACTGTTACCACTAGGATCTGATTCTATTCAAATTCTGTTCAATTCAGATCATTAATCCAATTTGACGTAGAGTGGTAGGTGAATTGATTTGAAGGCACCCCATTCACTTTGACATGTTGAATTTGAACTGACTTGACCATTAGATTAAAATATTCAGTTCAAATGGAAACATTTAATTAGGTTGAAGATTTGCACAGCCATATTCCTTAGTTTCATCCCATTGCCAGGCAATGTGCATATAGACCTCCTGATTAGGTCTGTATTCTTCATAATCCAATTAATGTATATTTTAAAATAAACTCATGTGTCCACACTTGGTAGTTCAATTCCTCCACTCATTTCTCTAGCATTTGTTATCTTATCCCTATTTAATCATTGCTAGTTCTGTATCTTAGAGAGGAAAAAAAAATTCTGGAGGACTCCACACCTGAAGCATTTTTCTTTCCACTCAAAGAAATCAAATAAATGGAAGTCCTTAATTATTTATCCATCTTAGTTAAACTGCCATTGATGCTTCTACCCTCTGAACTTTTCAATGCAGGAAACATGAAATTGTATTCTTCTTCTTTCCAAGCTCTGAGACAGATCCCTCTATCAAGTAAATGATAAAGGAACTGATGTGTATCAACGTCCCAAGTTTCCTAACTCCTTTTATGAGAAAAGATGCTTGTTCTAAGAATTCACATGGGTTTCCTTTGTGAATTTAAAGTTTTCTCTGAGGTCAGGCTGACATTTCCAAACAAAAATATCCAGCTAAAGATACCAAAGCAACAGTTTCCTGGAAGTATCCTTGTAATGTCATGCTATAGTGAATTGTGAAATCAGATCTGTCTGCAGTATTTTGAACGCCACAGGGTTTGCTTTCTTTGTTCTCTTACACTGGGCAAAATGTAAAAGCAGAGCAGGAAAAAAGTAACATGCTTGCAGGCACTTTCTTTGACAGGAGATGGTAAAAATAGGACTTGGTGTTCATGAGAGACTTGCTTTTTCTTCTGCATTCTATCATGATCCAAATGATCACTGGAAAGGGTACTTTGAAGATGACCATCCAGGAGTAAGGAATTCAGAAAGCAAAAGTATGTCACCAGGTAGGCATCTTAGCAACTCTAGGCGAACTCTAGGCTATTGTTGAAATCACAGAATTAAGGAGTTGAAAGGGACCACAAGTATCTTCTAGCCCAACCATTTGCAATGTGTGGAAAAATCAATTAAACATCCAACAGAAGTAGCCATCCAGCCTTTTCTTAAAAGTCTCCAGGGTAGGAGAGCCCACAACTTTCATAGGTAGATTTGACCAACAGGAAGCTTTTCCTTATATTTAGACAAAATCTAGGTCGCTACAAACTAATGCATATTATTTCTGGTCCCCTGGCTCCCCAGAGACCAAACAACAGCATTCCTCAGAGGCAATCCAAGAGCTTCCTGCATTAGAACCATTCAGGGATCTCTAAATTGGTTTTGTATTTGAAATTTGCCTTCTTTATAGTATGGGGCATCACAATCCTCCAGCCTATTTCAGGAGAAACTGAAGGGCAGCCTTGCAAGACCTAGTTTGTTTTGAACAAAAATGTGCTGGAGACTTCTAGTATCTCTGTCATATTTGCTTATTTACAAACATACAAGCAGAACATTTGGAAGTATTGGTCTTCTAGGGCAGAGTCAACAGCCAGCCACTAATCTCTTGTTATGTCTAAGAGAACAACTACAAGTTTGCTTCAGTTTTAGTCAATAGAAACTTTGTACAATAGAAACTCTGTAAGGCCCAGGAACAGGAAGCGGTTTGTCTGTTGTTCTGGGAGAGGAAAGTTTTCTTTGATGGGGTGGAGTGGCTTGAAATATTTAAATAAGCCTATTTAACAGTTCTATTCATTTTCAGACAGTTGGAAATGGAGCCATCGATCTTTCGGAAATTATGATTTCTGACTAGCTCTGATGGCCATATGAGTTTGGAAGGCAGAGATTTCTGTACAGGCCTCAGGGCACCCATCCTAGATTAGTGTGATGTCTGAATGCAGCCATCTGTCTCATTGGTCAGAAGCAAGTTGTAAAAGCCCAGTATTGCTTCTGACGTTAAAGGGAGTACTATCTTTCAGTCCCAGCTGTCAGGAAGCATGAGTGGAGAGACTTGCTGGAGAGACTTATGGTCTACTTTTGGGTTTCTGATAGGCATCTGACTGAGTATTATGGGAACAGAATACTGGACTACAGAGGCTCCTTTGCCTGATCCCAAACTTTTCTTCTTATGTACTTCTGAACCTCCTAGGAGAATTAAAACAACAAACAAACTTTTTCTATCTTATGGCTTAAAGGAAATGTATTATTTTTGTTGGAAATTTATAGTTAATAGATCCTCCCTTCTCCTGCAGGAAGCCAAAATGATAGTTTTCATACGGTATTCTGAAGAAAAAATCAATAGTATAATAACTAAAAGAAAAATCCTATTGTTGCTGTGTCCTCAGAGAAGACATAAAGAAAGCATGTAGTAGGGGGAAGTTAATCTGTACTCTGGGAACTCTCTCTCTGTAGGCACATGAATAAGTAGGCATAACTAGGAAGGATACGTACAGCATAATCTTTTTTTTCCGAATGCATCTTACTGTTGGGGTTAAAGAAATGCTGTACTTTGGGTTGTATTGTTCTGAAATGCAAGTGCTCTGTAATGTTTTGCTCTTTATATTGCCTTTGCATTAATATTTAGAGAGAGAATCTCGAAGAAGCTGTACAGAAACACACAGACCAATTTTATTTAAGATATTAGTGTTTTTTAAAAAAACAAATAGAAATATGCACATGCAGAATAATTATTAAAAAAAACAGAAGAAAGAAAAAAGGAACAAGTACAAGTACAGTATATGTCTTTATCTAGCAATAATAATAGGCAAATTAAAAAGAAGAAGAAAAAGAAAAAAAGAAAAAAGGCCATGCCCCCATTCCCACCCCTTCGATACAACTTGAACAGAATATCACTAAAAGCACAGCTGGAGTTGGATGATCAGCTATGTCTGCAGGGTGGCTGTTTATTGTTTTAGCTACATTTTTTATTTATATAATATTTAATATTTAACATTTAATTTTTTAAAAAAAAATACGGGGTAAATATCCTGGTGTTATTATGAACTGCTGGAATTTGGCAAGTAGATACGACATAGGTTTTGTAAATTGTTAGCAATTATGTCAACCGACTTTGATTTACCAATTATTATAATGTACTGGTCTTTCCAAGACTGTTTAAGCCACGTTGTTGCTTTAAACAGACGCAAGACCTCCCTGCTGGTTTAATACTTATAATCCTAGTTGATTTATTTAAGATGGCAAAATGCCATGGCTTAATATGCCATCTCCCCATTCTTGCAATTTGATTGGATTTTCCAGTATTTTGCATAGGTTACTCCAGTGGCTATAATCCTACGGCAGAGAATGGATTTCTTCTAAGGAGCTGGCTTCATCCTGAGGTAATCCTGCAACATTACCAAGGTGCTGCTGAAGCTCATTCCAAAAGCTGACATTGAAAGGTATGGGCCATTGACATACTGCATGCAAATGCTGTTGTCAGGCCATTGATTATGCCGGCTTCTCAGCTCTGGAGTTGAATCTTAATCAAGAAACCTAGCAGCATAATTTGCAAAGAGATATTTGAGCAGGGTCTAGGAGTGCAACTCTTTCATTCCTTAGAGCTTCAGCAGGTAGCTTTCCTACACTGGCCTCATTTAAATGAATATATGTTGCTATTAAAACCTCCAAGTAATTGCTATCTGGCCCCAGTTGCCTGTCCTAATCTCAAGTTGGAGCGGGCAACGGGAGCAATGGGGAATCAGTGCCATAAAAGTACCATCAGAAACCTGCTTGAAACCAAGTCAGTTTATGAGCCTTTATCTGGCATTGGGCCAATCAGCTCATCCCATTGCCCAAGAGCGAGTCTAACCTAGTTAGCTGAGAAAATCTCAAATGTGACACAAGGCTATACTTTTAGGAGCTTTTAACATCCATGTGGAATCTGCTTTTGTGTAGCTGGCTGGGAAGTTGTCACAAGACCTACGGCAAGACACACTCTTGACTTCTTGTTTGCCTTGGACCATGAGGACAGTGGTCTGAATAAGACGAAAGAGATTAAAGTTATGCTGTGATCATGGAGAGATTACCATCTGATACATTTTGGTCTCATGAAATATATCCCTCTTCCAGGGGTAGAACATCTATGAAGATATTCCATCTCTTGAGATTTATGGAGTTTGATAGATTCTTGAGTACTCTTGGGAAATTTCCAGAGGTCACAACTGGTGATCTTGTTGAGGCTGTAGTTGAATTAGAATATAGAATGGTGAGACAAAACAGGTCATAGATACAATTGCCTATAAGGGCTCTCTTAGATGCAGTGAACCCTAAGTTCTCCCTGTTTGTCTGGGGAGTTGTGGACAGTAAAAAAAAAGACACAGCTAGAATGCAAGTAGAGCAGACATGTATGAGAACACATAATTGTGCTACTATATGGCAGAGAAGGCTGCCAAGATGGCATAGTTTATAGTCTCCAGTGGGTCCTCAAGTAGCTGTCCACAAGAGCATTCTGAATGTTTGAGAGTTTACTATCATCTGTCCAGATAATCCTGTGAATGGAAGTTTTAGAAGGCTGTTGTGATAAATTTACAAGGCACTTCAGAGATAAAATTGGTCATCTTTATGCTGAACCTGCACACTGGTCTGACACAATTATCTATAAGTGTCCAGTGCCCCATTTCATCCGGTTATATGGGATTGATTTCAGTTTTTGAAATATGTGGACAAGGCACCTGTAGTTATAAAACCTATAACACATTCACTTGCTCATTTTGGTTAATTTGGGTAAGCTAAATGGGGGATAAGTGAGTGGATCCAGGGAGGGAAGAAATGAATTTCAGTTGGGTTGAGGACTGGTTTGGGGATTGAATCAATATGCCTGCAGAAGCCTTCCTTGGCATTGTACAGGCTTTTTGTCTCACATGACTTACTCTTTTCCCTCCATTATTTTAAATAAAATAAAGAATGTAAAATAATGCTTGTCGGCCCCACATTGGTCCTATGGGCCTGCTTAGCAAATAAACATGGTGGGTGTCCAGAACCCATGCTTTGCTTTGAAGTGTCTGTATCCCCTCCCAAAAAGAGAAAGGTGCATTGAGGTGGTGGTGGAGAGCATCCTGGGGGGGTAAGCTGAGTGGCGTACAGCAACTTCATCTGATACCTGCCATACCCTCATGGAGGATAGTCCATGAGAATCCCCCCTGTCTCCCCCCAAATGCTCCCCATAATCCCAAACATTATTTACTTATTAAAAATATTTGTATTGGGGTTGTGCAAATCCTTCAAAAGAGCAGCTTTTCAATACATAGGAGTGTGTATTTCACAGCCAAAAAGACTGCCGTAAGAGAGAGGTGGCTCTCCTACACTGAAGGAATGTAAGAGAAGCACTCTAAGGGGCTGTATTTACACAATAGATTGCATAGATTGCATTTAACAGGGGGCTACAAGATCTCATCCATCCCTTCCAATTTCCAGTGTGTGGAAATCCCAGAAGGATACTTCCATATAACAATTAAGGAGGTAAATCCCATGGGAGAAAATCGGGAGGAGATTTTTTTTTCCAAAGAAGACAACATAGGGTAATGTAATGGGTAAGGATTGCAACTTTATTCATTAAGCTGGGGCAGCCTTTCCCAACCAAAACCCAAAGTCTATACTGGCTGTTATTGTAGAAGCCAATATATCTTGCTGGCAGTGCTTGCACGGGAGACGGGACCAGTTGCGGGACCCTTCCAGTAATGTGGAAGCCGCGCACACCCAAAAAAGGTGTGAAGCAATGGAAACCCCGCCTCCTGCGCTCACCAGCTGGGCTCTGCTCTAGGAAGGAGGCAATGGCAAACCACTTCTGAAACACCTTGCCTTGAAAACTGCAGGGACTTGTCTAGGCAGTCACTGCAGAATCGGTAACGATTGAGTGTGGATAAAAATCTATCTATCTATCTATCTATCTATCTATCTATCTATCTATCTATCTATCTATCTATCTATCTATCTATCTAATCTATCTTGTGGAGTGGGGGGGGGGGGAGCCAGATATGGGAAAGTTGAACTAAAATCTGAAATGAAATTGCAACAGTAGAAATGCAGGCATTACTATGATCAGACAACACATTAAACCCCAGCTATAAGCCCCAGATCAACCACTGAGACAACCAGATCTTGTTCTCTGTTTTCCTTCACCAAGACAGGCAGAAGGACATGGAGCTGCCCCAGCTAATCACTGTTTATGCTTCAGGATCCATTCTCTGTCTTCACAAATTGGAGAGCAAGGTTATGCAGGATGGATTCCCTCTACTTCTTTCTGATATGCCTCGGAGTAATTAGAAATAGTATTGATACTTTTGAAATTTGTTATTGGAGAAGACCATGGATAGCCAAGAAAATAAACAAATGGATCATTGAACAATTCAGCCAGAGTTGTCACTCAAGGCAGAAAAGACCAGGCTTAAATTATCCTAGTTTGGACACATTATGCAAAGACCTAGCTCTCTGGAGAAGGCTCTGATGCTAGGAAAGGTAGAAGGAAAGAGATGGTGACCAGCAGCAAAGTGGATGGACTCAGTTACAGTGGCGATGGGTGCACTTTTGGAAGATGTGAAGGGCCAGGTCAGGGAGAGATTGTCATGGAGAAAATCTATCTATGTGGTCACTAGGAGTGGATACCAACTTGATGGCACATAATCAATCACTCAAATGTCGGGGCAGCCAACATTTCCCCAGATGTTCATCATCTCTGTGATGTTGTGATAAAATATCAAACTCCTAAATTATCATAACCAATGAAGATTCTTACAGGATAAAGTTGCTGAAAAAAGAAAAACTCTGCATCCACAGAGTTTAGCAAAAGTTTCCTAGTTGGCTCCCATAATAGGCAATGAACTAGTCCTGCATTTTAGAAGGAGAGGGAAGATGGATGAGTATGCTTGAAGGAAGTACACTAGTTTTGGGTGGGCTTAAATAAACTATACTCTTTTGGCCAAAATAAGGTAGAAAGCTTTTTTTCCCAACTAAAGCTTAGACATTGTTGTTGTTATTTCCATTTTTGTGCTGATTGATCATTCTGACTCCAAGTGATGTACAACCCTATGTTGTATTACAGTCAGGCAGCTCATAAAGTTAAGTGAGGTCTAGGCAGTCCAATTTATACTTGAGAGTCTGATAAATACTTTGATGAAAATGTAATCCAAGGGAAAAATGGAGAGCAACAGAAAAGGAATCAGAATTGAAATTGCCAAGATTATAACCTTCTATGTAAATCTCTGAGGCAGCCATTGCATTTGGAATACTGTGAACAGCTCTGGTCACTATTCCCCCCTCTATTTTGTACAGTTGGAAAAATGATAGAAAAGTACAAATGAGAGACTGGAATGGGATACAAATGGGCTTTAGAAAAAAATTAATTGTGGATATGATAGAAAGACCTTATGGACCAGTTTTATTTATTTACAGGACTTATATGGCTGCCTATCTCATATGATGATTCTAGACAGCTCACAACAATCCATAAAAAAAAAAAAAAAAAGTTAAAAACAAAAGTACCCTTCCCCCCAGGTGCCAGACCATTCATCTTCACAGCACAACCCCCATCCTAACCCAATGCTTGGGGGAAGAGCCAGGTCTTCACAGCCCTCCAGAAGGCTAAAAGGGTAGAGATCCCTCTGATCTCAGGTAGGAGGCTGTTCCAAAGGGCTGTGGTGGCCAATGAGAAGCAGCACCTCTGAGATCCCATCAGATGACAACATTTAAGGAAGGGGACCTGGAGTGTGTCCGCCCTATTTAATTTAATAGGACAGACAGTTACCCTCAGGGAGAGGTGGTCTCATAGGTAACCTGGCCCTGTGCCATGTAGGATTTAAAGGTGATAACCAGCTCCTTGAATTGCACCTGGAAAGCAACTGGAAGCCAGTGCAGCTCATGCAGCAATTTACTCAGGTGAACTGCAGGGCACCAAAACTGTGTGTGCTGCTGCATTCTGGACCAGCTGCAGCTTCTGGATGGTCTTCAAGCACACTGAAGTAATCCAAACAGGAGGTGACTAAGGCATGGGTGACTGTGAGCAAGGCCTCACAAATGGTTTTCCCTCTCTTATACTATTAGCATCTGAGCTCATTTAAATGGGGAGGGACTAAGAATAGCAAAAGGACGTATAGCCTATTTCTCTTAGCACAAAGCTAAACTAGAAAATCCAGTCACGGAAGCACCCCCTGGAAGCATGCCCTATCACTGGGATGTTAATTATGGGAGTTCTGGCATGGATGTATGTGCTTGGTGATTATGGAGAATTTATCGGCCCTGGACCTATTTTGTTTTTCTTCAGTTTTAATGGAATGTTTGGGTTTCTTTCTACTTTATTCAATGCCCACAGTTTATTGGATGGATGGGTGGCCATATAAATTGGATGGATGGATAAATAAATCCATGCCCTACGATATAGTGAAGGCTAACAACTTGGAAAGTTTTTTTAAACCTTACCAGAAATAAGGTTACCAAAAGGTGTGCATGACCTTGAAAAGGGACTAAGTGGATGGTCTTGAAAGGAGACTAGGTACCTGGCTGCTAGTCAAAATGGTTATTTAGCATATTACCTCCAGTTATATCCCTCCCTGGGCCAGTTTGTGGAAAAGATGAAATGTACATAATATTGCTAAAGTCCTCTGAACTCTTTCTGAACTTCAATCATTAGTTGCTTACTGACATGAGGTGGCCTCCTGCTTCTGATCCAAAAGCTACTTGAAATTCTTCAGGAAGTCAATTTTCTCTCAACAATCAATGAAAGCTTGTTTTACACTGGCCCTATTTCTGCTTTATGCTACAAACAATCAATCTTGTCGGACAAGACACACTATGCTCTACGTAGAGATTTATTTCTGCTTCCCCGCCCCTCCTTCTTCAACTTCAGATTTGGGAAGTGCCATTTAGATGAAGAAGAGGCTACAGTCCTCCTTAACTGCAATTCAGAGTCATTTTTCTTTGTTCACCAAAATGTCAGGCTATTTGCTGTGACTTTTTGACCACATAGAAGTACATAGCTTTAAATCAACTTTCCTTAAACTAGTACCATCTAGATGCATTGGACCTGTATACATACCCATCATGTCATACCCTATTGGAGAAACAGTATTATGCAAAATGCAAAAAAGGAATTAAACATAAGAAGTAAAAGAAATTAAAAGAAAGAGAACAAAAGGAAGGAAAGGGATTAGCTAAAAATCTAGTTACGCCAGTGCCATTCAATGTATCTCTCCATAATTTGCTTTTACCACATCCACACCCAGATTCATATATTGCTCTTTATTCTCCTCACTTCTCCTCTCTTTTTTGAGGAGTACAACAACTCCATATCACCATGACTTTTTTGGCCTTCCCACTCACTCTCTGTTTGTGGTTGGATCCTCATTCATTCACTCTATATGACCAGCCGCTTCAACTTCCTTCCTTCATACTGATCACTCACTTTTGTATTCAATCCACATTCATTCACGTTTTCTTGTTTTACTGCTACATTTAGCTTTTATGTTTCCCCTGATATGTCCATCTCCCAGTGCAGTTTCCAAAATTTCCAGGCAGCACACTTTGTATCCACCCTGTCAGAGACAGATTTAGTCAGGGCCTGGCTTATATGTCTAGTTGATCCCTTTCCATAGCACCAAATTAAGGTTAGGTTTGGTTGTCAGATTGGATCATTGGGACACAAAAACCTGCTGTCTGTGGATTAAAAGAAAGAAATGGTTCCATTTCTGGTGTTCCAATACAGTGTAGCCGTGTATTTCACAATAAAGACATAGGGGGAGAGTCCACTCATTACAAAGTGTTATTATTCATGAGGCATTTATCTTCCTGTTCCCCTCATCCATTTGGTTGAAACAACTGTTGCTGCCTATATACAAACTGAGTTCTAAATACTTATTTTAAGGACTGTTTATAATGGAGATTAGGGAGTGATGAATTATTCAGTGTCCCAACTACACAGTGTTGAAACAACGTGGAATGAAAATGGGCTGTTTGGGGATGTGAAGGCAACAGATGCAAACAGAAAGGGTGGGTTGGCACTTAGAATATTTCAGAGTAGGTATATGAATTCCCACTATCAAACCTTATGTAGAAAAGTGAAAGACTGAATGTATATGGGTCAAGAAGAAAACAAAGGTAGAAGGTAGGGCTCAGGAAGGGAACCAATCACTAGGTGTCACTGGTTTCATGATGATGGAAGAAGGTGCTGCATTGGACATTGATCAAACTGCTTGGGATAGGAACTGTCTTACTCCTAGAGGAAGCCTGAAGGACATTTCAAAGTTGATGTTTTAAGGATAGAAAGAAAATTAAATAAGCATTAGGTTTCTAGGGAACTAATGGGACACATGAACATTCAGTTTTGTATCTTAAATTCTGAATTCAGAGCTTCCAAGTAATGCTTCTGCACAAGCACCTTTCCCCATTTCTTTCTTTGATGATCACCAGGACTTGTTATTTCGCCAGAGCAACTCCTCTTTGGTGATGATGTTTCATGTACACATCAGAATGCCCAAAGCTCCAGAGCAGAGGTATTTATATATTTTATTTGATTTAGAGGCTGCCCAGCTCCAGAATGACTCTGGGAGACTTACCTTTCAAAACAGAAAAAAGAAAATCATATTTATCCAGACAAACCATGTTCTATATACCAGAAAGCACAGCCAAGAGGGACTTCACAAGTGTCCTACTCCAAGATCTGGGAAAATAACCAGTTTTTTAAACATTTTCAGAATATTAGCAGGGGAAGCTACATAAGTAGGCTACAGTTTCAGGACACTATAAACATTTAGAATTTTGAAAGCAAGTTTTGCAGGCTTCCTAAAACGGCTGTCAGGCAGAGCTTGCCATTACACTAAATGGCTGCCGTGATAGTCATAGTCCTTTGCAAAGCAGCCATTTACTGGAATGCCAAACTTGGAAGTTGCTTATCACTATGCCCTCTAGAACTTCCCTACCACCCGTTTATTTAGGTACCATCAAGTCACACTCAGCTCCCCGTGACCAAACAGACAGATGCTCACCACCTCAATCAACCTCCAACAATAAGTTGTAGTCCTTCCAAAGTCATTCCAGTAATCTCATCGAACCTTTTCATCCAGCTTCTCTACTGATTTCTCCTTCTTTAATTTCTTTCAATCTTTCCAAGGTGAACCATCATGTACTCATGATCACATTCCCAAACTATAAGAAGCAGTCAGCCTTTATTAGGTCCTGGACTGATGGCACCTTTATTTTATTTACAAGGTAGCCATACACCATATTATTTGTCTGGGAACGCCTGGAAGTTGCAAGTGGCATCTAGGAACATCTTTGTAAACAAATAAAAACGGTGCTGGAGGCATTATGCTAATTTACAGAAGATGGAGCTCAGAAGGTAAAAGGCATTTCTTCAGGTGGGCTAAGCACATCCTTTTGCAACTAGCACCACACCACTTTAAATATCTATCAAGAATCTAATAGCAGACACCTGCCAGTCATCAAATATACACTGATTAAATTAAATAGTAGTTACCGAATAGCCTTTAAATAAAGATATCCTTAAGTAGAGCTCCACTTCTGGGCAACTATACAGATCATTGTCATTTTCTTGGCAACAACATAGAACTGCTTTGCCACTGATATCTTCCACAGCAGGTAGTGACACCAAATTGAGCTTGGCTAATCAAAATGCTAACAGGGTTGGGTCTTGTTAGTACTTGGATAAGACATCACCAGGAAATCCCAGGGCACATATCATGCCTATTGGCATCTTCTTGAAGAAGCAGGATGTTTTCTGGGCCTAAGGAAGAGATGCAGCTTCTCGAAGGAATTGCCAATAGTATGGTGACACGCTTAGACATTGTTCTGTTTCAGGGTAGCAAGCAGATAACAGCAGACACAGTTGCTAAGGAGCAGAAACAGATAACAGCAGACAGAATGTAAATCAAAGACTTAGCAAAGCACATTTGCCTGAAAAGTACCATTTGCAGTCCAGGTGGCAAAAGAGTGGGCTAGTTATGTTGCTAAAAGTCACAAAGCCAAATCAGGTAGTCAGCCAGTCATTTGAGAACAGGAACACAAGTCACAAGCTAAGATTCCAAACGGTTGTTTCCAACAGAGATGGAAGGCAAGGCACCTACATAAATCTCTCTGCTGGCAGATGGCTGCACTTACTCAAGCCTTGCCCTTTGCCTTGTGAGGAGTCTCACTGATTGACGCTGCTCTGCTCACTGCTGTGTGCATCTGGATCTGGGATTTGGGGTCCTGCCTAGTCATCTGACTGCTCTTAGCTGATCAGGAGATGCCTATGGCTGATCAGCCTCAGATGCATCATAGCTTAATGATTCCTGAGGCTGACATTCCACAGGCTCAGCTGGAGCAACACTGTCAGAGTCAGACTCTGAATTGTGGCTCATGACAGGCATGGTCTGAATTACCTTTTCTCCTTGACCCCAGATTGTTCCACATCCCTAAAGTATAAGCAATACAGGGAAATTACAGTAAGTGATCGTTCAATGCTTATTTAAACCATTTGTCTCTCAAGTTGACAGGATAAGGGATCTTAAAGGAATGCTACAGTCCCTCAGGAGTATTCCATCAGGGGCTGCAGGCCTTCAGAGGGTGAGACTAAACTCAGCTTAGGGCCTAAACTAGTGTTTCAAAAACAGCCTGATCAGCATCAAGCCACTTCACTCAGATTTGGTGCCCAGATCCAGAGACTGACATGGGAAAAACAACTTTTGATTTCCCACACTCAAGCTTTAGAAACATGCAAGCAATTGTAACTTTTTTGTTTTTCAGCAGCATGGGATGAAATTGATGGACTACTATGAGAAGGTAGAATGAATTAAAGTGCACAGAAATTGGAGGAGTGTGATTTTTATGCTTTTTAAATTTTTTTTTTTAAAGTATAACCTAGTTGTTTTGTAACAGAATGTGATGAAATTTACAGCAATACTACTCCCTTCATTGGGATTGGGTGTGAGTCTGTGCCTTCAAATCAGTGTTGATTGCCTGGTCTAGTCCCTGCAGTTTTCTTGGCAAGATTTTAGAAGTGGTTTGCCATTAACTTCTTCTTAGGGCTGAGAGAGAGGGACTGGTCCAAGGTCACCCAGCTGGCTTTGTGCCTAAGGTGGGACTGGACCTTTTGGTCTCCTAGTTTCTAGTCTGGTGCCTTTAACCACTCCACCAAACTGGCTCTCTTTTCAGTGGGCGTATCTTGCCAAATTTCATACAGGTACATTAAGAGGCTTGTGGAGAAAGGATGAACTTTGTTTATTTGCTATAATTTTTATGCCACTTCAGTTTGTTGTTGTTGTTTAGTCGTTAAGTCATGTCCGACTCTTCGTGACCCCATGAACCATATTGCGCCAGGCCTTCCTGTCCTTCACTGACTCCCTGAGTTTGCTCAGTTTCATGCTCATTGCTTCAGTGATGCTATCTAACCATCTCATCCTCTGCCGTCCTCTTCTCCTTTTGCCTTCAATCTTTCCCAGCATCAGGGTCTTCTCCAAAGAGATCTCTCTTCGCATTAGGTGGCCAAAATATCTGAGCTTGAGCTTCATTATCGATCCTTCCAATGAGCAATCAGGGTTGATTTCCTTTAAGATTGACTGGTTTGACCTCCTAGCAGTCCAGGGAACTCTTAAGAGTCTTCTCCAGCACCACAGTTCAAAGGCATCAATTCTTCGGCGCTCGGCCGTTTTTATGGTCCAGCTCTCACAGCCATACATTACTACTGGAAAAACCATAGCTTTGACTATGCGGATCTTTGTCGGCAAGGTGACGTCTCTGCTTTTTAATATGCTATCTAGGCTTGTCATAGCTTTCCTCCCAAGGAGCAAGCGTCTTTTAATTTCATGGCTGCAGTCTCCGTCTGCGGTGATCTTGGAGCCCAAATAAATGAAGTCTGTTACTGCTTCCATTTCTACCCCTTCTATTTGCCAGGAATTGATGGGTCCAGATGCCATGATCTTAGTTTTTTTAATGTTGAGTTTCAAGCCAGCTTTTGCACTCTCCTCTTTCACCCTCATCAAGAGGCTCTTTAGTTCTTCTTCACTTTCTGCCATTAGGGTGGTATCATCTGCATATCTGAGGTTGTTGATGATTCTCCCTGCAATCTTAATTCCGGCTTGTGATTCTTCCAGCCTGGCATTTCTCATGATGTACTCTGCATATAGGTTAAATAAGCAGGGTGACAGTATACAGCCTTGTCGTACACCTTTCCCTATTTTGAACCAATCGGTTGTTCCATGACCGGTTCTAACTGTTGCTTCTTGGCCCGCATACAGATTTCTCAGGAGACAGGTAAGGTGGTCTGGTATTCCCATCTCTTTAAGAATTTGCCACAGTTTGTTGTGATCCACACAATCAAAGGCTTTTGCATAGTCAATGAAGCAGAAGTAGATATTTTTCTGGAACTCTCGTGCTTTCTCCATGATCCAGCGAATGTTGGCGATTTGATCTCTAGTTCCTCTGCCTCTTCGAATCCCAGCTTGTACATCCGGTAGTTCTCGGTTCATGTATTGCTGAAGCCTAGCTTGTAGGATTTTGAGCATAACCTTGCTAGCATGTGAAATGAGTGCAATTGTGCGATAGTTTGAGCATTCTTTGGCATTGCCCTTCTTTGGAATTGGAACGTAAACTGACCTTTTCCAATCCCGTGGCCATTGTTGCTTTTTCCAAACTTGCTGGCATATTGAGTGCAGCACTTTAACACCATCATCTTTTAGTATTTTAAATAACTCAGCTGGAATCCTGTCATCTCCACTAGCTTTGTTGTTAGCAATGCTTCCTAAGGCCCACTTGACTTCACTCTCTAGGATGTCTGGCTCAAGGTCAGTGATCACACCAGCGTGGACATCAGGGACATTAAGATCTTTCTTGTATAGTTCTTCTGTGTATTCTTGCCACCTCTTCTTAATCTCTTCTGCTTCTGTTAGGTCCCTGCCTTTTTGTCCTTTATCATGCCCATCTTTGCACTAAACGTTCCTTTCATATCTCCAATTTTCTTGAAGAGATCTCTAGTCTTCCCCATTCTATTGTTTTCCTCAATTTCTTTGCATTGTTCATTTAAGAAGGCCTTCTTATCTCTCCTGGCTATTCTCTGGAAATCTGCATTCAGTTGCTTATATCTTTCCCTTTCACCCTTGCTTTTCGCATTCCTTCTTTCCACAGCTATTTGTAATGCCTCATCAGACAGCCATTTTGCTTTCTTGCATTTCTTTTTCTTTGGGATGGTTTTAGTTGCTGCCTCCTGTACAATGTTACGGACCTCCGTCCATAGTTCTTCAGGCACTCTGTCTACCAAATCTAATCCTCTAAATCTATTCATCACCTTCACTGTGTACTCACAAGGAATACGATCTAAGTCATACCTGAGTGGTCTAGTGGTTTTCCCTACATTCTTCAATTTAAGCCTAAATTTTGCAGTAAGAAGCTCATGATCTGAGCCACAGTCAGCTCCTGGTCTTGTTTTTGCTGTCTGTATAGAGCTTCTCCATCTTTGGCTGCAAAGTATATAATCAATCTGGTTTCGGTATTGACCATCTGGTGATGTCCATGTGTAGAGTCGTCTCTTGTGTTGTTGGAAAAGAGTGTTTGCTATGACTAGCTTGTTCTCTTGACAGAACTCTATTAGCCTTTGCCCTGCTTCATTTTGTACTCCAAGGCCAAATTTGCCTGTTATTCCGATTACTCCTTGACTTCCTACTTTAGCATTCCAATCCCCTATGATGAAAAGGACATCTTTTTGGTGCTAGTTCTAGAAGGTGTTGTTGGTCTTCATAGAAGCGGTCAACTTCAGCTTCTTCAGCATCAGTGGTTGGGGCATAGACTTGGATGACTGTGATATTGAATGGTTTGCCTTGGATACGCACTGAGATCATTCTGTCGTTTTTGAGGTTGTACCCCATTACTGCCTTTCCCACTCTCTTATTGACTATGAGTGCAACTCCATTTCTTCTAAGGGTTTCTTGCCCACAGTAGTAGATATAATGGTCACCCGAATTAAATTCACCCATTCCCGTCCATTTCAGTTCGCTGATTCCCAAGATGTCGACGTTCAATCTTGTCATCTCATGTTTGACCACATCCAGCTTGCCTTGGTTCATAGATCTTACATTCCAGGTACCTATACAATATTGTTCTTTACAGCATCGGACCTTCTTTTCGCTTCCAGATACATCCACAGCTGAACGTCCTTTTGGCTTTGGCCCAGCCGCTTCACTCTTTCTGGAGCTACTTGGAAATGCCCTCCGCTCTTCCCCAGTAGCATATTGGACACCTTCCGACCTGAGGGGCTCATCTTCCGGCATCATATCTTTTAGCCTTTTGACATTGTCCATGGGGTTTTCTTGGCAAGGATACTGGAGTGGGTTACCATTTCCTTCTCCAGTGGACCACATTTTGTCAGAACTCTCTGTCATGACCTGTCCGTCTTGGGTGGCCCTGCACGGTATAGCTCATGGCTTCACTGAGTTACGCAAGCCCCTTCGCCACGACAAGGCAGTGATCCATGAAGGGGGCCACTTCAGTTACTCTCTTACAAATTAGATAAACTATAATAACAAAGTAATATAATATAATATAATAATATAATATAATATAATATAATATAATATAATATAATATAATCTCATCAGACAATTAGCTGGTGCCTCTCAGTTTTCTGGAAAAAATCAGTACCATTGATTTCATCCCTGATGACCATTTGGAATAGCCATGTCTCCACCAACTTCCTAAATACCATAAGGGAAAGGGCAAAAGTAGCCACAGGGGCAAATTGTTTCAAAAGAGGAGCCTTTTTGAGCCCCCCCCCCAGAACTCCTCAATAGGTGGGAATGTCAGTATGTTCTCTCTGTTAATGCGTATTGTGTGAGAAGGTCTTGAAGATACCCAGGTTCCAAGCCATATAGACCCCAGTACAACACATGATGATGTTGTGTGTATAATTGTCCAACTTACATAACTGCAATATCTTGACGGAGAAATTGGGTGAGAGTGAGGTGATGTCCTGATGCTAATGATACTGTGACCCACAACTCCGTCCCATGATCTAACTAACAATCTAAGGCACTGTGGTTAGTTAGGTTTGTTGCCTGACCCACAAAGGTTGTTCAGATTTGAAGGCAGACCTGTCCCTCTCTGTCCCTACTTGCCATGATGCTTTGCCTGGTAAAAAAGAAAGGAAAACCAAGCCCAGAGAACACCAAGAACCCAACAAAGAACATTTTTCATCTTAACGTGCTTGCCACTCTACCATATTTTGTAGTACATTGGAATTTGGAGGACTAGAACTTTGTAAAGACCCAGAACTGGAAGAGTGTAGATGTGGACTCACCTAACCCTAGTAACTAAACATCTTTTCCAACTTTCCCTGTTTCACCTTGGAATCCAGACTTTGGCCAAATCTGATGCATAGCCCTATTTAAAAAACAAAATGAAATGAAACACTCTACTTCTCAGCAGGTAGTGTAAGATAAGCAGGTTGCCTTTAAACAGAGCCTTCTCATATTGTGATGCTTGTTTCCTCTATTTCCAATGGCATCACAGAGTCTTCCTTTTGTCATACTGTTAGGGGCAAGAAATGTCAGTACAACTTAGGGACTGACAGTCACCAAAGAAAGCCCTTTTCTTCATATCCTATATCAGCCTCCCTCAAGCTGATCCCTTTGAAGTGTATTGGATTGTTGATGATGGGAATTCTGGGAGTTATAGTTTCCCCAATATTATTAAATTCCATTCATGCTGAAGCAATACATTCATAGCGGAACAGCATGATTCACTGAGCAGAAATAATGTAAGCGTCAGTTAACACACCATGTGCTTTCCCCCACCTCCGTAAGCTGGCTCTCAATGCATACCCAGGATTGTCTGACATTCACTGTTCTCAGTGCCTTTAGGTGCATTTTGCTTAACTTTCTGATTTAATCAAATTTCATGAACAATGTGTTGGTATACACAGTGGGGGTTAAGTTGCCTGGAGCTTTTGAGTTGTTATCTGACAACTCTGGGGAGTTGGGCCCAGCTTTCCCTAAACTGTGATTAATGTCTAGGGCTTGAATAAAATGCATGGCCTTCTTTCTGATTTTTTTCAGGATCTCTAGCTGCTTGTCAAACATTTCCTTCATCAAGTATGCAGATTGCAGCTTGAAGAGTACAACATAAAAATTCAGCTCAGCTCCAGCCATGTTTTAAAGTGATGGACATTAAAAAAAAAAATTAAACCTGTAAAAAGCTATAAAGCAAACAATGCAAAAAAGCAGAAAGAAACACCAATTAAAATAACACATAGATCAATTCTGTAGTAATGGGGGAATACGATTAATGGTCCCTTAAAAACAAGTAGCTGAAAGAAGGTATAGACCACAGGCAGACACTTACGGCTTTCCAGATTAGCAATGTAAAATAATTTTATCATGAATTGTAATGAGAGAGGATTTAGGCTTTCTGCTCCCAGTAGGGCCATAGCAAGCTGAATGAAATCAAGTTACTGTTTGTCCTTTCCTAGAAATTCAGTGTACTATTGAAAATGCATGGGGTAGCAGTGGCTTTCAGAATTTCTTTTCTTTTCCCGGTGAAAATGCCTTGTGCTCCCAGCCACGTGTAAATTTCACCAGAAATGGCGTGTCATTTACAATATTTCTTGGACTGACCACGAGACCATGAGAAATGGATGACCCCCCTTTTGCTCCTAAATGCAGCAGTAAATTTATGTTCAAGTATGGTATTACAAATCTGACCCTAAAGAGTAGAAAATTGGTCTTGAAAAGCAGGAAGAAGGATCAGATTTGCCAGCCCCCCTCCCATCACTTCCAGATGTTGAAGAACTACAGCTGTGTGTCATCATTGGTCATGTTGGTTATGGCTACAAGAGCTCACCTCTATCTTTATTTCTTCCTGCCAATATAGCTGTTCTAGGTTACTAGCTGTCTTTGTATCCATGAGGCTCTATCGGATTCTTTGGTTACTGTTATTTCTATTAACTTTCTATTTTCTTACATCTCAACTTTTCAGCTACTTTTATTTTTATATAATTTATAAAGTTTTATGTGAAACCTAAGGAATGCTTCATATTTTATATGCAATTTTATGAGAACTTTGGATTTTGGGCAACTTAAACTTTAAAATAAATAATAATTTTTTAGTCATCTACGAGATCACAGTGCTAGTTTATTTATATTTATTTTTATGTCAAATTTATATCACCGCTCAACTCCCCCACAAGGAGGGACTCTGGGTGGTTCACAACAAAACAATTTAAAATCAGTAAAAACATAAATAATACAAATATAAAATACAATTATTAAATACAATAAAATCCAAGAGATGGTGATATTATTTCAGCCTGTGACCAGATAATATTGGTCAAAGGTAAGACTAGTTGCCCTTTTGTTGCCAGGCAGAGTTCAAAGTGTTGGCCATAGAGATGTGCAAAACCTCCTGCTCTGGTACAGAACTTTCCAGATAACTCTAGAATATTCTGTTTCTCTTCTGGGCCTTGGCACATCTTTCTTTGTTTCTTTGTTTTTTTGCAAGCTGTCCGATGGAACAGTGCAAGGACAGACCTGTTTTTGTTTTATTATCCATGCAAAATTGACCAGATTTCTGTCATTTTCCCCTTTAGGCCCAAGAGATAGGAAAAATGGTAAAACTGCATTTTCATTTCTCATTTTACAGGTTCAGGAAGGGTAAAGAAGCAGGGGAATCTACAGATTAGGCCATTAGCATGGTCTGCACAGAACATCAAGCCATCACTGTGACCAAACAGAGGAAAGGGTTGAAACTTGGAAAGTTTTTGTTTTGTTTTGTTTTAAAGTCAGCTTCATTGCCAGTTATTTTTACCTGTAGGAGCTGAGAAGCATAAGACTGCAGTGCCAAAAGGATTAGGACAAGGTACTGGGGTGAACTGTGGCTTCTCAATTCCAAGTAGAGTTGGACGGTATTGATTGTTGAAAACCATTTCAATCCATGTCACAGCTGGTTTTAAAAGAAGCAGTTTGTTCTGATGGAATGGAGTGGATGTTTTTAATTTTGTTATGGTTTTAGGTTTTATTATAGCCTATTCTGGGAGGGTTTACTCTAAAGTATGGTTTAACATACATTTACATACATTTTTTTGAATAATCAGGCAATGAATAAGCCCTTTTAACTGTCACCTATGAGGGAGCTCTGTGGTGTTTCATTTTAGAAAATCACTTTTAACACTCTTTGATCTCAGTTTACTGCATTTATAATAATACTCAGAAAAGCTATTCATGGAAAAAGAAAATAGGAAGACTATATCTCAGCACTAGATTAGCAGAATGCCTTCCAATTTCATTTTCTCGTTTTATCAACCTTGTGTTTTGTTCTATCCTCTTTCAAAATGAACAAATGTTCCAGTATAAATCCTAATTAAAGTCTTATATGGATTTTGACATAAACCAGGACTTGACTATGGCAATGTGATACCAAGTCCTCAGATCACAAACATAAACCACTGTTTATTACAGTTAAGCCTTAGTGAATGTGTCATAGCCATAACAACACTCTGGTAATATATGGGTTGCATTGAAACAATGTCCTGCAGATACCTAATGCATTATATCACAGACTAATATTCTCGTTTTATACATTGGGACTCTTTGATGTGCTGAGATAAGTAAGTGTGATTACAAGACACTGAGGAGATCTAACAGTCATGTTGTTTCTTTCCTGTGAGTGCTGAACATTATTCCTTTCATTGGGGTACCTAATTCTTGAGCACTTTGGATGGGGTATGTGTTCAATCAAATTCTGTTAGATAATTAACTCTTTCTCTACAGACTGATATCCTAAAAAATGGTCTGTATTCTCAAATTTTCCTTTCAGGGAAAGAGAAGATGATAAATGTTCTCTTTTTCTTTCCTTCTCTTTCCCTTTCCCTCTCGCTTCCTTATTAATGAGTTGCTTTTAGTCCCATGGTGGAAAGCATGAGTACAAACTCAAATAAATATAAAAGTTTTCAGATCCATTTCTCCAGATGGCATGTTTGGGTCCCTGTGCTTGTGCATGATTTTGTCTGTGAATAAAGACCTGTGGAAATTTCAGTGGGATTTACATAGGATCCAACCCACAATAAAATGGTTTCTCCAACAGCTGTGAAGCAATTTGAAAGGTGGAGGTTTTCCTTTCTGAGAGATGGTTCATGAGATTGCATGACTGCTCAGACGAACCAACCAGAACCCAGCACAAACAAAGAACCAATCAGGAATTGGTATTCCAGAAATGACCAATCAGAAGCCAGCATAAATAAAGAACCGATCAGAGACCAGCCCTCACCCATCCGCACCAATTGGAAACCAGCCTGGCTAAGACCAATCAGAAGTATGGCTATGAAGACAGGAGCCTAATCAGTCTCTGCTCAGTTGTATGGGGTTTATGTAGCAGTCCACTTTGCCTCTGAA
The DNA here is from genome assembly GCF_059951505.1 of Python bivittatus. NCBI lineage: Eukaryota > Metazoa > Chordata > Lepidosauria > Squamata > Pythonidae > Python > Python bivittatus. The sequence continues at coordinate 11,970,857 of NW_028277087.1, forward strand.
GATGCCAGCCACAGTTCCCAGTGAAATGTCAGGAAATCTGTTGTCTAGGCCATGGTCACTAAAACCTGAAGCTCAACACTGCCCAACAGATACTGGCCATTGAAGCCTACACCAGTATAAAGCTATTGGTTTGTGCAGGTGACAACACCTAGCCAACTTAAGTTGATCTCAGAACCTAACCCTGGTTAGTACTTTGATATGGGGCCATCTGAGAGCTTTAGGGTTATTGAAAAGAAAACTGCATGAACAAAGTCATCAGGAGACAAAACTCGACCCAGGAGTCAAACTCGACTCAGGGTCACCTCTGCTTTTAAGTTTGGGCTAGGACTTTAAAGAAAAGAGGGATTTGCTTTAACAATATTCTGAGTGAAGTTTCTTCTTCTTTTTAATCATAACTTTATTAAATTTTTTAAATAAGAAAGATAAAAACTAACAAGAACTAATATTTAAGATAAAGGAAGAAAATAAAATAGAGAACAAAGCCAAAATTGCAGAAAGAAAACAAAGAAAAAAAGAAGTATAAGGAAAAGACTTCCTATTTTCTTTTACAACAGCTATAGGTATAGATTTAAATTCCTTTTAATAGTGAAGCGAAAGGGCTCTGTAGCTTCAGTTTACTTCTAATGTCTTCTCCAACAGACATCTCCTCCAAAAATTCCAGTACTGGAAGTCTCTTTGGGCAACACAAGGAGTCTTCTCAAAGTAAATTGTGAAATCTTGAGGCAGGAGTGCTGAGGATCTCATCAGGTTGTAATCTGCTTACTTCGCACAGGTTTTAGTAGGGTTTTCTGAATAAGGGACCAAATCTAGTATGTTAACTAACAATTATTGTATTATTTATTGATTTTAAGCTTTTCTCTGTGGCTTCTCATTAAATGCAGTTCAGAAGAAAAACAGGAGGAAGGAGTCTAAAGCAGTAGAACCGGCTTTTTAAAAAAGTTGAAATCTGCAGAGCAGGTCAAGATAGACTTGAGAGCAACTTTGTGTATGTGTGTGTGTAAAACCATTCTCACCACCCTATTCTTAATGGAAGCAAAGGTCAGAAACCAAAATCATTGGTTCCATTTTGGTTGCTAGGCAACATTTATATGGAGCAGCTAATTAGATTTGCACTTTGAGTCATTCCAACTAATATAATTTAAAGCAGTTAAAAATGAAGCTCTCCCTTTGCTATTCCAACATGCAACTTATAAAAGGGCAGATTCCTGTGTAAAGGATCTTTCCTAAAATGCTACAAAGGAGAAAAAACAAAGGAAGGAGAGGGATGTGGAGGCAGGGCAGACATAAGATTATCTCAGCTGTGTTAGAGACTCAGATGGCAACAACAACAACAAAGAGATGAAATTAACAGCAGATCTTTGACAAATAGTAGTAAAGTATCAGGACAAAATAGGGAGGGTTTTCAAAATCAGGTCAAGGAATCTGTACTGGATTCGGGAGTGGATGTATTGAAGAAGAATACAGAAAAGGTACAAGATTCTGGTTTTGAAAATGCTGCTTGCCATTAATGAAATATTGGGAGAAATACTGTATATGAATGGAATTTGAACCCTAGGAAAAATGTGTACATCAGAGGAGAGTGAAAAGCAAGGAAGCAACCAGACCAGGTCTAGATGCCAGCTACCAAAGGCAAGAATTGCCGTGCAGCAGGTCACAGGGAAGACGTCCATCAAGACCAGACCAGGTCCAGGATGGCAGCTGTAACTGCCACGCAGCAGGTCATATAACAGTAAATCAAAGGCTGATGCAACATGGAAAGTAAGGTGTGATGGGTGCTGTTGGTAAGAGATTCAAAGAAAAGCTGTAAGGGACCTCATTCTGAAAAATTTCACCATTCATATATATTACCACCAGATCTTGGTCCTTTGTCTCTCCCAAACCCCTTGCAAAGTTGGCCAACTGGTAGCGGAGAATTGTGAATAAAAATGTGTGTGTATGAGAGAGAGAGGCTTAAGCAAACTGCATCCTATGAAACTTTTGTAGGTCAGCAGATCCTCTCTGTGTCATTTCATTAATGCATATGATCATGGATTCCTGTGTCTAAATTCAAAGTATGTGAATGTGTCCATTACTAAATTTCTGCCCCCTGGTCAAGTCTATGTATCATCTGCTCTCAGCCACACCTAACCAGTCTCTGGATTAAGCAAAATGCACAGGAGATGAAATGAAAGTGAATGAATTAACTATAAACAGGAATTTGTAACAACATTAAGTCCTCTGTGTGATAAGCTTTCATTCTTTCAGGAAACTTCTCAGCTAAGAACAACAGGAATATGAAAATGAGATTTTGGCTTGATAATATGAAAGCCAGAAGTGTTTACACTGGTGTGCAGATAGGAAGTAGGATCTGGGATAGGATGTGACAAGGAATGGTAATGGAGGATCAGCAAAAGCTTTCTCCAGTTAACTTTTTGTTACTTGTAAGTTTATTCTATTTGGTTCTTGCATTAATTATCTCAGCATAATTGACAAATACCAAAGTGATCAAAAATACATAACTATTTAGAGATTGTTGGAAAACCAGAACTGTCAGATGTCCCCTTCTCTTCTTTAAAAACAGAGGGGGCAGCAGGTATAAATCAGTTGACTTGCTCATTAAAAAAAAAACCAACCCTAAGGATCTGGGAGGAGAAACATCTGGGCTCAAAATCTGCCACGCTGAGCTTTCTCTGGCACAGGAAGTAGTTCTAAATGGGCCAAGAAGTACCTTCCTTCCCCTGGGAATCAGCTCTTTTCAGCATTCCTACAAATTATTACTATGCCAAAATCTGTTTTCCAATTCTCTGAAGGCTTCTTGCTGCTTTTATTTTTATCTACCTCATTCTTGGGAAGTTTTATAATGCCCTTCCAATTTCTTTCAGTGAAATTTCTGAGCTACCTTTCTTACTGCAAAATAGTAGAGGATGCTGACACTATTACTAGTGCACATTTCTCTGTTACTTTCAGCTGCCTGTTCTTCAGACTTAGAAGAAATTCTCTTAGAAGTGAATCAATATGTCAGGTAGTTCAGACAAGAAGCACACCCAGAAGTACTAGCTCTACTTTATTGTAATGTTACATTAACAGAATCTTGCAAGTTTGAAAGTACATTTCTCCCCCATCAGTTATAGCCAAAGAAACTAGGGAAGGTCCCTTCTGAGACATTCCTTGTCCATGTCCACATTTCTTCTGCAGGCTAAACTGCCTCTTATCTGCCTGTTGCTGTGGATGTGGCTCTTCCCCTTGTCTCCCAAGGCCATTCCCACAAAGCATTACTATATGCGGGAAACCAGAGCGACTGCAGATAGCTGTGCAATGCAAGTCAGAGTATTCTCATATACCTTCATATACTTATATCTCTAAAGACAGAGTATTCTCTTATACCTCCAGTCATTTTGTAACTAAGTGTTACACCTAAAGCCCTGAAGATTTCATATTTCTTTTCTTTCCTCTCCTTTGAATATTGAATGCCATTTCCCCCTGTTAAAATGAATGAAAATGGTAAACAAATGTGTAGGAGAAAATTTCAGCACAGCATCCCTATGGGTTTTGCCAGAGCAAGTTGCACTGATGTTACTTTTGACTTTTGCAAACAGTGTGCTAATGCTAAATTAATTCTGGCCTGAACATTGTCTGGATTCATCCCCATTCAGGAAACTTTGCCCAGAAATGATACCAGCTATATCCATATAGAGGGATTATAAAGAAAAGAGTGGGACATACCAACAGTGGAAATTGTAAGTGGGCCCAGGAAATAACATGCTTTAACAAATGAAATAGAAGGCAGGAGAAGTTGGTGTTGTAACTGGATGGGTAGCTTGCTGTTACTGACAGATTGAATGATTGATGGGTTTTTAGAATGAGCAAGTTTTTGCCACATTCAAAGGCAAAAAGAGATCCTTTTAATGCTGCTCTGAATTGGGGATTGACACTCATCAGAGTTCCCCCCTGCCTCTTTCAAAAGAAGGAAACGATTTCCACAAGGGGGTTGGGAGGTGCATCACTTTACCTTCTTGGTGACTTTCCTTCTTTTTTTCCTTCCTCAGAAAGACTCTGTACACATTTGCTACAATGCAACATGTGTCAGTGCTGCCTTGTTTCTACCTTACAATGATCATTTGCCAATGCAATAGCCAGGTGATCACTGTAAGTGGATTCCTTTTCAAGCAACAGACAAGACCAACCCAGCACTGCTGCCAGTGAACGTGCTTAAGGTTCTGCCTTAAAAAAGAAGAGAAGTCCTCTTCCCTTTCCCCAGATTTCACATAGAATTCTGCACTCCTTCACATTCAATTCACCCTGCTTCTTTCATAAGAAGGTGACTTTGAACAGCATCATAAATTCAGTCTCATGCAACTTTAGTATGCAAATCTCTGCATGATGCTTTCTGTTTTTCCTTCTCTTTGGCCCAAGGCTAGATTTTATTTGCATTTTATGGTAGAGAAATTCCTATGAAGTTCTCCAGAGTAGAAGACCTCTTATAGTGTCTTTTTCTTAACAGTGCTTTCCTAGGTAAAGTAATTGTACAGATACCAGATATACATGTTGGACATGATGGCTGCAAAAGAAGAGAATATCTGTAACTCAGGGTTGAATTGTGGAGTTCTTGGTGCTCTCTGAGCTTGGCTATTGCTTAAAATTGTTTCATTACACAACTAGGTAGCATCATCAGTGCATTCAAGTGATGGATTGCAAAAGAGAAAGAGTCCACATATTAAACAAAGAGTGGCTCCATTGAAAGCTTGGGTCTCAGGCTGCTCCTGGTATTGTGAAGTAGAGGCTTCCAGTGAAAAAAGGAAGACCCTCTGCTGAACCTCTGTGAAAATCTGATAGGCTATATCTTCTGATTCATGGACTGGAGGTTCTGATTCATGGACTATGGTGAAACAATAAAAGTGCTAGACTAGGACTGGGAGAACCTTATTGAAGTTCCCTTTCAATCATAGAAGCTTATTGGGTGACTTTGAGCTAGTCCCAACCTACTTAATAGAGTTATTGTTGTGGGGGGTGGTGGTTAACAGGAAGAGTGAGTGCTAGATACATTATCTTGAGTTCCTCAGGATAAGTGAGGTATAACTTTATTTAAGGTATAAGTGAGGTATACATTTGTTTAACAAATAAAAAAAAAAGAGAACCAGTACTGGGTTATAACATAGCAAAATATCGGGTGCTTCATAAGCAAGAAAGTGACTTAGCCCTATCAGTTCATAGGGGTTGAGGCTGGTAGAATGGCTCTAGGAAATTATGAACAGCTTCTTGAAGCTTGCTTGAAGTTCATTTGAGACCACCCTAGAACATTTAGACCTTGCATGGATGGATGGATGGATGGATCCTGGCCTAAATCTGCTATGTAAAATCTTCCATGTCCCTCAGTGTGTTGAGTAATTGAACTTACTGTCCCTAGCACTGTCATGAAAGCACAAAATGATGGTTTTTGGAAAGCTGTACAACCTTTTCACTATTTTCAACTTTTGGACACTTTTCAAGGGAACCCCACTTAAAATGAGTTGCAGTAATCAAGGGATGATATAAACAAGAGTTAGGGGTAACTATCACTAAAAGTCCATGAGGAAGAATGGCAGCTGGCACACTAGTCATTATTTTCCAAACATGCCCCTCACCGCTACTACCATCTGGGAATCCGTAAAAAGGAGCATGCCATAACCGCAAAGGTCCTATTTCAGGATGGGTACAACCCCATTGAAATCAGCTGAATTTCAGTCCCTGAGTCTAGCATTCTATTTATCAATAGCACATCTAGATTTGATGTTATCCCTCATCCAGACCATTACTGAACTTAGGAAACATTCAAGGATACCAACTGCTTCTTTGGAGTTGGATGATAAGGACAGAAAAGTTGGGTATCATCAGCACTCTGATCCAAATAAACTCTTCCAATACTTTTATATGGATGTTGAACAGCTTCTAGAACTAGATGGAACCCTCACAAGCCATTGGCCTAGGCCCAGAAGACTATTCTTCCAGTACTACTTTCTGGAGTTCATTTAATAGAAGGGATGAGAACCACAGCAAAACCTTGCCCTATTCCCATTAGATCATCCAGAAAATTAATGGCATTGAAATCTACCAACATATCCAGGAGAACAAGCAGAGTTGCATTCCCCTATTTAAATTCTGGCATATGCCATTCACCAAGATGTCTGAAGCAGTCTTAGTACCATGTCTGGAAGAAAACCTAACCAAAATGGATTCAAATAATTAGTAAAATAGTGAAATATAATAATCATTTGGCATGATATGAGACCACCCATCTTCTTATTCACCTTTCCCCAAAGCTGAATATTTGATAGTGGTTCATAATTATACGGATTGTCCAGGTCAAAGCAGGATTTCTTCAAAAGAGTCATCAAAGCTGCCTCCTTTGGGAGAAAGGGGAACATATCCCCCCACCCCCGAGAGGCATTGATCCTTTCTCCTAATCAGAGAGGCAGACCTGTCGTATCTGATTTAATTAGCCATGATAAGAGATGGAGGCCTTCATCTTTCTGCACACCTTGCTCATATCCTCAAGATCTATAAGCCCCCAAAATCAAAGCTAACAAGACAAAAAGTTGTCATTTGTGTTTTTCATTTTCTCTTGGCAGGATTTCCCCAGCATGATGCAGAAAATTCTGAGTGAAGTGGAAGGAAGTGCAATTACAAGATAGGAAGGATGGCCATTCTGTTTATTTCATCTGAAGTTTCACTTTGCGATTTTAGCAATGTTTTTGACTTCCCCAAGAAAATGCATAGTCTGACACAGGCAACATTTCCCAAGAAACAAGCTAATTATACTGATTATACTAGCAGGACCTAAGCATTAAAGCAGGATGAGCGATCTACAGCTTCTGGGCTGCATGCAGGATTGTGGGCTACCAACACATCCCCACCCTAAGACTGTCATCAAACTGAGCAACAGATTTTTCAGGGAAACAGTTATGGGTGCTTCTTTGTGAAAATGAGAACAAAAAGAAACATGAACCCTCCAAAGGTGGGTGATTTTTGTAGCAACCCAGGGAGACTGCAGACTGCTGGAAAGATGGTTGTACAATGAAAGATACACACACACACAAACACAACACCCCACTTCATCCACAAGAATTTATCTTCTCCTTTGAAAGAAATTTCTTGAGCAATTCTCTTTTATCAAACTGAAAAAAATACAGCTTTTTCTCAGTGCTAGTTCTGAAATGCACATGTGGTTATTTGTTCCTTAGGTGGGAACATATGAAAAGCTCTTTGTTTGCTGAGAGATTGACAAGGCTCCTCCTTGAAGATAGAACTTCTCTAGAGATTCAGGTAATTAAATTCCATAGCAGTAGAGATGGAGATCACCATTTAAAGCAGGGTTCCTCAACCTTGGGAACTTTAAGACGGGTGGACTTCAATTCCCAGAATTCGCCAGCCAGCCTTGCTGTCCTTGAAGTCCACCCATCTTAAAGTTGCCAAGGTTGAGGAACCCTGATTAAAAGATACAAGGTGCTTAACTGGGCCCATGAATTTGAGCATCAAAAGACAGAAAAAGCTGCTTAGCTGGATAGTAGCAATAGATGCTAAGCTTTGACTTTCTGACTTCTTGTTAATTATTCACCTACTTTTAAATGCCAACCTCTTTGCTAGACATCCTCCTGGAAGTCTGCCTTCTTCTGTAATCCATGACCGGTACCTCTCTTCAAGATGCCTCCCTAATCAGACATGTGTTGTGTTTCATGTAGTTGGGCATTACTGAGGATTGAAGCAATTCCTTTCCACAGTCAGAGCAAATGTCCTCATGTCCTACTGGAAAGCTTTAAGAATACTAAATAATAACTGACAGCCCAAGCCAAAGATTTCCATCAAAGAACTTGGTGGTGATTCACATTAGTATGGAAAAGCCAGAACGTTAGTCTGACTTCCAATTTCCTTCCTCTACCAAGCAGATACAGCCTCTCGTATTATTCATTCATTCATTCATTCATTCATTCATTCATTCATTCATTCATTCATTCATTCATTCATTCATTTATGCAATTTCTGTAGCCGCCCATCTCAATCCAAGTGACTCTGGGCAGCGAAGAATTTCAATAATTAAAACCATTAAAACCATTACAAATTATACATATAGGCAGCTGAGAATTATCATAAAAATTACATCAAAACCAACAGTGCAACCAGGTAACGGGACCCTTAACACTTTCGGGACCCCAGGCTCAGGCACATTAGTTACTTCTCAGCCTCATGCTTCTCTTGTTATTCCTCGTAGCCTTGGCCTTCTACCCCTCCATTTCATTTGTACAGGTCTCTTTGTCTTCTAATTCTTTGTCTTCATGTTTCCTCTTTCTTTTGTGAACCTGGCAAAGAGCTATTATTTCACTCCCAGCAGTGTGCAGTTTCAGTTGTGTTATATACACGCTATGCAAATCTTGTTAATTGCCCTATTGATCCCTACATTTTTATTTCTTAACCAATAAGTTTCTGAAACCATGGTGGTGAAGTGTGTAGACTCTAAATCAAGTTTGGTGAAATCTGATTAACCAATGGTAAGAGATGAGAAGGGCGACCATATGGAGTTCCATGTCTGCACAGCTCTTTGCTTCTTCTTTGGATCATCAGATGCATATGCAATCGTGCAAAAATAAGAGAATATTTGCTCAGTGTCTGTGGAACTCAGAATGTACTTAGTGTATGAATAGTTGATTTCTTAAGCAGCCAAAAAAGCCTTCCTACCTCTTAGAAGGACTAGAAAGGAACTGCATAAGGCTCCAGCCAATTCACATTGAACTGTTGAACTTTGTGAATGACATAATTCTAAGTTCTGACTAGCATTAACAATAAAATATTTAAGTTAGGGGAGAAACAGTGAATATATTAATTGTGCCTAAAATCTCTTACAATTTTTCTAAACTCAAATTGGAAATTATGAAACATCAGTAAGGATGGATAAATCAGGCAAATCTGGACTAGCAGTTCTAATTCCAAAGTAAAAGTAGAACTAAATCAGCCGAGCAGGCTTCCAGAGCCCCTGAATCTGCCATCCCAAAGTCTGGTTCCAAGATGGGAATTATTGCTGTTACTTGAATGTTTCAGTAGTATTGCTTCTACTAGCTTATCTGTGGCTTCCTGGAGTAGATATGTTGATTTGTTGTGCTGATTCTGCTATGGATATGTTTGCTGTTAATGTACCTTTTTTTCTTATGTTATTATGCTGTTAGCCACCATCAAGGTCCCTGCAGGTCAGAAAGGCAAGATCAAAATGGCATAATTTAATAAATACATACTAATTTGCTGGTTATGATACTTGACCTGGAGGGTAAGAGACCGTATTGCATTGTGGGTGGCAGTTTGTCTCAACTGATAGACATTTCTAGTGGAGGGCAATGGGGCCACTCAGCTGATGTCTCTTTCAGAAAATAAAATAGCTGCTCCTCTGGAGTAAGCTCCAAGCAGGGCTAGAGAAAACGCTCAGTGCGTGCAACCTGAGAGTTCCTGTCCATAATTTTGTTTTGCTATTAATATCTGAATAGAAGGCTTTGTTTACAAAGATGATGTCTAGCATGTTCTTGCTACAGGATAATGTATTGGCATTAAGATTTGACCTTCACAAACGGCAAATGCCATCGACAAAATCTGTTGAGAGCGTATGACTTTGCCCAGAAACAGTCTGGGTGCCACGCCCCTTAACTTGAGGAGACAAGATTCACACACACTTGCTTGAATGTGAAGAAATAGGGGTTAGAGGACAAAATCTTCAGAACTGAGATAAACTCTCCATCCCTCTTTTCATCAGGTTGGATTCTCTTTGAAGCTTCTGAATCTCTTTTTTCCCAGAATGTTTGCATAATGGCTAAAAGTCCATTTATTTGCTAAGACTGTAAGGGGATCTCTCATTTGTTCTTTTCTCTCCCTCCCTCCCTGCCTCAGAATAATCTTTTACACTGGCGTAAGAAGGGTAAGAGCTTGCAACCAGTGTAAACTGAAGAATGACTATTGAAACATGTTGGGCTTGCATTGAAAGGAAACTTCCCTCCCGTGCACTTTGGTTCACAATGTTTCAGAGCAGCATTGCCACTCCTTCAACTCCATGCCAATAGAAACCTTTTCATACTCCAACTTTTCTGTCCACAACTTATTGATGAGTTGGTTTTAAGTTACAATATAGTCAGGTCTCTGGGTTTAAATTACACGTAGTCCTCAATTGACAACCACAGTTGGGACCAGAACTTCCATCACTAAGTGATGTGGTTGTTAAGTGAGTCACACCTAATTTTACAAACTTTTTTGCCACAGCTGTTAAGCGAATCTGGCTTCCCCCATTGACTTTGCTTGTCGGATGCCCCCTCGGAAGATCATAAATGGTGATAACATGACCCCTGGACACTGCACCCATTGTAAATACCAGTTGCCAAGTGCCCAAATATTGATCACATGACCACGGGGATGCTACGACAGTTGTAAGTGCGAGGACCGGTCGTAAGTCAGACTTTTTAGTGCAGTTGTAACTTCAAACAGTCATTAAATGAATGGTGGTAAGTCAAGGACTACCTGTATGGCTTTAAGATGCAGCTATCCTGAAGGATTTCATGAAAGCTCCACTAGGGTGATGGAATACTCAAGACATCATCACCATGTCAGTTATGCTTGGAGTAAAGCTAAAATGTAACAGTCATTAGAAGTCCTTCTACTTATTCAGACTGTGTCTATAATTCCATTCATGGTCCAGCTAACTTCCTTCCCACTCCACTGCTGAAGAAATAATTCCATACCTGGGTTTTGTTTGCGTGTTTCTGGTGCTTTTCTCCAGCCGCAATGGTGTGATCATCTGGGGCAGAGAATGGATTACTGGATTGGTCTGAACTGGGTAAGTTCAAAGGGAGCAGCAGACATAAGGAATAAATTCTCAGAGTGCAGGCATCCTCAAACAGGTACAGCTTTCCCCTAAAGAGAAGAGTTTTCAAGTGAGATGTTAGCTGGTTTCAAGTCCCTGAAAGCCTGTAACTAAGGTTAGCTCAACAGAGAAACCATTGAAGATGGCATAAATAGCAAATCTTTCCCGTGCCATCCAGTGATGAAAAGGTTTCCTCTGACCCTCCCAGCTCTAATTCTATAATTATCGTATTGCTAACAAATTCTATAATTCTGATACTTTTCTCAATTACTTCTAAATTGAGAAGAAAACCTCTAGGAAATATGATTTCAGAGAGGAGATCTATCAAATCCAGAATTTCCAAATTCTGGAACAGAATGGAATAGGTTGCATCCTCTCCACACCCACATGCACAAAACATCTTACCCAATCACATACTGAAATGATTAATATATTTGGATTATTTCTCATTAGAAAACCCCACCATTATCCCATGTGCAAACGTAGTCCAAAATTTAGGACAGCCTTTCCAGGGCATCCTTGTATGAATGGCTCTATACCAGAAGTAGGATATGGAGATGCCTTCCAGATGTTTTGTTCCAGCAAGAGCAGCAGCAGCAATGATTGGGGAGAGCAGGAAATGACAGGCATGTGGGAAATGAAATGACCATTCGCAAAACATATGTTAGCTACTTTGTTTATTGATAGGACATCCTTGTGTAGGTAAATCAGGACATGTAGAAACAAATGCAGGTTTACAATTGTTATAGTTCAATTTCTAAACTAAAAGCTTCATATAAACTTTTCCAACTCAAGCATAATTTGAGTGTTTGAGTGAAAGGGAGGACAAATAATGTTCTATTTCATTAAAGCTTTGTAACTTATAGAACCGGTGTGCTCATAACTGGCTGAAATATTCTAGCTGTTCTTCTAACTAGTGCCTAAGGGAAATTAAGGAAATGAGTCTCTCTGAGTGTTGTATGTGTGTTATCGCTTCATAAATTTTTATTTATTAATTTAATTTCAATAGCCACCCATCTCAACCAAGTGACCCTGGTCAGCGAGCAATGCTAAAACAATAAAAACAGTTAAAAAGAATACAAAAAATAATATATACAGCAGCCAAGAAAATTATCATGATAATTATCAGTACAGCCAAGAGACAGGGCCCTTAACACATTTGGGGCCCCAGGCCCAGCAGATACCCAGGTCTTTAAAGCCTTACCAAAGGCCAACAGGGTTGGGGCCATCCTAATCTCTGAAGGGAAGATGTTCCAAATGGCAGGGGCTACAGCAGAGAAGGCACATCTCCCGGTCCCTGCCAGCTGACAATCCTTGGCTGATGGGACCCACAGCATGCCCAACCTGCTGGACCAGATTGGATGGATAGGAACTATTGGGAAAAGACAGTCCCTCAGGTAACCCAGTGCCAAGCCATGCAGGGCTTTAAGGGTGACAACCAGCACCTTGAATTGCACCTGGAAACACACCAGCAACCAATGCAGCTCACACAGTAGTGGTGTTCAATTCCAGTCCTCTTTACCAGAACTGTGCAAGATCAGTTTCATCAAGATGCCCAGTCACAACTACTTGTAAACTGTTGATCAAAGCTAGTGGGAGAAGCTGGACCATATGCTCGAAGAGGAGAGAGAAAAGAGAATGCTTGCAATATAAGTGGGACTCATAAAACCATAGGGCTAGCCAGAAATTTGTGTAAGAAAAGGCAGGAGAGAAGGATGTAAATATGGCAAACTGCCTTGGTAGATTCCATAGTAGCTGAGCTTCATTATTAGATATCTCATATCTGTAATAAACACAAATTGTGTGTCTGAGCCTTGCCCTTGATTCTTCTGCTGCTGCTATCTCTTGAGTGTTGGCTTCTAGAGAAAGAATTATCACCATACCCTGGGTGAAGCTCTGACGAACTTGGTGCTTCATAGTCCTGAACAACAGTCCAGCTTCTTACACCTAAGGGGCACCAATGCCACCAAGTGGAAGAGCAGGGAGATGAGTGATGCAGGAAAGCTACGAAGCAAAACCTGTCTTCTTGAGAATAATGATCTCTCTCTAAGAGTTGCTGCTGCTAAGAGTGCTGATAAGCACCAGAAAGGGCTCAGCCTTGAAAATTTAAAAGATAGATTAAAAGTTAGACTATCTGCTACAAAGCAACACTTGTGCAGAACATCTAACCCAAACCTGGAACTCTACACTTAGAATTGCTTGTCTGGGTTTCTCAAGCGTTGTGTGCATCTCAACCACACTTCTTAACTAACTCCCTTTATATGTATATTGACTTACAGTTTGTATTGGAATATTATTGTTGTTGTGAAGTGGATGGGGGCGCTAGTCTGTGCTTTTAATCTTTGACTACTCTCTCTTTTCTCTGCTACTTAGAGATAGAGATATAGAAATAGGAAACCATAGTCTCCAATGTCATTCATTTGGCGGTTTCAAGCTGGTATTTGAAGGCATCATTTGAGATTCAAAAGCATGCTCACAATTAATCTAATATAAAGGAAGCAATTTATCTCTCTGTAGACTCTGTAATCTGTAATCTATATGTGAACATTAATTACTTTTGAAAACAAATAAGAAAAGCTTTCCAGTGGAAACAAGTCCCTTTCTGAAGTAAATTTCTGACATAAATCTTACTCTCCCCGCCCCGCGTCATCTCACCTTTGGAATTTTTTTTTCATATATTAGATTTTACCAGCAGATTCAAAGTGAATGGCATATTAGCCCCTGTTTCAGAGCCTGAAATGTAAACTGAAAGATGTTCTGGCCATGAATATTTAAACATATCTTAAGATCAACAGCATCAACAAAAGAAAAACACTATTTTCTCCTTAATGTTACTAGGGAATTTTCACAGCTTGGGAGTATTTCAGAGTTAGTGAAAGCAGGAATTGATAGAGACCAACTCCTGTGTGAAAACAAAAGGCCACAATGCTCAGACTGTATGTCAGCTATACTATGGTTTTGTTTGAACATGAATGTTTGTGTGAAAATTGGGAGATTGCTAAAGGAAAATGTGACCTTAGACTCACTCTCACATCCTCCAACAATGGCACTAACTGTTGTCAAAGGACATGTCCTTATTACATCACCCTTATTTCATTTCCAGCAATGAAGTAACAGAGTCAAATTTAGCTGTTCCAAGTTAGAAACAGTGTTTCACCTTTTTCCCTGACACAAGTGTTGCTGTATGATAAATCTGTGTCTCCTTCTTGATTGTGCTGGTGATGACATAGTCAGGGGTTGGGTTCTGTCCATGTCTACTGGTTACTTTAGGCTGCTACAGATATGCTTCCTCCCCTCTGGTCATTGGTCACTCCCTTCCAGGGCCATTTTAACATGCACTACAGGAAAGACTAGGCATCTGGCTTCTGTGGAGGCATCCGATCATGTAATGTCAGATGAGCTGATAGTCAGGCTCCCTTTGAACATACCCACACAAACTACTTGTGCAAAACCAGGGCAAGTTTTGAGAGACAGGTAAACTCACTGTCTCTCAAACCTCACCTTTTCTCCAGTCCCAGCCCACATTAAGGAGAAAGATGGTAGATACTTTTCTCACTGGCAGGTAAAGTTCAGTGGGAAGAAAAATGAAGCCAGGAGAATCCACAATCACTTTCCTTAACTTGTCCAGCATTAAATCTGTCAGGACAACACCAATTATCTGCCTTGTTCCTGAGGCATAATGGGGCTTAACCACCAGCCCAGCCCAAATAGTCTGGCATTTTTTTCTACCAACTCAAGGACTGGAGGAATGCACATTAATGTGGCCATGAGAAAGGTCCCTTGAGTCAGCTATTGATCAGCTTAGTAAGTTATACCTTAGCTGATGATCATTATAGACATGGCAGGGAAGCTGATGATCATTATAGACATGGCATGATTCACCAAATCATGTGCCAGTATCATACCACCACCAAATTATTAGACTCATGAAATATTGCTGCCTGTGTTGTGACTTCTTCTTTTGCTAAGCTTACAGGACCACCTTCTCCAGCTAGAGGGAACATACCTAATATGGCCATCCTAGGAGAAACTGCGGTTGGCCCCCACTTCCATGAAGTTAAGGGGGCTGAAGCCAGAAGAGATTTGTGGTGGGCGTGATTACCCCTGTTCTGTGGAATAGCCTTCCTTTACAGAGCAGGTTCACCCCTCCATTAATGGCTTTTAGAAAGATGCTAAACACCAAGCTCTTCTAGATTGCTTTTGCTGGTTAATGGTGGGTGCTAGCTTGATCATTGTATGTTAGCTCCATTGATTTTGAATTGATTTTCATATGCAATTTATTATTACCATTGATGTTTTAATGATTTACACCATGGAAGCTTTATTTATATTCTGTTCTATATCACTATGAATCTGACGTAGATTGCAGCAGGATAGAAACTGGGTAAATAAACAAAATAAGGAAATAAATAAATACATGAGCCACCCCCTCACTGTGTAACAGCACTACTCCCACAGCACAGAAGAGGGATATTCAGTCTAAAAAAGGCTCTGTTGTATCGTGCACTCAAGGCAAACGCTGTAAGGGAAAAGCAATTTTGCCTATCTCCAAGACCCTGTGGAGAGAACTGCAAGATCAACCATCCTGCTGCTGTCCAAACATATTAAATTTGCATCTCATATGGAAACCATTCAAAGAGCTGCAGTTGGCCTCTTTATCCAGGGTCAAGCGATGGCAGCTTGGAGGTGGACAAAAGCGGATGGTTTGATTCAGGCTTGGCTTGGCCTTCCTGAAGTTCTTCAGAGGATTCTGCTGGAACTGTTGCCAAAGTTCAAAAACCCTGATCGAAGGACTTTTTGGAGACTAGCTTGCTGAGCGACGGGTTCCCTTCTTGTTCCACATCATTGTGCAGTCTGTCTCCTTGGGAAAGCGGGGGATTCCCAGCTCCTAGATAAATAAAAAGAAAAGGAAAGAACAGCCTCCTTTCAAAATTCTGGGCCTGCTGCTGACAAATTGTTCAGTGCTTTAGACACTGCTGTAATGCAAATGGGAAGCTATTTCCAAATCAGAAGTGTGAGTAATAATAGGCTATCATTTAAATTCAGGCTCAGATGATGAAATACCCTGAGGGAATGCTTTTTAAAGGAGTTTCTTTTTCAATCTTTTTTTTTTTAAATACTATTCATAATCAGACATTTTCAAGCGAGCTGTGGTTTTTTCTCTCTCCAACTACTGTTTTTGATTGTTGAATGAATGAGTCTCCTGCCATAAATATACATGACCTGCTTGTCTTCAAGGACAGGCTGCTCCGTCATAAAGGCAGCCGTGGGACGTAGACTTTGTATGGACAAGTATAATGAAATATGGGACTCATTTATACAAAATAGAGTAGGTTAGGAAAAAGCATGATAGTTATATAAGTGCATTAGAAGTATATATATATATATATATATATATATATATACTCGCATAATATTTGCATTAGGTAAATATATATAGAATTGTAACTGTTTACTGTTGTGGCGACACACACACACACACACATATATATGTGTGTGTGTGTGTGTGAGAGAGAGATAGAGACGTGTGTGTATGTGTGTGTGTGTGTGACTTCATATTTTTCACTATTTTCTGTTGTATTTTTTCCATTTATTTTTTTAAGCATGTTATGCAATTTTTTTGGATCATGAATGTATCTTTTTGTTTTGTTGCTTTTTTTCTTTTTCTGTTATTATTAAAATAAAAATAATTTAAAAAATCATTGGATTATTGTTGTTTTAATCTGTGTTACATATTTTTACTGATGTATGCCACCAAGAGTCAATATGGAGGTTTCTATGAAGCCACCAAATTTGAGTTTGGCTCAGAGGACATTTTACTTTTACAGATGCTAATTTGCTGGAAAAAGGAAACCTTCTTCCCAAGATTTCTGTATATTACAGTGTAGATAATAAGGTTACAATAATAATATTGCAAACAACATTTCATGCAAACTTAAAAGCAGGATTTTAATTCAAATTATTGATTGGGCCATTGAAGAAAATCAGAGAAGGTGAAATGTGTGAGGCCAATATCCTTATCACTAGCAAATTAAGGATCTGAATTTAAAATTTGTCATTTTTTAAAAACTAAAACTGTTTGGCTTTTTATATTGTGTATATTCCATATTATATAAAATGGCCTTCTGAATGTTGAAAAGTTGTATTCCCATTTTCCAGGCTAGATACATGTTCTACAAACCATATTTTGTAATGTCTGTTTTAAAGATCTATTATCTTGGCTTAATTGTGTTTTTTATGCATGCATATAATTACAAATGCTCCTTTAATTATTTTACTTGAACATATATCTATTATTTTTCTCTTCAACAAAATGGTAAATGCACTTTGTACCTGATGAGAGAAAGCAAAATCCATTTTATTGCTCTAGTCATGATGTCATTATATGATTTAAGTGAATTAAAGTGCATATGATCAGAGTTCCCTTCCTCTTTTTCTCCTGCTGCTCGGCATATCAAAAATGTTGATGCAGTTGTAAAACACAGAATATTAGTTATTTATCAGGTGGGGTTATAAATCTTAGTGGTCTCACAGCTGCAGAAATAATGCACATGACTGTCTAATGGGGAGAATAAAAGTGCTTAATTCAGAGTCTAGAATTAAGTGAGTCCATATGTTAAGTTATTGAATCTGGGGAAATTCAAATTCATGTTTAGTCAGGGAACCTCACTATATGGTTTAAGTCAACTGTTGTCTCTCAGCTTGATGTATCTCATAGGTTTGTGGTTGTGGGGATAACAGTGGAAGAAGGAGTATTAAGCATTCAGAGAAGAAGTAAAGTATCCAATAATCAATCAGTCAAACCAATAAATAGAATTACCTAGCATCACTGCCATCCCAAAGATTCAGAATACGTCTATGGCTTGTCAGGCTGTTTCTATTTCATATTGGAAGACTTCACCAAATTATCTTGAAAGCACAGATTCAGCCAACCTAAAGCCATTCACAAAGAAAACATTCCTTTGACTTGATCAAGGATACAGGAGGTAGAGACTGATTCCATGTTACTGTTTTATACTGGATTTTTATTGCATCCAGGGGCATCTGAGGGGTTGTAAAACAAGGTGGCAGCTGCAATGGAATGATGGAAGCCCCACTGCTTCTTTCTTTATTGCATTCATATTCTGCCATATTTAGAAATAGTTCCATTTCTAAATCTTCCTGAAAAACCAGCAAGGAAGGGGCTAACCTGATCTCCACTGGGAGACTTCCAGAGCATTGGCACTGCCATGGAGAAGCAGAGCCTTCTGGCTTTGATTCCCCTCACCTCTCCGAAATGTGGGACAATGAGGAGTTGTTTCCAAAATATTAAAAGTTATCAACTCTTTTACGGAACTCTAAAAAGATATCCTACATTTATCTGTTAAATATATTGTAAGAGCTAATATTCATAATATGTGGGACAGATAAGCAAATATTTACTATACAGTTGCTCTGACAACAAGAAAAAGGAGAATGGATGGGCATGAACCAAAGTCAATTGGAGGATTTGGCAACTTAGTGGTAACAGACGTAGAAGGTTGGAGAGATCCATACATTTTTCTCTTGCAATATTGCAATGAAGATTCCATAGAGTAAAATAAATTAAAATCCTAGAAGTCATGGACTTTTGGTGCTCTTTAAGAATGCCTATTTCTGAGTTTAAAAATGGCCATCAAAACAATAGCTATACCTTCACTACAGATTGGCTCTGCGCCCACAATATGTAGGGTTAGCATTGGGCGTGCCAATAAGAATAATTAATAGAGCAATGTACGCTTCCAAAATGCTTTGGAAGAAGTGCCTTGGACTTCCACTAAGCACAGGATCTCTTTGCTCTATGTTAAAGTAGCCTGACCTTTTTTCATGCCTGTTCAGGAAATGCTGCTGCTTTCCTAAATCCATTAGTTACAGTTGGTGTGACTTTTAAAGCAGCAGCACCTTGTTTTCAGGTCTAGGATCCAGTGATGTGAAGCTTCTTCCTGTTGACATTCAGTTCGCTCCAGCTTCAATAGACCTTTTCCTATTGTTTTGAATGCCTTCATGAAGGCAGAGAAGAGGTAGCTCAGAGTTGGCTCCATTGTACTAGTTGTTTCATCCACAGCATCTCATTCATTTGTATTATTGTTTAGGGTTGTGAAGACCCTGGGGCTTATAATTACTTTCCTATAATGTCTCTTCTCCCCTGGCTATAATGGTTTTCAATATCCCTCTTGCAGTCTACTTAATCCTTTAAGAAGCCAATAGATTATTTGGAACAGAAAACCCTGACACAGAGTATCAGATGGAAAAATAATTGTGCTGCCCTATCAGACAACAACAGCATGAGGATTAGCAGCAGTTCTCTGGCATAAAGACATTTATCTGGCTAGGAGAATCACTTCTAATTTGTATTGATTTGGGGAAGGAGGGGTAGGGGGAAATGGGGTGTAGGGAAGCAACCAAAATACACAATCTCAGAGAGGTGCAATATGAAGGGATCTTGGCATTATGGTAGATTGCTCAATGAATATGTCAACCCAATGTGCAACTGTTGTAAAAAAGACAAACTCCATGCTTGTAAACATTAAGAAGGAAACTGAATGTTCTTATACAAATCTATAGTAGGACCACACTTGGTATGTTGTGTATAATTCTGGTCACTGTACCTTAAGGAGAATATTGTTGCAACTAGAACTCATGCCAGAAGGACAACCAAAATGCTTTGGAACTGGATCAGTTCTCCTCTGAAGGAAGGCTGCTTGGGCTGTTTATTTTGGAACAAAGGAAGGCAAGGAAAGACATGATCAAGGTATATAAAATCATTCACAGCACAGATACTGTATTGTGGACGGAGCTTTTCCTTCCACTCCCTTGTTTGAGGTCACCCACTGCAACTATATGCAAAGAGATTCAGGATCAACAGAAAGAAATACTTTTTACACCGTGCACAATTCAGTGGTGGAATTTGCTGCTAGGAATTGTGGTAACAGCAGCCAGTTTGGACAGTTGTAAAACTGACTGGACAGATTTATGGAGCAACAGACTATCAGTGTCTACTAATATTAATGGCTGCTTACTATCTTCTGATTGATAAGCAGCTTACTTTAAATGCTAGTTTTTGGGAACTAACAACAGAAAGGAGCTTTCCCTTTCCTGTTCAGGCTAGCAAATTTCCTAAATATATCCACCTGGCCAATGTGTGGCCCAGAATGCTGGACTAGATGTGCCTATGGTCTGGTCCAGCAGAGCTCTTTCTATGTTCTTCCAATGAAAGACAGGATGGCATATTTCCTAGCAGTGTGGTATGGACATGCTCTGAAAACTCTGGTGTTGACTCTTGATGTCAGAGAGCAAATTTATAACTTGGGGTCCTCCTGTACTCATGGCTACTGCTTGATTGGCCGGTGGAGGCTGTGACCAGAGGGTTTGTTGCCTAGCTTTCATTGGAGCACCAACTGTGGCCCTACCAAAAGCAGGAGAATCTCGCAATGGTAATTCAAGTCCTCATCACTGTATATTTGGGTTACTGCAATGCTTCGTATAAGGAGTGGCCTTTGAAGACTGCTTCAGTTGGTCCAAATACAATGGCTCATTTCTTGGCTGGGACTCATTGCCACAAGTACATTACGTTGGTGCTTTGGACTCTGCAGTAGCTTCCTATTGACTTCTGGGTGCAATTCAAAATGAAGGTTTAGATCTACAAAGCCCTACATGGCTTGGCTGTCAAAGTATTTATAGGACTGCCTTCTCCAATAGGAATCGTCCTGCCTGATCCACATGTCTGTGGAGAAATTGCTTGTGGTCTACTACTACCACAAAGTGAGCGGGGGCGGAGATGAGGCTCATGCCCCCTGTCTTTCAGGGGCCACACCTATGTTGTAGAACAGCTTCATTTTGGACTTCAGTCTTACATCACCCCCACCCCCACCCCCGAGAAAGAAAGAAAGGATTCAGAAAGAAACTAAATTCTTTCAGAGGGCTTATGGTGATGTAGCAGATGAATTATTGATTTTTTCTACTGCTATTTTATGACTTATTTCATCTATTTCTTATTTACTGTGGATTGCTATTGTAGATGTTGTTGTAAACCACCAAGAGTCCCATTGAATGAGGTGGGTACAAGTTTAAAAAACAAACAGATAACATTTCTGATAGCATTCCAGGGAGTGAGGATGAAGTAAGACCTGGTTTAGCTGGCTTTACATCTGGGTTAGGGATGGGCACCCTGTGTGCTGTAGTGTGCAAGGGTCCCCTTTGCACACTTTTTGCAGACCCCAAAGAACAACTTCAGGGTGCAGGCCAAGACTTACAAAGTCTTACTATAGGTCACTCCATTCTATTCTTTAAAACCCCCAATCTAAAAAAAACCCCTGAATTTTATTTTTCTTTGGGTAGGCTTGTGGCGTACATTTTGCCCCTTACTCCCTCCCCATCAATCTGCAACAAAAAGTCTAAAGATTATGGTTCTAACCATAGTAATGACATCATGTCCATTTTCCTACAAGCTCTCAGAAGCCAAAAGATTTGCAAAAGAAGGTTCCCACTCCAAATTTAGTGTGATGTAATTTGAACAAGTCTCTGTCATGATCTGTAACTGCTGAAATATTCTATCATCTATCTATCTATCTATCTATCTATCTATCTATCTATCTATCTATCTATCTATCTAATCATATTTATATGGCCGCCTATCTCACAGAATGTGACTTTGGGTGGCATTAGAAAAAAATCATAACATTACAGTATTAAAACACACTACCATTAAAAACATTGATGTTATTATTAGAAAAGGCTAGGCGACAGCATTGGATATTACGAACAGTGGAGCTACCTCAACAGATCACCATTCCCTTGAGATCCCCAGGCCTGTTGACACAGCCACGTTTTAAGGAATTTCTGGAAGGATGGCAGAGAAGGGGTTGATCTCACCTTGGGGGGGGGGGGGGTGATGTTCCACAGGGCAGGTGCCATGGCAGAAAAGTCCTGTCTAATGGATCCTGCCAGATGTAACTCCTTAGTAGACGGGACCAGCAACATACCTCTTCTGCCAGATCTGATAGGATGAGCAGATGTAAATGGGAAGAGGCGGTCCCTCAAATTACCTGACTCCATGTCATGTAGGGCTTTAGAGATCAAAACCAGCACCCTGAATTGGACCTGGAAGCAAACTGGCAACCAATGCAGCTCACAGAGCAGAGGTATAATGTGTGCCATTCTAGGGGCACACATAACTGCCCACACCACTGCATTCTGCACCAGCTGAAGCTTCCAGATATTCAAGGGTAGCCCCATGTACAGTGCATTACAGTAGTCCACCCAGGAAGGCATGAGTGACTGTGAGCATCGAGGAATGGGCACAACTGGTGCACAACATGAAGCTGTGCAAAGGCCTTCCTAGCCACAACTGCCACTTGTTCCTTGAGTAGGAGGACCCCCAATTTGCACATTGGGTCTGTCTGGGGCAGTGCCACCCCATCCAGTATTAAAGATGGTATAGTCCTGCGACTGACAGGCCCCAAAACTCAGAGCTGCTCAGTCTTGCCAGGGTTCAGTTGAAGTCTGTTCTTCCCCATCCAGATCCGCACAGCCTCCAGGCACTGGGATAAGACATCAACAGTATCAGTTAATTCACCAGGGGCAGAGATGTATAATTGGGTGTACTGATGATACCTCACCCCATGGTGACATATGAGCTCACTCAGGAGCTTCATGTAGAAGTTAAATAGGAGAGGAGAGTGCACCAAGCCCTGTGGCACCCCACATAATAGGTCCCCTATCACCACCGACTGATATCAACCCTGAAGAAAGGAGGAGACCCAGCACAGCACAGTATCACCCACCCCCAGTCCACAGAGCCTGTCCAGAAGGATACCATGGTCAGTGATATTGAAGGCTGCTGAGAGGTCAAGCACAGAGAGGATCGATGTACCACTTCCATCCCGTTCTTGCCAGAGAGCATCTAAAAGTATGACCAATGCTGTTTCTGTCCCATACCCAGGCCTGAATGC
Organism: Python bivittatus; assembly: GCF_059951505.1. Classification (NCBI taxonomy): domain Eukaryota; kingdom Metazoa; phylum Chordata; class Lepidosauria; order Squamata; family Pythonidae; genus Python; species Python bivittatus. Next base: position 11,993,669 of record NW_028277087.1, read on the forward strand.
TTACTGAAAGGGGCCTAGATAATCTGTTTCATCCAGGATCCTCTGAAGCTGTTGTGCAACCACCTTTTCTACAACCTTCTCTAAAAAGGGGAAGTTAGACACTGGATGAAAGTTGTCCAGTATGGTGGGACTCGCAAAGGTTTCTTGAGGAGGGGGTGCAACAAGGCTGCCTTAAGAGGCAAAGAACCCCCTCACCCAAGGAAGAATTCACCACTGCTAGAACCCACTCACACATCACCTCCAGGACAGCTGTAGTTAGCCAGGAGGGGCATGGATCTAAAGAGCAGATGGCCAAGCTTACAGTCATGAGGACCCTGTCCACTTCCTCAGGCCCAACAGGTTCAATTTGTTCCCAGATAACGGGGCAAGACTGTACCCCAGGCATCTCCCCAGGACCTGCAACAAGGCTGGCATCCAACTGTGAACAAATTCAAGCGACTTTGTCCAACAGATGCTGAGCAAATTCTTCCACATGACCCTGCAGGGGAATCTCTACCCAAGAGGGCACATGTCACCTGAAACAGGGCCGTGGGATGGCTCTCTGCAGACACAATAAGGGCAGAGAAGTATTGTCGCTTCACAGTCCTTACCGCCACTAGGCAGGTCTTAATATTAGAGTCACATTTATCCTTATTTAATTATTTGGGGGGGGGGCAGAATTTGAACTTATTAGAGATTTTAAAAATTGCCACTCATTCATTCCATGGTAAAAATCAATAAAAGCACAAATAAAACACCCATGCTAAGAAAAACAAGGTGAAAAACTAAATGGAATCTGTAATAAGAACACCTTGACAATACAAAGATAAATACATTCAGACTATATGATGCCAATTACTGTCCGAATGCTCTCTGAAGAAGCTTAATTTTGAGCATCTTCCTAAAGGAAATCATGGTGGGGCAAATTGGGGTGAAGTTTTTATCAAAATCTGAACCCAATTCTTTGCTTCTTGCATTGGCTAAATTCAGTAAGTGGGTATGGCTATTCTGAATGTAAAAAGAATTGTTCTGGAGATAGATATAAATCAAGCAGGTATAATCTTTAATACATGATTATGTTTAATTTATAACTTATTTCATATATAAACAAAATGAACCAAATGGAAATGTCACTCATCCTTTAACAACAGATACTCCCTTTCAAGTATGCAGCGCTGTTGAACTTATCTGATAATTCTAACAGTGCTTGTACCAACGTTTATTTTACTATTCACGTTTAAGTTACAAACTGAGAAGTTCCCACAGACAGTTCAGATTCATCTTCCTGAGTAGGAATACTACGACCGCCACTACTAATAATAGTGTCAAAATTAATATGATAAAAAGGAAGAGGAGAACACAATGGAAAAAAAAGATAATTATGGTTAAGAAACACAGAATGCTAAATAAATGGACTTTTGATGACTAATATCAGATAAAATACCCTCATAACATATTTAAAAATGACCTTTTTTGAAAAGATTCTTTTGGCACGAGCCAACTTCAGGCAGTTTTTTTACATTTTCAGTTCAATCGCTTTACACATTTGTTTCTTTTTACACCCTTTTTCATTTTTGCCAGTTTTTCTGACATTAATCATTGACAGTGTTTATCTGATCAGATTAACTGCAACTATTAATTGTCCTTTCCCATATCTACCTCTGTCAGTCCCCCTCAGGAGACTTTTGCAACTGTTCCGGGAAGGGTGGTGATTTTCAAGATTAATGATATCTTCTTTCCATTATGTTTGACAATCATTTTTTTTCCCTCATACAACAAAGGACCTTTGAATCTGAACCACCAAAATGGGGGCATAAATTATGCAAACAGCATTCATATATGATTTACTCTGTGTCAGGTATACAGATTTTGCAAAGCATGATATGGTCTGGGAGGAAGAAATGACTTCCATTTCCATTAGTATGGGCGGTGTGTGGGGGAGTGTAGTCTATCAGAAAATGGTTTACTGGAGACTAACAAGGTAATCCTGCTTTTTTTTCAGAATGCTTTGAGTCTCCAAGATGTCTAAGTCCTTCTGGGATCCTGGCAATAAGGTAAAAGTGAAGTAGGAAAGGTATTTGTATCTCTTCTTTTTTCCAGTTTTTACTTTTTCAAACTGGAATTCTCTATCACTGCATCCAATGCAAGGACATAAATCTCTGATAATATCAGGGCTGACATAGATTACATGTAGGTTTAGGGTATTTTAGTGCAAGGAGACAGGAGAATTTTTGTTTCGGTAGACTGATGGCATGTAACCTCAATAGATCTGCTCTTAGGCTGAGTGTCCCCACTGAGGCTTGAAGATATCTCTGTTCTTGGATAGGAAACAAATCCTACGGTCCCTAGAACAGCATCTAGCATACAATTGTTGTCTAAGTACTTTGAACAGGAAAGTGTATTTACAATAATATTATCTCCATTCAAGTACTTAAAGCATTTAATATCTATTGTCTCACTAATTGTTGTATCTCTATACTTGGAAATAAACTCAATGGCATTTAACAGGACATATGTCAAAAGAGACATGCTTTGAAAACAGGCACCGCCAAAAACTGATAGAAAACCGTGAGTGGCATCACAGAATAATACTCACAGTTACGACAAAAATGGACTTCCAGTGCTCCCATTGTGCTAGACTCTGTGTTTCCAGACTGGGACTGCAGAGCCACCTCCATGTCCACAGATGAACTGCACAACAGTGTCTTCTTCGAACCCGAAGGACTACATTATATTTCAAAGGAGACATGCAGAGAATTGCATTGTAAATTTGATGGCTGCACTTACTGACTGAAATTAACATTTTATGTTCATTAATATTCTTCAAATATGTCATTTTGGCCAATTGTGCTTCCTGTTGAGTCATTTTTGCTGGGGAAATAGATGGAAAATTAAAGCATTTTTAAAATAGTTAGGTGAAGAGACCAGAATTTGATCTAAAGACCATCTAAAGACCAATTGATCTAAAGACCAGTTTGATCTAAAGACCATACATGACCCAATAATTCTGGTCATAAAGGCTGCACTGCAGGATGTCAGTGCTGGAAAACATTGGTTTTCCAGGTACCATTGGACTTCAGACCCATCACCTTCAGGTAGCATGAACTGGATTATGGGAGCCATACTCCAACAATGTTTGGAGATCCACTGCTTCATGTATAAGTTATACTGAACTCTTCTATGAATAAGACTGAATTAAACCAATCTTAAATGAAGAAGCTGCAAGTAACAGGTAAGATGCAGAATCCCTGCAAGAGCTAGCTCTGTAAAAAGTCTAATGTGGCATTTGCTTGGTTGAGATGACGACACGGGAAAGGAGTGAAATTTGAAGCAGCTGCTGAAGAAGTATGATCCCTTGAGAACATTGTTTGCATTTTGAAGAGCTGTTCTTTGGCCAAGATGGTCAGTGCTGCTTCAGAAACATGTAAAGGATGAGTGCTCCAAGTTAATCCTCTAAATGGGAATGTTAATGCTTATGATTTTTAATAGCCACATTAAAGCTCTATGGCAGGAGGATGAATGCTTTTTCAGCTGTGCTTGGCCTTTGAGAGGCATTTCAGAGGTGGTACTCTAAAGAATGGGCAGGGTCAGAACAATGAAGAAGATGAGGCCATCATAAAACTAAATTTGATTTAATTTTAATTTGTATTTAAGTAAGGTTAAATTAAACTCATTATAGCCAGTAAATATAATTGACTCTCCTGTATTCAACAGATTCCTCTTTCTGCCTTGTGAAAAATTGCAGTTTTGTGGCAACTTTGGTACAGACTTGAAGACTACCCTGACAGCTTTGGGGGTGCATGTGGTCCTGGGACTGTAGGCAGTTCATTTGTGTGGTTCAGCAAAATTGAGGAACCTTTTCTGTCTGCCAATAAGTCTCCAGGAGATGCTCTTCAGTAATGGACTGAGTAATATCAGTTTGGGTGACATCAAAGATACATTTGCATCCCATTCACACTAGTTATGGGGCAAAATCTGCTGGCAGTTTCTCAGAAGTGTTCTTCTCATATATATGAAGCTTTTGTTTTTCTACCTTATTCTTTGTTGTTGGAAGGGCAGAAGGTACTACTGTGTTTCTCTTCTGTTGAACATCTTCTTACCCCTTTGAAGCCACCCTGGTTACCCACATTTTCCCAATCTGGAAAAGGAAGGAGTTCCTTTCTGAAGTCTTATCTTAGGAGTTAATTGAAGTATAAGAAGCCAGGGAAGCTGCAAATCACTGTAAGCATGAATCTACAATGAAAAGCAAAACATTCAAACATACCCCTTGGCCGCCTGGTCACCAAATAAGTATAAGAGCATGCAAGAACACCATAATCCACCAATGAGAATCTCAGTGAAATTCTCTTATCCTTTCAAAATTACCATTAATTCAAAAATCTACTCTACTCCCTGACCATCTCTGGAAGTTTTTAAGAAGAAGCTGAACGGCTACCTTTATGGATGGTTTAACTGATTTTCCTGCAAACTGTAAAGGGTTGGGCTATAAAATCCTTGTAGTCTCTTTCCAATCTACAGATTTATGATTCTATGAAATATGCAGCAACACTGGAGATGGGGACCAGAATTACTGTTAATTTGATAAAAGAAAAAGTTGTTTATTTAGGTTGTTTATTGAAAATCCTGTTGGTACAAACGTTAATGAATAAATACGAGTTTACTGGAGCATTAAAATGATGAGATAAAATGCAGTTGAGTTTGAACACAACATAAAAAGCATTCCTTGATGAGATATGTTTCCCCTGGGAAAATATAGAAAGCTCTGATTTCTTTATTATCAGCAAAAAATGTCCAACGGCCAATTCACCCTCCTAAAAATAACTCTAATGAAGTTTAAATAAGCGAGAGAGGCATTAAGCCCCAAGCAAATTTGCAAATCTCTGTATTAGAAAGGAAACCCCAGCATGGTTGTTTATGACACATTTGCTTTTTTGGTTTAATCTGATTTGACTCCTTGGTCACCATCTAGTGAATCCATCCCTAACCATCATGTGCTACTGTGGTTTTTCCCTGCCTGCAGCCACTGCTTGGCTGCAATAAAGAGATAAAAGGAATCTACTTTGTATTTTAGTCAGACTCTAATGGTGTGATCCATAAAAAGTATATAGTCAGCATTCAATGGACAGGGAGCCCACTAACTTCTAACTCTTTCTTGTTGATAATTAACTCCAAAAACTTATTTGGAAAAATGTGTAATATATCTGGGAAGTTCTTGAAAATATCATTTATGGTGCAAGGGTAGCTTTTAAAAAATCGTATTATTCAAAACTATGTTTAGGAAAACTGTATCGTTGGAAAACTCATGTCATGGACACTTGCTAACAAAAATTAATACTGATTTTTTTTTTAATGAAAAATTTGCAAAATGAAAAAAAATAGCTAGATCTGGTCTAATAATTACATCTCTAGATCTGAGCGTGGGTGTCATGGAGGGGGATAAGGTGGCAAGTGATAAAATTGTGTGTTGTGATGTTGCGATGCAAACTTCTCCCTTTGTGTACTTGTAAGCAACCTTGTGACACAAAGTCAAATGGATGGAGTTTGTGGCATGATGTCATGATGACATTTCACCATTTTGGTGTCGTCATGGCTAGCTAAGGACACCTATTAATCTGAGGCAGAAAAGCAATTTGAACTGATCAACAAATAGCCAAACACTATTTGGAATAAACACTAAATCTTTAAAAGAATCCTGCCACAATAATACTTGGAATGTTTCTTCCCCAGTGACTTTATCGTGATACAAATCTAGCCAAAAGCAAAATCCAGCTGCTGTTTGAACCTATCTTTGAAACTCCAAGAAAGTGCAGTTAGATTTTACTTTATTCATAATATTAGATTAAGGGGGGAGGTATTACACAATTCTCTGTTTAGCATCTAAACTGGCCCTGTGCTCACAACAGTGTCGGAAACTCAGTAGAAATACCACCGTTCCTCCAGCACTTCCTAAGCTGATCATGGGACCATACAATATGGTGCAACCACATGGTCAGTCCACCCATTCCAGTGAAATTTAAAAAGTAAAGGAAAAAATAGAGGACAGCCCTCACCTCCTTTTATGATGCATGTTGGCTGGACCAGTCAGGGCCATGATTAGAAATTAGAAAGAACAGATTAGGGTCTCCTTAAGAAGGTGTACTAGGGAAGAAACATCTCTTAATTCTTTTTGTTTATTCACTTATTCTTCACGTAATTTGGATTTTTGACTCCCCAAACATGGTCATCCCAGAACTGCAATTTTCCCCTTTTGGTGAAATTACCTTTTGTCTATGAAATACCATTTCTGCATCCTCTTTGGTATTCTTTCTTCTTGGGGGTGGGGGGTGGGGGAACCAAAGAAACTCAAAGTCTGGATTTTGAGATTTCTCTGCAAATGCTCTACAGTAAAAGAAACATGTGACATGCTATTGTTTTGCTTCAGAAAGACATCCAAGTTTCATTTAAGGCAGATAAATCTGCCACTTCCCTTGGGCAAGCTGTTCCAGTGGTTAATTATTCTTATTGTTAACAAGCTGCATCTTATTTACCATGTGGAGTTTTCAGTTTTCATCCACTAGCTGTGGGCTCCCGTTAAGCTTTTGCTGTTAGATTAATGCACTTGTGAACACAACTTCTTGTTTGCATTTGTAGGAAGAGGGAAGGGGAAAGGGAAGAGTGCACTCACAACTGGCAAAATTGGTTATGTAAGAAACAAAGATTCTGTGCCAGCCTCTTCACCAGGCACTTAATTTTTTTTTTTGTCCACAGCTCTTCTCCAGGATACAAACCCAGACTCAGACACACAAACACACCCAGAGGTATTCTGAAATAGTTGCATTGCCAGCCTCCTTGGCATCTGCTTCTATAGTCTACAGGCATTATCATGCTTTCTTTCTTAGTACAGAAGGTATCTGATATAGCTTCTTGATTGCTCTGAGTATGGTTTGGAAGCCACAGTTCTTCACATGCATCAGACTCCTCAGAAGATCACCCAGAAGAATATGTCAAGTCTAATGCTTATCCTTAGTAGACTTTAGATTAGTTGGAGAAGAGGAGCTTTATCTCCTCCATTTGTCTTCTTGCATCATGAAGACAAAGAAGAACATTTTCTCCTTTAGGTGGACCTGGTCATCTTCTTCAAAACTGAATCACCTTCATATCCTGTGCTGAAAGGGGTTCTTTGATTTTCTGTGCCAACCTCCTTCTTTCTATACTATTTTATAGAAGTTATATTGCAGTTTACAATTAGAGATGTATGAATCTGTGTGTATCTGATCCAAGCGCATAATCAGTTATTGATCCATTCCTTTTGAGCTCTAAATCATACTGTACATTTATTTATTTATTACCACTAAGAACATTTTTATAGCATGCCATATTTTTGTGCAAAGTGTGCCTTTGTATGCTATCTTTGAGCTGAGAAATATTTGAAGGCAGACTTTAGTGGACTCTGTGAATTAGGTGCCAAATCATTTTACAAAGGATTCTATTTTGGCAAATCATACCATTTCACTTCACAATGAATTCATGACAGAGAAGTCTGTCTCAATTTTCTTCAAGGCCAGGCCAGTATCACAGTCTAGAAAAATAGGGTGCTAATTCAGGTTGCTGCTTTTCCTGAAAAATAAGGTATTACTTTTTTGCTTTTGCATTTAGTTGCCATCAAGTAAGCAACATTACATAATAAACGTATTATTTAAGAATACCTTAAGCATATTTGATTGAAGGCATTTATTGCAGCTTTTGGGGAGGATTAGTTATTTTTATTTCCACTGCAGTTCTTATCTGGCCCACATTAGTGCACCAGACTTTTCATAAGAACATCCCAATGGAAGAGATACATGTAGGAAAACTAATTGAGACAAGAAAATGAATGAAAAAGTAATTAAATGCTTGTAGTTGGCCATGTTTACATTGCATCGGAGATTATCTGAGATGTTTCATTTGAGCACTATAACAGGGGATGTTGATGGATATCTTTGTTGGATTTACTCTTGATAACAACTTGGCTTAGCCTTTTTACAGCAAGCTAATTGCCCACATTCATGCTTCAGTCAATTAGTAGAATTGTGGAGGAGAATTAGTTGGCTGTAAAACAAACTGGAGACCTAAAGGGGACCTGTGGCCTTTATTAAAATGGAGGCATTTGGCACTGACTAACTACTTACAACCTAGCACCAGAAATGTTTCTGGTATTTCTCTCTTTAAATCCATAGCTTGCCAGTCTGGCCTTGTAGCCAAACTAGATGTAATGGGAAAACCGGGGTTTATATTTTAGAGATAAAATAAAAGATAGCTAAAGCCCAATTGATTTAAACTTAAGAAGTTTCTGAATTTATAATCATTGTCGCCCTGGAGTTCAGAAATACCTGATTTTCTTTCCAAAGTTGGACAGATGCAGTAGTTCTTGTGCAACATCTTGAAGCTTCCAGTTCCTTCCACTGTCTGTCCCCCACATCATCAGAGTTCATCTTCCTACTTATAAATCCCTGCAAAACAGAAGCACAATGTAATTGCATGCAAAGCTGAATCACAGCTCTCTGTTGTTTTACCAATGTGCACAGAAAAATGCCTGTAGCTTATTAAAAAGCTGCACAAACAGAATCTCAATGAAAGCATACTATTTTTTGCTGGATGTTTTTCAATCCATGCTTGCAGATATTCTTTCACACACACACACACACACACACACACACACACACACACATAACCTACTGCAGAGGTTAGAGAGATAAGCCATGGGAAGATTCTGCATTTCTCATTATTATAAAATAATAAGAGAATGGAATTCTTATGGATAGAATGGATTACAGCAAAGCAGTTAAACCAGTGATGGAGGTATGGGAAAGCCTCCATTTCTGGTTGGACTTCCAGAGGAAGAAATGGCAGATTGAAGGCAGCTTTTTGAACCTCTCTGGACAAAGGAGAGGACTTGATATTGCCCACAAGTGCTCTAGACAGTTGCTCCTCATGAGGAGCCTGCAAGACAGCAGTCTCTGGCAGGTTTTGAGCACTGGGAAACAAAGGAATAGCCAGCTTGCTCAAACTGTGGTTGGCGCCTTTGAAAGGGCACTGGATTCCCATATTTCCTTTTCTAATCACTTTTGGAAATTGCTTGTTAACTACCTTTCAGCTATAAGAAATCTTTGAATCAACAAGTATGAAAACACTGGATGAGTCTGCCTTCAATCCTTAATGATCAAGTTCTATGACATTATTTGAATGGATTAAAGATTAAGATTGTTAGAAGTAAAAGGAAGGAATATAAAGTTGCTTAATTTGATCAAGGTTAAAATAGATATGTTATTATTTCTGTTAACCCTTAATGGACTTTTGCTGACACCAGGACTGAATGCTTTGTCAATTTTTTTAGAGATAAGAGATGGGATATGGGAAGAAGAGATCATTGTTGTAATTTAAGAGGAGGTGAAAAGTTACAAAAATTGTTTATACTTGTGATGAAGGTTGGAAGTCACTTCTTTATATATTTTATATATTTCTTTTTCTTTTTCTTTACTCTTTTCTTTTCTTTTCTTTTCTTTTCTTTTCTTTTCTTTTCTTTTCTTTTCTTTTCTTTTCTTTTCCCTTCCTTCCTTCTTTCTTTCTTTCTTTCTTTCTTTCTTTCTTTCTTTCTTTCTTTCTTTCTTTCTTTCTTTCTTTCTTTCTTTCTTTCTTTCCTATTTTTTCCCTTTGCACCCTTTACTCTTTCTATTTTTGTATCTTTCTTTTAGTTTGTATTAGTTTTTACTATTGTAATTATAATTTTTAATAAAATTACTTGAAAAACAAGGAAAGTCTCTACTTCCTACTCCCACATTATTACCTATAAGCACAGACAATTATGGCTATATATCATTCTCAAACAGAGAGAAATTCTAGACACATTTATTAATACACCCTAGAATATTAAGTTATGGAGCAAACAAAAGAACAAAAAATGCTAAATCTGGTGTAGATAATACTTTGCCTACTTTGAATGTTGAGTTACTATCATCCTTTCCCACATGTACAATGTGCTCCCAGAAGCAAAGATGATCCAGACTATTTAGAACAAGGCTAGACAACCCATGACCTGTGGGCCACATGTAGCTGCTTCTGTAATCTCATGCAGCCCCCAGTGCTTCCTCCTTAACTGTCAGAAAAATTCAGCAGTATAGTTTGAAACATTGCTGTCATTGTTTAATGCTTTGAAAGTGCTCCTTTCAATTAAATTTAAGTTTACAGCTAGGTACGCTCAACAATTTCACTAAAGTTGTTTTTAAAATAGATTTTTTTTTAAAAAAAGCCTCCAATCCCTTTTTATCCTGTTCCTGCTAACTTTTTTGAGATGGCCTTCAAGACATCAGCCTAACACTGAGTGTAACCCTTAGCCTGAGAATGTTGCACACATTTAAGGGAATGGATTACTTTTTGAACTTCAGCCACCAATATAAAGCCATTCTTTTTGCTTAAGGAACATTTGTTTCCCACCATGCCTGTAGGAAGGGCAGCTGGGACCAAAATGACTGCACCCACCTTTGGCAGACTGTGTATGGGTTAACTCAGAAAAGTTGGCTTCTGTGCTGCTTGCCAGTGGAGAGGAGCTGAAGGGGCATACTGTGTGCAGACTTACCTGGTATCTGAAGAGCAAATGCTACCCTACTCCACTGCCCAAGCTAGTTTAATCCAGCTGAAGTTCTGTTCCCACCACCCATGAGCTTATTTAAAGATTCATAAGAAAATTGCTAAAAATCAAAGATTTTCTCTCTCTTTTTCCCCAGAGAAAGACCAGCAGGTGGTAATTCAAATCACTGCACTTTAAAGAACTAGACTGGCAGAATTGAAAATCATGTGCTTCACGTATTAAAGAGGACACCCCAAAGGAAGCAGGCCACGTGGAATTCAGGTTTGCTTTGTTGCATGGGGTAGAATGAAGATCTCCCCCAGCCATCTCAAGGTGGGATCTATCATCCTATGTCTTATTTTAGGGGAGATAGAATTTGCTTCCCTGTATGCTTTTCTGAGGAAAGGTAACAAATGCATAGATTTTGAGATGATGCTTTGAGATTCATCTGTCCTGTAGAAGTCTCACCTAGCATACTGTTATTTTCTATGTATTCAATCTTGCCTGGTTTTCTTGAACTTAGCTTCTCCTTGAAGCCTAGTTAAATCTTAGATGATGTGCAAGGATGAAAAGCCAGGGTTTCTATCATGATGTTATACTGCATGTTTTGTCAGTTTTTTTTTTTTTATCACTGCAGTTTGTACTGGATGTCTATGTTAGTCTATTCTTCCCCCTTTGAAGCCCTTCTCTATAAGCCTAACATAGACTGATTACCAAATACTGACTTATGGGTGTTCTTGAATTTATCACATAAGAGAAAGGGAAAGGTACCTTCCTGCTTTTGGCCTTGCTCTTATAACCCTGGTGCAGGGGAGAAGAAGAAGGTGATAAAAGCAAATATTTGTTGTTCAGTCGTTAAGTCATGTCTGACTCTTCGTGACCCCATGAACCATATCGCGCCAGGCCTTCCTGTCCTTCACTGCCTCCCTGAGTTTATTCAGTTTCATGCTCATTGCTTCAGTGATGCTATCTAACTATCTCATCCTCTGCCGTCCCCTTCTCCTTTTGCCTTCAATCTTTCCCAGCATCAGGGTCTTTTCCAAAGAGCACTGCATCATTTCAGGCTCTCCTAGTTGTGTGAGGAAGACCTGGCAGTGAAAGAAGTGCTTTACATTATTTACTGCCCAGTAAAGTAATGTAAGCATGGACAAAAACAGCCAAACAGAATGATTGTGGGACTAAATGGTTGATTGAATTATTGCCACATACTCTACATAAGGTTGCCCTTGAACAGCATTCAGAAGCTACAGCTGGTCCAGAACATACAGTGGTACCTTGGTTTACGAACTTAATTCGTTCCATGATTCTGGTCGCGAACCGAATTGGTCTCGAACTGAATCAAATTTCCCCATAAGTTTCAATGTAAATAAGGTTAATCCGTTCTGACCCCTACGAACGTGGTCGCCAACCGAATTGGTTGCCAACTGAATCAAATTTCCCCATAAGGTTCAATGTAAATAAGGTTAATCCGTTCTGAACCATATGTATTTTTTTTTAACCACAAAAATATGAAACAAAGTACAGTACAGTACAGTATGAAGAGAGAGAACACTAACCTTGCTTGAGGTGACACCAAAAAGCTTCACAACAAGTGTCTGTTTGTGACCGCGATCTCGCCTAGAGGAAGCTACGACCACGTGTCAGAGCAGGGAAGATGGCCGCGGATCATGTTCGTCACCTGATGCGGAGTTCACGAACAGAAGCAAAATTTTGTGAATGCTGCTGTTCACAAACGGTTTGTGAACAGAAGCTTTCGTGAACTGAGGTATTACTGTAATGGCTTCAGTAATTATGGGCATGCTTTGGGACACCCATGTAACACCTCGACTGCACTGATTACCAGTCACCTTCAAGCAGTCTATAACCTCACTGACTTCTGATGCTTCAATTCAATCCCAATGATAGACATCATGAGGGAACTCCTCAGATCAGACTTTTTCACTGTTGCTGTTACTGCTAGAGGGCAGTCCTCACCTGGAAAAAAATGTTTTAGGAAATCTCCTGGAGAAATTGTCCATCCAACTTCTCGGCCATGACATTTGTGGAAAACTTTGAAAGGTCATTGGTGTTCAGCAGTATGGGGAACACATGGCAAACTTCCACTTGACTTCAGTAGGTGGGTTGGATCATTACAAGAAGACAATTCCTCAGACATGTTATTACAACATGTTTACTATGTGCATTTTTCTGTCCTTAAATCTGCCTCTCCCAAATCCTGGAACAGACTATAGCTTGTATTTCCTCCCTCAGGTTGTCTCATTTTTCTCTCTTTCGCTAGCTATATCCCAGCTTGTTAATCTCTAGATATTTCTTTCTTCTCCAGGCTGTGCATATAGAAAGCCAAGACAATTTACTCACAATCCCTAGATCTGTCAGTTAGCTTTTATTGAGGTGCATTTACCAAAAGGGGAAATTATATACATCAATTATCTGATACATCTAAGCTTGATAGATTCTTAATTTATCAGTACGCGCTACCCTTCAGCATGTTTGAAATGATACCTAGATTACTTTTGAGTACCTGAAATGCTGCAGGAATCACATGTGTAGAATAGTTTCCATGATGCACTTGACCATTTGGCACAATCCAAGCAAGATACAATTGTACCCCCCCCCCCCAAAAAAAAGTAGAAAACCACAGCGTATTCCCTCTGCAGCAGTTCAGGTGACATGAAAGTACAAATGAGACACAAATAGCTGCAGGCTATGTTTCTACCTTCAATCAGTGAAATACATGGTTGGCACAATCTTGACTGCAGCAGCATTTTCAGTATTCCAATTATTGGTCTTCTTTCACCCTGAACTTTATGCTGGTGAGCTAGAAATGTGCAAATCAGTCCCACATGACCTCAGTTTGCTTATTATTCTATTTATTCACATTTTCTGTGAATTACTTTTTTTACAAAAAAGTACAAAAGCACTGTTTTGATACAGCTACCTTTAATGTTGTATGTGACTTTATATGTACGTATGTATTATTGAAACCAGCTAACCATAATGTACTTCGGGGGATCCAAATTTTCCATATATTTGCCTTGTTCATACACAACTTTTCCTACATAAGATTTTGGAGCAGAGAATGGTGCTTTAGGATTTTGTGCATTCCTGTCCTCCATGCAATGGATTCAGTATGGGAGGATCACACCACTTTGCATGAATGGAAATCCATGGCAGATTTTGTTTAGTTCCTTGCTGTGAGCCAAGAATTGCCTGCCTCAACCTAACTCTGAGCATCAGCTGACAACTGCACTTCAAAAAGAACAGATTTAATTGGGCAAAATCTTCCTCCCATGTGACTTTGTGCACATTTCATTTTACGCAGTAGACTCCATGTGTTAACACTCAGCATGTGTTGCTCCATCAATGTTCGTCAGCAGTGAGTGGGCTGAGTTTATTTTTGGCTGCCAATTTTATCTCTTGAGAGAGGAGCTGGTAAGTTAAAGGATGGCTAGGATCTTTCTTTTGCAACAGCTTTTATTTCTGCTTGGGTAGAAAACAGGAAACATGATTAATATGTGAGTGATTGCTTTAATAAACCAAGTCCTAGTTTTGCCATATTGAAATATGATGGCAATTCACACCTTGAAATTGTAGAAACACTAATTGGAGGTGCCTGACCTTGGGACAACATTACTGATTTGCAGTTATATTCATCAGCAACATTAAGTGGCTCCTTTGAGCACTTATGTTGGCCCCAAGGGTTAGAACAGTTGATCTTTTAGAAAGCAGTAGAGGGAAACTCTGTGACAAGAGCTAATTTTATTTGGAGCAAGATATTCAATTTTTTTTTTACCTTCTTCTTTGTTTACCTATATTCTGTCATTATTTTCTCCAATTCATGGTTTTCTTAAAACCACTGTATAAAGCAAGGTGTCATCTTCTTCCTGGGAATAGTCATACAGATCTTCCTAGCCAAATGGGAATAATATTTGGCTATGATGCCATAAAGTCAATTGTGAATGAAAGTCAGCTTTATGATGTCATAAAGCCAATTGTGAGTGAGACCTGGCTTTCCTGAATCAGCCTAGAATGAGTTAATACTTTTGCCCGCTTTTTGAGCAACTCTTGAAAAAGCATCACTTTGTTTAAAAGATGCTCCTGTCCATTTTGGCCTCAGCCCTATCAAAAGGTAACCCTGGTGTTTATACATTGGTAGGGATGGGAGATGAAATAGACAATCTGCCTCTTCCAAAAGTTATATTCATATAAATCAGAGCAGGTGATGAAAAGTTGTTTTCCTCCTGTTGATTTATTTACTGCAATAATGGTTTTATTATTATTTAGGCTGAACTTTCCTTTTGATATTTGCATGGCCCCTATTAAGACATATGAAGTTCCTTCTAACTATAGAGTTTTTACTGATTTTATTTTTGGTTTGGGTGTTTATGTCATTTTTACTGCTTTGTGTACCACCCAGGGTTGTTGTTACAATATGTACTATAAGTCTTTTAAAATAAATAAATAAATAAATAAATAAATAAATAAATAAATGTGTAGCAAAGTACTTTCCCTTTTACATCTGCATTGGGTGGATGCCACAAACATACATTGGACATTATCTGACTTGTATATTGCATGAATCATTATTTGTTATTGTTATGAATTTCTTTCCCAACTCACTTGTTGGGAAACTTCTCACTCATTTCACTAATATAGGAAATTTTGAACACTATCATGCCAGCAAGCAATAACTCAGATCGGAGATGGCTCAAGGTAGCATATCTGGACTAGCAGTTTCATGGCTCTGGGTACTTTTATAGGTGCCTGCTAATACTTCTACACTTTAGATTCAGCACCAGGGACAGCAATCCTATATCCAAGGATTCTGCCTCTGGCCTACAGCAACTAAAAGGGTTTTATGATTTGAACTGAAGTGCCTCAAGTCCTATATTAGACTTTAAAGGTTCTGTATTAGACCTTTTATATCATTACCAGCTCTTACAAGGGACAAAGACACAAATCTAATTCCACATCATAGCTCAGTAAAGCAATCCATAATTCACTACTCAAAATCAGGATAGATGAACTTTGCTGAAATTTATGGGATAGGGCAGCCTCCTCCAACCAGTGTCTTTCAGATGAGTGGATTTCAACTCCTAGAATTCCAGCCAGCATGGCAAATTGCTGAGAATATTAGAAGTTGAAGTCTTTATAACTGGAAAGCTGGGGAAGGTTGGGGAAGGTTGGAATAGCATTTAGGATCTAGGATGGAGTCTCCTACTTATGAAGAATTGGAGCTGGTTCCACTATTGTCATTATATTGGAAGGGTTCTTGAATCTAGGTCACAATAAATAGGTAGAAAAAGGCTATTACCCTGGACCCACTCAGGAGAATCAAAGGAATTTGATTCAGTGCATCCAAAGCTATCTCCAATTTAGCCTTGAAAAGTCCCCTCCATTCATGGTATGAAAGGGGTACTTCCCTCCCAGGCTAACATCTTGGCGGCTTTTGATGCCATTGACCATGGTATTCTTTTGGGTCAGCTGCAGCAGTTGGGGCTGGGTAGCACAGTTCTGTGCTGGTTCAGCTCCTTTCTCCAAGGCTGAACCCAATTGGTGTTGCTAGGGAGTGAGAGGCCCAACCCACGGCCCCTACTTTGTGGGGTGCCTCAGGGTTCGGTGCTCTCGCGGCTCTTATTTAATATCTACATGAAACCGTTGGGTGAAATCATCCAGCACCATGGGATGAGGTATCATCAGTATGTTGATGATACTCAATTATATATCTCCATCCCGGGTGTCCTAAGTGATGCTGTGGCTACCCTTTCATGGTGCCTGGAGGCTGTAGGGGCCTGGATGGGGAACAACAGGCTTCAACTGAACCCTGGTAAGGCAGAGTGGCTGTGGGTATGGGGAGCCTCAAGATCTAGGAGTTTATCATCTTTGGTTCTTGATGGGGTCGCACTACCCCAGACAGACCCAGTGCATAATCTGGGGGCCCTCCAGGACTCACAACTCCTCTTCGAAGAGCAGGTGGCAGTTGTGGCTAGGAGGGCCTTTGCGCAACTTCATGTTGTGTGGCAGTTACACCCTTTCCTCGATCGGACGGCCCTCTGCACCGTCACTCATGCCTTGGTCACCTCCCGGTTGGATTACTGCAATGCACTCTACATGGGGCTACCCTTGAAGAGTATCTGGAAGCTACAGCTGGCGCTTAATGTGGTGGGGCGGACAGTTCTGAATGCCCCCAGTGGGGCCCATATAACACTGCTGTTACGTGAACTGCATTGGTTGCCGGTTTGCTTCCGGGTCCAATTCAAGGTGTTGGTTATCACCTTTAAAGCCCTTTGTGGCACAGGACCAGGTTATCTGAGGAGCCGTCTCACCCCTGTTATATCAGCCCGCCCCACTCGGTCTGGCAGAAGGGGCAGGTTGCAGGCCCCACCAGTCAAGAAATTTTGACTGGTGGGATCTAGGAAGAGAGCCTTTTCTGCCATGGCCCTCGCTCTGTGGAGCAACCTACCACCTGAGGTGCGGTGCGCCCCCACTCTCATGGCCTTCAGGAAAAGCATGAAATCTTGGCTATGCCAGATGGCCTGGGGGTTGGATGGGGGCTCGCATCAGTGGAACTGGCTTGTGAGGAATTGATTTTGCCCCCCATCATCTTGAATGTTTTAGTTTTTATGTATAGAGTTTGGTTTATAGCTTGACTTTTTAATTGATTAATTACTTTTAATTAATTAGTGTGTTATTTATTTTTAATTGTTTATGGGTTTTGTTTTAATTGTGAGCTGCCCAAAGTCACCCGTTGGGGGAGATGGGCGGCATGCAAATGTAATAAATAAATAAATAAACATCCTCCTTCCAACTAATCCGGGGGCTAGGACTGTCCTGTAAGCTACCAAGCTGTGTGTATCAGCTGCACCAACATCATCTTTCTTATCTCATATACAAAAGAAATGTATTTTGAATTCCATGTTGACAGCCTGAATACAATGTCCCATCTTTTTAAACTTAAGAAAAAAGGTGATAAACAAACAATGCATGTTAATGAAGAAGAATGATAGTAAGTGATAGTAAATCATCATCATCATCATCATCATCATCAAACATTCTGCGGTATGTGAATACTTTGGTAATCATATGTGTAATTAGGAAGAAGCACAATGTTCCCATTAATGAAAATGTTAATTATTTGGCAGTCCTGCAACTGATCCTAGGCTGATTCGATTTGTATACTCTGTCCTGTCATTGGTAACCTTGATTATCTAAGAGTGGCAGACTTTGGAGGTCATTTGCCTTCTCTTCTGCTATATAATTCAAGCCCCCAATGCATAAGTTACCTGGATCTGTAAGGGAGCAGGCAAAATTCTGCACCTGATTTTTGTTTGATCCCACTTTAATAAAACTGCAAAAAAAACAAAACAAAAACAAACAAACCCAAACTGCAGCAATTGGAGAAAATCATTTGAACATTGTTAATTCAGTCCAGACGGGCAGTCAAAGATAAAGCTATGTGGACATTCAAGTGCAGGAGAGTGTCTTTCCATAATGGATGGAAGAAGAAAAAGTATTGCGATGATGGATACAGATTAACACTCCTGATGGGAAGGTATGCGCTGCATTGTTTTAATCTTCTGCGTATATATTCCTGGAAAAGGATCTATCTATCTATCTATCTATCTATCTATCTATCTATCTATCTATCTATCTATCTATCTATCTATCTATCATCTAGATTTGGACTCCCAAATGACTCTGGGCAACTGATGTAGTTAAAAAAGGAAGAAGAAAAAACAATTAAAAAAGAAAACACCGAGGAAGGGAATCTGTTTATTTAGGAAAGTTGCATATAACACCATATATTTGAGCACAGGCATATGTTTTTTGTTTTTTTATCCACACTCAGTCGTGACCGATTCTGCAGCGACTGCCTGGACGAGTCCCTGCAGTTTTCACGGCAAGGTGTTTTCGGAAGTGGTTTGCCATTGCCTCCTTCCTAGAGCGAAGCCCAGCTGGCGAGTGCAGGAAGGCGGGGTTTCCGTTGCTTCGCACCTTTTCGGACGTACGTGACTTCTGCGTTACAGACAACTGGTCCCATCTCCCGTACAAGGCGCCGCCAGCATTATTCCTCCCACTGGGGTGAGAGTACCCATTTATCTACTCACAGTTGCTTTCGAGCTGCTGGGTTGGCAGAAGCTAGGGATGAGACAGGAGCTCGCTGTGCCACATGGAGCTGGGCTCCAACCGTTGAAGTGTCGACCATTTCTGGCCGGCAACTTCCAGCATCATTAAGCCGCTGCACCACTGCATCCCTATCACATGTGTATATGTCCTTTTAAATATATGTACTTTCCCATTAAATAATGTACTATTTGAATGTACATTACCATGCTTGTATACATACAGATACCCACTCTCATACACATATATATCCATCATGCTATTCTTTTTCAGCATATATGTGCATGAAATTATAATTAATCTACTCCCTTTTAGTCTATAGAAGATCCATGTAGCTCTACAACAACCGTATTTGGTTATTTCAAACAATTAACCTGCATTTCGGGGGGAAGCTTGATTTAAATCAGCACATTCAATTGGTCTGTGATTTTTTTTCCCCCTAGTAGACTTAGACCTGCCTTAAATTGCCTTGATTACAATCAATCTGGCCTGCCCTGAGGCTGCATCTGGAGAGTCAGTTGCTTAAAGACTTTTGAATAATGTAATTAGGGACTCTCTCAGAAGACACCATTATTTCCTCCTGACGTTAAATGTATGCTTCTCTCCCTTCAGTCTCTCCACTTATGGTAATCTACCTTATTAAACAGTGAGAAAAGGCTGCAGAGCACCAATCAGAATTACTTCACCAATCACTCTTTTCTGACACAAATTGACGTATCAGGATGATGACTCTCAAAGTCCCAAATTCTGTGCTCATTATTTAAATGGCCAGTGAAGAAGGAAAGGAGTTCATTCCCATTTGTAAATACTACATCATTCACAAATAACTTTATGTCAGGCTTCTCTAGGCTGACAAGTCAAAAACTTCTGGAGTAGCTGTCCGAAGACACAAAACTCAGATAAGTAGATTTGCTATGAAGCCATTATGATCAAAGTTCCAGTGATTGCTGCATATCAAGAGAGAGCTGTAATTATGGTGAAATCAATATTCAAATTCTTGTGCCTCTTTTCCCCACTTGCTTGACTGAAAGGGCCAGAAGCCACTCTGTTTTGGGCAGGAGAAACCATTGAACCTTTTCTTCTTTTGGTAATGAACTGATCTGGTTTTTGGGAACTGGGGGCTGCTCCAGGTTTCATGAGGGGTTTCATGTGGTCTGAGACTACACAGTCTGTATTGTTGATACAACAGTCTGTTTGACATGTAGCAATACCTGCATGCTATTAGATCTGACAGAGTGTTGTCCTTAGTTTCAGTCAAGGTGGCAGACAGTTCCTCCTTGTGTGGCAGTAGATGAATGCTGATAGTATGCTAGATATTTTACAGGGATGCTGTCAAGACATTGGCAGAAAGAAATTTCCAGTGGACAAATATTTGTCAAGATATTGATAAAAGGAAAGAAGAATTTTTAGAGGACCAAAAATTAATCCACTAATTCTGCTACACTACTACTACCACTACCACATCTCTAAAATTGGAACCAAATCAGAGAATGGCAACAAGAAAAATTAAGGAACTAGAAACTGGACTTATTTAGGAAGCATATTCCCTTGAGAAGCATATGACAAACTCTTAAAATATATGAAAGAATGTCACATAGAGAATCAGAATCTGTTCTTTATTGTTCCAGAGCGCAGGAGAAAAAATAATGGATTTAAGTTACAGAAAGGCAGATTCCAATAAAATGTCAGGAAAAAAAGATTTATAATACAGGTAGTCCTCGTTTAGCGACCACAATTGGGACCGGCAACTCAGTCATTAAGTGAAGAGGTCACTAAGTGAAACCATGGCTGTGCTTATGATCTGCCTTCCGCTTTCCTTTGCTTTACAGACCTGTGAAGGTCAGAAATGCAAGGATTGGTTGTGAAGCTACTTTTTCATCACCAGCATAACCGCAAATGATTGCTGTATGAGGCAGTCACTAAATGAGACTACCTGTAGTAAGGACAGTTCAATAGATGAACCAAATAACCAGCGAGATTGTGGATTTTCTTTCAATAGAATTGTTCTAGCAGAACCTAGATAGCCGTCTGTCAGGGAGATTCCTGCAATGAGGAGGGGGGTTAGATTCAGTGGCTTTAAATCCCCTTTTCATCTACATGATTCTATTTCTCCTTCTCCTCCTCCACTGCAGTTAATGTACAGAGTACCAATAGCATTATGTAGGCAATATTTACAGATTCCATGCTCAATTAGACAATCAGGGAGGAGGAAAGAAAGGCAAAGTAGAAAAAGGGAGGTGTCTTAAGTATCATGTATAAACTGCTGAAAATCAACATACAGCAGTCTTGCTTTGATTTATATAAACAAATCAGTGAAACTTAATAAAAGTCCATTAAATCTAATTTCAATTTATAAAGCCACTTTCTCCCAAATGGACTGCATTCAATGACCTTGCCATACTTTCCCTCTCTCCCTCTGTCCTCCCCTCCCTCCCTCCCTCCCTCCCTCCCTCCCTCCCTCCCTTCCTTGGAGGCATTCTGTGGATTACAGCCACTCCTCATTTAGTGACTGTTTGCAAATATGACTGTAATGAATAAATTTAAAAAATCGTTTTCTGACCAATGCACACAGTTACAACCAAATTTCTGTGCCTGACAACAATGAGCACCAGAGTGGGAGATGATGTGTGGCTGCATGAGAGAACTTTATCTGAATGAGATGGCAGCAACCAGTGATCTTTGCAGCATCTCCCTCCCTCCCTCCCTCCCTCTCTGTCACAGGTTTGCTTAGCGCCCATTTCGCTTCTGATTTAAGGAATGGATTACCTTGAGATGATGTAAAAGGTAAACCTCTGCAGCTTTGTAGCTGCCTAGATTCTGGAGGGAATCTCTTACTATTCTGAGAATCCTTCAGATAATAAACCAACCAAAAATACAAAATACATAGATCATCCAGGGTCTTATCGAGTTGGATAGCCTCTAAATATAATCCATCCATCAGTTATTGTAAGCCATCTGGAACAGTTCCATCCTTAACAGTTTGGGGAAGGATAGCACTATGGGGGTCTTATCAACTGGGAAGCTTTCCCACAGTTTAACCATTGGATAAGCAATGGCAATGTATCTCAGCCCCCTCACATTGCAGTAGTGGGGGACCATAAGCAGTTTCTTTCAGAAAGTACAAGTCAGGGGGGCTAACTCCAGCTGGAGATACTCCTGGAGGTACCTTGGTGCTAAGCCAGATAGGACTGTGTAGGTTAAAACCAGCAGTTTGAACTGCAGATGAAGCAAATAGGAAGCCAGTGAAGGATCTGAAACACTGGTATAAAGCACTAAACAATAACTGGGCTGCTGCTTTATAGACTGACTGAAACTCCTGAATGATGTTCAGAGGCAGTCCCAAATGGACTACAGTAGTTCAATTACATAGCGATGACGGTATAAATCACTGTGCGAGATCCTCCTCCTCCACATCGGGCTGCAACTGACACACTGGTGGGAGCTGGCAAAGGCCACCCTAGCCATAGCCTTCACCTGCCCAGAAGCTGGAGTTAGAAGAATACCCAGCAAACAAAACTGTTCTGCAATGGGCATACCACCTCATTGACAACACTGGAGCTTTAAGAGAGCCATGATGAACAAATAGCAGCTCTGTTTTTCTAAGGTTCAAGCCTATTTAATTCCATCCAGACTGTGATAGCCTCCAGAGACTGGGTCAAGACATTGACAGCGTCTCCTGCACAGCCCAAGGTAGTGATGTAGTGATGATACCATACCCCAGATGGATAGAAGACCTTTCCCAGTGGCTTCATGTAAATATTAAACAGTAGTGGGGAGAGAACTGAACTCAGAAGTATCTCACAAGGGATGGACCATTGAGCCAATCGTTTTACCCCCTCTCCTCAACAGGTGCTACCTACTTAAGAAGAAGTGGAATCAGGGCAGAACATTGCTTCCTATCCCCAATTGTGTCAGAATGGATCCAGAAAGAAACCATGATCAATGATATCAAAGGCTACCAAGAGACCTAATAGAATCAGGAGTGGAATGTTACCTCCACTGAGGTTCTGACAAAGGTCATCAACAAGAATGAATGCCATTTCTGTCCTATGCTCAGGGGACTAGGATTGCTAGAAAAAATCCATCTTTTTCTCCTCTGTTATTATTTGAAATGATAAATTTCTCCGGAACAGATGACCTGATTGAAATTTATTTATCTATAAGCACTGTTATCAACACAAAGGAAAAAAGGAACACACTTATCATAATGGGCTTAAAATGTATATTTGACTGATGCCATTTGAAATCTATATTTTAAAACAAAAAAAAATCTGATTTTTTAAACAAAATATCAATCGTTAGTATTTATGTCCAAACTTTAGTTTCTATTCAGGATTCTAATAAGAATAATAGAGATGCAAGACAAACAAGGCTGCTGTCTATCTTTTTCTTGAATTGATGTATTCACTTCCTGCAAAAATGGAACTCAGAAATGATGATGATGATGATAAAAGGTAAAAGTGCTACTGAATTGAGTTTGACCCCACAGAAATCCATCCATGTAATTTTCTTGGTATTGCGTAGAAATTATTTGATATTGCTTTGTTCTGGGATTTTTCCCCCCAGCCTTATGATTCCTAGGTAGTCTTCCATCCAAGACAGTATTAACTGAATCCAACCCAGTTTAGTTTTTGTGATCAACCAAGGTCAATTAGGTACTTCAGTAATAAAATTCATGTAAATACAAAATTATAATTAAAATTTGCAAAACCATCAATAAAACGGAAATAAAAGGAGTTAAAACCTGCTTCAACAGTTAGTCATTCTCCAATATAAAAATCCTGCTCAAACACAAGTTTGCCAGCAAATTATCCTATTCAGTTCAGGAAACATTCAACCATTTATTTTTATATGTTATTATCATTATTTGTAGACCATCCAATATGAAATATTTTCTAGATAACTCAGAAGATAAACACGTGGGGAGGGGGGATAAATGTGCAGATTAAATAGTTACAAAAACACCGTTTGTGAAACAAACAAAAGAAATGTGTAGGTTAATGGGAACCTACTAATGATGGAACAGACTGATGAGTGAAAACAGATGTTACGTGGACTAGAAATGAGCTGATTTGTCTCTTTCTTCTTGTGACTTGCCATATTTTCAGTTTTACAAAATCTGTAAATACCTTATACTTTATTATTGTATATTATATTATTATAAATACTGTCATACCTTAAACACATCAAGCATTTGGGGAATGAAGTGTTTCTGGACATATGGTGGAGAGAACCTTCTAAGAAATAGACTGTACAGTGAAAGGATGAACTAGAGTCTGGATTTTTGACTCTTGACCATGAAAAGCAGTGCTGGTGCCAAAGCATTAAGAGATTATGCCTGCTAACATTGCCCTGGAACAAATAACAGGGTTAATAAGTCTTTTAAAGGATTCATGCCCCCTAAACTATATCAGACTTTTAAAGGACCATAGGCATTTTTCTGTAGATGCTACCTGGGATGAGAGAAACTACAGGGCCCTCAAAATTCAGTTGAGCTCTCTTAACTAATCAAAGTTAACCAATCCTCTCAGTAGTTGTGGGCAGTAGAAGCAAGAGCAAAGGGAGGACAGAGGGGTGGGTTTTGCTCTCTAGTGGGAGAGGGATTACAAGAAGGAGCTGACTGATTGAAAGAAAAGGTTCTGTGAGCAAGGCTGCTCAAAATCTTTTTGCAGAGCACATCTGACTCTCAGGATACCCAAGCCATTCTAAGGAATCCTGCCCACCTAGCAGTTCGAAAGCATACCGTCTGCGAGTAGATAAACAGGTACTCCCATTTCGGTGGGAGGAAACGCTGGTGGTGCTTTGCCAAATGCCTATGGGTGAGGAAAGTTGCGTTCCCTGTAATACCAGTTAGAGCTGGATAATGCCACCCTCTGTTACAACAGGACACCAAGACTTGTTTCTGGAATAGAATTATTTCTTGTAGGAAAGTTATGTTTGGTTTGGGGAAGCATCAAGGAGTTTCTAGGTTTGCTAAAAGCCCTATTTCTGAGATTGAAAGGGTTACATGAAAATAAACTGCCTTTGACTTTATTCATTTTCTGAATTGTCCTCTGAGAATCCTTGCATCTACAATTTAAATAGCCACCCAGTATATCTACAGGGGATGGTCTGTCCCTTACTGCCTTGAGAGCTGCAGGTTGGGAAAGGGAAGGGATTGTTTCCCCAAACTAACCAATATTAAAACAGGATACTGATCTAGATGAGCAAACTTGTTCCAATTCAATTTTCTAAAAACTCTTCATCCTGAGCATGGGTTTGTATGCCGCATAGACCTCTGAATGGGTTGGATGTGGGTAATAATATGCTCCTTTGCAAGGTGGTCTCTAGATTAGAGATCCTAATTTCTGTTGAATCATGTGTGCATGCTTGGAGTAAAACTGGGCTTTGATTTAGCTTTTGGCAGAGAGGACAAATGTGCCTATGGTGAGTGGCAGTGTCATTATCCATTAGATGGTATGACTAAGGCTGATAACCTAGCATGTACCTTCTCTATTTTACTAAAAAGGATTACATGACCAAAACCATGATAGGCGCAGAAAAAAATAACTATGGGCCCATCTTGTAATAACCATGAGATATGGAAGATGGCAACCTGGAGTGAGAAATGAAATCAAAGCTAATATATTGTGTGTCTATGGAACTCAGAGCAAGGGGAAAGATGTAATGGATCTGAATGTAGGTGGTCTGATCTTATAGAGTGACATTGAAAAATATACACAGGGAAGTGAAAGTATAAGTTTAATTATGAATGAAATGTCTAAACTGAAAGTATAGGTTTAATTATGAATGAAATGTCAGAAAATATGAATTTATGGCATTTTAGTTGTTATCAAGGGTAGCAGATAACAAAATATGCATTCTGACATCATGATACAAACTCCATGCCTTGTACCCTAATTTCTGACATCAAGGCACAAGATGGGGATTGTTTCCTGACACCATGAAATACATTTAATCTTTTTTTTTTTTCTCACTGCAATTTCAACTGGATATCTATAGTTGGGGGAATCCATAGCTTGATGGTGGTTACATGTTACAATCTATAAATTCTGATAATGGAAAAACCAAATAAAAGTTCTGGGAAAAAATGGGCAGCATTCTGAACGAAGATGATCCAGGGTAAAAAAATATTCTGCTATGTGACACAAGTGGATGGGTGGGAGTGAGATAAGAGAATATAGAAAAATTTATTGGGTCATATGGAAACCCAAGAATGAATGAAAATGTTGACTGATTGGTGAGTATATGTATAGCATAATGTCTTTTTTGAATATTTGTGATTTAAGCGTGCCTTTTCATTTGTACACAGGGAAAAGGACTGCATCTAAAAACATGATTAAATTGTTTATGATGAAATATGGATAGAGTTAGTGAAGGATACAAAGGTAATGAGAGGTTCTGAATGTGGGTCAGACTATTATTTGTTAGTGTCTAGAGTTTTCTACTTATTTAGAAAACTATCCTTCCTCAGAGCATGCCCAGGTGGCTAATAGAAATAGATTGCATCCAAAGATGTTCAGAGTAGCATCTGCTTCTATTCATTCCTGCTGTCCAAAACATTTGGAGAAATTTTGAGATGATAGATAGATAGATAGATAGATAGATAGATAGATAGATAGATAGATAGATAGATTTTCCTGTACCCTTAATGAAATTGCAGTTAGTGCACTCTTTTTGCAAGCATTCCTCCCCATGCATTTTTTATCCATTTATCCATTAATTTTTCTTTGCAAAAAAAAAGAGTGTACTAACCATTAAGGGTACAGGAAAATGCATCTATCTATTTATCTGAAAATGTCTGCATTTTATACATATTTTGGGGAGAATTGCAAACGATGAATATTTGGCAAGTCTGGAATACATACACCTACCTAATATTTCAATGGATTAATTAATCTCTATCCCAAACTGATCTCAGTGCAACCTGTCTTATTCTAAAGAGAAGCCAGTTGGTGGGTGAAGGGTAGTTGTTATGACTTATGGCAAGTAATAACGCTTAATTTAAATGAAGCAAAAGCAACTGACCCCTTCCTCCCAAGGTTATACGAACCTCCAGCTTCACACCGAGGTTACTGTTTCTCCTTCTTACTAACAAACGCGCCTGGTCTCCAGTGTGCAGGCTGCCTGGATTTATAGACCGTTCAACTCTTGATTTTATAGATGTGGTTCCAACTTGTGCACACAATAAAGAAAACACATTGGGTTGCCTGTCTGGCTCAAGCCCTTTTCTCACTTTGTGAAGAGTCATTTCATAGTCCAGTAAATGTTGTTGATGTCCCTCGAACTCCTTTATAGAAATACTCCAAGGGATGTTTTGCAGCTGGGCATGATTATGGCCCATTCAGCTAGAAGGTCGATTGGCCTTTTTCTTTTTCAGTCTTTCTTTCTCACTCTCACGTGTGCTTACCCACACTCAGAAAGCCTCTGGAAAGCACTGCTTCATTGATATCTGAACAGAAACATGAAATCATTTTTATCTTTTGTAAAAGATGCTGTTAAATGAGGGATGAGAGATGTGCTACCTCCCCCCCCGCTTCACTCCTTGTGACTTGAGAACACAGGAACCATCCTATTGTCCAATTACATCTGAAGCTCCGTACAGTCTTGTGGTTTATAGCTCAATCCTTCAAGAATAGCTTGGACAGTCTGTTTCTCCTACCCTTATGCTCTCTTTGGTTTCACAACCACTCTGATGTTTCTGGAGAGGAATTAGGAACTCTTCTTTTGTGATATGCCTATAGTCAATCATTATACAGGAAGGAGTATTAGAGGAAAAGTTTTGCTTTTGTATACAATAAGATTTGGAAACATGTCATTGTCAGATAATAGGAACATATTCTTGAAAATGAAGGTTGTAATAGGCATTGCTGTCTTAGGGACGTCTGGGACATTAAATAAAATGGGTTGATACTAACCTGCTAATTCTTCTTCAAACTTAAACTGAGTTAGGGACGAGTCAGATGAATGAACAACTGACCACAAAACAATGGACATTTATTCCTCTTCTTCTCTAGTCTTATCACAGATACCTGAGTTTTAGTGGGAGGGTTTGAAGCTAGAGGTGCAAATAGTAGTAGTAGTAGTAGTAGTAGTAGAAGTAGTACTAATAATAATATAATTTATTAAACTTGTGTGCTACTTGACTCTCAACAATTCTGGGTGGCTCACAACAATCAAAGAAATTACAATAAAACCAATAAAATATAAAAAATAAAGATAAAAGATGGCAAGCACAAAGAAGTGAGGGGTCTTACTCTCTCTTGCCAAAGACCTGAGTGAACAGCCAGCTGAGTGGGAGCCATCTGGATCTCTGGAGGAACCTCATTCCTAAGTTCATAAGTTCATTTTTTTCTGTTTCACGCAAAAAGTCCATAAGGAGTTCCAAGTCAGCAATAAACATAGATATTGTCTTTTCTCTGATTAAAGAAGTCAACTTAGCCATCTCAGCAAATTCCATCATCTTCACCAACCATTCCTCCATTGGGGGTAATGCCAAATCTTTCCATCTTTGTACATACAATAATCTCGTCACAGTTATCATATACGAAAAGAAAGTCCCATGACTTTTTTCCAACTGTTTATCCATCAAATCCAAAAGAAAAAACTCTGATCTCTATTGTATATGAATCTTTAAAAATCCTCTGAATCAGTGTAGGTATTTCAGTCCAAAATGTTCTAACCTTTTTACATACCCACCAAACATGATAAGATGTCCCTTCTTGTTGGTCACATTTCCAACGTAAATTTGAAGTGCTTCTATACCTTCTACACAATTTCTCTGGTGACATATACCAACGGTACATCATTTTATAAAAATTATCTTTAAGTTTATAACAGTGTACATTTCAATCCTTTCAGCCACATATTTTCCCATTGTTCCACCTGTATATTATAACCAAAAGATTTAGCCCACTATCATACATTCTTTCACTTGTTCTTCTGTTTCAAATTTCAATAGAAGTTCATACATTTAAGCAATTACATCTTCATCATCTGTACACAATTCTATTTTAAACTCAGTCTTACTATGTGCAAAACCATATATTCTTTTGTTCAATTTAAATCTTTCTAATAATTGTAAATAAGAGAACCACTGACAACTATATCCCTCTGCCAGCAGCTCTTGTCTTGATTTTATTTTATATTCCCCTTAACAAAATTTGTGGTTCTCGGCACAAGAAGCATTTTATAGGTGAGAAATAATAGGCAAACAGAAATGACTAATTTATTATATATTAGCCATTTGTGTTTGCTGATTATTTCTCATCTATAAAATGCTTCTTGTGTTGAGAGCCACAAAGGTTTTTTGGGCACAACCTGGGTTTGTATCTATTCCATATTCTCAATATGGCATGTTTAACATAATGATGTTTAAATTTGTCCATCAAATATTGACCGGTTTGTCTATATATTTGTCCACCAAACTGGAGCTGGTGAGGCGAAGGTCAATAAGGATCATGAGTCTGGATAAGATGAAAAATATGAAATTATGGTTTCATTTGATGTTACCACACTCTTCAAATCCAGAGATCCAGAACTAGCAAAAGAATAATTAATCATGTGCAGCATTACTACATCACACACAAAACAGATTATACAAAAATTGAAATATCCAGACTCACAGAACTAATTGATTTTTGACTCACCTTATTTTCAGGAACACTGTGAGATCACCCATCTCAGGATTCATAGCTGAAATTGTGACGCAACAGCTAGAAGCAATAGCACCCTCATATATACAACCCAAAATATGGACCTGTTATTAGACAATGACTTCATCATAATAAAAAAGTAACAGAAAAAATACACCCGCCAGCCAACAACATCTTTAAAGGAATAAAATTTACAAGAGAAGAAGAAAATCAAAAGAAATTAGATATCCTTATCAGCAGAGAAAACAGTGGGAAGCTACAAACCCAAATTTATCAAAAAACAACCCACGTTAAGCAAGCGCTTCACTACTAAAGCAATAACCCAAGTGCCCACAAGTAGGGATGGATAAGAACTTTATTCAGATGGGCAAAAAATCAATGCAGTAACTCCAAAAAGAGGAAACAACCTACCTATACAACCTCTTCCAAGGCAACAGGTACACTCCTTTATTAAAAAGGACCTAGCTACACAACCTATAAAAAGGATAACTCTCCCATACAGCGTATCAAAACATCTCTGAGACAGCCAACAAACTGCTACAACCTCTTGGCATCATTGTAGCACACCAGCAAAATCCCTCCAAAACATCTTAAGCAAAGTCAAAGACCCAGTAACCAAAGGAAAAAGAAATGAATCATGGGTACCATACAATATAAGGACTGTAACAGCCACTATGTATGACAGACAGGTATAGGATTGGCGGAAAACATTCACAAACATCAAGTGGTAGTCAGAAGACATGATGAAAATTCCTAAAACTCTAACACATAGACACATTCAATCACAAGTTAACAGGAACACTGACATTTTAGACCAAGCCAAATGCAAAAATGCTAGGGAATTCCTGGAAGCCATCCACAGACACATAGATGAACCCCATCTACATACCATTTAAAAAATACAACCAAAAGCCATGGAAGGAAACCAACAGCCCAGAGCATATCTTCTCTAGCAGCCAACACTCAGATAAGCAGGAAACAGCACTATATAAATAATCAGGGAAGAAACAACATTCTAATCAAGAATCATCAAGAAAAGAACCACACCCCAACCCAAACTTGGCAGGGTAAGCTACTACATATAAACAATGAGGAAACTCCATTCTCCATGCCCTGATGATGCTATCTAACTGGGTAATGAAATGTAGGAAAACAATCAAGTTCAGAGAGCCCCAAGGACCCAAAGTCTCTCATATCCCCATTAATTTACTCATTAAAATGGTAAAATATGGGATAGATATAGAATTATTAGATGGGATCATAATTGGCTGAATTACCTAGGGGATACTAATAAATAATTCCATGTAAACTTCAGGTATTGTATTGAATGCAGTGCTATGGGGCTCTGCCCTGAGGCCTATGCTGTTTAACATTTTTATTAATGACCTGGATGAAGGGATTAAGACTTTGATAATCAAATCTGCAAATGACACAAATCTAGAAGGAATAGCTAATAGTTTAAAAGAGAAAGAGGGGGTTCAAAAATATCCAAACAGGATTCAACAGTGGGCTGAAGCAAACAGGATGAAATTTAACAGGGAGAAATGTAAAATTCTGCAACTGACGGTGGGGTGTGTGTGTAGTGAGAATGAAAGGTACAAATATAAGATGGGGGAAATTTGACTTGGCAGTAATACATATGAAAAGGATCTGGGTGTTCTAGTAGATCAAGCCAAAAATGAGCTAAACTTATGATGCAGATTCTAAAAAGCCAAATGCTATTCTGGGATGTATTAACAGGAGCATAGAGTCAAGATCATGGGCAAAAATCATCTACTCTATTCAGTTTTAGTCAGGTCCCATTTGGAACATTATGTCTAGTTCTGGGCACCATGGCCTAAAAAGGACTACCAACAACGTGAGGTGACTGAAAAGTAAATCCTCTGAGGAATGGTTAAAGGACCTGTATGTTTAGCCTGTAGAAGAGAAGGCTGAGGGAAGGTGTATAGCAGTCTTCAGATATCCAAAGAGTTGTCATGTAGAGAAGTGAGTATATGTATTATTGGTTACCCTGGAGGACAGGACCAAAACCAGTAGATTGAAATTACAGGCAAGTAGATTCAGGTTAGCTCTTAGGAGGCATCTCCCATGTTAAGAACTTCAACCAGTAGAAAAGTCACATGTTCCTCTTCACTGGAGGTCTTCAAAGAGTGATTAAATCAGCATATGTCTGAGACACTTTAAATTCAGATCCTTCACTGAACAGATGATTGGACTAGATAAGACCTGAGTTCCCTTCCAACTCTGAGATTCTGTGATTATTAGACAGTGCACGTTTTGTGACCCCCTGTATAGATACATGTAACAACTGTGGTCAATTCTGCTTTCTCCATAATGGGACTTATATTGTGGAATAATGTCACTGAAGTGGAAGAAGGCCCTCTCTTCTTTTTGGCCCCCCTTGGGGCTGGGCCTCAAAACAGGTATCTTAATTTTTTAAGCTGCTTGAATATTTCAATTGCTTTTAAATGATTTGTTTTATTGCTTTAATGGGGTTTTAATATCTGTTCTATTTCTGGGAGTACCTAAGTCATTAAGGGGGTGGGGGGCAATGAAACATTCCAAATAAATAGCATTCAAGCAGGTAACTAGCTTAGCTAGGCTGATGAACTTGTTTTTCTTTAGATTCTGTGTCTGCGATTGCCACCTTCCCTTATTTTTTTCCTGTATCACTTTTTCTTAACCATTTTTCTTATATCTGGAGATTTGGTTTCATTACTTGGAAAAGGGAATTTCTCATTAAAACCTTCCCCATGTGCAAGATGTCATGGTTGTAAGCTACTCCTTCTGCTTTGTGGATGTTTACAAGATTTTATTAGGTTCTGCAGTTTGGGTTCTGGGCAAGGAGATCTAAAGCATTTTTGTATTTAAGAGCAGTTTGTGAATGGAATCAATTATCCATAGAGCTGTTGGGCTCCCTGTGGTGGAAGGTCTAAGAACACCCCAGATGGATATAATAGGGAGTATCAAGAATTTCAGCTGTACTGGTGGCAGACTTTTGTAATTATCTTTTACTGGGGAGCCCTTGAAAGAAGGGCTCTGCTAGAATGGTCTAAGTTATTCCCTTCTAGCTTGTATGAAGCTGCAAAACTCACACTTTGTCTCAGCAGTCACAGAGAGTTTTCACAAGAGTGTCAGCACCAGAGCTTACTCACTTCTATCAACATTTGAGTACAAGTTATCCTAAAGTAAAAGCAGTGGCTTAGGCGCTTATTTTCTTGGGTGAATTAAGTACAGATAATGAACACTGAATTATACAACTCCTCTTGGTAGAAACGGGAACCCTATATGGGACATCTCAATGAATACCAGCCACATTCATTATAGGCTGTGCTATAATATAATGAATATCAAATGAATCCAGAATGGCAGCATACTTACCATAACATGCTTTTTTCTGATTATCAAATCATAAATTCCAGTTAAGTAGTGCTAATGGCAAACAAGCCCCTTCAGAGACATTTACTCCAACTCCAGGACTCCAGTGAATCCATTACTCTTGGTCTTGTGAAAACAGAAAACCAGTTTGTCCTTGAATTTTAGGCAGCTATTTGTATTAGCTGACCTTTCCTAAGCATGAAGGGTGGACTAGGGAGAAAATGAAGACTGTGGTATCAGGAGAGTTCATCTGGAAGTTGATCTGAACTGTACTTTTTATGATTGGACAGATAAATTTGGCACTCAGTCTTCATTTTCTCAAATTACTTGAAATGTAACTGAAGAAAGGAGAATCTATGCACACATTGCTGAAAAGAACATGCAGTTTTCTGATGTGGTTCTGCATTGGCTCCATTGTTTGCTTTTACAGATTTGCATGGAAAGCATTAACAGGAGATCGTTCCTCTGAGTGGGGGCTTCCTATGCCATTATTGACACCAGGTAGCATATACCAACAAGATTGACTAATATGTTGCCATTATCTCATTTCATTTATTTTGGGATTCCTGATTGGTTGGGTTCATTCAATGGAATAAGAGAAATTATAAAGCAGAGAAAAAATAGTCACTAAAAGAAAAGACAATAAAGGTGGTTTCCTAGTAGACATTTTCATGTCATCCCCATTTACATAAACATTATGTGAGCATGAGGTGACAGAAGAAAACTGCTTTCTGTTCTGAAGCCAAGTTTTCTCCACGTTTTGAAAAATCATCGATGTTTTTTCTTTCCCCTCTTGCCAGCAAAAATTGAATCTTAAAAAAAAAAAAAAGAGGCACATTTAAAACACCTTGTGGAAAAGGACTTCCCACAAATAAAATTGGTAGAGCAATCCAGTTGCTTTTGAGAGAACTGTTATGTCAGAGGAAGTGAATAATCTAAATTTCACCTGTCTTACCATGGTGAAGTAGAAAGAAAGGAGTGATGTTTTCCCTTCCCACCAGTTTTAAGAGTTTGAACTGATGTCCATCCTGCTACAATCACAGGAGAATGGTTATAAGTTCTGCATCCTTCTCATGTATTTTGAGAATGTTCTGGATTCAGAACATATCCTCACCTTTGTTCTTGTTTTCCTTCCAAATATTGACGCTCCCAGTCCAAGGGGGAAAGATTGCAGAGAGTTTTGGACAGTCAAAAAGAGGGTTCCTACAGCTTCCCAAAGAAGCATAAGATGTCTGATTTTTATACTGTTAAAATATATTTATAGTTATGGCCAATATCATTATTGAATAATGACTACAAGTTGTTCACAATGATTTTAGCTGATAAACTGAAAATAATTTTTGCAAGAATTTATTCATGAGAATCGATGTCGGTTTTTACCTAAAAGACAGTTAACGGACAATGTTAGAAATGTGTAGGACATTTCGGAATATTTGGAGCAACATAATAAAAAACAAGCCACATTGATTTTCTTAGATGCAGAGAAGGCCTTTGACAATTTGAACTGGGCTTTCTTGTTCAAGGTTTTGGAAGATATGAATTTTGGAGTGAACTTTATAAAATGGGTAAGATCGATTTACACTTCACAGAAAGCACAAATAATTGTTAATGGAGATCTAACAAAACCCTGTGAGATACAAAAAGGAACAAGACAGGGATGCCCGCTGTCTCCTCTCTTGTTTACTTTGGTTCTTGATATATTGAGTAGAGATATAAGATGAGAGGATTGTGGGAGTAAAGATTAAAAAAGAAGCTTATAAGTTAAGGGCTTTTGCAGATGACTTGGTGTTGGTTTTCAGAGATCCTTTAAAGGGAATTGAAACATTAATAGGCAATTAAATTAGCCATTTGCGCTTGCCTATTATTTCCCAACGATAAAATGCTTCTTATGCTGAGAGCCACAAACTTTGTCAAGCGGAATATAAAATAAAATCAAGACAAGAGCTGCTGGCAGAGGGATATAGTTGTCAATGGTTCTCTTATTTACAATTATTAGAAAGATTTAAATTGGACAAAAGAATATATGGTTTTGAACATTGTAAGACTGAGTTTGAAATAGAATTGTGCACAAATGATGAACATGTAATTGCTTAAATGTACAAACTTTTACTGAAATTTGAAACAAAAGAGCAAGTGAAAGAATGAATGATAAAGTGAGCTAAATTTTTGGTTATAATATATAGATAGAACAATGGGACAATATGTGGCTAAAAGGATTGAAATGTACACTATGTTATAAACTTAAAGATAATTTTTATAAAATGATGTACCGTTGATATATGTCATCAGAGAAATTGTGTAGAACCTATAAAGGCAATTCAAATTTATGTTGGAAATGTGACCAACAAGAAGGGACATTTTATCATGTTTGGTGGGTATGTAAAAAGGCTAGAACATTTTGGATTGAAATACCTACACTGATTCAGAGGATTTTTAAAGATTCATATACTGTACAATAGAGATCAGAGGTTTTTTGGGGGGGGTTTGATGGATAAACAGTTGGAAAAAAGTCATGGAACTTTCTTTTTGTACATGTTAACTGTGGCAAGATTATTGTATGCACAAAGATGGAAAGATTTGGCATTACCCACAATGGAGGAATGGTTGGTGAAGATGATGGAACTTGCTGAGATGGCTAAGTTGACTTCTTTGATCAAAGAAAAGACAATATCTATGTTTATTGCTGACTGGAAACCATTAATAGACTTTTTGCGTGAAACAGAAAAAAATGAACGTATGATTTATGGTTTTGGTGATTAGACAGGATGGATTGTAGAAAGGACAGTTATACCATAGAATAAGAGGTAAATTTATAATTGTACTTATAACTGCTGTACAGAAGATCAGAAGCCACTTCTTTGTATCTTTTTTCTTTTCTATTTTTCTTTTATTTCCCTGCCTTCTTTCCACTTTCAGCTTTCTCCTTGATTTCTTTCTTTTTCTTTTCTTTTCTTTTCCTTACTTTATATTGGTTTGTATTAGTTTTTAACCTCCTTTTTAAAAAAAATTAATAAAATTGTACTCCTAACTTCAGCGCAACAACACAGTAATAGCTGAGCCAGCAACAGCAGAAACTGAATAGTACTGGAAGAACATATGGGAAAAAGAGAAGACACATAACTGCAGGTGCAGGAACTTAGAGCAGACCACAGCAATCTCTCAGAACAGGAACCAGTCACCATCACAATAGAAGACATCCAACAGCGGATCAAGAACATTGAAGAGCTGGACAGCACCTGACCCGGACATGATCCATACCTACTGGTTAAGGAAACTAACAGCAGTGCATGAACACCTAGCAGCACAGATGAACCATCTGCTAACAGCAGGCTCCCACCCAGACTGGCTAACACAAGGAAGGACAGTGCTGATCATGAAAGATCCCCATAAAGGAACAGCACCATCCAAATACCAGCCAATAACCTGCCTCCTCACAACATGGAAAGTCCTATCAGGCATCATAGCTGCCAAGCTAGAGGATCATATAGGCCAATATATGAGCACAGCTCAGAAGGATATTGGGAACAACACCAGAGGCTCAAAACCCCAGTTGCTCATAGATAGAGCAGTTGCGCGAAACTCAAAGTCTAGACAGACCAAACTGAGCACAGCCTGGACTTGTTACAGGAAAGCCTATGCTTCAGTGCCACACACATGGATCTGTGGATGCCTGGCACTATACAAAATCAACAGGACACTGAGGACATTCCTCAAGAACTCAATGGGACTGTGGAAGACAACATTCAGAGTTAAGATCATGTGGGACTTCCATTACCAGATGGACAGCAGGTACTGGCCAAACAAGCAGACATCATGGTAGTAGACAAGGACCAGAAGACAGCAGTAGTGATAGATGTAGTGGTGCCAAGTGACAGCAACATCAGGAAGAAGGAGTATGAGAAGCTGGAGAAGTACCAGGGCCTGAAGGAGGAACTAGAGAGCCTGTGGAAAGTAAAGGCTAAAGTGGTCCCAGTGGTGGTAGAAGCACTTGGGCTGTGACTCCTAAGCTGGGAGAGTGGCTCCAGCAGATCCCAGGAACCACATCAGAGGTCTCTGTTCAGAAGAGTGCAGTGCTAGGAACAGCTGAGATACCGTGAAGAGCCTTCAAATTCCCAGTCCTCTAGTAGAGGACCTAAGATTGACGAAGACATATATCACCCATCAGGATGAGAGGAGATTTTTAAAAATGTATATGTATATGTTTATGTATATGTATGTTTAGTTAGTTAGTTAATTAGTTAGTATAGGCTATAATCTACTTTTAGACAATAGAATTAATCAGATCTCTCCATTCTATTGTTGAAGAAAGTGGTTTCCTGTCGGATGTTCTCTCCCAGTTCAGGCAAAAGTACTGGAAATTGATAACAGTCAGAACAGTTTGACAGTGAAACCAGTGATCCAGAGAGCTTGCAGGTTCCCCCTCATTGGATGTATTCAAGCATAGGATGGACAGCCATCTCTAAGAGTTTTGTATTCCTAAAGAAAGCAGCAAGTGGTACTTGATGATCCCGATGGTCCCTTCCAGCTATATAAACTTCCGTGAAATTTGATGGCAATAGAAGCTAAGCAAAGTAGATAAGGAAGTGTGGTTTGGTTAGAAGAGGGATGCATGGGATCTGCTGGATCCAAAGATCTCTCCCTTACCCGAGACACACAAAAAATACACAATTTTCCATTCATTGTAATGGGTGGCAGAAATGAAAGATACAAAAGAACAGAAACATAATTTCCTTCCGTATCTTCTACCCCATAAGTTGATCTTGATAGACCTTTGGATAAAGTAATTCCTCTGCTTTCTGATCTATGTGTCTCCAACAGAAGAATCACTTTACCTCTTAAATAGTGCCATGGACAGAATTCCAGTTGTCATTCATTTTGGAATGGAAGAGAATTTGCTTTAGAAATGTCTTTCAAAACAGAAGGAGATTTTGGAGAAATTCTCATGGATGGAATGTGGTTTTTCTGCATACCCTTCCAAAGGAGTTGGGAGGCCTTATAAATCTGAGAAATAAATAAGTAATTAAAATTCATTAGTTAAGAGGTAGCCAAAGGTTGTGTGGATTTCCCATCATCCGTTGTACAGTTGTGCCTCCAGTGGTCTCCTGACTTCATATATTAGCATAAAATCCCAATGAAAGGGATCAATACCACAGCAGCACCCTCTGACACCAACAATAAAGTAAACTTGGAAATGCGAGGAACATGAATTTGAAAAAAAAAATTCTCAAGCACAGTGAGAATATGTATTTGTAACAGCATTTTGAAACAGCCTGCGTGCATTTTTAAAAATCTCACATGGGCTACTTCCTAGCATTCCCTTGCAAGATCAGCAGTTTCAGATTTCCCTTCTTTATGATCTTTTAGATTAATAGGAACCTACAATTTGTTTACTTTCAATTTATCAGTAAGGTCTGGAACTTCATTTCCTGCCTCAGTTCCTCCAGCTCTCTCCCTCAAAATATCAGTACTGGTACAAATACCTGGTTTATTTCTGCAAGGAAAAGAGATGCACAAACAATCCATTTAGATGTCTGAAAATACAAACAGAATTAATGATGATTTGGGACAAAAATGGCAGGCAATAATTTTATCATTTCTTCTCCACATATGCTGGCATAAAATCAGTTTCTTACTCATTGTCCCTATCTCTGCACAGAGAATTAGATAAGTGCCTTTCTGTTCAGACGGCTGCTTGATTTTTTAGCTTATTTGTTTATTTCAGTTTATAGCCATCAAATACTGAAAAGCTCAAAATGAGCTTTTTTTAAAAAAAAAAAATCACACTGTTTCACACACAGAGACACTGATACGGGCAATATGCTCTCATCAAGCATATGCATTAAGAATGTAGCGACATTCAAAATGTAGTTTACGAAATAGATTGGAAAGTAGAAAATCAATTCAACTCTATCATTCGTATTTCAGGGAATCTTTTACTTCTTTTTGTCCAAATAGGAAGGAGAATAATTGCAAGTCATGTGGGATGTTTGTAGTCATTTATTTGTTTTATATTGGGTGGGGTGAGGACAGGGAAGCAGAGGAGACTGTTTAGTACTGAATCAGATCGTTGGTCTGTCTTGTCCAGAATGATTAACTAATGACAGCTCTCCAGAATTTTGGGCAACAGATTGAACCTGGGGGATTCTGGAAGGAAAAAAAGCTCTTCCACTGAGTTAAAGCCCTCCCCAGTAGAAGCCTCAGGATGGGATATAATGAATTTTTTTTTTTTTTTTTTTTAATCTGTGCTCAGTCGTTACCGACTCTGCAGTGACTGCTTGGACGAGTCCTTGCAGTTTTCAAGGCAATTGTTTCAGAAGTGGTTTGCCAGAGCCTCCTTCCTAGGGCAGAGCCCAGCTGGTGAGCGCAGGAGGCGGGGTTTCCGTTGCTTCGCGCCCTTTTCGGGCACGTGCGGTTTTTCGCACTTACCGGCAACTGCTCCCGACTCCTTTTTGCAAGGCGCCGCCAGCATTTTTCCTCCCACTGGAGTGAGAGTACCCATTTATCTACTCACGTGAGTTTTCGAACTGTTGGGTTGACAGGAACTGGGGAGGAAACAGGAGCTCACCCTGCTAACGCGAAGGCTGGACTCGAACCGCTGAAGCGTTGACCATTTCTGGCCAGCAACTTTCAGCGTCATTAAGCCGCTGCGCCACCGCGTCCCCCCCATAATGAATTAGGATTATGGATAAAATCCACAAAATCTAGATATTTGATCTATGATAGTGCTTTTATAACATTTCTGTTATGATCCCATTCATTCCAAGTGACCTGTATAATTTCATATCTAATTGGCTTCCTGTCTATAACACATAAAAATAAGCAAGTAGGCAGTCTTTGTTTTCCTTAATTAATAGGTGAAAGTGTCGATGTTGCTATAATTAATAAATAATCATTGTGTCAAAGAAATGAGGCCAAAGGAACAGCAGCTGAAAGTGTGAGTTTACAAAAACATTCAGTGAAACGAGATGGAAGTGTGTTAAACACTCCTTTGCAATACTTTGTGGAGGTGGGAAAGAGAGCTTTCCCCCCTTTAAGAGTTATTAGGTTTAAATCAGAAATACCATTTTGAAGATAGGCAGTGATTTGCATTTTTCAATATTGCAAAATCAGATTTT
This sequence comes from Python bivittatus, assembly GCF_059951505.1. Lineage (NCBI taxonomy): Eukaryota > Metazoa > Chordata > Lepidosauria > Squamata > Pythonidae > Python > Python bivittatus. The sequence goes on from NW_028277087.1 coordinate 12,033,502, forward strand.
TAGCCACGCTTTAGGCATTGGATGGGACAATGAGTTATCAATCACACCAGTGATTGATCTTGTTTTCACATTGTGCAAATGCCAGATTGTCACATCCAACTGATTGTTAGACCTGTCACTAAGTTTTACTTTTCTGTTTCAGCTAACAATCAGCTCTTCTTTCAATTGCTGCAATTCTGAGTTCAGCGGTGTATCTGTAGAGATCAGCAAAGTTTATAGTCAGTCAGCAGTTTAATGAGTACAGCCAAAATCTGCATCCCCTTGAGAAACTCACCATTATTAAATATCTTGATAAGAAGAAGAATTCATTGACTAAATGCAGCATATTAGGAACTGAAGATGTTTCATTAGACCAAGTCAATAAAGTATCATCAATATATAATTGCACTTTATATTCTCTTCCTTTAATCTTCATGCTGATTGTATTAAACTAAATTTAATTGTCAGAGCTGAAGCGTTGAGTCTTATATTAAACAATAAAGGAGATGGGCCACCACAGATGGATTATAAATATGTAGCTTGGCCCTTTATAATTAGCTTTGAATGTGTATGTTATTTACAATCAGCCACAGTGAAATAAGCCATGTAGTCAAGAATATAATTTATGGTTCATCCTTAATAAGATGTATTTGATGAACATTTGCAAGAGCTTAAGTATTTCACATCGAATTACATCAACTTTTGCTCCTCACCAAAATCTGCTTGTTGAAATAGGTCTGAATACATGTCCCATGATGCAATATTAATGTTGAAACAGATCACAAAAGGAGGGCAGGATTCTGTGCAAGGTATCAGTGGAATCAGCCCTTACATATGTGTGTCAGTTATGGCTTATGTCTACATCTAATATCATTGGAATGGAACATGCAGGCATGAGTGGGAAAAAGGAGGCTTTAGTTCAAGCAAAGAATGGAGGATAATGAATGTTTTTGTTTCAAAGGAAATCAGTAAACAGAGTTTCTCTTGTATTGTCGAAGGCTTTCACGGCTGGCATACGATGGCTGGTGTGGGTCTTCCGGGCTGTGTGGCTGTGTTCTGGAAGTTTTCTTTCCTAACGTTTCGCCAGCACCTGTGACCGGCATCTTCAGAGTGCAGGAGCACAAACAGGAGCAGTTCTCTCTGTGCCCAGGGTGATGTGACCCTTCTGTGGGTATTTATAGAGATCTGGGGGGGGGAAGGGGGGGATTGGGGGTGTGGGAGGGGTTGGGTTACTGAGTGGCTGCTTATTTTGGTGTCAGCATCTGTGTGTATCTTCCTGGGGATTAGGCAGGGTTTTTTCTTCTATTGAATTGTTAACGAGGGGCTGCTGGGGGTGATTAGCAAGTTCATTGTGTGAACTGTTCACATGTCCTGGAGGTTGAGCTGAGTTAGAGTTAAAGTTAGAGTTAGAGCTAGAGACCTAGAGAAGTTTCTGAACCACCTAAACAGCGTCCACCCCAATATACAATTCACCATGGAAAAAGAAGTGGACGGCCAACTTCCATTTCTAGACACATTGGTCATACGCAAACCAGACCTCAAATTAGGACACAAAGTCTACCGAAGACCCACCCACACAGACCGGTACCTACACAAAAACTCCAACCACCACCCACATCAGAAAAGAGGCATTATCAAAACCCTCATGGATCATGCCAATCGGATCTGCGAAACACAATTCCTAAACTCTGAACTTAACCACCTTAATTGGGTCCTACAAGCGAATGGCTACTCCAAGAATGAAATAAAGAGAGCCATCAAACCAAGAAAACAACATGCGACTGAAGAAGAAAAACAGCCACCCACCAACAAAGTATTTCTGCCCTACATCAAAGGGGTCACAGACCGCATGGGAAAACTGATGGAAAAACACAATTTCCAAACAATCTTCAGACCCACCAGAAAAGTACAAGAAGTGCTAAAATCGGCAAAAGACAAAAGGGATCCCCTCACCGCCGCAGGAGTATACCGCATACCATGCAGTTGCGGGCAAGTATACATCGGGACCACAAAACGCAGCATCCATACCAGGATAAAAGAACATGAAAGGCACTGCAGACTACAGCAACCAGAAAAATCTGCAGTAGCTGAACGTGCTCTCAAGCACACTGGACACAAAATCCTATTTGAAAACACAGAGATACTGGACAACACCAACAGCCACTATACCAGGCTATACCAGGAGCCATTGAGATTCACAAACACCAGCACAGTTTCAATAAAAAAGAGGAGAGTCTAAAAATCAACAGAACCTGGCTACCAATCCTGAAAAATACAGCCTGCAAAAGGTCAACGAACTCAGCTCAACCACCAGGACAGGTGAACAGTTCACACAATGAACTTGCTAATCACCCCCAGCAGCCCCTCGTTAACAATTCAATAGAAGAAAAAACCCTGCCTAATCCCCAGGAAGATACACACAGATGCTGACACCAAAACAAGCAGCCACTCAGTAACCCAACCCCCCCACACCCCCAATTCCCCCTCCCCCCCAGATCTCTATAAATACCCACAAAAGGGTCACATCACCCTGGGCACAGAGAGAACTGCTCCTGTCTGTGCTCCTGCACTCTGAAGATGCCGGTCACAGATGCTGGCGAAACATTAGGAACCAAAACTTCCAGAACACGGCCACACAGCCCGGAAGACCCACACCAGAGTTTCTCTTGCTAGTAACTAGGAACAATAACTTGACCGTGCAGAGTTTTTCTGTTCCTTGAACATGACACATGGATGGAAAATTTATTTAAGTGGAAGACTTTCACCATCACTGTCATGTTCTGGCATAGATAAAAAGATACTTCTGAAGCAGTTATGGGATCCAAAATGTGTGAAGCTTGTATGTCAAAAGAATTTTTTAATGTTCTGCCTGAAGATACTAGATCAGCCACTGGTGTCATATCAAAAACTTGGAATAACCAAATACCTGGTTTCCAAAAACAACATTTGCTCTGAAATAACATTCATCTCTGAAACAAAGCTTTCTACTATGCTAGATTTAGGTTACATGCAAATGTTTTCTATTGCCTTAGGACAAAAGAAATTAGTATTCTCTCCAAAATGGATGGTGACAGGTATAGGCTTCTTGAGAAGAAGATATCTAGAAGATTGCCAAAGAACTATATCTGTGGAGCTGAATTATGCCATTAATAAAAGAATAGTGTTGGTTCTAATATAAAGTGCAATCAAAGAGAGGAATTGGACATCTTCAAGAGAGAAACTATTGACAGGAGCTATAATGTGGCCAGGAGAAGTAGAAAGAAATAATGAAAATCAAGAAAAGGACTTGTGCTAGAATTTAGTCTGAAGCATACAGCAAACCAATCAAGGCTTCATAGCAAAGTAGTGCATTGACGTCTTGGGAAACAAGGGAACACAGATAGTCCATTAACCACAAATCATGATAAAAATGGGATGGGAGTCTGATGTGGGGAAACCCACAGAAGAGGCTCAAAATATTATTCTAATATTTCAAACTGCTGGGAAGCTTGATAAACTCGTACCCTTTTCCTCCATAGCCATATCTGCATCTGACATACACTTTTGAGAAATGACCTAAACACCGGTAAATAAGTATGCTGAGAAAGGTGACAAATATGCAAGGAACTGACCGTTCGTTTTAGGGACAGGGATGGGGGAAATCTGAACGATACAGAATAGTCAGCGGTGGTGAAAGATGAGGCACAAATAGCAAGGCTGAAATCCTGTGTGTAATGTGTAGCTATTGTACAGCCGTAGATGGTAGTAAATCTCCTCTGTTGGAAGAGTTTGTGTTGATTGGACGCTAGTGCATCATTTGAAGATGAGATGTTATCTTTAAGGAGTCACAAGGTGGACCTTGAACAGATCTGACATCCACATAGATCCAGATCCAAATATTGCTCGTGATCAGGAAATTCCTCCTTATTTTGAGTTTGGATCTCTCTACCTCCCATTGGTTCTTGTCCTACCCTCTGGATGCAATAAGAGCCAGTTTGGTGGTTCAGGCGCCAAGCTAGAAAACAGGAGATTGTGAATTCTAGTCCTGCCTTAGGCATGAAAGCTGGCTGGGTGACTTTGGGCCAGTCCCATTCTCTCAGCCCAACTCACCTCACAGGGTTGTTGTGTTGGGGAAAATAGGAGGAGGAAGGAGTATTAGGTATGTTCACCACCTTGAGTTATTTATAAAAATAATAAAGGTGGGATAAAAAAAAATCTCAAAAAAGAAATGGAGAATAAATTCTTACCCTCTTCCCTGCGACAGCCCTTCAAACATTGGAAGGCTGCTATCATGTCTCCCCTTAGCCTTCTTTTCTTCAGGCTAAACATGCCCAGTTCTTTTAACGGATCTTCAGAGCATTAGCCTCCAAGCCCCTCACCATCTTTGTTGCTGTTCTGACTAGAAGCCAGTGATTGCTGATTCTCTGTTCGTGTGTGTCTGTGTAAAAAAAGTCAGATGAAAAATGTAATCATGTAATCAAAGTCCTGTCTCTCTTTTATGTGTGGTGAGCATGTCTGTAACGCATGAAAAAGGGGCAGTGTGCATGATATGTCTGTAACATAGAAAAGGGCAAAGCTGCAATTGCTCGGTCATGGCCAGCATCTTGATTTTCTTGACTTCCATCGCCCCTGATTGCCGTGAATGTTCCATTCCAGACATTTAGTTAAGGAATCAAAACGCTGAAAGATTTTACTAATGTGGGGTGTTTTCACACATATGTTCTTCAGCTACAGCTTATGATTCTTCAGGGATCCATCGTGTGATGCATCCAATTTGTTTTTTTGGGTTTCCCTTCTGGGTTTTGCTGGTGGAGGTGGCAAAAGCAATTGAGGTGCAGCATACAATCCCAGCAGCAAATATCCCCAAAAAGGTTAATGGGAAAAGAATAATTTTGGTACAGTTGTAAGAAAACTGCTATGTAATTGCAAACGTGTTGTAAGTATGATGCTGCCAGGAATTGAATTCACATTGAAGGTGATTTTACCTTTTTATCCTCCATACTGTCTGTTTTATATAATTGAAATATCTTATGAAGCCAAAATATTAGTGGCATTGCATTTGATAGATTTTTCTTCTTCTGGTTCCCCTAAGATCAGCTGAGTTGGCAGTGCATCTTATTTTTAACAGTGCTACTTCAGCTTATTTTTATTCCTCCTTGATGATACCCAAAATATTCTTTGGGCATGACCTGAAATGGGCAGGGAAGAATGACCATCTTCTTGCAAGTTCAACCTCCTTGGGAAAGCCATCTGATTGCCCAGCGTGATGTCTCTAGGAGATGCAATGCCCAGGCTGCTCTGGCAGGGCCTGGGAGGGAATGCTGTTGGTGTGGAGTAAAGAAATGATTGTGGCTCAGGGGGTGGGATATCAAAAATCATGACACCACTTGGAAGGCGAGTGAGTGAGGTCACTGTAATCGGGCAAGGACACAGCTCTGCTTTCCTTCCACGCTGCTGTTGAGCAGTATTTCCACCAAGCTGCAGAAGGGATGATTAAATTCAAAGAACCACCAACTGTGGTTCTTCTGCTTCTTGCAATATTGTACACTTTGCTCTTTTTGGTGTGAGCACAGGACAATGTGCTGTAGCCCTGCAGGGGGATCGTGTCCCTGTGGAGTATTCCTGATAGACTCTCCCATTCCTTAATAATTCAGCAGCTTCCGACAGTCGAAAGATGAGTCCTCTGCTCAGCAGAAGTGAGCCCAGCAGCGGGGAAAATAAAAAATAAAACAAACCGGTGCTGCTAATTTCTCGACCTGCTCATTGGAAAAACCCAAGTGAGCAGTTGCTCATGTTCTATTCTGTAACTAGCTCTTCTGTCAGCAGGGAATTGGCTAGTGTGTAGGCCAATGGTGGTAGGAATTAATGATGCAGGGAAGCCATAATCATCATCATCATCATCATAAAAGAGGCTCAATTCAGTCTGTGCAGTGATGGCAGGCAAGTTTCACACAATCCAGCCATGTGTTTCATACAAAGAGGTCCATGAATGGGCTACTCATTTGGAATTTAACCTGGGTAGGGAGAATGGCAGCCTCTACAAGTCTGGGACTGACAGTAGAAAGCTGGCTGTGTTGCAGAGAGAGAAGTTAAGATAAAAACGTCCTCAGCTGGTGGGACAGGGGTAGTGCATCTGTCATTCATTCATTCATTCATTCGTTCGTTCGTTCGTTCGTTCATTCATTCATTCATTCATTCATTCACTTACTTACTTACTTACTTACTTACTTATTGGATTTCTCTCCCGCCCATTTCCCCTCCTTGCTTTTCTTGACCTCTCAGTGGCCTTCAATACCATCAACCATGGTATCCCTCTGGATCGGCTTCATGGGCTGGGAGTGGACAGCACTGTGTTGCACTGGTTCATTTCCTTTCTGTGGGGCCATTACCAGTTGTGTTAATTGGGAGTAAGAGGTCTTGCCATCAGCCCTTATTATGTGGGTTTTTGCAGGGGTCAGTACTCTCTCCACTACTTTTTAACATCTACAAGAAGCCGCTGGGTGAGATCATCTGTTGCCATGGAGTGAGGTACAATTAGTATGCTAATGATACTCAGTTATATATCTCCGCCCCAGGTGAATTAAGTGATGCTGTTGACGTCCTGTTCTGGTGCCTGGAGACTGTAGGGGTTTGGAGGGGGAACAACAGGATTCAGCTGAACCCTGGCAAGACTGAGTGGCTTTGGGTTTTGGGGCCTTCTGATTCTAAGACAATGCCATCTTTGGTGCTGGAAGGGGTGGCATTATCCCAGACACATGGTATGCAATCTGGGGGTCCTTCTAGACTCATGACTCCTGCTTGAGGAGCAGGTGGCAGTCATGGCTAGGAGGGCCTTTGCACAGCTTTGTGTTATGTGGTAGTTGTGCCCCTTCCTGGACCATGAGGCTCTACTCACAGTCACTCATGCCCTGGTCTCCTCCAGAATGGATAGTAATCCATTAATGCACTCTACATGGTGCTGCCCTTGAAAAGCATCTGGAAGCTTCAGCTGGTGCAGAATGCAGTGGCACAGACAGTTATATATGCCCATAGAATGACACAAGTTACACCACTGCTCTGTGAGCTGCATTGGTTACCAGTTTGCTTCTGGGTGCAATTCAAGGTGCTGGTTTTGAACTTTAAAGCCTTAAATGGCATGGGACCAGGTTATTTGAGGGAATGCCTCTTCCCAATTACATCTACCTGTCCCACCAGATAAGGTAGGAGGGGTATACTCTGGGTCCTGTCTCCAAAGGAGCTCCATCTGGTGGGACCCAGGCACGTGCCTTTTCTATGGTTGCCTACGCCATCATCCTCCCTGAGGTGAGGTTAGCCCCATCTCTGTTAGCCTTCCAGAAAGCTCTTAAAACATGTTTTCTTTTCACCAGCCTTGGGGATCCCAAGGACAGCCTGTATGAGATTAAATTATGTTTGCTCTCCCATTTTTTGGGTTTTATCTGTTTATTTTATCTGTTTATTTTATTTGTTTATTTTATTTATTTTTAATTGTTATAGAGTTTTTAACTGTTGTTGTGTTGTATGCCACCCAGAGTCATGTGTTTGTGAGATGGGCAGCTATATAAATATGGTAAATAAATAAATAAAACAAAATAATTCCCATCTCTGTTGTAAACTCAGCAATGAGGGTGGCCAGGTTGCCTCAGTTTCCCATCGGTTAAAGCGGATAATAGCAACTTGCCCTACAGGATTTGAGCAAAGTCAAAGGACATAAATGAAATTGTACATCTTAATGTGCTACATCAACAAGGAGCACTAGAGTTAAAATCCGAATGCTTTTTTAGACATGAAGCTCCAGTGGCTTTTGAGCCTCTGCTTAATGAATGATGGGAATGTCTGAAGGTTATTGATGCAGAACACAGGAATATGCGATTTTTTTTTTAAAAGCCTTCTACTAGTCATGGTTGACATCTGAGTGACTTCATGGACATATCCATGTGGTCTTCTAAGCAGCAATATGGAAGTGGCTTGCCCCTGACTTCTTCCAGGAGATTTTCTCACCTCTCTGTTCAGTCTACAGCCCACGTATTCCCTGGAGTATGTATGAACCAAGAATTCCCCACTTAAGTAAGAAGCAAGTCCTACCCCGCTTAACAGCCTAGGCAACGTCAGCCAGATGCTGCCCCCTGCTGAAACATATATGATAAACAGCTTTTGGCCAACCCAGGTTTAATAGTCACACCACAAACCAAGTGAACCAAGAGCTGTTTAAATCTCAGGGTTTAAGAATAGTTTATATCTAGGCAGTCTTCCCAGAATCCCTCTCAACTGCACTTTCTGGCTGGGATTAATGGATTTAATTTCCAGAAACAATATTGGAAATTCTTCTCCTCTGGCTTAAGACAATTCCATGTTCAACCCTTCACCTAGCTTGATTGGTTCCATGATTGGGGGGGGGGGGGGGAGGCGGGGATTGAGAATCCCCCCTTTTTAAAAATATCTCCCTTCTCCCTGAATCCAGACTGTGTCCAAGCTGCAATCATAATTGCCCCTTTTCCTCTTTGATAAGCAAGGGGACAGAAGAACAATTGAGCCATTGTAGCTGATAAAATAGGAGTGCTTTCACCATCCTCTGTATGCCTTGTGTTAATTCTTCCCTGCTCTTCCAAAATATCTATCAAGGTGAAAAAGCAGCTTCAGTCAATTGACATTCGGGTGACATTTGTCCTGGTGTATTTTTTTTTTTCTCTCTCTCAATCAGAACATCTGTCTCCTTCACACACACTAAGATTAGTGATGCTAAAAATAGGGATTATTTAATTGAAGATGATGGAAGAAATCTGATTCTTGTATTATTGCATGATTTTGGTTGAGGCTGAGCTGCAATGCCTCTTCCCTAGTTTGCAGGTACCTTTCAGGGTGTCTGGGAACCAGGGCAAAGTGAGAGCTCAGTAGTGGCTACTGAGATCCTGGCTCCATTTTGTCCTTGATTTTCCTTTATTATGATGCCAGGTGTATCTCAGACCTTGTTTCTCAAATTGCACACTAACTTAGGGGGCACAAGGTTGGCTGCCTAGCCTATATCAGGAATGCAAAAGTATGGCCCATGACTCTTGTGAACTGACTCCTCCCTGTAGAATGTGTGAAGACCCATTTTTGCTGGGGGTGGGGTGCCTTCGAGTCAGTTTTGATTCCTGGAGATCTCCTGGACAAGTCCCTGCAGTTTCTTGGCAAAATTTCAGAAGTGGTTTGCCATCGCCTTCTTCTTCCCAGGGCTGAGAAAGAGTGACTGGCCCAAGGTCACCCAGCTGGCTTTGTGCCTAAGGTGGGACTAGAACTCACACTCTCCTGGTTTCTAGCCTGGTGCCTTCACCACTACACCAAACTGGCTAAATCCCAATTTAATCTAAGTCCCAATTTAGATCCCTTAAAAAAGTAATCTGCTCCCTTCCAATGTATTTCTATTTATTTATTTATTCATTCATTTCTTTTTTATCCTACCACAATCTAGTGAATCTTCATGGTTAGAAAAACACAGTAAACACACACACACACAAGAAAATTAAAACAACATACAATCTAAATTACAAAATCAAAACAAGTAGGAGAGAAAATAATAAAAACAACCAGAGGTGCAGGTGTTGTTACTGATAGGCTATTTGGAAAAAAATCGTTTTTAATAAATTCCTAGAAGTTGGCAAGTAGGGGACCAATCTGTTCTTGGTGGGGAGCCCATTCCATAGTGCTGCCGTTGCTCCAGAGAAGCAGCACCTTCTACTTAACTCTCCTGACATCTGGGAAATGTGGGACACAAGGAGGCCCTCCCTACCTGATCTAACAGGTTGAGCTGAATCTAGATGGATGAGGTAGTCCAAAAGGTACCCAGGTGTCTGTGAGGGAGTGAAGTTGGGAAAAGTAGCTGCAGCCAGGCCGAAATACTTCTCACCCCATTTCCCTCATGCATTCATTTAGTATCTCAAACTTTACTCACAAGCATCCAAGCTGGCATTCCAGCTGCCTGTGAGAATTGAGTTACACCCTGGTGGTTTCAAGGACGTGCTGACATCCAGAGGCAGCCTCACCCCACCCAGGTCTTTAGGTTACCAAAGAAATGCTAAGAAAGAGACAGAAGGGTGTGTTGTGTAGGAGGGGTGTGTAGGAGAAAAGGAGACAGGAAAATGGCAAGCAGGCAAGGAAACGGGAGGTGACGTCTGGAGACTGACAGGTATAACAGGCAGGCAAGAGGACTATCAGTCAACTGCCAGGACCACAAGCTGAGGTAAGCAGCGTAACCTGGTGGGATTCCTGCCTGGAGCTTGGCCTGGGAGCTCAGCTGGAGGGCTCAAAAGCAACCCTGCTTAAGAGCAGAGCCTGGAGCTCGGCCTGGAGCTCGGCAGCAACTAGAAGAGGGACAACCACTCTGAGGCAGCACCTCACCCCAACTAGTGCAAGAACTTTTGGAAAAAGGCAAAGGTTGTAGGCTGCTTTATAGACTTTGAGACTTTTGTTTGAACTGAGTATTAAAAGACTGAGTATAAAGGACTGAGTATTAAAGATGTATTTATGGGGCCACAGCAATTTGCAAGTCCTAGATGGGTGGAGTTGACCCAGAGCAATAGCCTGTGGTTGGAGAAGGTGTGTACTGCAATAAAGCACTGTGTACAGATTTGCTACACTGTGGTGTGTCCAGTCCTTGGAAAACAAAGAATCCTCACAGTGTCACTCCATGAAGGCCTTTATAGGTTAACACAAGCATGTTAAATTGCATTTGGAACTGCAAGAGTAACCAATGCAGGGCCCACAATATAGGTGTGATATGCTCCCAGCATTAGGAACTAATCAAGAAACAGGCTGCTGCATTTTGGACTAACTATAATTTCCAGATAATCTGTAAAGTGGATAGCAGTTGTCTGTACAGGTGGAGGTGACAGCATATGTTACTGTTGCTAGGCTCTCCTGTTTCAAGTAAGGATGCAATTGGTGCACCATCTGAAGCTTTGCAAAGGTCTTCCTAGCCAAAGCCTCCACCTGCTGTTCAAGCAGAAGCTATAAGTCCAGAAGGACCCCCAAATCACAAACCCACTCTTGGATTAGTAGTGCCTGTCCATCCAGGGATAACACTGGCACCAAAGGAAAATTCAGTGTACAAAGAGCAACTCTGTCTTGTTTGGATTCAATTCGAGCCTGTTCTTTTGCATACAGACCTTCACAGCTACTGGGATAGAATTCAACAGCATCTCCTCCACAACCTGAGGTAGCAATGTATATATAGACGTCATCAACATACTGGTAATATCCTGAATTGTCAGATGACCTTCCTCCAGCAATGTCATATCAATGTTAAAAAATCAAGAGGGCAAAGATTATCCCCTGTGGTACACCATAAGTGAGGGGCCACTGAGCTGACCTCTCCTCATCCACAACAACAGATTGAAGCCATCCACAGAAGAAGAAGTTGAACCATTGCAAAACAATTCCCCCAATCCCTAATCTCTGCAGCCAGTCCAGTAAAATACTATGGTTGATAGTATCAAAAATGGCTGAGAGGTTTAAAAGGACAAGGAGAGGTGTACTTTCCCCCACAGGTCATCCAAGAGACTGACCAATGCCATCTCATTCCCCTATCAAGGCTGATCCTAGAATGGAAAGAGCCCAGATAAGCTGATTGCTCTAGGGTACTGTATGACTGATCCACCACCACAACATCAACAATCTTCCTCAAAAAGGGAGGGATGTGCTCCAAATACAATTATTTAAGACCATAGGATCAAGAGATGACCTCTTCAGAAAGGGATTCACCATGGCCTCCTTCAAGACATCTGGGAGCTGCCCCTCATGTAAAGAGGCATGGGCAATCTCATGGATCCACATGGTCACTCTTCTACCCACTATCTGCAACAGTCAAGATGTGCAGGAGTCCAACCTATGCGTGGCAGAGGATGGGCTAGACAGCACCCTACCCTCTTCCTTAGAGCTTGCAGGCCAATAAGAACTCTAGATAATAGGGCAAGATGATTATATAGATTATGTCTGTGTGGAGTCAAGACTGTGTTGAATCCAAGTGACTTGGTCAGCAAAGTGCTGCACAGATAGTCACAATGGCCAGGCAAGAGATCTCTCCAATGACTCCTCCTAAAAAAGAGTTAGTAACCTTAACCAGGACAATCGGCAAATTGTCCTGGATGACAATCTGCCCATTCGGTAGGGAAGGAGAAGTATGTCTGCTTCGCCTCTCTTATAGTCACAGTGTAGGCCCAACAGGGGCACATATCTGAGCTTGGTTGAGTTTGCTTTTTGCCTCAATCCACCAGTGCTCCAGACAGTTTCTGGCACTTAATTTCCCAGGGATCTCAGTAACCCAAGGTGCCAAGGTAGTGGGAACAGTGCATGGAAAGTGACTGGTTGGAGGCAATAAAGTCCAGCACCCAATTCACCTCCCAATGCAACTGGGCAGCCATTTTGTAGAGTTCCTGCAACAGAGTCACTTGGAAGTTGAGCAGTTACTTTTTATATAGAGCTTCCCCAAATAAGTTATGATGAGTTGTTGCTATTTCAACCCATGCCATTCATCCAGGATAGTGACCTCTTGGAGCTTTGGCAAGGGAAAACAAAACAAAAACTGCTTGGACCTCAGATCTCTTCAGGATGTGGTTTCCTTGTTTAAGATTTTCTTTTCACATCCTTATATCCTAGAAATAAACCAAAACTTACCTCTGCTGATAATTTCCCACTGCATAAGAAGAGCAGCCCAAAACACTGGTTTCAATATCCTGGCTGACCCATTCAACACAAGGGCAAGGAGGAGGAGAAATTCCATGTTTATTTCTTGATTTACCAACCACTGGCATTCCTTTGTTTCCATTAGAAGTGGTGGAGATTCACCCTGGGACTAAAATGGACCCTCTTGTTCTATAACCCCTTAAACCAGCGTTCCTCAACCTTGGTGACTTGAAAATGTGTGGACTTCAACTCCCAGAATTCCCCAGCAAGCAAGGGTGGCTGGGGAATTCTGAGAGTTGCAGTCCACACATCTTCAAGTCGCCAAGGTTGAGGAACCCCACCTTAAACCATTCCTGGTTGTTCTATTTCTCCCATTCATCCCATTTTTTCCAAGTGATCTTTTCTCACATCTATCTAGTTCCACCATTTTTGAAAGTGGATTCTGTATTTTGGAATATTATTTCTTCTCCTCCGAGAACAATTAATATTGAATGAATTTCTACTGTCTAGTTCTTTCCAGGCAAGGATGGGCAATCTAATCCCCAGAGTTGCCTCTGAACATAATTGCCAAAAAACAGTGATACCATTTCCTGCTATTTTTTTTTTGGTGGGAGACTTAGGAAGACTTAAAGTGCAGATGCGTAAAATACACTTCACATTTTAAAAAAAAAATAACCCTAGAGATACCTGCAAGCCAAAGAAAAGAAGAAAAAAAGCATTATCAGAACCCTCTGCAGCATCAACACACTCAGTGTACAGCTTGTTTTTTTCTTCAGATGTTGTATGGCTCTTACTACCCCTGATACGATACATAAAGGGAGTGTTGAGTCTATGCACTGGAAGAAAATTAATCTGAGCATACTTTGAGTTCATCTTGTTTTTTTGAAAATCCAAGCTCCCTGCTATCTGAGACTTTCTGCTTTTTATTCTTATCAACCCAATGGAATGGTGGAAAGAAATCACCTAAAGAGGCCCTGGATTTTGCGATCCATTCATCAATCAGTCTGTCCATCTGGCAGACTATATTTGAAGATCATGATGCATTGCCCTTCAAAAGCAGAGTCTTGAAGCCTTCCCATAATACCTTGTGGTTCTTCAAAAATACAATGGGTATGGATGTGGTTCAAATATCTGGAAACAGCTATGGCAGATGCCATCACTGAGAAGGCTGAAGCATGACGTCCCTGAAGATGGCATTCCTTCAAATTTGGTTGAAAGAGGGAAGGAAAGAAGGCTGAATGGGTCAAGAGAAAGGGGACAACCAAGAAAGTTGTGTTGAGATGGATTTGATGAAATCCATGAAATTTACAAAAAGAGAGAGGTGAGAAGTTTAAAAAACAACAGGCAACACAGCAAACAAGTATGGACATGGTAGATGGAAGAATGTTTTGCAAGAATAGAAAGGTATGGAAAGGTATAGTGAATGGTGTTGGAATAACCTACTGTCAGCCGTTGAAGGTAAACCAGACTAGGAAACCAAAGTTATGTATGCTAATGCTACTTCTTAAAGTTATAGTAACAGAATATTGCAAATCCAAATGTGCTTCCCCCTTCCCTCTCTTTATCTTCATAGGAACTAGGGAGGGTCTTGTCTGAGATGCTTTCTCAGGTTACAGTTCTGGCCTGGACTCAGATTTCTTTTATCTAACCATTGTGTTGGTTGCAGTTCTTCCTCCTGTTTCTCAAGGTTATTCCTTCTTCCCATTACACATACATTTAGCAGTTCATTGTTATTTGTGATCTCATGTCTTTTTCCTGCCTTGCCTTGCCTTGCCTTGCATAATATTACTTGTCCTGAAAGGAAAGAGCATGATGGGTATGTATGTATGTATGGTTAGTTATGGTTTCAAGAGGCCAGAAAGAGATGGAGAAATCAACATTTCTCAATAAATTTTGATTTTCTAGAATTAACAGGAAATGGAATTAATTTGAGATGCAGCATGAAAATGAGTAGGGCAGAAACATTTGCCAGTTTGGGTTTTGGTCTGAAATCCAGTTTCAGAAGTCCTATGAAAATCATATATACATTTCATGCCTATTTCTCTTGAAATATGCATTAATTACACTTTTTTTTCTAATATGCATATATTTTGCAACTGGTCTTTCTCTACTGCTAGATGTTCCTGTGTATACCTTTGTCTGAATGCACATTTTATGTGCCATTTTTAAAAAAAATACATAAATGAGAGTTTTTTGAAATATAGACAATATCACAACCGTCTGAAAGATGTAGATATGTTCAAGTTTGTATATAAGAATAAAGGAAATTGCCTTATGCTGCATCAAACCATTGGTCGAATTCACTTAGAATTGTCAAAAGTTATTAATTGCAGTTTTTCAGGGTTTCTGATTTAAATTTCTTCTTCCTTACATACAGCTGCAGGGCTGAACCTGGGACTTTTCATACTCTGCCTTTGGTTGCCAGCACCTCTAGGTTCCGTCTCTGTAAATTGCATAAGCTTGTAGAGACATTTCAACCAAATACATTTCCCACCCTAGAGGTGAGCCGGTGTGCTTCAGAGAATTGGACCACAATCAATGCCCTGTATAGGTAGACAGTGAAGGCCACCTAAAAACAGCTGCTAGAATTGGAAATTTAATGCACTGATTTGGGAAGTACCATCATTTTGTGGAGGTGCGGAATGATATGGATTAAATATTTTTGTGGATAGTTTTCAGACTGAATCACCCTTGTCTTACAGATGTGAGTTCTCTCTATGTTTTCCTGTCCATCCAAAAGGCAGTGTTTTTACACAGGCTTCCTTCCAAGATATTGCATTTCTTCTTCCCTTTCTTCCTCCAGGCCACCATATGCCTTTGTGTTGTATTTATGCTTCTAGATAAAACTGTCATAGTAATTCCTAAAACAGAGAGTGAAAATAGAAAACCCACACAACTGCTAATCTCCATGTTAAAATGTCAATGCCGCTCTTCAAGTAAGCTGGGAGGGATAAATATTTGTAGGTGCTTCTCAATCCCTGTTATTCACACCTGCAGCATTAAGATTTGGCATTTCTTGAAGAACATGCAAGTGGCTAAAAAAATCTCTCCATCTTTTGGGTGCACGAGCTGTTATGCATCCTTTCAAACCTTTGGAAATTGAGTGATCTCTTAATAAGCCAGCCTGAAACAGTTCTTCTGACAGGTTGATAGACCCATGCGTGGGTTTATGGCCTTTTGGAGTCCACCTTTTTATCTGTGCAGATATTTTCCACTTTCTTGCATACTTGAGCCACTGAAGCACTGATGCACATCCAAATCTGGCTTGTGGCTTGCATGCTATTCATTTATGATCCATAATACATTATGTACATTGTGTTTTAGAAGTACAGAGCCAGGGAGGTCTGAGTCATTGCTTGGGTCAGACTCCACTATGAGTACAGTTCTGGGCTCACACTTTAAGAAGGATTCCAAGAAATTGGGATAGACTTAGAGAATTGCAATGAACATGATCAGGAGACTAGAAATTAAGCCCTATGCAAAGAGATTGGAGGCACTCTGTGTGTTTAGCTTGAGAAAAGACAACTACGGTGGGATATAATAGCACTCTTCAAATACCTGAAAGTTTGTCACACAGAAGAAGGTCGAGAACGGTTCCAGAATGCAGGACATAGAATAATGGGTTTAAGTTATAAGGAGGCAGATTCTAACTTCATGTTAGTATTTTTTTTTTCTTAACAGTAAGAAGAATTCAGTAGTGGAACTAATTTCCCTGAAAGGTGATGAGTTCAAGTAGGGTTAAGACAGCTGGCTATTGGAGATGCATTTATTTCGATCAGCCTCCTTGCCCAGGTTGCCCTGCCCTTACTGAGGACATATCTGTCAGGATTTTCTTTCTCATGGGAAAGGATTCATCCCGTTATCTTTACAACAATAACAAATAATATTTTGACTACAGAGATCATGTAAAAAACACCTGTTATTGTGTGATGTGTATTGTGCTATTTACTGCCACCTATTGGTGTGTGTATGCTAGTTACCCAGTGGGGGTGGCATAGAGCTATAATACAAGGAGAGGAAAATGTTTAGCCTCTCAGAGTAGTTGTTAGTTGTTTTAGTGTTAGCCACTATGTAGGTTTTATGAGCTACGTAGTTGTAACAAATTACCAAGTAGTGTACCTCTTCTCTAAGAGTTTGTAGCTAGAGATTTTGTTAAGCTTGTGTTGCTAATAAGTCTTGGATGCTATAATATAATGAGAAGATGTGTTTATATTTTGTATGATATTTGCATTTTATGGAATTTTGCATTTTTATCAATAAACACCAGTTAGTATATATTTTCTGACTGGATTTCTTTGGGAAACAAGAAATGGACATTGCATTGTGTTTGCTTTCATGGCTAATATTTTCCTGGAGTTTTTGCTGCGCTCTGCACAAACAGGAGTGTTTGTGATTATCACTCTGCACGACAATATTTGCATAGTGGAGTTTCCATATCATTGCCAAGATGTTCAGCTTGACAGCAGTTTTTTATAGGTAGAAAACCTTCTTGGTGAATATTTTAGTGCACATGAAGGAGGTGCTTCTAGATGGTGGCAACCTGCTTGACTCCAACTGACCCATTGCAGGATCACATCTTCTCAATTTGACTGCCTCTGTGGACATCTCTGCTTTGATTACCAGGGAAAGCGGACTCTTGCCTGGAACTGTTTTCATTTTTTGCTTGTTTGGTCAGGGAATATTGACCTCATAAAAGACCTCCATGAGATTAATGTTCCCATTGGTAAGATCCAGGTGAGGAAATGTTAGAGTTAAACTGAGTGAGCTACATATACAGTGGTACCTCAGTTCACGAACTTAATTCGTTCCATGATTCTGGTTGCAAACCAAAATGGTCGTGAACCGAATCAAATTTCCCCATAAGGTTCAATGTAAATAAGGTTAATCCGTTCTGACCCCTACGAACGTGGTCGCAAACCGAATTGGTCACCAACCGAATAAAATTTTCCCATAAGGTTCAATGTAAATCAGGTTAATCCATTCTGAACAATATGTATTTTTTTTTTAACCACAAAAATATGAAACAAAGTACAGTACAGTACAGTATGAAGAGAGAGAACACTAACCTTGCTTGAGGTGACACCAAAAAGCTTCACAGCAAGTGTCTGTCTGCGACCGCGATCTCGCCTAGGGGAAGCCACGACCACGTGTCAGAGCAGGGAAGATGGCCACGGGTCATGTTTGTCACCCGATGTGGAGTTCGCCAACAGAAACAAAATTTTGCTTTGTCCGTGAACAGAAGCGTTCGTTAACCGAGGTATTACTGTACTATTTTGGAGTATTGGTATAAAACAACCTGTAAATCCTATTCTTTGTAAAGCTTTAGTGAATTAAACAGTTTGGGACTGGCTGGTAATCAGTTTTGGAGTTAGGGGAGGAAGACAGAATCTGTGCCAAGAATGGGTGCATCCCCTTTGTCAGGTTCAGCCGAAAGAACTCCACGAGACAGTGCAGTACAGTTCTGTTGCATTTATTAGCTTCGGCTCAATACAGAAATCTCTCCAGACTGAACCTAAGTTCCCAAACCAGCAAGCCACAATACCCTGAATTCCTTAGGGTGGTGCCAGCCTCATCTTCTTAACCTTCCCACGCTCCTGCTGGGGGCTAAGGGAACGCTTATCTCCCTGAGCGTGGCCTTCATAACATCATTCCATCACACCTTCCCCAGCACTCTGAGCAAGACGGGTACTCTGAGGCCAATCCTGCTATCATGCAGCACATGGTGGGCTGGATCAAATGATGGGAGTGGGCCTCTAGGTCTGCACAGGTTAGCTGAACTGCCAACTTTGTTATGGTTGTTACTATTATTTGTTTTCCTTATGCAAAAAATTGCTTGCAAGTTTCCCCACAGGAATCTCATAAGGCCTACCAGTTGTTGTCCTGTGGATGAGCCCTGTGTGTGGGTAATGACACTACTGGCCTTATTCCTGAGGCATGGTAAGGTAGGCAGTTTTTAAAATGACATACCTTCCTCTTGTCTCAAGGATGGGAGGAACGTAGGATGCCATTGCTGTGTGGATGAGACCAGTGTCAGGATTGCTCTGGAGATATTTTGCAGAGATTTAGATGGAGACCTTTCTCATTCTCTGCCACCGGAGTCCATTTTTTATCTGGAGATGCTGAAGATTGAATGCACTATCAGCTGCCCTCAAGGCCTAAAGCTGCAGGTAGAGCTGGGTGGAAATAATCTTCTGAAATTCTCCAAATTCATGGACAAGGAGTTTGAATGGACAATTCTCGGACTTATTATTGGGAAGGACAATTCTTCCATAATTTCTCAAGAGCAGGATTTCCCCTCAGAGACTACAGCAGTGTCACTACTGAACCCCACCACCCCATAGCAGGATTTTTAAAAATATTTGTTTTTATCCCACCTTTATTACTTTATAAGTAACTCAAGACAGCAAACATAGATAATGCTCCTTCCTCCTCCTATTTTCTCCACAACAACTCTGTGAGGTGGGCTGGGCTAAGAGGGTGACTGGCTCAAAGTCACCCATTAGATCTCATGACTAAGGCAGAACTAGAACTCACAGTCTCCTGCTTTCTAGGCCAGCACCTTAACCATTACACCTTCCCTCCTAATGTTTTCCCTTGGACAGTGTTCAGCAACATGCTGGTTGGGGAATTCAGGAAGTTGAAGTCCACTCATCTTAAAATTGCCAAGGTTGAGAAACACTGCCCTTGGACTAATAAAGTTTGAGAACCTAGGGAAGCTGTAAGTGTTGGAGAAACATTGTGCAGGATAGCCACTTGGTTCCTTTAGCCAATTCATAACTGAAGGAGTGCAAGAATGCCGTGTTCCCAGTCAGAAGAATGTCATTCAACATTC
The DNA here is from genome assembly GCF_059951505.1 of Python bivittatus. NCBI lineage: Eukaryota > Metazoa > Chordata > Lepidosauria > Squamata > Pythonidae > Python > Python bivittatus. The sequence continues at coordinate 12,052,949 of NW_028277087.1, forward strand.
TTTTCTCCTTTGAGAAGAGTATTTTTCTTAAACAAATTCTCTTCCAGCAAATTGAGTAAAAATTGGTAAAAATAATGCAGAGGACTTAATATAGCACTAATAATATACAGTATTCTGACTACTGAGTTCTATTCCTCAATTTTGGGGAAAACTAAAACTAAAACGTGAATGCTTACCAATCATGCTACAACTCTGAAATGCCAAACACATTCTCCGTGAATTGTGCAAGCAACTTTACATACACACAATTTGTAATTCATTCATAAATGTCATTAATTAATTAATTTCATTCACCAGCCCTTGCCAGAGGCGTGGACTGGCATGAGAGACTAAGAGTGTACCTCCAAGGTGTCATTTTTCAAGTCAGATCATAATGCCCCCAAACCTGCTGTCTATTTCCATAGTGAAATATGAAGATCAACAGAAATATTAATAAAATTAGCACACATAAGAGACCTTTCTTTAACTAACTTACTAACTCAGACAGACTCTGCTTATCTAGAGTACGGCAGACTTTTCTGCCAGCAACTCTCTCATATTGATTGATTGATTGATTTGATGCTGGGTAAAATTGGAGCTCTAACATTCAGAAAATCCTTTACTGCTTGTCCATTTCATAAATCTACAACAGAGATTGTGTTAGGGGTGTGGGTAACCTTGTGATGGCTGGGAACCACACTTAATGTTGATGACATGAAGTGATGACAGGTTGATAGAGAGTAGGTGGTGCTGTATCACACATCAGCATCAAATCTATTTTAGGGCTTACACAGTTCTCACCTGACAATGGAAAGAAATTGTGTTATTAATTTTTAACAAACATGCTCCTAAAACTCATTGACAAGGTTCAGGGAAGCTCCAAGGTCTCACCAAAAAGCAGTTGGGAGATTGCATTTGGTTCTAGACAGCAGATTGCCCATTCATGTTCTGAATGTCTAGATTTGTGATAGATCTGCAGACTATGAGAATTGACCTTTGAATATCCATTGAAAAGGTCTAAAGTGGCAGGGACTGACCATAAAATAGACCTTGATATAATATCTATTTGATATAATATCTATATCTATATCTATATCTATATCTATATCTATATCTATATCTATATCTATATCTATATCTATATCTATATCTATATCTATATCTATATCTATCTCTATCTATCTATCTATCTATCTATCTATCTATCTATCTATCTATCTATCTATCTCTATCATTTTATTAAAGTTTTAAAAACACAGGTAAAAACTAATACAAACTAATATAGAATAAGGAAGAAAAAGAAAGAAATCAAAGAGAGAGCTAAAAGTGCAAGAAAGGAAGTAAAAGAAAAATAGAAAAGAAAGAAAAAAGATACAGAAAAGTGGCTTTTGATCTTTACAGCAGTTATAAGCACAATTATAAATTTACCTCTTTTTCTAAAATTACGTCATTACTCTCTTCTTTCTTTAATCTATCCTATTTTTTCTGTTTCACGCAAAAAGTCTATTAATGGTTTCCAGTCAGCAATAAACATAGATATTGTCTTTTCTTTGATCAAAGAAGTCAACTTAGCCATCTCAGCAAGTTCCATCATCTTCACCAACCATTTCTCTGTTGTAGGTATTGCCAAATCTTCCCATCTTTGTGCATACAATAATCTTGCTGCGGTTATTATATACAAAAACAAAGTTCCATGATTTTTTCCAGTTGTTTGTCCATTAGTTCCAAGAGGAAGACTTCTGGTCCCAATTGTATATTAACCTTTAATATCCTCTGAATCAGTGTATGTACCTGAATCCAAAATTTTCTAGCTTTTTTGCATGTGTAACAAGCATGATAAAATGGCACTTCTTGTTGTTCATATTTCCAACGTAAATTTAAAGTGCCTTTATACATTCTAGACAATTTCTCTGGTGTCACATACCAACAGTACATCATTTTATAAAAGTTCTCTTTAAGATTATAACATAATGTAAATTTCAATTCTTTCAACCACATATTTTCCTATTGCTCTATCTGTGTATTATAACCAAAAACTTAGCTCACTTTATCATACATTCTTTCACTTGCTCTTTTGTTTCAAATTTCAATAAAAGTTTGTACATTTAAGCAATTACATGTTCTGTACACAATTCTATTTCAAACTCAGTCTTACAACGATCAAACCCATTAATTACTTTGTCTACTTCAAATCTTTCTAATAACTGTAAATAAGAAAACCATTGGCAGCTATATCCTTTTGCTACCTTTAGCAAGTTCTTCTCTTGCTTTTATTTTATATTCCCCTTGACAAAATTCTAGTATTTTACGATAAGTTAGCCATTTGTGTTTGCCTATTATTTCTTGTCTGTAAAATGCTTCTTGTACTGAGAGCCACAAAGGTGTTTTCGGGCCCAACCTGGGTTTGTGTCCATATCCATTCCATATTCTCAATATGGCACATCTAACATAATTATTTTTAAAATCCACAGTAACCTTGACTTGTCGTTCCACAAATATCCATGCCACCCAAATCTCAGGTCATGTTCTTCTAGCTCCAAGAACCTTCTATTTCTCAGCAACACTCACTCTTTCATCCAAACCAAACTGCAAGATATCGTTTCAAATTAGGTAAACCCAATCCTCCTCTTTCCTTTGCATCTTGTAACACTTTATATTTAACTTGTGGTTTTTTCCCTTGCCACACAAATTTAGATATATCCTTTTGCCACTGTTCAAATGGTGCCTCAGTTGTCAAAACAGGCACTGTCTGAAACAAAAACATCATTCTAGGCAAGTCACTCATTTTTAACACAGACATTCTCCCCAGTAATGACAGTTGTAGTTTCTCCCATCTTAAAATGCTTTTTCTAACTTCCTTCCATGTCTTAACATAATTATTTTGAAATAACATAACATTCATATTGAAAGTGATACCCAATATTTTACCTTCTTCTCAATCTTAATCCCGTTTTCTTCATCAATTCTGTTTGATCCCCTATGCTCATGTTTTTGTTAACATCTTTGTCTGATGTAATATATATCCTGAGGAATGACTGACCGGTCTGTTTCTGCTTTGTTAGAGACCAGTGTTATGTTGGGGACTATTGCAAGAAGAGCTGAAAATAAATTTGCCAATATTATAAAAGTATTATCGAACAATAGGATGTAAGAGCAGAAGAGACTTTTGAAATTACGTAATCCAATTCCTTGCCCAGTGTAAAAATCCAATACTACTCCATACCTGATGAATGGCTTTCCAGCCTCTGTCTAAACACCTCCAGCAAAGAAGAGTGCAGAACTTTCCAAGGCAATCCATTACAGTCAAATCTTTTGACACCCACTTACATTTTTTTTTTATCTGCTTCAGAAATTGAGGTATTTCTTTGTATATTTTAAACTGTATTTCTTTAGTAATATCACCAGCCTCCCAGTGGTCAGACTAATCCAGCAACTGAGACGTCGTCCATATAATCATCTTGGATAAATTTCAGAAGTGTTGGATATTTCTTGCACTCCGTCTTCATTATGATGGGCATCCCTGATTGTCTTGCAGGTCCTGCCATGCTCAAGACCAACAAGATGAAATGAATTGCTTCAATTAAATTGGCATTTGGTACATCACTTGGGTTAGTCTATTTGTGTCGTGCAGTGTGCACAGCAATTTGTTTTGCAATTTAAGGGTAATGGAGTAAACATGCAGAAAAATGGAAACAGCGTCATCTTGGAGGAATCTTGTCACAGGAAAACAACTGGGGTATGGGTGGGAAGAGATGGAGGAATCATTAGGCAGGTATAACTCTGACTGTATCCTGTGTCCATTCAGTTTGGAAAGAAAGAAGAACATCACCCAAAACAAGAAGTAATAAAGGCATAAAGATGATACCAATTGCTGGCATAACTCAGTACTACCATGTGGTCCACTATACAGCTGGAAATAACAGAACCATGCAATAAGGTTGCAAATTTCTCTCACCAAAAAGATACCTTGGATGATGTGGATGTAGATCCTGTCTGCAACCCTTCAATCAACAGCTGCTCAATACAGGAAGACATGCAGTCTGATGCTACATTCATGACCCCATGATCTGTGAAGAAACATTTTGCTTCCAAGTCATCATATTACTTTACACTACAGTGGAACGATACTGATACTGATAAATGGAAACAAGAGGCACCAATGACATTGTGGCAATCTATCCATGCTCTGGCACCTTTTCAGCATTACAGCAAATATATGCACTGCTAAACTTCATATCCACAGTTACAAAGGGAGAGTCTATAAAACAACAGTCCCCAGTTTCTCCTGGCGTAAAGACTGTACCAGGCTTTGTCTGTGTGTTGAGGGCTGCACTCTAAAAGTGAACAGGGTCTAAAGGACTTCGTCTAGCTGTATGATCCCATGATGGTGTTGTCGGAAAAATGCCCATCTAAATTAAGAACCAAAGCGATGGGAGATAGATGCCACAAAGTATTATAGCAGGATCTTTACAGCTGGAATGTAACAACTGAAAAAAAAATTACTTATGATTTTACAATAGTGATCTTACTATGGGCCGACTCAGTGCCTCTTAATTTGACATTTCTGAGGAGGCTTCAAGCCCACCCTTCCTACTGATACTAGCACCTTCTAACATAATGTCCTTTATTATGTCCATATATTGACACCTTGCACACCAAGGAAAAGACGACAATGTGGTTTCTGTTATCTGTCTCCTTCCCCTCCAGTGTCATCAGGCAGTTTCAGTTTGCCTGCTCCTTCTGCTGTGCTGTTCAAAATCCCTCACAGTGAATCATGTATGTAAGAACAGAATATTATTTGTCTCCTACAATGGCAAAGTATCATCTTTGGAGAGGGAGACAAAGCATAGAAGCTGAATTTATGTTCTGCGTGCAAAAAACATCTAGCATTTCTAGAAGGGCTGTGCATCAAATCTGACCAAATACAGTTCTGAATCATCTCCTTTAGAAAGATTCCAGATATGCCCCAATTAATTGGAGTTCTTCCGAACCAAATGAGTTTCTGACCTCTGTGTAAGGCATTTTGTTGAGCTCTATCTCAATGATTCCTAGCATAGAAATTATTTACACAATTGCTGCAGAATGGATGAAGATTATAATACATTTTCCAGCACAATCCCAAGTCCCAAGTTCTCTTTCCTCAGTTATCTCCAGCTCAGGATCCATAAGCAGACATAAACAATTGTGATTTCAAAAGTGTGATGATCCAGGTCCTGCTGAACTACAGTTTCATTTTCTTTCATAAGAGGTTATATCAGCTAGGCCTGATGAGAGGTGAAGCTTAAAACAACATCCAGAAGCCATACTTTGCATATTCCCGTTTAAAATTATCAACACTGGAATGTAACAGTTCTTGCTCATTCTCCATGTTTTGGATTTTTTTTTTATCGTACATTTTGGTATTTACCATATTGAATACTATGGTGTCATCCATACATGGCCACCTCATTGCTCAAATATTTACTTACTTACTTAGATGGGTTTATATGCCACTCCAATTTTCAGGATTCAGAGTATTTATAAATCAGATAGGATCAGTCCAGATCTTTGAAAACCCAACTTCTTCTTACATCCCTCCATTTAATCAGTTCCCATTTAGATTGAGAACCTGTCTTTCCATGTATTCTGGATTCTTGTAGGCTCCTTTAGTGAGCAAGACTGTCAGATCTACCATACATTAATGTTGAGCTTGAAGTTCCAAGGAAAATCTCCAATTGTTCCTCATGGGAGGCCACACAAATGTTTCACTTTCCTGTAGATCAGAGATAGACAACATGTGGGTTGAGACTGTCATCCACCCTTAACAGTAAAGTGAGTGGTGAGGTTCGGGTATTGTTATCCCTTCTGAGAAAGAGAAAGGAGAGGATATATAATAATATAAGACAGTATTTTCAGATCCTTCAAGAATATTTGACTGTGATTTTGGCTGATGCAATTTTAGGGGATTTTCCCTGAAGCACCTTGACAAATGTATAGTTAAGAACAACTCTGTTTCTTGACCATAGTTCTCTGCCTCTTTAACTTCAAATCCTCACATTATTTATGGCAGCCCACTGACTCTTGAGGCAGAACGAAGGCTCTCTACAAAGAGTAGCAAATGTTTATAAAATTGCAGATTATCATTATTTCTAAATTGTTGCATTCATCCTACAGCCTGTGATTACAGGTGAGAGCTCTTGCAATATCCTTTACTGTCTTTCACAGCCTTCCTCCTTTCTCTTTTGTCCAAGGAAATGCTCCATTTCCACGGCTAAGCTAAAACTGAAAGCGGCATTGACAGGTGTGTGTGTTTTCTCAAGCAGTGAGATTCACCCGAGATACTCCTAATGTGTTCAATTTTCATAATACAGAAATCTCACTCAATCTTTCCTTCATGTTAATGATATGTATTGACTTTTTCCAGCAGATTGTAAATTATGCATAAAATGACCAATTTCTGCCCAAGAAACAGAGAGTGGCAGGAGCACGATGCAATTATTCGAATGGGATATAGAAATATGCTTAGAAGATATAAACCCAAATGACGATGCAGGAGGAATATAGATGATATAGAAAAAAGAGAGAAACTCATTTGTCTAAACAATGTGGCCATTATATTTGATGGGAAAGTGCTTTGACGGAAAATGGGCCCAAACCCATTTGCATTTTTTTACAATAGATCTCAATGTATTTCTCTTTGAACCTACAAAACCAGTAAGCAAAATTGAATTTTAAAAAGCTGCATTTTATGGGTGGAGAAAGAAAAAGTCCACCTTTGCTCAGCAAGAAAAGAGGCTCATTCTCATGCAAAATTCATGACAAGGTCAAGCATTTTGCCTCCTCTGTCATCTGCTAGCTTAGGGGAATGGTGTTTATATCACCATACTGCATTTTCTTCTTAGCCTCTTGGGCAACCTTGAGTGTACCTTCATTGTTTGGATAATCCCATCATTTGCAATCCTAAATCACAAGAAGAAGGTCTCTTTCTGAATATTAAAAACTCCCCTCCCCCCAAGTGATTAGCATTTGCACAAGAAGCTTGCCTACCAATTTGGGTTTAAAAATGGCTTCAAGTCATCTTCCACAAGAATTGCATTTATTTCTTAGAATATGGCTGGATTAATTTTATGTATGGGTTAAGGTCTGCAGATGGATGGGGGAAAGGACAAAGATAGCATGGACAAAGCAGATCAAAGAATATATCTAGAGTAAACTTTTTAAAAAAAAATTCATCCACTTATTTTCATAAATCAGTTCCCCCCTCTGCACACCTGTCCCCCATTATCCAGTCTTAAAAATCCAACAATTAATTTTGACTTGCTTATTGAAGATCAGCAGCAGCTGAGAAGGAGACTAGGGGCCAAGTACATTAGGATCAACACATTTTCACAGTCTAATTAAATGCTCTCTCACAAAAGAAATGTACCTAATCTTGTTCAATACCCACTAGTCTTTGAAAGTCTCTTTGGGCTTTGCTGAAGATTGAATTCATTATTAAATTATTAATTTAAAGTTTTCATTTAAAAAAAAATTAGATTAATGATTTCCCCCTTTCTAGTTCCTGCATTTCTGACACGAGGCGAGATGAGCTGAAGATTTCTCAGATGTCTGAAGGAGTTCCCAAATTTCCTTGGAATTTCACAACAGACAAACTTTGAGAATAGCTTGTGTGAAGAAAGGCTTTTGCTAAGTGACCAAGAACTTGGTTTGCAAGCAGAAGGGCCAGATTCAATTCTGGCAACTGTTGGAAAGAACTAGAAAACCAGTCAACAGAGTAGGCAACATGGGGACCTCCAAGTGTTTTGGACTACTTTTTTGTCATATATACCATGGAATTATTGGTTAGCCAAAACACATCATCTAATGCCCCACTCCCCGCCTTTTGAACTGACATTTACAACTCAGGTTACATACTTAGAGATCTACTCTATGCCCATGTGGAATGTCTATCATTACTTTACCAGTTTTCCTAGGAATAGATTTAGCTCAATATTTGTGTACCTTTGTACAGATGGTAAATGCTTTCCAGAATTCTCCTTGCTGCTTGAGTCTTTGCTCATAAGCTCAAGTGCTTCTGGGTATCTTGTTTATGTAAGAAGTGTATGTAATCTGTAGTTTGAGTTTTCTTGCTGACTTATCTGCTCTGTCTGTATGCCTACATTGGAGTTTGGATTATGTTAGTGTGACCTTTGGGGGACTGATATCAAAGGTGGATGATCTGTTTGTTTAAAACATGCCTTTGCTTTTTATCCACAGCAGGTTACAAGAGCAGAATTTATGATAATGACAAATGACATGTCATTAAAGAGATGTGTTGCATGTTAGAATAACCATTGTTCTGGTTACTATACCTCAAAAATGATGTTGTAGAATTAAAAAATTTGCAGAAAGGAGAAGTTCAAGTGATTAAGATGCTGGAAAAAGAGGTACGTAGGAAAAAATGATAAGAATGCTAAAAGTGTATAAAGTAATATTCATATACTTACTTGGGGGTGGGAGGACCTTTTTTAATCTTTCTCAATATTAGGTCCCAGGTTCATCCATTGAAGGTAAATAGCAACAGATTCAGGTAATGTAAAAAGTACAGATCATCTGTATATGATATATAACTAAACTACAGAAGTTATCTCTCCAAGATGACTGCTTTTAAGTCATGGAGCATTAGGCTATCGATGGTTAGTTGCTAGTCATGCTGATTGTATGTTATCTGTAGGATCAGAGGCAGTTCATCTCTCTGCACAACTTGCTGAGAACACCAGCAGGACAATGTTATAGAACTTCTGTTCAGCTTGCAGGCTTCCGAGAAACATCTGGTTGACTGCTGTGGAAAAAGCAACGCTGAATAAGTATGGTATTTGGCCTCTGAAACCTCCCTTCTTAGAATCTTACTTACTCATGATCTTACATTTTGAAAAAGAAGAAAGTCATAAGCAATGCCTAACTTATTGGAGTAAAATTTACAATATAGAATCAAATGTCAAAAGCAGTTCTACGCAGAAGATTGTTTTTTATTTATGTATTCTTGCATTTGTATCCTACCTTTATTCCAATACTCATAGCAGCCTACAACAATAAAAAATAGAGTATAGAATGCAACAAAGTCGATGCAATACAAATCAAACCAAATTTAAAACAGAACATTAAAATAATTAACAACAAAAGTTTGACAAAGGGGAAGGGTTTTTGCCATCCGAAATATCAGGAAATTGGGAACCTCCAAGCAGCAGCATCTTTGGGGTATGTGCATGTCAAAATCTGCTAGATGGCAATACAGCCCCACCCCCCAGCAACAGCCCAGCATTATTACCTTCACCCATAGGTGTCCAGTACAGAGGTGTGCTAACCAGTATAACAATTGATTGTGCCGGCTCCATTGCCACCACCACACCATGAGCCTACAAAAAGTTGAGTGGTGTGCCTGGTATCGTGATTTGACTCTGCTCTCACCTGGCTCATAAAATTCCAGAAAATTTAACCATTGCCCCTTGTGAGCCAATATGAGCCAGTTCCAGCATGCCACTGAGTACAACTGTCAAGTCATTCACAGCAGAGCTCAAACAAGGAAGCAAGAATGACACAGACTTCAATAAGTTCTTTTTAATGGATTAGGGGTTCAGTACAGAACATTGGAATCTGTGATAGGAACTTTCAGCCCTCTTTTATTAGTGATTTCATTAAGACAATCTTAGAGGACAATTTGAATTTCCTCTTGAGTATTTTTGCAGCCTTGATTCAATTGCTGTTTCTGAACCAAGCTACTTGCAAGCTTCTCTCTTATTTGTTGGTCATTAGGCAGAAACATACACACTTCTCCTGTTACTTTCCCAGTCTCCCCATAATCCCTCATACAAACCATTATGACATCACATGGGCCGTGACTTCCATGATAAATCACCCAAGCCATGTGATTTGCACCATGATGTCATGAGCTGCTTGCACTCCTCCTGTGGATGTCCTTGCCATGCCTTCTGACACCTCCCACAATAAAGGAATGTCAATACTTTGAGATTTGGAAATAAATTCTCATGTACCCTGGAAATAAGGTAGCAGAAGAAAAGCCTCTTTCATGGAGAAAATCAACAGAGAAATTGCCCTACAGTTTCTGGCATGGCATTAATTAAAAATGAGTGAGAATAGAAAATAAAGAAGTCTTTATTAAATGTCAGGTGAGTCTCCTTAAGGGGAGAAACACATCAGTACAAGCTTATCCAGGAGCATCTCCTTGGTCACTAGACCCTTAGTGTAATGGGTGGGAACTGAGAAAAATATGGAAGTAGGGTTTTTTTTTTTTTTCAGGGACTTGGGTCTCAGGTTGAATAGAGCTTTTAATGCAGCTGTTCCTTCCAAGGGCTGGCATTTAACCTCTTGGCAGCTGGCGGTTTTCTCCAGGTATCTTTGTCTTTCTGTGAGTTTGTGCTGAAAGAAAATCCTTCTTCATCCTGCTCAGCTGCAAGATTTATGAGTCTCGAGCTAAAGCAGAAGTTTGAACAACATTCCCTGCTTTTAGTAGCTGCCACATCTCATAAGTTGTCAGGCACCTTTGTTTTAAAGATATATTTTCTGAGGCTATAGGAGGGACATAATGTAAAGTGAGTAGTGTACAATTTCCCCCTGCCTTTGGAAATGCTGATGAGTGAAGTTTGTTTAAAGCAGCTTTAGCTAAGTCGACTAAGCTTAATATTTTGTTCACCTTTTTTAAAAAATCCATTGTCGTGGAATTTTTGCTAAAGAAAGGAGCACAGCTCTGAGGAGAAGAACCATATTTATTGCCATGATCATTGGGTGTCTGCTTTCCAAGAAAGAGGGACTCTGAACAGTAGAAAAGCAGAATATACACTTGGGGGTTGAGAGGGGAGAGATCCTTGAGAGCAAGTTTGGGTAGGTATTAAATCAGGGACAAGTGTTTTTCTATGATGAAACAAAACCCACGCTTTTGTAACAAGGCAGCTGAGTCAAGGAATCCACTGTCAGGGAGAATGGAAGGTTAAGAAAAGTAGGTGCAGGAGCTTAACAAGAATGGAATTCCTGCTGTTTCTCACCTGGTCAACAAAGGCTTCCTCACTGAGGCTGCCCCCTGGACAAATCCTTAAGCAGGCAGGTGATGGCCCTCTCATTGTTTTAGTGTGATAGCATTAACAGGGCTATTTCAGCAGCAGAAACATGGTCATTCTTGGGCCATTCTTTTAACAGGTGCAAGGGGAGTGGGAGCAAGAAAGGCAGAGGGAAATGGGGGAAAGCGTTTGCAACAGGAGAGGTGGAGGGGGGGAGCAGAAAGAGAAGCAGTTTTATTATTTTTCCATCACACCATATTTCACTGTTCTCACTTTCTTTTTGACTAATGGTATCTTGAATGCTCACTTTGCTTTAGATTTTCCCCATTCATTGAAGGGGTAGGGACGTCAGAACAAGAGAATGGAAGATAAGGGGATCAAATGTCACTTGTAATTGGGGGGCACAGTGTCACCTTAACTTGTTGGTGACCAATGTTTTCTTCCTGTTTCTGCCTCCCCTTTTAATATTTTTCTTAAAAACACCCCACGCACACTCCCTGTAACATGCAGAGTTTTCTTCATGCATCTTCTTTCTTCTCACAGTCATCATCTGATTCACAACAGGTAAGTGATCACACACCATTTTATGTTCAGATGATCATAGTAAGAAGAAAGAAGATGGAAGTAAGAGAGCTCTCATGTTACCCTTAAGGGTCCTTAAAATAAAAGTTTTTAAAAGAAAAGAAAAGCATTGATTTACTAAGATATGAATGGTTTCCAGAATTTCATATGGCTGTGAAATAGATGGGGCAGGGGAACTCTCTTTCGCAGGAAATTATTACTCTCCTGAGGTGGTCCCAAATGGACCCAACTCCTGAACTTTTTAACTTTGCCCCTGGGCCAATACTTTCCTCTTAATGCTTCCATACCAGATAGTCAAATGGTATTGTAAATTATACATCAAGGAAGTTCTTTCCTTTTGCAAATAATTCTTTAGAAACTAGGAACCAAAAGCTATTTCCTCAATATCTTGTTTCAGACAACCATCTTCAAAACGGGTATCACTGATTCCTCCTTAACCCTCCCAGAATATAACTATTTTCACTCATCTATCATCTTACTCCAATACTGCAAAAGCTGTAAAACACCTTTCCTCTAACAGTTCAGGATGTGTTATCTGGAGGGTGTGAATTGGTATGCCATGATATTGCTGGAAATGGGGCAAAACTAACATTTCTGGGTTTTTTTTTTCCCCTTCTGGGGAAAAATAATTAAAATAAGTGTGTTCAGCTTACAGGAGGCAAAAATAGCAGTGACAATTCCCAGTGCTGGGATCTGGGGACTTTAGAGCAATGTTTCTCAACCTTAGCAACTCTAAGATGTGTGGTCTTCAACTCCAGAATTCCCCAGCCAGCCATGCTGGCTGGGGAATTCTGGGAATTGAAGTCCACACATCTTAGAGTTTCCAAGGTTGAGAAACATTGCTTTAGGGAATAAAAAAATATGCTAATGGTATATGTGGAAAGAGGCATAGATCCTGGACTGGCTCATTTGCTCTATGAATCTTACTCTCTATTCTGACTTAACAGATTTTTGTCTACAAAAGCAATAGAAAACCTTGTTGTCCTAATGTTGCTGAAGCAAAACTTCCAGTCTTGTTCACTCTAAGGCATCCTGGCTAGGGCTGTTTAGGGTCGGAGTCTAACTACATCTGGAAGATCATAGATTTTCTACCTCTTATGTAGCATGTAATGATCACCCTAAGCAGCCCCTGCTTTTTCTCTACCTCTTATCTAAAATGGGAAGGCTAAAGCAGTTAGTCTTCCCTAAACTGGTACGCAACGGAAATGGCAGGGCTATAAATTCCCAGAATTGCAAGCCAGGATAGACAGGCAGACACTCATGTGCTTATTCTGATCATTTATTAGCATAAATTAAAAATGAGAAAGCCAGTGGTTAAGGCACCAGGCTAGAAACCGGGAGACTGTGAGTTCTAGTCTCATGTTAGGCATGAAACCAGCTGGATGACTTTGGGCCAGTGACCCTCTCTCTCAGAGGGATTTCTGAAAAATGTTGCTAAGAAAACTGCAAGGACCAGGCCAGGTAGTCACCAGGAGTCAAAATAAACTCCTGGGAGGACTAATCATTTCCGCGTTCTTAAAATAACCCAATCCCTTCCAAATCAAAGAATGATCACTGCCCTTTTGTGTCCCATCTTCTGAAAATCTCTCCTATCTCCCCTGTTGGAGACACTCAGTCCCTGAGATGAAAGATTAGCTTGCCTCCTGTGAACCTAACAGGCCACAAAGCAAGCATCAATCTTGACCCTGTTCCTGTAATTAAGGCCAGGGCCTGGCCTTCTGTTCAGCTTTATACTTTTTGGCAGGAACACTGTCAAATGAGGCTGTCAGCATTTGTGTCTCTGAATCTGTTTAATAAAATCATCCTGGCAGTGGCTTTTTTAGACCTAAAATGATTTGACAAATTCTGTGTCTGCAGGAAAAGCAATTCTGAGTTGTTTCCTGGAATGAAATACTTAACCCCATAAAACTCCCAGTCAAGCCTCTTTGGACACTGCTGTAGATATAATGAATGTTGTTTTTGTTGTTACTGCTGCTGTTGTTCTAGCATGTGTATGGATCATATCATTCAAGGTTGTCCCTTCCAATAAAAAAGTACATCAACCAGTGATGGAAAAGGAGGTAACTCTCTGCCTCCAACTTAAAGAAATGCATTTCAACTTGTGTTGACCATCACTATGTATGTTCAAGAAGGTTTTGTGCCCATGTCCTAATGAACATGTAGAATGATGCACCTGCTTTGGGTAAAACTAAATTCAATCAACAGAAATCAAGTCGAGCACAGATCATCCAGCAAAGAAACAGGTAGCTGGTTATGCAAGGCCAAAAGTAATCTGATCTTCAGAAATGGAAGAATAGAGTTCAGAAATGAAAGATGGTCTTAGACTTTATCTAAGACCAAGCTACAGACCATCATGAGTTATTCATTACCTATGAAGTTATTTCTAAAGCAAATACTCCATCTGACCCTTCACTGGGCTTTTATCCTTAGTTTCTATGCTCTTTAGAATGGTGAAACAGCCCAGGTAGTAGCTAAATACTAGAGAGAGGAGTTAAACCTGAAAGGGGACTCCCTGAAGGACACTGCTCTATCTCAGCATTTGTGAGACTAATTCATTGTACATCATCTTTTAACTTGAGAGGTCCTAGATCTTCTTCTGAAGAGGACGATATGATGGAAGGAGCAGACCCAAGCTGTCCTCTTGACTTGGTGCATTCATTATACCCAACTGCATGCCTGGAGAGCATTTGGACTTAATCATTGTTTGCATATTTCACTTTCTTGTTCTAATTAATAACTAGTTTCCTCTAGAAAGTGGCAGGGGTTCTTTGTCTCTGAAAGCACAGGAAATGGGAAACACTAATTTCACAAAGCCAACCATATAATCTTAGATGTGCATGCTTCTTTAGGGGATATCTAGTGTAATTTGAAAAATGTCTTCTTTTTCCTGGGCAACTTGGATTTCCTTGGTCTTTGCACGTTACATTCTGAAGATTTTACTTGCTCACTTCTTCAGTTCTTTGACAATTTTTAGGATTGAGATCATATGAAGTTAAGTGTCAGGAATGGGAAGCTGTCCACTAAAAGTCCCTTAGAGATGTTATGCTAGAAGTTTACAATTTATAACAACATGGGGGGTGTGGGGAAGCCAGGAAAAAGGGCTTGCTTTGGCCTGATCTCACAAATTACAAAAATAACCAAGCACACACAGCATTTAGCCAAATGAACTAAAAATAATGATAGCAAAGCATCTGAGTCTGGACTTTAAAATCTATGCTGTGCTGTGCTGAGTCTGTCCTGAGTTCAGTGTAAATCTGCTTTCTTAAAATGTAATGTGCACCAAATGTGCTGGACTTCAACTTCCGTCATCCCTAGCCAACTTGTTAGAGAATGGCGGGAAAAAAAACTCATTACTGGTATAATTTGTTTCATTGTTGGCATCAGTCTTCTAGCAGGAATTGTAGCTGAATGTTACCAATTCACAGCATATGTTTTTGTCAATTAGAAAAAGCTTTACAAAAATGCTTGCTCCCCTCCCCCCCAAAAAAACTACCTATAAATTGCCTATATAAAGGGATCTCATTTGAAATTATGGTACTTGTTAGAATTCTTATGTTATAAACTTAACCTTCCTTCTGATAGTACTTATGGGAGTATTTGTTCCTTCAATTAACTGTTTCCAGTCTAGATAGCAAAGAGAGAAGTCTGACACTCAATACCCAAAGCTGAGCATGTTGGAAATAGAATGTAACAAGAAGAGCAATGGAGCATGAAGTGGTGGGAAATAAATTAATTAAGAGGCATGAAGAATAAGGGGCATGAACATCTTAGGGAAGGAAGCAGAGAAGGGACAAAAAGAGATACTGGAATAAAGAGATAGTAGGCATATGAACAAAGAGAAGGTGGAATCTAGGAGGGAGATGAAGGGCCAGTAAATAAATGGAAGTGGGGCAGACATTAGGAAGAGTGAGGGAAAAATGGCAGGAGAACTAACAACAGGAAGAACAAGAAAAGAACAGGGAAGGAAGAACATATCACCAGGTTTGCAAAACATGTGCTAGTATGTGCCTTTAATAAATGCAACAATTTGTTGCAAGACCCCAGCTCCAAAATATAGAATAACACTATCTCTTGATGGGATAAGAAAAGTTCCTGAGTTCTAAAAGCTTCTCAAAAACCTGTTTGGTTGCAGTTTTCCATTTAACTTCCCAATGCCTGCTTCTTTATTTATATTTCTTCTCCGGAAATTTTGCCCTTTCCTAATATCTGTTTCCCATATTTCATTATCCATGCACTTTATTAAAATCATCGTGTGGTGATTAGAATTTTAAATGTGTATTTAAAGAGACCCCAAAGAGATGAACTGAATGTTAATAGAATTTAAGATACTCCATTAGCAACTTTATGCCATATTTATAAAATTCACAGGCGAAAGCATTTAATTATATATGTTGATGAAATTTGAGCATAAAAAGTCCATCAGTGCATTAACATCAACGTTACAATATTTAGTTTTAAGGTTAAACACTATATCATCCTCCATATTTGCTCCAACTCATTAATTAAACCTGTCACATTCGTGTAGTTTTATTCTCCAAAATGAAGATGACAGTTTGCAAGAGAGGCAGCACTTCACAGAGGCAGGTCCTGTGACATGCAAATGGATCCTCTGCAATCCCTGAGCATCTGGATGTCTTTAAGAAAAAGACAAAGCAAAACAGGACTCCATCCTGGTCAGTATGGGACAGGCAAGATGTAATGGAGAAGGCTCTGCAGAAGCCTTCTCCATTACCCAATTAGAAGTACTGTATGTGGCAGGACTGTGGACACCCCTTTCATGTCCTGTCCAAGCAAATGTGGTATCCTTCTCAGGTAGGGCAGCCTGTCCTATGAAGAGAGGCTCCTTGCACAGTTTAGAAGCCTAATCAAGAGCTTACAGAGACAGTGGACCAGTCCAAGACATTTTATTGCCTGAAGCAAAGAAACAAGACTCTGTCCTCTGTTTGATTCCACCTAAAGGCTTTACACACGTGCTTGGTTTTGTTTTAGCATCGTGTGTGAACCCAGCCAAATGTAGGTTATTCAGCCATAGAAGCTAACCAGGCTGGCAGCAGGCTGTTATTTCAGTAAAAGGGATATATATTGTAGTTAATGGCAGTGAACCAGGTTAGGGGATACAGTATATGTCATCTGGCAAACACAACTCTGTTCTTCAAGGTAGGAGAGTGTCTATATAAGCAAAAAGACAGGGGAAAAGAAGGAAGATACTAACAAGCAGCATGAGGTTAGGCTTGTCCTGCAGTATCTGTCATCTGAGTTTGTTTGCTTAATGATCGGACACGCTACTTCAGCTGAAGGCAACAAAGTCTATGAATACTGCCTGGAAGTTCTCAATGACTATGGAGACGTCTGATAAAGCATGGCAATAGCCAAAAACATCACGTACACACATGATGGTGAAAGGACATTCTGACATGCCACAAGGGGAATTAAGCAGAGTTACATTAAGAGTGATGATGTGTTTTGGTAAACAGTGAAAACAGCTGTACAGATGGAGCTACTTTCATTCTGAAGGTCATTTGAAGGTTAGGGTCACAAAGAATGATGCTCAGATGCACAGCAAATGAATTTCCCTTTAGATACAATAAAAGGAAAACTGCTGCTAAGTTAAGGTTACTTAGATTAGAGGCTGGTAGGCTGCAGCACTTTAATCACTGGTTGATTTCTTTGTGATTTGCAGTAGATCACCAAAAAATGGATACAATTCCTCCACCCCCATTTGAGATCTTGCTGTTGAAATGGAGATTGGGGTTAACAGAAATGAATTTTGGGATAAAAGAGCTGTGAGCTCTTTTCGTAACAACTTTCTGGCTCAGAATTCTTTAATTCAAGTAGGCATTTTGCTTTCAGCACTGGGCTCTGGTTCATAAAATTTAAAACTCCTAATAATAATTAAAAAAAAAAAAAAATCTTGCATGCCTGAAGTCTGCCCTCCCTGATGTAAAAGACATTGCCTTGATGATTTAGAAGACTAAATCTCTTTGGCTTTGATGGTCCCAGGTAGATGCCTTGAACATATCCAATCAAGGGGACACCACAATCTCTCTAGGTTCCAACTGCTGAAGTCTTCTTACTGAAACATTATGCTTGGATCTGGAAAAAAAATAGGTACATTCTAGCTATCCTCCAAACTACCACCTTCCTTTTGAACACAGGAGCCCATAAAAACTTTGGCTGAATACTGAAGATGGTGCTGATGTCATATCTGGGGACTGAGAAGTAAGTCTCTTTCTGCCTCTGGGTCTCAGCCAATTCATTCCAGCGTTTTCTCTCTGTGCCAGTCCTGAAATGGAAACATTAAGAACTCCCAGAAATCGGAAGCGAGAATTTTGTTTATTAATTAACTGTCCAAAAATCAATGAAAACAGCATTTCTGGGCACCGCTTTCAATTAATTCATCAATTTAAACTGGAAGGCACCAAAAAAACAGAACAAAACACCCCACCCCCACAGTTTGGCAAGTTTAAAGATAACTGCAAAAGGATGGGAAAAAAGAAGAGTGAATATGGATGAGTAGGTATATGTGAAGCAAAGCAGGTATGTCTCTGAGCTTTGCATTTTGATTGCCTTGATGTTCAATTCCAAAGTTTAATTATGTGAAGAGGATTACGAGATCCTTCAAAAGCCTTCAAATCAACATAGTTGGCACTGGAAAATGTTACAAGGGGTGGGATGGGTGCTTGCCAATGGCAGACAGACATGACTTTTGCAAAGCTGAAACTCTTATTGAGAATGAGATGATACTAATCAGAAATAAGGAACTGGGGCGGGGGGGGGGACACGACAGAAACAATAGTGCCCTTTGTGAATGATCCAACACCTACAGTGTCACTACTTCATACTCCTGGACCTCAGCACTGTGAAAGGAACAATCAGAGACAACTAGCTGCAGAAACCCCAATTATCGGCTTTATGTAATGTAAAGATCCAACAGATTTTTCCATTGCTCAGACCCTTGATCTATTTCTGAACTTTTGGCTTATAGTGAGGAGAATGGACTTTTGTATAGGAATGGAACTTGATAGTGATAGGACCTCCTGGATCTGTAAGGCTCACTAAAAAGGTTTTGGAAATACTCTACTTACACTTCTATAATAACAAGGAATGTGCTGATTAAAGAAGCAGAGAAAGCAACTAAATGGAGTGCCATCTAGCAGGCAGAGTGGATTCTGAAAGCATCCATGGAGAAAACCATGCACCAGAAATCCATCTGGGCCTGCATCTCCTTCCAGGAGAGAGAAAGCATCATGATAGGCCACTTAAGCCCAGAAGCTTCGAAAAGGCTTATTTCAGTGATGACTGCCTGAGCAACTATTCACCATCAGCAAAAGGGCCATTAGACAGCTAATGTAGCAGCTGAGAAATTCTCTACTTTTCCCACAACAATTTTAATTCAATTTCATGAAAGAAAATTTGCATACAAAACCCAGAGTATCCAAGTTGTACACTGAATTGGGAAATTAAAAAAAGACAACAACTTTAATCGTTGTAGCTGGGGAAAACAATAATTTGGATCAAAACAATATCAAATAAAGATGAAAATGCAGAGTTGAAAAAGAGAAAAAAAAGAGCCAAAACAACAAAAAAGGCATCTATGTTTACTGTAGACCGATTGGGGGGATTGTGTGGGGAGGCTCCAATATGGAAGCAGAAATCTTCCCTCGGGACAGGAGGATGGAACTGAGAGTCTTGCTTGAGCAGTGGAGAGTAGCTGGAGGTGGCACAGATGTAGTCCACAGTATAATAAAAAAGGCATGACTCTTT
The DNA here is from genome assembly GCF_059951505.1 of Python bivittatus. Classification (NCBI taxonomy): domain Eukaryota; kingdom Metazoa; phylum Chordata; class Lepidosauria; order Squamata; family Pythonidae; genus Python; species Python bivittatus. Next base: position 12,072,304 of record NW_028277087.1, read on the forward strand.
TCTTTCTGGGATCCCTTTCCTTTCCTTTCCTGGGCTGAGACCACATTGTTATAATTGTACTTGAGAAACTTTGTACTTGAGAAACTTCCACTCAGTTCTGTCTTAGCAGTCTTATTTCTGCCTCCAAGTGAAACTTAATGATGGTGAGTTCAGATTTTCCTTTTCCACAAAGAACATGTTAATATGTCTTTAGAAATAAAGTTAACAGGATGGGAATCTTTTCAGAAGGAACATCTCTTGACCACTCAGTCAAGTGACTCAGTCATAGTGACCTTTTTAGCTTCTATTTGCCATTTTTCAAGATGGGGAAAGTTTCTTTTCTTAAAACCCAGCCTCATTCTTAAGTTCAGTATTTTGTGGGATTTTTAAAGCCTTTTTCGGAAAGGGGGCATATGTGGGCTCCTTTTTTCATTAGCTTTCTTGTGCTATGCAGTCCTTTTGAATTTATTATAGTATGATTTTTTTTTATGTCCAAGGTATGTGTTTGACTATATCCAGCTTTAGTTTTCTTCAATATCAAGAATTCTAACATTACATGATCACTTTCCCCCAAGTTCCTACTGCTTCCATCTTATATATTAAAGTTCTTTCTCCACTTCTGAGTTGGTGCTACCCATTTATCGTTGAATCAGCACCAAATTTATTTTCCCATTGCCAATTGCTAACCTGCCTCTGCTACAACATTCTGAGTCACTGCTGAATGGTGCTGTCCTGATTTATTAATTTGTCACTCATTATGGGAAAAGGTAATTAGCTTTCTCCTCTGGTTTTGCTGCCCTCCCCTTTCAGCACATCACAAGTTAGAGGGAAAATCTCCACCAAGCTGGGCTGGAGGAAAGGGGTGGGTGCTCTTGCAGGATTCTACTTGTCTTCTCTAGGTTGATGTGCCTGCTCCACCTCCCATTTGAAATATTGTGCAATAAAGGAAATATTATGGGAAGTGACCAAGATAGAAAGAGCCCCAGAGAGCAGGGAGGCAGACCCTACTATGTTGTGTGTTTATCTAGGTCTGGTAGAGCAGAGAAATTGAAACTGACTAGCAGTTGGACAACCACCTCCCTTACTGCTAGTAGAAGGAAGTAATGCAACTGACTAATACAAGAAAAATGGCAAATAAGTACAGACGTGATCCCACTTCTTCCCAAAATAAAATTGTGGGAATCTGTTCTGCTTTTGTGGACTCCTTGGGGTTTTCTGAGCTTGGTTTTTTTCTTGCAAACATTTAATTATCCAGCTAGGTAACATCTTCAGTGCTAAAATGGGATGGGGTTTGCTCTCTATTTATATGCTGTGGCCTGCCTTTCCAGTGCTGGTGGGGGTGGAGTTTTTGTTTTGCTCCTCTGGTAGTTCCTTGATTAACATCTGTTGACTGTTTGATTGTGTGCCTGGTGGAGACCTTTGCTTATCTGGGTGACCTCCCACAAGAGGAGCTGTGTAAGAACATTATTCAAGTGAGCACAAACGCATTGCAGCAACCCAGAACAGCAGAAAAAGGAAAAAGACCACCTATATAACATCTTCCAACAAAATGGATATCCACCCAACTTTATCAAAAAGTGCCTGACCACTCAACCTACTACAACACAATCTACACAAGCTATGAAAAGGATCACACTGCCATACATCAGAAACATCTCAGAAACCACCAACAGACTATTACAGCCACATGGCATCTCTGTAGCACATAAACCAACAAAATCACTCCAAAATATCTTAAGCAAACCAAAAGACCCAGTAGCACAAGAAGAAAAAACAGGAGTCATCTACAACATACAGTGTAAGGACTGTAAGAAACACTACGTAGGACAGACAGGCAGAAGACTAGCAGAGCGCATCCACGAGCACCAACTAGCAGTCAGAAGACATGATGAAAATTCCTTAATCTCACAACACATGGACAGACTTAACCATAGTTTTAACTGGGAAACTGTCAGCATTTTAAACCAAGCTAAATCCAAAAAATGCAAGAGAATTCTTGGAAGCCTGGTATTCAGACAAGGCAGCAATTAACAGACACATAGAGATAAACAGCATCTACATGCTATTCAAAAGAGACAAAAGACCAGAAGATCGCCTCACCAGCAATCATCACCCAGATAAGCAAAGGTTACCACCAGGCACACAATCAAGCAGTAAACATATGCTAATCAAGGAACTACCAGAGGAGCAAAACAAAAAACCCACCCCCACCAGCACTGGCAAAGCATGCCACAGCATATAAATAGAGAGCAAACCCCATCCTATTTTAGCACTGAAGATGTTACCTAGCTGGGTAATGAAACATTTGCAAGAAAAGAACCAAGCTCAGAGAACCCCAAGGACTCCACAGTTCAACCCTGAGCTACACATATTCGCCTCTATTGTTCTGCTTTTGTCCACCTTGTTGGAAGCCTGGAGAGAATTTGGTTGCAAATTATGAAGTTGATGGGGAAGGTATGAAAAGAATTCAGGAAATGACTGGAAAAAGGAAAGGGCTGGGAGAAAAATGACTGTAGTGGAATCTGCCTAGTGACCAGAAGGAAGCACCATGCCTTCAGATACTCCCAAACATTCCTCTGATCACATTAAGATAATCTATTTCCATGGTATCGAGTGATGGATTTTATGCATCTTGAAGGTCTTTTTAGATGATGATGGAATAAGAGGGAAAATACTACTTTACAGCAGAACATCTATTGACTACTTAAGCCTGTCTCAGAATCAGGGAAATGTTTTGGAAACAAGGAGAGAAATTGGTGTTGTCAAGAAGTAACCGTCATGGTTTATTGCAAGTGGGAACACAGCCCACATCTCCTCTGCTGGTTAGATTCAAATCAAAGATAGATGGTCCTTGACCAACAACATTCCCTTGTTTCTTCCTCTACTCTCTGAAGGGGAAAGTTGTCAGCAAAACAGGAATTTTCTTGAAGGGACTTGCTTGGCAGAGTTTTTTCCAAACAGATGGAAGGATAATTAAAGTCTTCTAGTACTACTATTTAATGTCTCTTTGAAAAATTGGCAGCTTGTTTTGGGAAAGCATCTTTCACATCTCCTTGGCTGGTTGGTTGGTTGGTCAACGGTGGACACAAATTAGATGCTACTTTTATTCCTTCTTCCAATTATTTTTACCCAGAAACTCTCAACAGTACTACCACAGTAATTCTTTTTAAAATCTATGTACACTATTTATTCTATAGTGTAACTTCTCATATTGAACAAGTAATATTCTTGAATTCCTGATTTCCAATCAAGAGAATCAATCCATCAGACCTTAGGCATACCTATTAAATAATATTTTCCTACCCATAATTGGACATTAAGCTCATATTGTTTATTTATAAATTGCATGTACATTTATATTTATTATTTACTGGAAGTGTATGGTATTTGGATCAAAAGTAGACAAAGTTGCTTTGGATCCAGAGTGGGAACCCTCACTATAGTTGTGGGCTTATATGTAAATGTGAACAGTTACATTGTCCATGCCAGATCCAGAGCAACTTCAGATCATGCCTTTATTATATCTAGATTGTTTCTGAATTGCTTGTCTGTAGCTGGACCATAAAAAAGGCCGAGCGCCGAAGAATTGATGCCTTTGAACTGTGGTGCTGGAGAAGACTCTTGAGAGTCCCCTGGACTGCTAGGAGGTCAAACCAGTCAATCTTAAAGGAAATTAACCCTGATTGTTCATTGGAAGGACTGATAATGAAGCTCAAGCTCAGATACTTTGGTCACCTAATGCGAAGAGAGATCTCTTTGGAGAAGACCCTGATGCTGGGAAAGATTGAAGGCAAAAGGAGAAGAGGACGGCAGAGGATGAGATGGTTAGATAGCATCATTGAAGCAATGAGCATGAAACTGAGCAAACTCAGGGAGGCAGTGAAGGACAGGAAGGCCTGGCGCAATATGGTTCATGGGGTCACGAAGAGTCGGACACGACTTAACGACTAAACAACAACAAGTCACAGAGCCAGAACCTCCAATACTAACCTAGTATGAGAGCCAGGAGTTCAGGCAGATTTAACCCCAAGTTAACATCTAAGGATTCATACTGTGTCACCTGCAAAGCAGCACATCTGGTCACTGCTAAGACCTCATTAAAAAATCACTACCACACCCAGAATGGCAAGTAACAGATGGGTCTATCTTCCTGTCTTTATCCACTCAGATTTCCCTGATACAAACTGATCTGCATGATCTTTCATGACCTGATCAGATATAGATGTGGCAATATTGTGCAAGGACCTGGCCTTGACTAGCAACAACTAACTGCCAAAGGGACCGGTGATCCAGCCTTCTGGACCCAGGAAAAATACAGAAGGACCAGACATTGGAAATGGCACCAAATTACCAGTCACCCTTCCCCTGGAATAGCCCACCCCACCTATGAAACTTCCCATTGCCTCTGACTGTGGAAATATCATTTCCCATAACCCCCAACAACTCAAGTTCCCTGATCCCCCACCCCAAAAATCCCAGTTGCAGCTATTATACCACTCAGTCCAGTGGGATTCCCTGGAGAAATCAGGGAAATTGTCCATCCAATTCTACAGATTTGGAAATATTGAAAGCCATTTTATTCCAGAGCTAGGTTAGAGCTCCCCATAACCGTTAAAGGTATGAATCCTATGGCCAGTCTTTAGCAACTCATTAACTACTGGTCACAAGGGGGAATTATAGTGTAGATGGAAATTTAAGGATTTACTCCATGTCCCATCTTTATCTAGCACTCTGACTGCTCTTTGTTTTGTGAGATTGCTAATCTGAGGTCATTTCTTTCTGCCTTTCTTCTCAGGCACATAATCAAGACACACATGCTCCTGGACACTTCTCCTGGTAGGATGTGGTTAGCTAGATGTTAGGTTTTGCCTTTTCCTATAATATATTTCCTGGAAATAAATCTCCCTTCTGTTATAGTGATAAAACCTGTTTTGCTAATCATTGCATAGCTCCGATTTCCACTGTCAAGAGTACTCATTTGCACAACTTTGATCTCCAACAGAAACAAGGGAAGGACTGACACTGGCAAATAATAATTTAATCAGCTTTATTATCTAGAACTATAGATAGAAGAACCTGTTAATCTTGGATGTGATCTATTCCACCGTAAGGTTTGGATTGGCTTGCTTCAATATCAACTTGAAAAAATATTTTTCAAGAGGTCTGCATTAAATGTATAGGTATTGTTATGCACATTTCTTCAGATATACATATTTGATGCACTTTTACTAGTACAGGTAGTCCTCACTTAAGGACCACAATTGGGACTGGCAGCTCCATCGCTAAGTGAAGCAGTCATTAAGTGAAACATCACGTGACTGTTCTGGACTTACGATGTCAGTTCCACTGCAGTTGTTAAGCAAATCACCTGCCGTTGTTAAGTGAGACATCACATGACTGCGACTTGCAATTTTACTGCTGACTTCTCCATTGACTTTGCTTGTCAGAAGTTGGCTGTAAAGCTCACAAAGGGTTTTACGATGCAGGAAGGAGAGGCTGGTGTAAATTGTACTTTGAAAGTGATCAGGTCCTCAAAGATAACCAGGGTCTGAAGGATCATATAATGCTGGAAATCTGAGCTGATTTGTTTGTTCTTTTGCAACACATACTGTACTCAGAAAACTAATCAATCTCCATCTAATTTGGAGATGTTCTCCTGCCCTTACTATGTTCATGTTCAGCTGAAGCTTTGGGCAGAAGAATATCCCTCCCTACCAAGAAGTTCCCATAGAATGTGGAGAGAGCATATAGAATGCATCATTGTATTTTTCAGTTTTGTGTTTCAGTCTTTAAAGCAAAGAATCTATGAGATTTGTAGAAAATACCAGTTATTGCATGATAGTGCAGAGACACAGATCTGCTTAGCCTTAGCAGTGCCCCATTTACTCTGTGCTATCACATGACATATGGGCCTGCCCTTGAAAATAATTCAGAAACTACTATCAATTCTGGCAACCATTTTTCCAATTGGGGTCAGGCACTTCTTACATTGCTTTGGACATATTTCTGGGAGCAGCTTAAGACACAAATTTAAATCATAAAGATCAGATGCACTGGGGCCTGTATGTTTTGAGAACAAGCTACTAAACATGAACCTGGGTTGGGCAGGAGCTGGGCAGCATATGCATTTAATAAATTGTCCTGTCACCATCTGAGATAAACCTTCTTCTGCATCTCTTGAAAACTGTCCTTAGAAACATCTACCTGTTACTCATTTAAGAACCCAATAAAGACCTTTCTGTGCTGACATTTTAATGTGATTAGTTATAGTTGAATCTAATATGTGGCTTCTAAGTTTGTACTGCTGCTTTTTATTTAGTGTTTTATTATTAAATCTTTACTGATGCAGCAGCTGTGTACTGACTGATCATCTGCGGTCTATCGGTCATCAGATTGATATGCAGCAGCTTCTGAAGGCCGTTTGCTGAATTACAGGAAAAGGAAGGCACCGTATGTGCAAATCCAATCATTCAATCATCCTCCATCCTTCCATCCCTCCATCCCTCCATCCGTAATTTGCTTTCAGTTTTCAATATATGGAAATTGCTGAGATAGGAGAGGAGGAGATAAACAAACAGTTTGTAAGGTTTACCCCATTTGTCTCAGAGAAACTCTCATGACATGTGTGTTCAGCAAAGCAGTTTACTCAAGCGTAACGTAAGTAAGTACAGACAAAGCCAGGGTTGGCTTGGCATAGCTTGCTTGGCCTTCAGTTCCTCCAGTTCCCGGGTTTTGGATCCCGAGCCACGGCTCATCGTGACTCCCCATCCTGCCGACCCGTCAGGCCCCATGCCGATGCCAAACGACCACCTGGCGTCCTCCGACACCCTCTTGGCTGCGTCCCCGTGCCCCTCACTCTGGGCCAGTCCTCGCATCACACCTTCAGGCTTGGGCTCCTCATTGCACTGCTGGCTCGTGCCTTCTCTGTCGCTTGCCATCTCGGTCAAAGTCGACAGGGGTGGAATACTCGGCTGTCCTGCGGATAAAATTGCGAGCGCTTCTCGGTGATACCAGGTAGTGCTCAGGAGGAACCCTGGCTTTATGTAAGGTTTACCCCGTTCATCTCATGACACACGTGTTCAGCAAAGCAGTTTACTCAAGTGTAACGTAAGTAAGTACAGACAAAGCCAGGGTTGGCTTGGCATAGCTTGCATGGTATTTTATAGCTTCCCATTCCCGCGCTTCCCCGTTGCTTAGTTACAGATTACCCGCAGTAATCCCCCCTTGCCCAAGCTTTTGTCTTTCTGATTGCAGTCTATTGGTTGTGCTGTTGTTGCCCTCCTTGGGTTTGCCTGCTTGTGCGCAAAGCCGGGAGTTCTCGATCAATTGCTTGTTGATTGCTTCGTTTCCGAGCCTCTGCACTTTCCTTTGTTTGCAGCTCCAGAGGGAAGCTGCGCTGATACAAAGCATCCGCTCGCGGTTTTGAGTTAAGCACCGCCACCTGTCCGTAATCAGCCCGCGGTTTCACTTCCCCTTTTCCTCTGCTCGTGCCTGGGCGGTGAAATTGACTTAGGCGAAGCTGAGTGGTACCTTCGACATGCAGGGCCGTGCCGGCTGAACCTGACACAGTTTAATGATTGATATGTTTATTTATCGAACTAGAGGATGGTTTGTCAGGGGCCATCTGACCCATGTTTGGGATAAAGGAGGCTACATCTTTCATGGATGATTCACTGCACACAGTTCCTGTGCTTTAATTCCACAGGTAAGCTTTCACATATAGACATTTTTTCACTGAAGTTGATAGAACAAGAGATCAGTATTTTCTTCGCTTCTCCCTATTAATGCTTCTTGATTCCATATCCTTACTGCTAATTCTAATACCTTATTCCAATTTTGTCATCTTTTCCTTAAAATCCTTCCTATTTCATTCCAGACTGTTCCTTCCCATTTTTTCCTTTTCCCTAACATGTTTTCATTCATTTGGCACTCAGTTTTTAAGTTTGACTTGTTTGAGAACATAATTGCCTTGATAGTACATGTCTTTTCCCCTTAACCTCCCTTGTCATACAACCCTATCTTAACAGATTTGTTCACTCTGGATCATATCCTGTTTTCAGTTCAGTTCTTTGATTACTGTATGTGAACTGTAGTTTATTGTCATTCATATTGTTAGGTTTAATATTAATTTATTATCAGCAATACACACCACACCAGCTTCTGAATATGTGTTAACTGAGGATTATATGATGGGTCTAGTAGAGGCTGCAAGTTTCTGATAGAGGAAGAGTGTGGGGCATCTAAAAGTAATATGAAGCATGGTTATAGGACATCTCATCTCACTGAACAGATATTCAAAGCCTTAAATATTGACATTTCTCAGCAAGGCATCCTTTGGTTGTGTTGGGATTATAATGTGCTGGCTGAGAATTATATTAATTGTTGTCTCAATATAATTAAAGAACTATTGGAATGAAATTGGAATTGACTGTATGCATTTCCATTTCAAAGGCAAGGCAAAGCATGGTATGTGTGTGTGTGTGTATACTCACACACATATACACAATCTTAATTTGTAAAGTTAATGCAAGGACGAATGATTTCTGCAGCGGTGTTTCTATAGCAGCTGCTGTGATTCATGCCAACTGTTAAAACATCTTCTCCTTGCTCTTTATAACCTATGCTTTGATTCCAAGAATAGGTCAAGATACAGGTAAAAAGCCATTATGCGGGATGTGATATAAAGCAGTTAAATGGAAAATCTGTGCAATTGCTCCAGGGAATGGATGAGCACAGGAACAGCATGAGGAAAAACAGGCTAAGATGGTGAAAATAGAAAGAGATCTTCTGTGAAAATCTTGTATTTTTAAAAATTGGATGCTAAAATAATAAGCCATGAAAAAAAATTGTGAAGATACAGAGGTATGCTTTTTCCTGATGGAGTTGAAGGTAAGTATTCTTTACAGAGCTCTGTAAGCCATCTCTTTATTTGACCTCAGAATAGTCTGGTGTTCATTCATTTTACAGATGGGAAACTGACTAATAACATAGAACCTAGTTTATGCCCAACCTGAACCTCAAGTTGATTGTGATTGACTTGTCTTCATTCCACAGCTGGCTGTCTATGGAATCATGTTGGCTGGACATGAAACAATTTTCCCATATCCTTCAGGAATCTGATAAGGTTTTGAGCTAGGTCTCTTTACCACCTAAAGCTTATTGCTACAAAGTTTTTCTTAGCCATGGCATCATTCCATGAGCTCCACCAACTTGAGCGTTTCAGTGCATGTCATGAGCATTTGGAGGGCTATGTGTTAATTTGTTTAATTACAAGCTATTTGCAATCCATGAGCTTTATCCATTTGGTTTGAGGGAGACTGCTTTAACTAAGATTTTCTACTATATTTGAGTTTTACTTTTTTTAAAAAAAAATAGACTTGCCTATTATTGTTGACTTATTAATTGCATTGTACAGTTTCAGAGCTCTCAGATTGACCTTGTCTGGTCTTGGAAATTAAGCAGGACCAGACCTGGTTTTTATTGGGATAGAAGACCATCAAGGAACCCCAAGGGGGTAGGCTAGATTGCAAAGTCCAAAATCCATCCTGAAAGGCAATTGCAAATGACTTCCATGCCGTTGCCAAGAAAATGACATGGACATGTCTTTGAAGTCACCAGGAGGTCAGCTTAGCACCAGGTGGAAACTTATTTAAAATCTACAGATGTGGGGAAACCCCCCCCCCCAAATGTCTTTAAATCAGAATGCTACAATTCACTCAAATGAACTGTCCTCCATCATTCATCACTGATGGAAACACATAACTTAGAACATTTTACAGGGAAGTTACATAAAATACAGTATCTTGATAGTTGCCAAAGGTTGTGCAGAAGAACTGCCAGGGGGTTGTGATGGAGACACATGCACAAATAAATGCTACACTTGGGTCATTCCTTAAGTCGCATTAGAAAGTACATTACTGAGGAATATGCTCAAAAGCAAGTTTGGCAATACTTGTTTTGAAGTTTGAGGGGACAGAATAAAATGGAAACAGATCGATCATTCCCAAGGGATGGGCTTGGACTCATCCAAAGTTACCTAGCATAAACCTCTTTGAGGACCCTTCGTGTGGAAGTAATAACAGGAGTGCCAAAAGAAAACTATGAAAAAGAAAACTGTACAATCACAACATTTTAAAGTTGGAAGGGGGCTTGGAAGATACCTAGCGTGTAATGCAACTCCCCAATCTGTGCAGGAATCTTGCAAGAATGAACCCCTGGCAGGTAGCCATCCTGCTTTTATTAAATATTTCTGGTGAAGGAGAGTTCACTGTCTCCCCCAAGACAGTCAGTATGACAACTCATACATAATAATCTTGAATGGAGAGGTACCACCAGATGCAGCAAGAAAAAGGAAACATTAAATATTAGATTGAACCACCCAGCCTGAAGGATGTTGAGGAATGTTCCTTTCCTATCAGGCCTTGTGGATGGCGTTACATGGGGAATTTGACAGTTCTCATAGTTTTCAGCAGGGATTCCTTACTGGAACAACTTGACAAGAAATCCAAGACTAATTGAATAATCACACACAGCCGTTGGGGAGAAGAAGGGGAGGATTAATTATGGTGGAGCTGAATTAAATATTTCAACCATCATTTGCATCCAATTTATATTGCTGACTGACACAGCCAATAACAGGGAGATAGCAGCAGCTTGTAGACTCAGAAGGTATGACCTTCAGTAAGGAATTCCTACTGGGTGTACAGAGGAGAGACAACAAGTAGCATTTCGGGATGCCAAGCCAAGGCCAGTCTAATGGACCTATATTGATCTCCACAGACCAGAGATGCTGACAAATCTGTAAAGAGGGTTGTGTACCAGCTCTGCACAAATCCTGAACCTAATGTGGATCAGGGCAGTGCAGGATAACGCTTAACTCACTTGAATGGAATAGATTCCCCTGTTACTGTAATTTCTCTGTCTCTGATTCAAAACGCTACCTGGACCTGTGCTCAGACTGAAAACTCTGCTGTGTGCTAGAAAGCAATTTTGTTTTAAACAAAAATCTGTCCTTGTTCTTGTAAAAACCTTAGTGGGAAGAAGAGGGAGGGTGAATATTGACTTTAGTGACTGACAGGTCTGCTGTCAAATCAAAATGATCCCTGAGACCACAGAACCATTTTCAGGGCAATTGCAGAATTTTGGAGAGAGGATGGGATGAATTTGAAAGAGGATCCTTATGTCAAATATTTGTTCCACATGTTGTTTCTGATTTCCACCTGTAGATGTAAGATGTTTTCTGGCTGTCTTATCTGTCTGACTGGCTTATATTTTCTTTTAAGGAAAGATGAGGGAATCAATGTGTTACATTTCTCTGTGCCATCAAGTCCTGATTGTCAGCTCCAGACCATCCAGGAAGGGCCATTATTACTCCTTGCTATCACCACTCCTCCTTCTCCTCCTTGGCTTATCTGCCTAAAATTTGTACAGGCATTATCCACTATGGGATATAAATGTTATTAAATCTAAAAGCAAACTGGTACTTTTTTTTTTTTTTTGCATAATACCAGGATTAAAAACAGTTTGAAAGGCTCTGCTCCAACTTCTGTGAAACTTGGCATGCTTCAACTTGTAAGAGTGAGCTGAAATCCTGTAAACTCTGCCCATTTCGATGGAAAGCTAATGTTCATGCAAGTGTGAGATTTGACAGAACCGGAATGTCCAGTCTGACTTCCAAAGGAATCTGTAGTGATAGTTTTGTAGATTCCTACATGGCAGCTATGAGAGGGATGTGCTAATGTCTAACAAGAGAGAGTTACTGATCTTTGTGCTTTCCTTACCTCTGCTGAGGGCTAGAATGTGGTATTGTTGTGTACAGGGATTAGCAGAGTTCATAGAAAGCTTATGGATTTATTATGGCCCTTTCATCAACATTCACATCCAAGTTGGCTGTATTCACATAACAAGCTTAAGCAGGACATACTTACAAACCCAGTGGGTGAATTCATGCAATGTGTTCGGCTTAGTCTTTTAATCAATTATATATTGTGTGACTCTAACTCATTTGATTAGTTTATGGTTTCATATATTGTGCAAATCCAGGAACTGAGTTGAATAGCTAGTTCAAATATCTTGTATGAATACAGATACTGAGCTGACCCCCTCTCCTCACCCCCAGCTAACACATATACAGAACTTCATTCCAGGTGACTAATATACGATTACTTCCCTATTTCTTGCCTCAGTCATCCTTGCTCATATTTCCTAATATTTGGCTTATTTATATAAGAAGCCCTAGCACTGTTAGCTAACTGTTTCTAAGATGAGTTGGATACTGCAGAGAAAGGAAATATATATCATTGGAAGTATCTTGTAATGGGATGTGAGAATAACCTTGGGAGACAGGAGGGAGAGCCACAGCCTAGACAACAGTCTAGTAAATGAAATCTGAGTCCAAAGGAGGGATAGGGGTGGAAAAAGCATCTTAGAAGGGACCCTCCTTGGCTCCCCAGAAAGTAGAGGCAGGGGAAGGGGAAAATGCTTTCAGACTTGCAAGATTTTGTTACTATAACCTTACAATAAAAGTAGTATTAGCACTCATGGTTTTGGTTTCCTATCTGGACTACCTCAAAGGGCTGACATATCTGTCAGCTACCTTAACAGTTGAGTTGGGAGGAGTTAATCTGTCTCATCTTTGTCCACTTGATATGTAGTAGAGCTCCAGTGTAGTCTGGAGACTTCAGGAAGGAGATTGCTATCCAAAGAAACACAGGATTGCAAGACATAATGTTTATGATACATTGTTACTTATCTCAGGGCCAAAAACAACAGCTGATGTTTACTCAGCACAGAAGATGTTCTTGTAAAGGATGGGATGGAGAACCTGTAATCTGTACCCATCAATGGAATAAAACCTTTGGAACAAATGAAGTGCAGTTATATATTTCATCATATTATTTGGTACTATTATATTAACGATATTCTTATCTCTTGAGATATTGCTAGTTTGCTCAATTAATTGAGATCTTGAGATGGAGATTATGAAATGCTTGATAATATTCCTGAATGTGATGGGAGATTTTAGTCAATTTACACAGCATGTGAAAAAAATGAATAGATGTGAAGGTATCTTGAGACTTTCTCAGTCTATGCCATTTTCCTTTGAAAAGCATGGTAAGTCTCACTTTCTGAGTTCATGAAAAAATATAGAAAATTGACTGACATTAAAACAGCACCTGACTGACATTAAAACAGTTCTATCTGTTTCCAGGGTTATACAGCTCCTAAGGAAGCTTTCCCAATGCAACTGCATATGATCCTGCAAATAGAGGTGGCTGCTTTAATGAATCACTGTCTCATAGAATATATGGAATGGAAGGTGCATTTGGTATTGTGGACACACCCAAGATTTACCAACAATTGGAGAAGATCCAGTGATTGCTTTATTGTTTCCAAAGCTCGCAGGTTACAGCAAGTACCTGGTCTCTTGCATCCAGAAGAGATAAGAGCAGAGGCTACGAGGATACACAATTATACAGGATATTGATCAAAGTCTGTCTGAGCATGCACACATATTTTATTGAACAAGGAATTGCTTTACAACTGCTAAGGAAACCAGTTAACAGGAGGGAGACAGGGGTATCATCCCAAGGGTGAAGGCATTACAGTAACATTCTTTGAAATGCAACATTGCAGCTTTGATATATAAGAGGTGCCAAGTCTCTAATTGTTATTTTAATAAGCTGACCTAATACTTAGTGTGGAAGGAGTAGTGATAAAGATACTGCCACACTGCATCTTTGAGTCTGTTACATCTCACTAGAATTATAAATTCTACAGGAATTCAGTGTCAGTGAAAGACTGGTGGCATAGCTGTAAAGAAAGAGGCACATGGTTTGGAACACATTGCATACATAGCTACAAGTTTTAACCAGATACATATGTATATAGAACTGACAAGGAACTCCAATTTGTCCTCCACTGCTTGGATGTCCCCTACTCCAACCTCCTCTCCAGTGCAGGAAACCACTACTTCAGCATCTGAAAGAGATGGCTATCTAGACTCTCTTTAAACATCTCCAAAGAAGGAGAATCCACCAGATCCCAAGGCAATCTGTTCCATTATAAAATGTTTCCTGAAGCCCAACCAAGATTTACTTCCTTGTTATCTATTTATTTATCTGTTGATTTATATGCCACTTCAATCAGTAGAGTATCTCCATTGTTTACATCCATTGTTTCTTGTCTTCTGCTGTGGAACAACTCTTAACAGTTCTATCCCATCTTTTGCATGAAAGCCCTTCAGATATCTGAAGACAGCAGTTGTGTCTTCTTGCAATCCTTTCTTCTCCAGGGCCTCCAACTGTTTCTCAAATTTTCCTTTGAGGTCTCATATTAGCTTGGGTGCTATCCTCTAGACACACTCTAATCTGTCCATGTCATTTCTTGCAGAATAGAGAGGAACAATTTCTCTTGATCAGCTCCAGAAAGGTGCTGTACTGCAACCCTTTTATATTCTGAAGTACCTCTCCTGAACTGAATCCAAAGCATTGCACAGCCCCATTCTTTTACACATACAGTTCCCAGCTGAGGAACATGCATGTGTGAGTACTCTTTCCCATCCAAATTGCTACATCCTGTTAATTTTTAGCCTTATAAATGTATATTGCAACTTTTTTACTAGTGAGAAAAGCCAGTGTAAAGCTTGGAATGGAGAGAGTCATATTCAAGAGTCCACTTAATCATGATGCTCACTGGATGACTAGCCCATAGTCATTTTCTCTCAGCCCAATCTTTCTTACAAAGTGGTTGTTATGGAGAAGCTTATACCAAAATACAGTGCCTTGAACTCTCTGAGGAAAAGTGGGACAGAAAAGCAATATAAATAGAATTGGGCATCTATGGTCTTTTAAAAAATGGTGCATAAAAGTAGGGTGGATGATTTTTCTGAATTTCTCTAACAATTTCTCAAGGGTAGGATTGACCTTTAATGGTCAATAGTGCTACCACTGGAAAAACCTCATGAGAGGCATGATGTCTTCCCTTAAATTTAAAGTAGAAGGAAGGAAAGAAGGAAGGGAAAGGAAGGGAAATGAAAGAGGAAGCCATTTGTTCAATCCCCTTGGTTTTTTTATAACTCAGTGAATGTAAGAATGCCAGATTTCACCCTTGAGAATGCTAATGCAATTCTCTGCTCCTTTGAAAGAAATTTTGAAAGCAAGGTCTATTTTATCAAGGTGAATAAGAAAGGAGGAGGAGGAGGGGGAGGAGGAAGAAGAAGAGATTTTCTCTTCCCATGGCTATATATTTCCACTGGTAGTTGTTCTCAGAATTTCAGTGTAGGCCTTATGCTGTATCAGAAGCACTATGACTGGGTCACTGCTGGCATCACCCCATTTCCCTTGTGCCACCTGTGAGCCATCTTTTCACACTGCATGGTAGTTTGGTATCACTTTCAGCTTTTGGCCTCTCCTGTTGATAAAGCTTTCTCCTGACTTAATCCAGATGCAACAACGTTTTCCTTCTTGTCACAAGCTATTAAACCAACAGGTTAATCCTGAAAAGTACTGATTTAACAAGTACTCGGTGCTCTGTTTTGCTTGCCTGAAAGATGTTTCCAAACAACCTTTCCTGACTGGTCTAAGCTCAAAACCACACAGCAGTATTGATGCCTGGGAGAGAAAGCACTCACTATATAAATATTATATTAATAGCATTGCAAACAGCTGTGTGGTAAGATACTGATGCTCAAATGACTGAAAGATGGGCTCTTCTTCATTTTCCAGTGGCTTTTGAGAAGGACACCCAGCTGACCTTTTCCGATTTAGAAAGCGAAGCAGGGTTGGCTGTTATTATGAACCGGGGCCTCCCATAGCACCAATTCTGCCTGGACTTTAATTCTGTAGGTTACAGGGACATGCATTCTGGAAGTCCAAAAATGTAAAACAATGAATAGCCAATCAATACGATTTATGAAATGATAGTTGAGCCTGCAATAATTATAGCCTACAAGGCAAGCAGACAACAAGCAATTGGCAATTTTTATGGAATTTAGCACAAAGAATACTTGAGGGTGGGACACAAGGCAATCAAACAAGAAGTAAATAAGAGTCTAGGGGAAGTTAGCACATTATTTAATTCACTAAGAGAAAGGCAAGGAACTCAGAGAACGCCGCAGTCAAAGATGAAGCAAAATTCTGAGAGTGACAGAGAAAACGGGGGAGCTTTCAACAAGTGATTCATTTTACATAGAGTTCGGCTACAGAAAAAGAAGCAAGAAGAGAAAATTAGAGACTCTTACTACAACAAACCAATTAAAAAAAATTTTTTTTTTAGGTTTCCTGCCACAGCAAAAAGGAAAGAAATTTAGAGGCAGCACTTCATCTGAGAATGGAGAATAAAACAGATGAAGCTTCTGGAGCAGAGAGACAGGAAAAAACAAACCAACAAACCCAAGTATCCCCTTTCTTTTGCAGTCCTGGGCTGCTTTGCACATAGCCCAGGTCCTCCAAGGTTTAGCAGATTAGATGGATCCTCCAACAAGAGAGGAAGAGGAAGATAGAGTGTCCCTTTTCTGTGTCCTGGCAAGGCTGGTTTCCAAGGAGTACATTCCCTTGCTATAACCCTGCCATGGGCTATAAGGTAAGGGCTTACAGCTCTTCCACAAGCTAGCTGAGATAAAAACAGTCAGTTGTAAAAGTCCAATCACAGTATCTCTGAGGGAAGTCTGTCCTTGAGGTCCAACAAGCACGGCCCAAATCTGAGCCAATAATCTATCAAATCGTTGATGAATCCAAAAAAGAAGCAAGGGACAAAGTGAGAAAAGTCCAGGGTCCTAATCATAGGAAGGCAAGCTAATAGTAAGTCACATTAAGCTTTTGCCTAGTGTGCCGTTGAGACTCATCAAACAGTAGCTGCAGAGTATCTCTTCTGTTAGCACTCATGTGCCTTTTTCTAGCTTTTTGATCTGCAAAGTCCGACTTTCTGACCATGGGTCTTCATTAAAGACCTATGCCTAGAACTAGTTGACCACATTTTTATGTGTGAGTTAATGTCAGTGGCTGCAAGTAAGGGGTCACTTGCTGGATCTGTCAATGCAAGAGTGGAGTTATTGGCTTCAGTGCTGTTGGGATCCAGTGATAGGACTGGATTTGATGTTTCTGGCTCCACTTCCTTCCCATCCACCTCTTTTGAAGACCTATCCCCTGGCAGGGCTGTAACAGTTCCCATCAATTGTTGCCAGTCCTCTTTGGCTGGGTCTGCTCAGTGTGTGTCTTGGCTTCTTGAAACCATGATTGTCCTGGAAGTGAGGCCTCCGACTAAGTCATAAGGTAAATATTGGTCTACTGCAACTTTGACTGATTCTGGATCCATCTGATCAGGTGAAGCTGGCTGGTTGTTCCAGGATGTGAAACCCAATTCAGCAAGGCTGCTTCAGGGACCCAGAAAGATGGTACTTCTAACATACTGGGGATGTTGAATTCCACCGCTTTAAGGCCAAGCAAGCTCTTAGAGCTATAACTATACATCCAATTCAATGGAAGAACTTGACAGATTCTGACTGCTTGAGGGACACATTGGCTGGGCTCAAGTCCAGTCCATGGAGGAGGTAGAGAGGTGTGGCCTCAGATGGCTCAGAGGTTCTCTCTGGGGTAGAAACAATTCTGACAAGAAGGGAGGGAAAGGTTAGGACTTGCTGTCCCTCTCTTCAGTTCCTTGAGCAACTTTAACTATTGATGGGGAGAAAAATACTAAAAATGAAGTTTTTATTCTTCTTTTGCCCTGAGTCAAAAGTGTTGCTAGTTCAGGTAGTCTTACCAGGGAAAAATGGGTGACAAAACAGATGGTCAAGACTAACAAAACAGAGTTAGAAAGAGAGAAAAAAAAGGGGGGGAGGGGTAGTTTGAACAAGGTGATTGGATTCCTTCTGTCCTTGCTAAAGGTTGATGGCCCCAAAAATTTTTTCCATACTCCTTTTGATTACCAAAAGAGGCCATGGAAGAGCAGATGAGCCACTGAGAAGCACATTCCCTGTTGCTCTGATTAAGAAAAGGAATGTCTCAGGAAACCTTCCTGCCATTACTTTATATATCTGCCATTCTTTTACCAAGACCCAGCAATTAGCAGCACAAATGGGAAGTGTTGAAGCAGGATGTTAACTAAATCTTAGTTTTGAAAAGGACGACTGTTGGTACTTTTTAATACCATTTTTATTTCTTCCTCTTGTTCACAAACTGGGGTCTTTCCCCAACCTGTCAGGCTCCAAACCAGGCTGATTTCAGAACAGAACTGTTCTCTGCAACCAGGATTTTGGACCAGTTGGCTTGATCATAGTATTAGGTTTTCAGAAACATTGAGCCAAATTGGGTGCACAATTTACAATGGGAAACAAATCAGGTAATGCCCTGAATGGGTGACTGCCTGGGAATCCTGGTAGTAGGCTAGACTGGGAAGTCAAAATCATCATCATCATCATCATCATCATCATCATCATCATCATCATCATCATCATCATGATGGTTGGTTACACAGTCAGACAGATGTTTAGAGTGGATTTGGCATTTTTATCCAACTATTGAGTCTTTTCCAAGGATCTGGGATAGGCAGATGTTGTTGTTTGATAGTGTTAAAGGTATTGTCACAGGATATAGGCTGTTCCAAGTAAAGCTCCCTTTTGCAACTGACTGATGGTGATTCTGTCAATGCCAGTGGTCTTCAAGTGGTGCTCCAGATGTTTTGGGATTGCACCTAAGGCACCTATAACTATTGGTACTATCTTTGCTTTCTTTTGCCACAGTCGTTCTACTTCTATTTGCAGGTCTTTATATTTTGTGATTTTCTCCAGTTCTTTCTCTTCTATTCTGCTGTCTCCAGGTATTGCAATGTCCACTATCCAGATATTTTTGTCTTTCTTATCAACAATTGTTAAGTCTGGGGTGTTGTGTGGCAGGTGTTTGTCTGTCTGAATTCTGAAGTCCTGTAGTTGCCTGATGCTGCCCCTTTTACTGGATCTTTCTTTATCAGGTAGGTTTTGCCAGATGTAACCAATCTTCAATGTCATCTCCTTGCAGTATATTGTTAAACTGCTTGGCAATGAGTGGGTGTAGACCAGTCAGATGTTTCAATCAAAAACCATGCAGTTCACCTTCATCTGGTGCTGACCAATTCTTGGTCTTCCTTACCCTTTTCTCCATCATTCCTGCTGTTATTACAAGTTCTTTCATTTCAGCTTCTTTTTTATTCTTATCTATCTCCTTTATCCAAGCTGCATTCTTGTTGAATTTCTTTGGGTTATCTCACAGCTGCACCCAGAACTGCACTGTTTCTTCTTTGTCAGGTGTTGATTGGTTCATTGCAGTCTCTCCATTGATGGATTGGCAGAAACACTTCTCATTCAACTGAAATTGGAGATTCTGCCTATATTGTGCAATTCGGGCTTTGTATCTGTCGATCTTCTTGGCTATGGCTGTTGTTTGCTGCTTTATTATTTCCAGTGCTTCCTTGATCTTCCTTGTTTCTAGGTGATATTTCTTGATCAGGTATTCTTTGGTCTTTTTGTTCTTCAGCTTCTTTTCTTTCATCTGTTCTAGCTTGCTTGCATCTGATCTTAGCACGCTGATCTTATTTTCCAACCTGATCTTCCATTTTGGTGGTGCACTGTTTGGCTTTTTTTTTTTTTTTTTTTGGTTCGTTGATTTTGCATCCAAGGTATTCAGTTATAACTACAGCTGTGCTATACATTAGTAGGTTTTTTTCTTGCAGTGAGCTGGTACTTATATGTGATATTATAGTATTGGCATCATTTAATACTTGTGCTAGCTGCTTCTTTGTAACAAGCTTCAATGCAGGCAACCTTATTTTGTTGTTTTGGTGCTGTTCTCGATGCTCAGTTATTTTTTGTTTCAGTTCCTCTTGTTTTTTAGTTAGAGGGCTTTGTTCTTTCAAGGAGAAGGCTCTACTGTCTAAGCTAATTCTGACAAGCCTTCGATTTCTTTGCCCTGGGTAGAGCTTTGCAGTTCTTCCAATTCTACTTCTGTGAATACTTTATTTAATGTTATAAATCAACAATGATCTGCTATCCTCTGTTCTGTTATTTCTGATTCTGGATGTTGTTCTTTCCAGAACTGGTGCATTCTTTTCAGATATCCTCTTCTCATTGTTGTTATTATTATTATTTTAAATTTATTGGCCACCCAACTCTAGTGGATTCTGAGAACATCAGATAAAAGCTAAAGTTGATTTGATTTAATTTACATATAATTAAAATTAAATAGAATTCACTCAATTGCTCTTCATTCATGTCACACTGAGGGCTTGAAGAGCTTCTTGGGCTCTTGGGGCTTCAGGCTGTAAATCCCTGTTAATAGTTCTTGTCAGTCCTAAGCCTGCTGTGCCATGTAATAGCAATGACTCCACATTTCATGGTTTTTCTCATCACATGTCTACTGACACTGTTTTGCTGAAAGCAGATGGACATAATTGAAAATGCATTTTGCAAAGCTCTATTACTGGTCCTGCTTTTCCGATGCTGTGGAAGAATGCTTCTTTTTAAAGAGTTGGAGGATAAGGTAAGAAAGAAACCATGGATGTATTCTCTAGTTCCAGCTTAGCATGTTAATGGATATAACAGTGTTATGGGATATGAAGAGAATCTCCTGGCTTCTGATGAGAATTTTAACCTTGCAGCTCTTGCTCCTTTTCTCTCTTGCACACACACAGACCCATGGTTTTCAATGCAGGAGTATGCAACTTCAAAAGCCAGAGTTAGGCTTTGAGCTGCATGCCAAAGGCTGCAGTCCAAAACTGGCCCAGTCAGGTTCTATTTTGGAGATACAGCTGAGGAGAGTTTTAAGAAGTGAAATGGGTACTGAAGTATGTATGTGTTGAAAGCAGTTTCTGAACGGACATGGGGTGGGGGAGGAAAGAGTTATTCTGTGAAGATTTAATTGGGAGTCAGAAATCCTTTCTTGTGTTCCTGGGTCTTCCAGAGCCCTGTAGGAGATGCACATTTTGCCTATCTGCTCCTTCCAACTGCAGCGTTTTCTGACCTGTGACAATTCAACCTCTGCTGATGAAGAAGAACCAACCCTGTGTGAACCAGCTGAGTCCACTTGTAGAATATACCACCAGGGTTTGGGAAATCTTGTAGCAAAAAAGAGACAAGTTTGCTAACAAAAATACTGGTGTTGCCAAAACTGCACTGCTCTTTCTGGTCTGAGTTTCAGAATGGACTCATTGTCCTTGTGAGTGATTGTGGAGAATTTGAAGCTGGAGAATGTGACCTCAATAGTTAGAGAGAATCAGGGCCTTGATTACTTACTGTCCTGGATTCTTTGGATGAGGCATCTTCCAAGATGTCTATGCTCATTGGTGCACAAAGATTCTCCTTGCAATAGCTTTGCAGTCTTACTCACAAAGACTAATCCTATTCTACTATTGGCAGAATATTGCAATTATGTATTTTTTTCTTTGTTTTTTGCATTATATGGTTTATCTTTTTGTTACTCACCCAGACTCCATTATGATTGGAGTAGGATATAAATATTTGAAAATTTAAAAATAAATTTAAAATTGACAAGTTGATACCATCAGTGAATGTGAGAACTGTTGCAAATTGCATGGGTCTTGGAACTAGAGACAGCCAGTTCATACTGGATCCCCCCCACCCTTTTTCTCTCCATCCTGCCTTAAGGAAAAACTGGAAGTTGGGAAAAGTGATTTCCTATCAGTCTTATCTTCCTTGCATGGTAGAGAAAAGAGAGAACAGATGAAATCTATTCATCTGTCTAAAATGTTTGGAACCTTTCTTGGGAAGCCAAAATAATTGCAGGAGAAAAGGTCACAAAAGAAGTTTCTGAAGTTGAAGGTTGGAGACCCCAAGAGAATTGCTCCATTGCCCAGAAATGCTAGGGGAATTTAAATTCCTTTGTAGAAATCTAGCCAACAGAACTGAGCAACTATTGTGAAAATGTCTCAGAAACCCAAGACAGAAATCTTTAAGGGTGATATTGCGATCACTGGGATTGAAAAGCAAAAGTAATGTGAAACTGGAGAAATGCAAAATAAAGCATTCAGAAAGTCTCCTTCCTGTCTTTAGCCAGACTTACTGCTTGGTCTTCTGTGATTTGACATAGGGTCAGAAAGCATGTATTTATTTAATCAATTGATTCTTTGCTTAGAATGTTTGTTTTGTTTACAGTTTTCCAAGGGATTTGTTTTAACTGACCAACCAGCTGTAGGTCTGTAAGTACTTTTATGTGATAACATGGGGCAGAATTGAAGTATTGTAACTATTTCTCCTCTTTTCCTTTAATGGGGTATTTGTAGAATCTTGCAGGCTTTACAGTGGATACAAACAACCTTTTTTTAAAATGGCCAGTAGCTCTGTTACCTAATTATTTTCTCTTTCAGCTTCCAATGATTCTTAATGATGTGGTAGGTGGTGATAGATTTCTTGAGATCTGTTTTCTGTTTCTATTGATTGATTGATTGGATTATGTACCATGAAAGTCAGTGTTGACTTTTAGCAATAACATAGGTAGACCTCCAGGATGATCTGTCCCTAACCTGGTCCTACAGGTCTTCCAAGAGTACGTCATAGCTGCTGTAATTGAGTCCATTCACCTCGCTGCTGGTTTCTCTCTTCTCTTCTCTTTCTACATTACCCAACATTATAGACTTCTCAAGGCAGCTGGGTCTTCACATAATGTATCTAAAATATGATAATTTTAGCCTGGTCCTTTGTAACTTGAGTGAGAACTCTTGGTTGATTTGTTTGATGATCCATTTGTTTGTGTTCTTGGTTATCCATGGTATTTCTCAGAGTCTTCTCCAACACCAAAGTTCAAAAGGGACAATACTCATTTTATTCTGCTCCTTCAGGGTCCAGTTTCCAATAATAGCCATGAAGAAATGTAAGGAGAGCTTGTGAATTGCACATTTTAAGTTGGTAGGGCTGCCAAACCTAGGTTGCAAAACTCTGGATAACCACTAGACAGGAGCAAAGGGTTAGTAAAGTATTTGTTGTCATCTTGTGGTCATTTGGATATTTGCAGCCCAACTATGGTAGTCCCATAAGTTGGGTTCTTTTGTATTTTTGAACTAGACAATTATAAATTTTGGCACACTTCTTCTAGACTCATGAAACATTCATTCCTCTATATGAAGTAATGCACAGATTTATTTGCTATCTAGGACAATCCTGTTGAATGGAAAGGAAATGCCCCAAGAAGCAAAGCTGTTGTGTTCTTAGCCACACTTGGTTAGCCTCACTTGCTGCTAGCTAAAAAAAATAATCACACAATGTTACCTCATTGACATTAATGCTATACAATTAACTCTAGTGCACTTTTGCAAGGATGTAGGGTGTGCTTCCTGCAGCTCTTTATTTGTATCTAAGATCTCCTTCCCAAAACTCAGAAGAAAGAAGCCTGGGAAGAGGCATCCATTAGGTGTTATAAATAGCTGCTAATAGGCCTTAATTGCTATTGCAAAGACACAGTGGTGCTCAGGCCAGAAGACAGCTAAAGAAAGCAGGGCTGGGCATTTCTCAAAGCTGAATTATATTTTAGTGGAAATATTCTATTACAGGCTAAAAATGGTTCCTTAGCTCAAGAAGGTTCCATCTGTGGAGCAACCACCATGACAAAAGCTCTTGAGTTTGAAAAAACAAAATAAGAAAAAAAAAGCATCTGTGATCATCTAAATGCCCAACTACAGTGGTACCTCGGTTCACGAACGCTTCTGTTCATGAACAATTCAGTTCATGAACAGCTCCATTCGCAAAATTTTGCCTCCGTTCGTGAACGCCGGATTGGGATACGAACAGGATCCGTGGCCATTTTCCCTCCTGTGACATGTGGTCGTGGCTTCCTGTAGGGAGGGGGACTCTCCCTCCAAGCAATATCCGCCTCCCCACCCGCCTTCCTGTCCTCCACGCCAGAAGTCGTGTCGAGCAAGGTTAGCTTTCTCTCTCTCCGTACTGTACTTTGTGTCATATTTTTGCGGTTTAAAAAAAACAACATATGGTTCAGAACGGATTAACCGTAATTACATTGAACCTTATGGGGAAATTTGATTCGGGACGCGATCAAAAATCGGTTGGCGACCAAATTCGGAGGGGTCAGAACGGATTAACCGTATTTACATTGAACCTTATGGGAAAATTTGATTCGGTTCACGACCAATTCGGTTCGCGACCAAAGTTGCGGAACGAATTAGGTTCGTGAACCAAGGTACCACTGTATCTGCCTGCTCCAATCTCATTTGTTAGAAATATTCCCTCCATGAGCTCAAGATGGCTTACAAAGAATTTACCTTCATTTTACCCCATAGCAAGAAGCCTGTAAGGTAGGATGGGCTGAGAGTGGTCATTGTCCCAAAGCCACCCAGTGAGATTTCATGGCTGAAAATGGACTTGAATCTGAATCTCCCCATTCTAGTCCTTAACTGCCACTGTCTCTTTACTCTTTATGTAAAATTCCTGCTGTTCCATATAAGGTTCTTGGATTCTTAAAAGTAAGTAAATTTTTAAAAAGCAATGAGATTGGTATGTTCATCTGCTGTCAAAGCCTTGAATCGGAACTGAAGTGGCTGAACCTCAGTTATCCACCTTAAATCTGACTGCTAAGGCAGAGAAGTTTAAAGCAGAGTTTCTCCAAACATAGGAATCATTGCATCATAGAACTGGAAAGGCCATTTAGTCCAACCCACTGCTCAGTGCAGGTTCCAGTTATCTTAGGGTGGTGCTTGATGAAAGATCAAGTAAACCTCTAAGGCCATTTCATTACTCAAATTACTTGTGATTCTTCTTCGGCTGCTTGGAAGAATCAGTCCACAAAAAGAAACTTGGCTGGAATTTCTCAGGGAAGGGAATTTCCCTCAGTCTGTTTGTTTGTTTAGTGTTTCAAGAAGAAAGGGTTAAGCACAACTCCTGAAAGGCTGCTACCCAGTCTGGAGGTTGGAGACTTAGAAAGCACAACCCCTGCTTTCTTCTGTCAATAGTCAGTTTAAAAAGGCAGAATTTTCTGAATTTTAAATCATAGTGTAAAGGGATTTTTGACGCCATGATGTCCAATCCTCTGTTCATATTAAAGCACCCACCTCCAACAGATATTGTTGTCAGAAAACGACAGACACGGGTTCGGTTGTCCAGTAGACAGAAGTTTTTATTGGGCACGTTTGCAAAGGTGGGTCCCTCCCGCAGCAATGGAGGAACCCCGAAGCAAGGTCTGACAGGTTTTTATACCCCCTGTCTGTCCTCCCCCTCCTACGAGGGCTTGGCTCACAATCTCACCTTTTTTACCGCCCCGGAGCGCCGCTAATTAACCGCAAAACCGCAGACATTCCACTCAATCAGCGCAATACACATTCCAATCCCCACTTGACCCGACAGCCGCCCCCTGCCGTTTCTCTCCACTCTGGTGCGAACGTGCCTTTTGCCTGCAGTCTTTCCTCCCTCCTGCCGTCCCTCTCCACTCTGGTGCGAGTGTGCCTTCTGCCCATCCTCCCTCCTGCCGTCCCCCCAAGGCTGCCCCATGGTGCACAGCGCTCTCCCCTAGCAAACATGGTTCGTTTGAGGCCCTCACTTCTCCCTGCCTTCTCACATTGTGATACCTTCTCTGCTTAAGTATCTCCATGGCCAAAGGTAGGTCTGCTAAAATTCAAACAACCACTAGACAGAAGCAAAGAAAATTTTCTATGTCTCCTTGTTGCCTTCTAGTGCTATTTGAATTATTATAGCCCAGGTCTGATAGCTTTAGCCCAGTGTTTTTCAACTTTGGCAACTTTAAGATGTGTGAACTTCAACTCTCAGAATTCCCCAGCCAGCATGTTGAAGCCCAAACATCTTAAAATTACCATGGTTGAAAAACACTGCTTTAGCCAAACAAGAGTGTTGGTTCTAACACGGCTTGTTGCTGTTAATAATTCTCCTACTCTCTCCAACCTGCTAATTGAGGAAGATGAAGTTCTGAGGCAAGTGTGTGATTGACAGCACACTTATAAGGATGAAAAAGAAATGACTTTTCTAAATGACTAGAGCAAGGGATTTCCAGAATGGCAGGGTTCATTACAGTTCTAAGCTATCCCTGATTAAACACAGTTTACAAAAATCACTGCATTTGGTAAATATATATTTAAAAGATTCTGTGGAAAGAAGTAGGGAATGCCATGACATCTGCTGGTAGTTCTGGGTTTGGATGGCTTCCTGCAGGGAGAGAAAAGCTGGATCGTGGGTCACTTCTGACACACAACAGAATGCTAGACAGGCAGCTTGCAAATTATTTATAAACTGGAAGAAGAGGGTCAGACAAAGAGGTGATTAGCATTCTCCTCATGAAAGGGGGAAAAAAAGGTCATCTGTTTGCACCAGGAGGCAGATGAGAAGTTCAGAGGACTGGAACAAGCTAGGTGACTCCAGTCAGGGTGCTATGGGAATCTGATTGACGTTGACAAGAAAAACAAATCCTTGGTCTTACTAGTGCAATTTCACAAAAAGCCATTGCTGAAGGGTGTCTGGGACAACTAAGGAACATCTGCAATGCCAAATCTACAAGGTACAATACAGTACCAGCTCATCTTTGTGATATGATTTACCAAAATTATTAAATCTCACATCTTTCTAACCATGGCTCAGAGATGCTGTTAAGTGTTTTTAGAAGACAGCTTCATGATATTGCCTTTGTCTCATCTACAACCAATATAGAATCAACCTAAATTTGTCTATACTTGTCCCAGTTTAAAAAGAATCTTCTTTCAACTGAAACCTTGCCATGGAGATGATCTGCAATGTTGCATTCATTTCTTGGTGATTATGCTGTCAGGGCTGGGATCTGCCCAGCTTCTATTGGCCAGATTAGGCTGAAGTAGCCATGCCCCTGGTCTCCAGACAGCCTCCTCTACCACCATCCTGCTGTTTCTCTGAGGAGACTGGCCCACTCCCAGCCTTTGGAAATTGTTTGGCATTCTTGGCATCCCCAATTTGCTT
Source organism: Python bivittatus (assembly GCF_059951505.1). Lineage (NCBI taxonomy): Eukaryota > Metazoa > Chordata > Lepidosauria > Squamata > Pythonidae > Python > Python bivittatus. Next base: position 12,099,209 of record NW_028277087.1, read on the forward strand.
TGGAGATCCAGACTGGAGAGTGGTGTCCTTGAGGGGAGAGTTAGGGCTGGGATTTCACCTGCAATACTTCTGCCTGCCTAACTCCAGAGTGCTTTTGTGGGGATGGGATGGGGGGTAAAACTCAGGTTTTCCCTGCCTTGGAGACACACCCTTTTTCTGTAAGGTGGACTGTCAAAATCTGCTCACTGCTCCCCCACCTTAGCCTACCATGGCAAGGAAGGCTTGCATCTGCATGCAACCTAAAAGAACAGATTAAAGGTTCTGTAAAAATTGTGGAAGCCTGTCCTGGGAACTGAGATCAACTTAGAAGGAAGAAGTTGGAGAATTCTCCTGATTTACTATCATGTGCGGGGAAAAGCTGCTTAGTGAAGCAGAGAGCAGAGAGCCTCTCTGATTTACTAGGCAGCTTTCTTCTCCCACCCACTTACACACAAGGTGGCAGAGGCTATCTATGACCAGTCAAACAAGCTGAAAGGCATCTGTTAGGCAGTGAGAAGCAGGTATTAGGTGTTTGGGGGCTTCCTTAAAATCCAGGTTTAGTACTCTTTTAGAAGAGTGCTAAACACATGGTTCTAAAAGCAGCACAGAGCAGGAAGGATAGTTGATTATTTAGTTTAGTTTTCTTTCTGAATCCAGGTCTAGGGTTGTACCTCTAGAAAAGAACAAGCCACTTTCCCCTAGCTTTCCTTTTCTCTTCTGAAGAACTAGAACAACATATATTCAGATTGCCTGGCAGGCTCTCCAGGCTATGTGGAAAGAAAAGAAAAAAGAAAAGAAAAATCTAGATCAACTCCAATTTCCAATTCAGTGCATCTATTAAAAACTTCAGCAGAGAAGGTCAGAAATTGTCAGCCGCTATTTAAAAGAGGGCAAAAGCACAAATTCTGTTAACTAAAAGTCAAGCAGTATATCTACCTAACTCAGTAGAAATCTTAACCTTTCAGGATGCTTACAGAATGATTCCTTGGGACTTCACGGCAGGGTCTGGGCTGCTCTGTCAGGCTTTTGAAACCAAAGCAAGTTTCCCAGATGAGGGTTTCTAAAGGGGTAGGAATAAAGGAGTTTCTAGGAGTTTCTAATGGAATAGGATAACTACCAAAGATGGAAATTCAGACTGGCTATTGGATAACCTGAATAGGTGTTTTTGTATCATTTGTACAGTGCTTTTTTTTGTTTGTTTGTTTGAGTCAGTGTTGACTCCTGACAACTGCATGGACTAGTCCCTGCAGTTTTCTTGGCAAGATTTTTCAGAAGTAGTGTGCCATTGCCTCCTTCCTAGGGCTGAGAGAGAGTGACTGGCCCAAAGTCACCCAGCTGGCTTCATGTCTAAGGCAGGACTAGAACTCATGATCTCCCGATATCTAGTTCAGTACCTTAACCACTACCCCAAACTGGCTCTCTACAGTTCCTGTTTAATATAGGGATATATATCATGGGAAAATCATTCTAGGATGTGTATTCATGTAGGATGGGTCTGGACCTGTCCTTTGGTTAGAAGAGCAATCTAGAAAGTAAAGAAGGGAGCCTTAAATCATTCATGGTGCCTTAGGTCCCCAATGAGTTGACCTATTGTGGCTTAGCAGTCACACTCTTCATTTTATAGGTGTGAGTCCCACTGGGGCAGATCCAAGTGGCCTTTGGTGTGAATCCCATTCCCAGGATATTATGATTTATTTATTTTGGCTTCTATGCTATTAAATTTCCATAGTCTCTAAGTGGCTATGTCAAAACAGGGTTGAAAACATCCAACATATAAACAACGTTCAAACAACTTACACTGAAAGCATTAACCCTGGAGATGGGATAAACCTCCATATTCCCAAATACATTCCTGAAGAACAAAGTCTTTTCAGCCCTTCAGAAGCCCAGTAAAGTAGAGGGAGATTCACCCATTCCATGGAAATGTTTGGACAGTATGCAGACACCTGGGGAGGGCACAGTGTCATTAAATAAGACATTGACAAAACCCTCATGTCACATCCAATTCAACCCTAAAGCTAAACACAAGCATTGTGATTACACTATTTGTTGTGAACTACTTGGTTATGCATAGAACCTTTGTGAATAAAAACAGTGGGATTCTCAGTGAAACCAATAACGTACAGGAACAAGTCTACTGGAATCCCTAAATTCAATTCCTGGAAGCATGTCTAATTAATAAAGGTCTTAAGAAAGCAGAGTTTGATCATCTAACCCAGTCATTTTAGCTCACCCTAAAAGTGTTTCAGGCGGGACATCAAATAGCTGAAGGTATGTTACCCCAAAAGTCATCACTATGTTCTATTGTCCAAGAAAGCAGGAAGTCAGATCTGAATATGTCCTAATAGTAAGAGCAAATAATCAGTAGAACTAACGACCTGGGAAATCACGGGTTCCTCTTCACTTTGGGTACCAAAAATTGTTAGGGAAGCCTAATTAGGATTCCTGCATTGAACAAGAGGTTGGTCTCAGTGGTCTCAAAAGCTCCTTCCAGCTCTAGGATTCTATGATTTGCTAGTTATCCAGAATTCATGCATACCAACTGTAAGCCTCTGTGTAGGTTGAACAAACAGTCAAGATATAAATAAAACAAACAAGACAAGCACTTCTAATAAATATGCAGATGCGATATATTCATATTACTCTTTAGTTCCCTGTTGCAAAATGTTTTTACAACCCAATTCTATGCAGAGTTAGATCTTTCAAAGACTACTGATCTCAATCACCAAAGAAAGAAACCAGCAAAGGTGGCATTCACTTTTGTGCCAGAGAATTAGTAAAATGGCTCACTGTATCCTATTGCTGAATTTTTCAGTGGCCTTCTTGCACTAACCTTAAGACATAAAGTTAGCCCTTTCAGAGAGAGGCTATAGTATACTGTAGGTCCAAATAAATTTGAATGCTTTGCTTGTATATTAGTTGATGCATGGTAGAACATCCCATCCAGTGTTTCAAATTCCCCACCAGATTCTGCACTCCCCCCCCCCCCTACCCCCAAATACAGGATAGTTGGTGGAGGTCACCTTTACCAAACCCAGTGCTCCCTGAGATGAGGCTCTAACTCCAGAATTTCTCACAATTCTGTTTCCAGCATATCTGGAAAGCACTATGCTGGTCATGCTTGTGGACTCCTGCCTTTGGCTGTCCCTATCAAAAAAATAATCAAGGGTTAGTGGTAGGGCACACCACTTGCATAGACAAGTCCTCCATTTTCTGGATGAATAATCAATTCTTCAATAGCAGAGTAGATCAAAATATCAGAGGTCTTCCTCCAGTTAGAACACTGCTGCAACAGAATGCTTTAATTGGATTTCTGCACTTAGCAGGAAGTTGGACTTGATTACTTTAATGGACCTTTCTAACTCTGTGACTCTACGTGCAAAGCATATTCTCCACTGCTAAGCAAAGCCTTTGAATTAATCTTTCGGGACAGAAGGTTGTGTTAAATCCGTAAGCCAGTTGTTCATGTACACTTGGTGATTAGGATTATCTGCAGAAACCCATAGAATTGTAAGACCAGGTTCACTGTATTATGGCTGAGATAACTGAGTAGATATAGGTTTTTTATTTCAAAATATGGCAAAAACATGCCCAAGTTTTCTTCCTCTTTTTCAAAGATGGAAGTATCACAGAAAACTCCTGGGATGTTTGCAAAATGTTTAACAGGAAAAAAAAAACTCTGCTCAGTTCATAAACCATTTTTAATGCAGTGTTGCAAAGCCCATCTGCTCTTCCAGACTACTTTCCCGGAGGAATTATGCATATCACACATAAACGAGGGGACACGCCACAATCTAGCATCCAGCGAGGAAAAGGCATGTCAAGCTAATAATTAATGATACATGCTATAATTGTGATACAAGGCTGACTCATAATTGACTGGCTGAGTTGGGACTTAATTTCTGCAAAATACATCCAGACATATGCAGAGGCTGGAAGCTGGTTGATTGAGACAGCAGAACATTTATTTTTCCCAGCAGATCCAATGCACTGTGAACCTGAATGTTATGATTCGGTGGGCTCCTGTAGGGGAATTACATCAGTGAACATAAATAAACGACTGGCTCATAGATTTAACAAAACCTTCAGTATACTGAAAGATTAATTCAAAGGCATTTCTTGGTGCTGCAAAATATGTTCTGTACATAGAATCATAGAATTGGAATGGTCCACTGGGAGACTAGAGTCTTACTCCTTACTCAGTGCAAGAATCCAAATTAAAGCATTGAAGAAGCCAAACTGAAGTTTGGGAAAAATATAAAAGATGTAGAGCTGTGGATGCAAGAACACTGAGGGCAAGGAAAAGACACAAGCAGAAATGAAGTTAGGTTTAGGCAGTTTAAGAAGACAAAAGGAAGATAAGAGACAGTTTCCAGCTAGAAGAGTGAGTGAGTGACAGAAAGATTTCTTATGAGTGAGAGGTCAAAGAAGAATGCTCAAGGCTTTATCCTCGTTGTGTGTCCTGCTGGTATTCTTGCCTGCAGCTTGGGCCCAATGGAAGTAGACTGATGAGGTATCTGTTTGTGTTAAATTTTATAAGCCAATAAAGATTTAATAAAAAAAAAAAGTAGACTGATGAGCAGCTTCCAGCTGTGGAGGGAATCACCCAATGTATCAGCACTGAAATCAGGGGAGTGAGGAGTGGTCGGTTTATGAAGGTTGGGGGAACAGAAGAAGGCTGCCAGAGCCCAAGAGCTGAGAAGAAGCTGGCTGGATCTGGAGGAGTGAACAAGAAGATTCAAGAGAACCCAAATCACCAGAGGTGAGCCTTTATGTGAGGCAATTAAGGCTGAACATTCTTGCCAGAGGAAGATTGGACCATGTTGTGTATGTACTATATATCTGTGTATGTACTGTACTAGGTGAAAAGGCATTGCCCTTTTAAGGAACCTGGGTGAAGAAGATGCTAAGCATGCTTTTGATCTTTGAGATTCCAGCCCATTGAGTTCAGTAATTATTGTTGTATAAAGTTATTTTTTGATCTATATAAATCTGGGTGTAGATCTGTATGTTTATTGTTTTCATGCAAGTAATAAAGTATCTTATTTTGGACACATTATGCAAAGACCTAGTTCTCTGGAAAAGGCTGTAATGCTAGGAAAGGTGGAAAGAAAGAGAAGAGGATGATCGGCAGCAAGGTGGATGAACTCAGTTACAGTGGCGATGGGTGCACCATTGGAAGACCTGCAAGACCAGGGTAGGGAGAGATCACCATGGAGAAAATTTATAAGGTCACTAGGAGTCGAAAACAACTTGATGGCATGTAGTCAGTCAAAAATCAATAAAGTAGAGCTGTTCTCAACCATTGATTCTGAATGCTGGAAAATAAGGAGTGTTTTTGGTTCATAATCAGAAGTATCTTGGGGTTAATTGGAGAGGGGAAAGCCCCTATTAGTTGGGGAGTTAGCAGCAGGGTTTAGCTGAAGGGTTTTGGATGTGAAGAAACTGAGAGGGACTATGGCTTGGAGCTTTCCCATGACAGACAGGTTTTCAAAAACAGGATTAGCCACTGTGTAAAAAAACAGGGGCACTCAAAGACTACAGTGAGATAATATTAGTTTGGCAAAGCGTGTTCTCAACAGTTCCATGCTGACCTTTTGTACTTACCACATTTTTTTCAAGGTGTGTACAATCAAGTTCTTTATGATCTGCTCTAGGATCTTCCCAGGTATTGATGTCAGCCTGATATATAATTCCATGGATTCTCCTTTTTAAAAATGAGGGCACGCTTTGCCCTTCTGCAGTCATTTGGCACTAGAACCAATTCTCCACAATTTTTCAAAGATAATACATAAATATTTGGTCAGACCAGCATTATTTTTCAGTATTTGAGGATGCAATTCTCCTGATTTTGGAGGTGTAAATGAATTCTAAGGAAAAAAAAAAATCCTGACCAGATTTCTATCAGTCTCAAGTTTCAATCCTGCTCCTTCATCTCACTCTTTACAATTTCCTGATAGAAAGCATACTTTCTGATTGGAGAAGAGTTTACCTTATGCATTTTGCCATCTTCACTGAGTAGATGCTGTGCTGATTTCTTTTCCTTTTATTTTATTTTGAATATATCTGAGGAAGCCCTTGTTTTGGTCTTAGCATCCTTCACCAGCCCCAGTTCATTCCAAGCTTTAGCTTTTCTGAGGTCGTATCTACAGTTTTGGTCTGTGTGTTTTTTCTTGGCGACTATCTATGTTATACAAGAAAAATTGACATATGAGGCGCGTCCCCCTCCTTTAAATGATAGAACAGGGTATTTATAAAATCTATCATGGTATTTTTCCATTTCTGATTTCAAAACATTTGATAACAAAAGGAAATTCTATCTTCTCATTGGCTAAGCATAAACAAACAGTAAAGGACAACATTAATCACACTCTCTCTCTCTGTGTGCATATACTAGGACAAAAAGGATGCAAAAACGTTAAACTATTATAAACTGATGAAGCCTGCCAAATCAGTCTTCAGGTATCCCTCCTTTATAATCTAAGTTATTTTTGCTTTTTACAAGATAGGCTGAAACATACAAGAAAGCTAGAAAATTTGTGGGGTATGAAGATATCATAGAAATCATTGTAGAGATGTTCTAATTGCACTGTCTTTGAGCACCACAATATTGGGGAGGAACTGACTCTGACTCCATCCTACTAAGACCAAGTGGCTGTGGTTATTGGGACTGCCTAGGTCTCTGGATCTTCCATATTTACATCTTGGATGGGGGTTGCACTTCTCCATTCAGTAGTGGTGTGCAGTCTGAGAGGCTCATAGGTCCTGCTCAAAGAGCAGGTGGCAGATGCTGCCAAAAGGACCTTTGCATAGCCCCATCTGGTGCTCCAGTTGTGCCCTTCCTGGATTGGGCAGCTCTCCAGACAGTCACTCATGCCCTTGTCACCTCACAGCTTGATTATTGCAATGTGCTCTACTTGGAGCTAACCTTGAAGACAACTCAGAAGCTGCAACTGGTCCAGAATGCAGTGGTGGGAGCAATGGTGGGCCTGCCTTGGCAAGCCAACATGACAACACTGCTTTGCAAGCTGGACTGGTTGCATGTATGCTTCTGGGAGTGTGTAATGTGCTGGCTATCACATATAAAGCCCTGCGTGGCATGACATTGGGCCAGATAAATGGACAAATCATTCTCTGGTTGCCTTTCAACTAACTGGCATCCACCTTTCCTTGCAGGAAGACAGGGTCCACCTTCTCATTCCTTCTACCCCTCTGGTAAGGCCACTTAAATCAGCTAACATCCATCCATCCTCCCATCCCCAAATGGCAGAGGAAATACTCACACTATAAGGATAGAAGACAGAATAAACAATCACACAACAGTATATTAGGGATGGGCAGCATTTTCAGACTCAAAGAGAAAAAGATGCTATAGCATACGGGAGTACTCTCGTAACACTGGTCAACATCTTCTTAAAACAGTTGTGTCTTTTCCTGAGATTACATGGTTGCCCTCTGCAGCTGCAGCACAATCCTGCAAGAAGATTTTTTGCTTCAAAGAACTCTCTCCAAAGCACATTTCAAATGGATCAAAATGAACTCTGCAATAAATTATTTACTAAGGCTTTAAGAAAACCTCAGAGGGGCTACTTTTCATGCATCTCTTCTAAGTGGCAGAAAAGCCCTGGTGCTTCACCTCATTTGCCAAAAAGAGCTTCTGTACTGGGTGAAGTTTGGCACTCCATCTCCTCCACACAGAACTTCATATCAAGACTGAGCTTGCCTGCTCCACACAACTGGATTATTTCCAATTATTTATATATGGTTATTAAAAACAAACAGGAGTTAACGATATGTAATGAACGATTAGCATGTAAATGGGATGAATGAGTGATGGAGGTGAGCTAAGCAAGAAAAGCTAGTACAAATGAAAAATGATCATCTTTCAGCAAAATAAAAGAGGGGGGAGAAGAGGAGCCAGGATGTCCTCAAGGAAGGAGTCCAAAAAGTCAAGTTGGCAGCTACAACCATGTGGCCATGATCCTGCCTGTGTTTTATGTGCAGCATGGTGGACATCAAAAAGGCAGGACTTGAATTGCATGGTTGGGGCCACCATCTTGTTTTTTTTGACACTCACCCACACCCCCCTCAAGCACCCCTATGGGGGAAGAAGAGAAGGAATGTGAAAGGAAGGAATGATAATTTGGATAAACTAGTAAAAATGGGAGTGGAAAAAAATCTGTTGGCTGTTCCCACATGTGAAGGTAGCCATGCATACAAGCACTCAAAAACAGATCTTGAGTTACTATTTCCGTGACAGTGACTATACATCCATCTATTCCTCCACTCCAAAAATTTCCACACTTTGATGCATGGAAATTTGGGGCAACTAATTTTACTCAAAATCCAGTGACCCCCTATACCAGTGTTTCTCAACCTTGGCAACTTTAAGATGTGTGGACTTCAACTCCCAGGATTCCCCAGTCAGCATGACTGGCTGGGGAATCCTGGGAGTTGAAGTCCACACATCTTAAAGTCACCAAGGTTGAAAACACTGCTCTATACCCACCAAAATATTCCATATCTATCAGGTACCTGAAAGTTTCCCTTTGTAAAAAAAAAAAAAAAAAATCCAGTCATTGGGACATGGCCTGACATCCATTCCTTCCCAACACACTGAGTTCCCAAACTATGTATCAGAGACTGAGCTCCATGGAGCTGTTTGAGTCAGACAAAGTGGCTTAGACACCTGCAGCTTAACTTGTGCGATTTAAAAAAATCCTTCAAATTGCCCCATTCTGTGTTGGGGTTTGAGTTCGCACTGAGTCAGAGTTCTGCCCTACTTTTTTACACTTAAATCCACATGTATCAATATTGCTATTAGCATTCAAGGAGAGACGCAGCTCACGGTAAACAATGTCAATCCGTTTCACACCTCCTTTTATGTGGGCTTTTAAAAAGATCTGCACCAGTGCTCAGAATAAAAGAGATAGCTACAGTTGCACAGTTGTTACTACAAAGATGTAGAGTTCAATTTTGGCTGGTTTAGTAAATGCCGTCAACAATCTGAGATAAAGGTACAATCTGTCCCGGGTTGCACTAAATTCTGGGTAACTACATGGGCACAACCATGTTGTTTTCTTGGCAACAAATACCAAATTGGCTTGCCATGGCATTTTTTCAAGATTTTTTTCAAATTTCCCCGTTTGTGCTACGATTTCCTGTTAATCTCCTACCAAGTCCTAGCTGTGCCTGATCCTACTTAGCTCTTTGGAGATCAGCCAAGGTTGGCTAGGTACTGCCAGAAAGCACCAAAAACTATTAAGCGAATAGTTTACTAAAATAGTTGAAATAATTGCCCCAGAATTAAAATAACATATGCCAATTAGTTATTATTACGATTTGTTTCACCATTTCTTTCTTTCTTTCTTTATTGAAAAGGAGGCCAGTGTAGAATCTTGCAGATCAGTAATTGCAACATGAGGTTAAGAACTTGGGAAAGAAATATGATTGGGGACTGGATATTGAAGGGTTCATTCTTCCCCTTTGTCTTGCAATTTCACTACTGGGTAGGTAAAAAGGTTATCTCCTAATGAATTTCTAATTACATGGAATGTTTTCTAAGAGTAGCTGGTTGCCCACTGTGGATGGTTGAGTGACTGCTTCCTAATGAGTAAGCAGAGCTGATGAGTAAGCAGAGCCGTAAGAGGAACATAGGGTTTCCAGGGTGCAAATTCACTGATGGATGAAACAAAGGAAGCTAGCATGACTTTGCCAAGGTAGTTTGCCAGAGGAATCCCTAAAATAAAAATCCCTTGAATTCAAACATTTGTACCTGGCTAACCTGAACAATGATCAAGGATAAGGGTATTAGACTTGTCTACTAACTCTTTGCTGTCATCTAGTGGTCATTTGGATGTTGCAGCCCAAAGGGGGGAAATCCCTTTTCTACTGGTGGTATCCTAAAAAGCAAAAGTGAAAAGACAGATGCCTGCAGTTGTGACCTGCTTCTTCTCTGGCAGGAAGTCAAATATGTTTGCAGCAAATGCAATTCACAGCAGTTCTTGAAGAAAACTTCAAAACACTGGAACAGCAAATTGTGAAGAAGGGTGAAAATTTACTGGTTCAAAGAAAAGAAGCTCTGCAATTTTTCCCAAAGGAAGAGAGTCAGAGGAGCAAGCCCAGTGGATGACTGCAGCAACCCCAAGCAAGAGATGGAGAAGATACTCTATGCTGCTGAAAAACAGCAGCAGTTTTCCAGCCTATTCAGGTGAAAGAGGCTCTCAGCCATCAGAGGAATAAAAAAGGGACACTACATAACAGAAGCCAGGGAGGTAAATAATCCCTAAAGGATGGAAAACATGCAATTGTGTCCTATAAGAGTACAAGCAGGAGATTCATGGTAGTTCTGATTCAGTACCATGAAGAATGAAAACAAACATATGTTGACCAAACCCATCAGCTCAACCACCGGTCATTCCTTGTACAGCTGGATTGGCCTGGACCGGAGAAGGTATGGTCGATTTTGCACACCCCTAGTCAAAAATTAAATGTGGTTTTAAAGATAATTGCAATGATTTTTAAGTAGCTAAATATGATTAATGCAATTATTCTCAGCTAAATGTATCCTCATAGGAGCAGGAGTCTTGAGCCAGGCCAAGGCCCCTCTTAGTCTGGCATTTTGTTACTCCCATTGGCCAACCAGATGCCAGAGTGCTTGCAGCAGGAGATGGAGACCTACTGCTCTCCCACTCTTGTCCCCTTGCAGCTGGTAGGTGGAGGCATGCCCCAGCCCAGTAGCCCTTGATAAACTTGCTTTATCAATTTCTCCAAACCCCACTGAAACCATCCAAGTTAATGGCCACCATTACATCCATCTTGTGGTAATGAATTCCAGAGATTAAATACATGCTGTGTGAAAAGTGCTTTCTTCTGTCTGTTTTAAATCTTCTTCCCTTAACTTCATTAGAAGGCCCCTGGTTCTGAAGTTAAAAAAAAAAAAAGAAGAAGAAGGCGGGGAACATTTCCATGTGCATTTCCAGCCCTGATGTTGAGATCCTCAGAGCAGCGACACATCAAGCACAAAAGGGTCTATTTTCAGCTGCGTGATTTTATTTATTTATTTTTGCTATTAGCAGAAATAAGAGTCCTCTGGAGGCTCCGGTCTTGGAGAAGTGGGGGTGGAGAGGGGAAGATGGGCTTGTTGTATGCTGGCTGTTGCTTGAAAACCACTTTATACCTGCAGCAAGCTTTTGAATGACAAAAATGGAAAGTTCCAAATTTATAGGCTTAATTATGGCCAAAGGAAGGGGGTGAGGGGAACACCAGAAAGAATTTTGTGTATTATTTATTTAAGACATGCTGCTTTTCTGGCAGATTTCCCAAAGCAGTTTACATAAAATTATGAAAACAACAGGCATTAATAACCATTATACAATATAAAAAAAGCTATATTTGTCTTGCAGAAGCTGTTGCTGCTTTTTCTCTCCAGCCTCCTTGTGAGTCTGTGAGTGTATGCGTGTGAGAGAGAGAGAGACAGAAAGAATCAAAATTTGCCCCTTAAGCATCTTTTGTGTTTTTTTACATTCGATTTCTTGATACCAGAGAGACTCCCTAAAGATTCCTGACCTTTGCAAATTTCCTTGGAGAATCCCTCAAAGCTCCATGCTGTGCACCCGAACCTCATTGAAGACCACAATGCTGTTGATTATTTTAGACTCTGGGTTTAAAGGTCGTATGGCACCTCTCTCAGAAAGACTTACTTTAAATTGCAATAGGTTAGCCTTGTTGCACAAAGAGAGGGGTCCACCTTCTGAGTTTGGGCCCCTAATTTCTACCCCCAAATCCTGCCCTAATTGCTAATTGGCTTCCCTAGTGGAAGTTGTGAAAGACATTTGTGCCCTGCAAAGCTTCAAAGGGGTGTTTTGCTTCCACAAATCATTGGCTGAAGTGTCCTTTCAATACTGCTTCACAAAGCAAGAGACCCCCTTGCTTCTAAGTCCCCAAGGTGCTTTGCACCACTTTTCAGACCTTCTCCAGCATGTCCAGGGGCTGGAAGAGGCTTCTGGGCATGTGCAGAAGCCTCTTCCAGCTCTTGGATACTCCAGAGGGATCCCAGAAATGGCAGTGTCATTGTGCCTTGAACGTGAGAATAATATTGCTTCTTGCTGAGGTGAAACATGGCTGCCTAGCCCAAGACTAAGGGACCTATTAGAACACAAATAGCTGTTGGAAAAAGGCTTGTAGCCACCAACAATATTAAGGTAACAGATCCATAGCCCAGATGGAGAGGGTAAAGCAGGGACATCTACAGGAGGTTGTCAAAAATGTCCAGAGTGTAGCTGCAACAACATCATTGTAGCCTCACCCATTTTTATGTGTGTTGCAAACACAGCTCATGTGAAAAGGGGCAGGGCTTAGATCACACAGTCACAGCCACACTGCCTTGAGTTTTTTGACTTTCCCCCTCCCCATCAATGTCACTGGTGTCAGGCTTCCTCAGAGCCATGAGGGAGGAGCCTGTTTGAAAAGGGGGCAGAGTCCTATCTATCATATTGGACAACAGTGTGGCATCAAGAGCTAGGGGGCTAAGGCAGAATGTAGCCTTTAAAGCAGTGTTGCCCAAACTTGCCCACTTTGCTGGCTGGGGAATTCTGGGAGCTGAAGTCCACTCCTCTTAAAGTGGCCAAGTTTGGACAACACTGCTTTAAAGAGAGACAAAAAATGGTGGTGTGCCAATAGTTGCCCTTGAACTTGGATTATCATGCTGGGGGATGTCCTTCAAAAGTCGAGTTCACCCAAATTGTGTAACCACATTATGGAATTAACCCATCCTCTGGCTTTTCACAATTCACTGGAACATCAGCTATCCACAGGGGCCAGATTCATACAACATGCTAAGCCAGAAAAGAAACAAGCCAAATGTAGCAGGTTGCAGGAATGGAGTCATTAGATCTTTTTTTAACCGGCTCTGTGCAAACAAGCCAAAAAAACAGGCAAAGTCAGGACGCTTGGCCAAGAACGAAATTTAATTTTAAATCATTTCTTATAGGTGTATGACTAATCCCTACGTAATTATTGTTTTTCCCTTCAAACATATTAAAAATTAGGGCTGTGCAATACTTTAGATTGGAAAGCAAAATGATGCTTCACAACATCTAAGGGATCAACAGGGTCTTGGGAGCGGGGTCAAAAATGTAAAGTGGTGGTTGCAGCCATGTGACTGAAGCCCCACCCTTTGGTACATGGGGCAGGGCTTCAATCACTGAGTCACAAACATCTTGCCTTTTGTGAGACCCCCCCTCTACATCCCCCCCGCCTTCCACTGCAGGGGATCCACATGTAATGCCAGGGCTGAGATTGGTGAGGAAGGAATCAATGGTCCCCAGGTTAGAGGGAATCATTATATAGACATTTATGTAAATATCACAACTGGCCAAGTACAGGCAGTCCTCACTTTCCAACGATAATTGGGACTGGGAACTCCGTTGCTAAGCGACATGTTTGTAAGGCGCGACAACATGTGACTGTGTTGACTTACGAAGGCAGTTTCGGCAATCCCAATGGCCACTGTTAGGTGAATCCTGTGTGGTTGCAGCATCCTGTGGTCATGTGATCACCATTTGTGGCTTCCTGCTGGCTTCCGCATTGACTTTGCTTGTTGGAAGCTGGCAGCAAAGGTCTCAAATAGTGATCATGTGGCCATGGGGACACTGTGACAGCCATAACTATGAGGACCCATCGTAAGTACCCCTCATTTAGCACCATCATAACTTTGAATGGTCGCTGAAAAAGTGGACATTAAACAAGGACTACCTGTATTCATGAACTTGGAAGGGTGAGAGGAAAAAAATGAGTTTAGGCTCTGGATTGTATATATATATATGATGACTCTGACTGCTTTGCCCTGCAATGGGCAATTAACTCTTTCAGTGAAGATGTTATTCTTGTCTGCAATAAAGGTTCTAATCCAGCCAAGCCTTGTTTGAGAGCCTTCTGGCAACTGCTGAATAAGAGACTAAGCTACAAGACCACTCTGATTTACTGCCAAGCCCTTGTGTAAAACCTGGTATGTAGCCTGTCTGCACCTTCTTACAGAAGTGCATCTTTTCCTGGAATTGCACAGCTTCCCTCTGCAGCAGCAGCAGCATGTTCTGGGAAAGGAAAGGCAGTTGGGATTAAGAAATTGTACATAGCTACGACCTACCCACAAAATCACCCTTTTGCCTTCAGATTTGAAGCCCTGCAAGGCCTCATTAAAAATGATAATTAAGTGGCAACTTTTGCAGCAGACTTTGAGTCTCTCTTTTCTTCCATTTATTTATAGTCTTTTAAAAAATCTAGATGCACCACAGAGCGAGAGCAGCTTGGAATGTTGAAAAACAATAATGAAATGCAATGAAATTCCAAAGCAGGAGGTAAACACCAGTATAATAAAACAATCACATGCATGGGTAAGACAGGCTTCAGCTCAAATTTATCCATCTAATAAAACAGTTGTTTGCTTAAGCAAGAAGAATTTCACCATATGTAGATAAGCTGTAGATTTTTTTCCCCTGATGTGCTCTGACTTGAGGGTCCTATAGCAGGGTTCCTCAGCCTTGGCAACTTTAAGACGGGTGGACTTCAACTCCCAGAATTCCCCAGCCACCCATGCTGGCTGGGGAATTCTGGGAGTTGAAGTCCACCCATCTTAAAGTTGCCAAGGTTGAGGAACCCTGTCCTACAGTACAAACTTGCAGAAAGTAAATGGAGGAACTGAAAATACTTTTCTCTCCTCCCTACTCCAACAACTAGGCCTCCATGTGGGGACAGAGAGGAGGGTATCTTTGTCAGATCCAGTGGCTGGTTAGGCTGTTGTAGGGGGACTGCTCCCCTTATGATATTTTTCTGGGTGGTCATACAATATTTATGGCTTTAAGGATCATGGATAAGCCTAGAAACAAAGGGGCAATCAGCGTAGACTTGGAGAGTAAGTTTAATGTGATTCCATTAGACAAGCTTCTCCTGGCTTTTTCACTCAGTTATTTATTTAATAAATTTAGATAGCTGCCTATCTCATATACATGACTGGGCAGCTAACAATTAAAATAGGAACAAAGTAAAACACAACCAGTGATTAAAAATATACATGAGGTAAAACAGCATAGAAGAATAATCAACCACTGCACAATCGATATAACAAGCATGAAAATACCTTTGGAGTGTAGTATTTTCCAAGATGAATTGACATCCTTGATGGCTGGAAGTCAATGTCCAGCCAATGTCGATTTATATAACGATATAACAATGGGCTCACCCACACTATCAGGACCCCAGGCTTGACGGCAAAGCCAAGTCTCAATCACAATTTTGACAGAAACTGCAGAGTGCAGAAAACTAAACTAGATGGAAAAATCCATATGTCTCAGTTGCCCCCATTTAACTTGGGGCAACCATGAATAGAATTTTGGGTGGAATGAATTCCATTGAATTCCATTCCACTGAATTCCATTCACTTCCAGTAGTAAAAATGCTGTTTCCTGAGCTCTGAATTCTTTCATCTAAGAGTGTGATTTTTCCATCTACCCCATTGATAGAGTATGGAGTTCTAACCAAACAAACAAACAGATCCAATAAGTCTCAAGTCTGCCCTCTCCTGAACTAGATGGCTTCAGTTCTTCTTCTTTTTTTAGTTTGACATCACATTAACTGCTACTTGCGAAAGATATCACTTTCTCCCTTGATTGATGATCCATCAATGCTGTTGGAAGTCTATATGCCATTTAAATCAAGCTCTCCTGTCTTCCCATCTTGTTTTTCACTGTAAATAATAACCACTGACAAGGATGTCAATGCATCTTGGAAAATATTACCCTCCAAAGGTATTTTCACTGAATGAAGCTAAAAAAAGGGAAGCCGGCCTATGTCATTGTCCAGATGCTCCAACTGTATCCCTGTGTAGTGATGTTTCTGCCCAGAATTTCAGCTCCCTTTGGCATTTGGTTGGAAGTTAACTATGTTAAGACATGGAATGAAGTTAAAAAAGATATGTTAAGATGGGAGAAATTACAACTGTCATTTCTAGGAAGAATTTCTGTGATAAAAATGAATGTTTTGCCTAGAATAATGTTTTTGTTTCAGACAATTCCTGCTTTGACAACTGAGGCACCATTTAGACAATGGCAGAAGGATATATCTAAATTTGTGCGGCAGGGGAAAAAAACCACAAGTTAAATATAAGGTGTTACAAGGTACAAAGGAAAAAGGAGGATTGGGTTTACCTGTTTTGAAATGGTATTTTGCAGCTTGCTGTTTGGTTTAGATGAAAGAGTGGGTGTTGCTGAGAAATAGAAGGCTTTTGGAGTTAGAAGCACATGACCTGAGATTTGGGTGGCATGGATATTTGTGGTACAATACAGTCAAGGTTAATGTGGATTTTAAAAATCATTATGTTAGATGTGCCATATTAAGAATATAGAATAGATACAAACCCAGGTTGTGCCTGAAAGCACCTTTGTGGCTCTCAGCCACATTTTATTTTATAGAAGTAATAGGCAAACACAATTGGCTAACTTAGAATTTTCTTAGATACTAGAATTTTGTCAAGAGGAATGTAAAATAAAATTAAAAGAAAGACTGGTGGCAGAGGGATATAGTTGTTAGTGGTTCTCTTATTCACATTTATAGAAAGATTTGAAGTAGACAAAGGAACTTATGGTTTTGAACATTCTAAGACTGAGTTGGAAATAGAACTGTGTACAAATGTAAATATGTAATTGCTAAAATGTATAAACTTCTATTGAAATCTGAAACAGAAGAAGTGAAAGAATGTATGATAAAGTGGGATAAAAATTTTGGTTATAATATGCAGATGGAACAATGGGAAAATATGTGGCTGAAAGGACTGAAATATA
Organism: Python bivittatus; assembly: GCF_059951505.1. Taxonomy (NCBI): domain Eukaryota; kingdom Metazoa; phylum Chordata; class Lepidosauria; order Squamata; family Pythonidae; genus Python; species Python bivittatus. Next base: position 12,116,023 of record NW_028277087.1, read on the forward strand.
CATTGTGTTATAATCTTAAACATAATTTTTATAAGATGATGAATAATTGGTATACTGTATGTCACCAGAGAAATTGTCTAGAATGTATAAAGCTCTTCAAATTTATGTTGGAAATGTGATAAACAAGAAGGGACATTTTATCATGCTTGGTGGACATTTAAGAAAGGTAGTAAATTCTGGATTCAAATACATACACTGATTCAGAGGATTTTAAGGATTAATATACAACTGAGACCAGACTGATGAACAAACAGTTGGAAAAAAGTTATGGAACTTTGTTTTTCCACATGGTAACTACAGCGAGATTATTGCACGCACAAAGATGGAAAGATTCGGCATTACCCACAATGGAGGAATGGTTGGTGAAGACGATGGAACTTGCTGAGATGGCTAAATTGACTTCTTTGATCAGAGAAAAGACAATATCTACGTTTATGGCTGACTGGAAACCCTTATAGACTTTTTGAATGAAACAGAAAAAAAAATGAACTTATGATTTATGGTTTTGATGATTACACAGGATAGATTTGAGAAAGAAGAGAGTTATGTTGTGACCGTAGAGTAAGAGGTACATTTATAATTCTACTTATAACTGCTGTAAAGAAGATTGGAAGCTACATCTTTGTATCTTTTTCTTTATATTATTTTTCTTTTTGTTTTTCTTTCTGGTATGTTTAGCTTTCTCTTTGATTTCTTTTTCTTTTCTTTTCCTTACTTTATATTAGTTTGTATTAGTTTTTGTCTTCCTTTTTAAAAAAAAAAACTTTAATAAAAATTATATAAAAAAAGAAAAAAAGGGGAGTCATCAAGGACATTGGAATAACATAAGGCAATAAAGAAGATGATCAGAATATGGTTTGGACTAGGGTGTGCAGAAATCATCCAACCTGATCTGACGGCAGGGCTTCAGAATTCAGAAAGGGGGGTGTCTTTGCCCAGCTTTGGCTGGTGCACTAGTTGTGACCTTACTTGGGATGAGAGGATCTGGCTACGGTGGCTTGTACCTTATCACCTTCTGATTAGACTACTGCAATGCACTCTACATGGAGTTGTCTTTAAAGACCACCCAATGCAGTGCCTTACATGCTCATTGGTCTTTACACCTATCCTTCCAATTAACTTCTTGGTGCATTTTAAAAACTGGTTTTAACTTATAAAGCCTTTTAGGTCTTGAAACTGCACCTCCCCACCAGAGTCAACCCAACCACTTTATTAATGGTGGGAGAAACAACTGGGTTGTCCCCATTTCCAGGAGGTCAATGGGGCTGAGGCCTGGAAATACTGTGTTTCACTGATGGGGCTGGCCCATTGAAATGCTCTCTCATTGGAGATTCATTTGTCTCCAACATTAACTGCCTTCAAGAAAAAGCTGGAGATGGAGCTTTTCTGGACAGCTTTTGGGGTTGGACACTATGTATTGCTTGAGAGTTTTTAATGGTATGTATAAGAGGTTCTTAAGTATCATTATTGTGCTTGCTTATTTTTGTGAGCTTCCAATCTCTTTTGTAATTGTGGTGGCATATGATAGATGATAGATAGATGATAGATAGATGATAGACAGATAGCTTACAATTAACTGGTCCAAGAGACTCTCGTGATCTTGCATCCATCCAAAAGACTGTGATGGGGGTGACCAATGGTGGTCTAATCCTAAGGGTCACTCTGACTTAAAGACAAACCCATCAGTAACTGAATTCAATCATCTCTCTACTCCAAAATGTATCTTGTTCAAGGAAGTTGCAATAGGCTTTTAAACTTTATTTCCTGTTTGGGCAAGGCTGTCACAGCACTACCAGCTGCACTCCAGTGGAGCTCTGAAAGTGCAAATGGAATGAAGAATCAGGACCAAGCAGTTAGAATTACAAGTCCCACCTCAAATGAATAAAAATCTGTCCCAAATGTGGTGGTAAAAGGTACGTCCCCCTGTACACACGTCAGCTGCATTCACTAGCAAACCTATGGGATGCCCCAGCCCACCCCAATACATGTGAACTGCTGAAAGTGCCCTTACAGTATAAGAAAACATTCACAGCAAGCTGAATTGACCTTGAGTGGCAACAGGGAAAAGACCAGATCGTTTCTATTCACTGACCATATCTCAGAGATAGCATGGCTAGCATGCCGACCTAGTGGGAAGGGATAAATAATAATAAGGTCACACAGATAATTTATCTAAAATATTCCAGCGTCACTCTGTAATTTCCACTGTGTCTGCCTTTTTCTTTGCTTTGCCTTTCTTTGCCTTTGCAAGGTAGTAGGCCAAAGGTATATAACAGTGTTTCTCAACCTTGACCACTTGAAGACGTGTGGACTTCAACTCCCAGAATTCCCCAGCCAGCATGGCTGGCTGGGGAATTCTGGGAGTTGGTCCACACGTCTTCAAGTGGCCAAGGTTGAGAAACACTTGTATATAAGCTGTGCTTCTGCTTTTACTCATGCCCACTCAGCAACATATCAAAGCTTTGCTGGGGGTAAGTATATACTGTATTATTGCTTGTATGTAGGCAAATAACATTATGTTGTATCTTCAAGGTGATTTGGTTGCTTTAGATCAGTGTTGTCCAAACTTGGCCACTTTAAGATGAGTGGACTTCAACTCCCAGAATTCCCCAGCCCCATGCTGGCTAGGGAATTCTGGGAGTTGAAGTCCACTCATCTTAAAGTGGCCAAGTTTGGACAACACTGCTTTAGATGAACCAGATTTTGGCCACCACACAAACAACACTGGATTCAGGATTTCCACTAAACCAGATCTCATCCTAGACTGGACTGAAAAATGGCCAATGAAAATGCATAAATATTTTATTTGGCTGGTTTGAAGCTCAAATTCCCCTTATACTGAACTTCCTACCCTCTTGAATTGCATAAGCTCAACAGAGAGAGCTTTTTTTTTTCTTTTAAAGGATCTTAGTGGATGTTTTGTATATGGGAAATGGTTGGGTCTGAAATGGGAGATGGATCTCTGTCTGAAACCTTGCTGAATTCTTCTGTCAGTCAGAATATAATAATTCCAGGTTAGGTGGACCAATTACTTAACTCAGAGTAAAAGCCATTTTAAGCTCACTTTTCCATTAAACAGTGCCTCCACCCAGATACTCTGTTTTATGACTTGAAAAAGTTCATTTTATTTTGATTATTGGTCAAACAAGATTCCTTGCAGCCAGTAAGCAGGATGGAAAGGAAGAATATCATGGCATAATTTGAACAAATTCTCTCTGTTCACCTTGCTTCATTCTGCAAAGTAGCTTTACAAGAAACAATCTGATTGGTAAAGATTTCTATGAAGATGGGATCAAAAGAGAAGCTCAGATACGTTGTGCAAAGCAGAAATGACCCCAGATTATACGTTTTGCTGTGTGGCTTAGTTGCTGCAATTTCCCAAGGGGTATATCAGCAGCCCTTGAGAATTCCCATAAAACAGAAATTACCATACAACTGCAGAGATTGCTATATAATCAGCTATTGCAAACTGGGAGTGGAAATTTGAATTCACAGAGTTAGATCCAATTAAGTGGATCCTGCATAAAGCATCAGGAAAAAGAGACCTGATAGTGAGTTTGCATCAGTACAAATCTTGACTAGGGTTGATGATGAAGCTAGATTTTGGCAATTTACCCTTCCTTCAGGTTCTCCCATTTCTGCCCCTTGCCTTATCTCCTTTTTTATATTTCACTTTCCCTCCTTGAAATCCCCTTCTTCAAAGCAGTAATTTTATGATAATTCCAGTGTTTCCAGTAGAAGGGCCTTATTCACTGCATGACCTAAATCGATTGAATCTGTTTTGAGAACACAGCTTGTATTTTCTCGATGATGAATTTGACTTTCATGGCTTGTAAAGCCAAACACCTTTACTTCAAAATCGCTGAGTGGAAGTCACCTATACTTTAAAGGGAAAGGATTTGAATCAGGGGGCTGAGTAGCAAAGTAGACAATTGATCCAGAATGTCCCCCTCTTGCCAATGAACTTACTGATTTTTATAATTAAACAGATTTTCTTCAGCAGTCCCTTTCAGTCCTGGAAATACATAGGCTGGAAAAGTTCAGTGTGAAACGATGCATGCCAACTTACTAGTAAAACATGTTGAATTCAACAGGGCCATTCAATTTGTAGAGTGCAGTCAAGATACATAAGCAAAGGATTGGAAAATATATTTGCTGTGGCTACCCTTTCGCGGTGCCTGGAGGCTGTGGGGGGCCTGGATGGGGAACAACAGTCTTCAGCTGAACCCTGGTAAGATGGAGTGGCTGTGGGTTGGGGGCTCCTCTGTATCTGGAAGTTTACCATCTTTGGTTCTGGATGGGGTTGCACAACTCCAGACAGACCTAGTGTGTAATCTGGGGGTCCTCCTGGACACACGACTCCTGCTCAAAGAGCAGGTGGCAGTCGTGGCCAGGAGGCCTTTGCTCAACTATGTGTTGTGCACCAGTTACACCCTTTTCTGGATCGGGAGTCCCTTCAGTCAGTCACTCAGACCCTAGTCATCTCCTGCATAGACTATTGCAATGCACTCTACATGGGGCTACCCTTGAAAAGTATCCAGAAGCTTCAGCTGGTTCAAAACTCAGCCACACAGGCAATTTTAGGTGCCCCAAGGATGGCACATGTTATACCATTGCTACGTGAGCTGCATTGGGTCCCAGTTTACTTCTGGGTCCAATTCAAGGTGTTGGTTATCACCTTTAAAGCCCTACATGGCATGGGACCTGGTTATCTGAGGGACCATCTCACCCCCATTATATTCACCCATCCCACCTGGTCAGGCAGGTAGGGGATGCTGTGGACCCTGTCGATGAAAGAATGTTGACTGGCAGAGTCCAGAAAGAGAGCCTTCTCTGCCGTGGCCCCCACCCTATGGAATACTCTCCCCCCAGAGGTGAGACAGGCCCCAACTCTCTTGTCCTTCCAGAAAGCAGTCAAGACCTGGCTCTGCCAACTGGCATGGGGTGAGAAAAGAGGCAGCCAACCCTGGGGGTGGCTAGCACCTTGAAGATGCTCCCGTATGTTAACATCTTACTGACCATCAACATCTTGGAAGATATTATTTGTGTATGTGTTTGGTTTTTATTCTATTTTTATTCTATTTTATATTGTTTTGTTGTATTTTAATATTTATTGCTGTTTTACTGTGAACCACCCAGAGTCTCTGCTTGTGAGATGGGCGGTATCTAAATTTGGAAAATAAACAAACAAACAAACAAACAAATATTGGATTAATCCAATTTAGGCTATACAATCCATTGCATTTATTTTGAAATGTGTCATCAGAAGATCTCTTGGTGCTTCCATTTTGCTTGCAACTGCCTATTGTTTCCCAAATCGGCAAGAGGTCTTTCCTGGAGGTTGGCACTTGGCATTACTTGCATGACAGAAGCCTCTAGGAAGTCCTTAAACATGCAATATGATGGTTGTTGCTGTAAGGAGGATTCCTATGGCTGGGTGACTATATATAAACATATACATTAGCGGGTGATATTGGTGGCTGGGTGAATATATTCACCCAGAGGTTGATAATGCACTGACAGTATTAAACTTCTATCATTATTCTAAGCCTCAATTTTATTGTATCATAGCTTTTGTAAAAACAAAACAGAACAAAAACAAACATAAACCTTGTTTATTCAGGAATATTCAAGAGAGAGGGTATGATATTGACTAGGAACTGAAAGAAATGGTACCTTCTATATCACCCCTTGAAAACATAATAAACAATAAGCTAATGTGGGCTTCTTAGGAAGGTAATCCCATAATTGTGGGACTATTCCATCAAAAGGTCCTTCTCATTATATCAGTTCTAGGTGGATGAGACCTCTGATGAAGGTCACCTCTGTTCCTATTTCAGCTGGTTGTTCTAATGGATGCATTAATATTTGTTGTTTATTTTTTATTTTTTAATGTACATGTCACCTGGATGAGCAGTTCAGCGATTCTCAGCAACATCGGATAAAATAATAAACATTGATCTTAAAGAAATGTTGTCTGAACCTACTTGTTTCTCTTTTCCCTTGGCATCCCCTTTTCATTGTCTTGTTAGTTACTGAGCAATCGTTTACAAACTACTCTGAGTCTCTTTTTGGCTGAAGAAAATGTCGGAAATGCTTTAAAGAAATGAGTTAAAGGAATGTAAAACTCAAATCATTCTTTGAAAGAGTAGCCTATTCTGTACGCAAACCTTCTGGGCATTAAGACAGAGATTGCATTAGCGAGTAGGTCATTGTACTGCCTACAAAACGGACATTTTCAGTCCAACACGCTGCCTGTGATTCTCAGTCCAACTGTGGCTAATTCTTAGCACTGCCTTTTTCAAATGTATAAGGCCACAATTGTGATTACAGCTGCCTTTATATGCAAAAATGTTGGTCAGCTCATTACCTACGATTGGGTGCAGTGGGTAAACAAAATAATAAAAAGTGTACATGTAGCAGATTGTGAATTTCCCTGACAACAAATTTAGGAGCATCAGAAAGGCTGAGATGTACCGGGTGCCAATGGCTGGGTTGCCTTGGTAATTTCTAGGCACAGTAATGTGATTTTAGCAACCAGATCCTCTCATGAATATAAAATACTTTGTGCAGGGTGGGGGAGGGCAGTAATTGTTAGCTATCACATAGGGCTTGAGGAAGAGAAGGGCAGAGCTACTCTTCCATTCATATGTGAGTAGTCCTTGCTTACCGACGGTAATTGGGACTAGGAACTCCATCGCTAAGTGATGCGGTCGTAAGGTGCGATGCCACGTGACCATGCTGATTTATGATGGCAGTTCTGGCAGTCTCAGTTGCTGTCGACAGGTGAAGCCCATGTGGTCACAGTGTCCCGCAGTCACGTGATCTCCATTTATTTATTTTATTAATCAAATGTATACGCCGCCCATCTCACTATATAAGTGACTCTAGGTGGCTTACAAGTAAAAGAACCATGGGGAGAACTATAAAAATTTTAACAAACATATACAAAGCTAAAAAGCTAAAAAGGCAAAGAGATCATTCACAAACTACCAGCCACCCCCGGTTCTGCGAACCCCCAGTGAATCCCTATGCAAGTTGGCAGACCCAGGTCCTTCCAGAAGGCCCATAGAGAGGGGGCTACTCTCACCTCAGGGGCAAGATGTTCAAGAGGGTGGGAGCAACAGCAGAAAAGGCTCTCCTCCTAGACCCCACCCATTGAAATTCCTTGGCCAATGGGGTCCGTAGAATGCCCTTCCTGCCAGACTGGGTGGGATAGGTCAATGTAACTGGGATGAGATGGTTCCTCAGGTAACCTGGGCCCATGCCATGAAGGGGTTTAAAGGTGATAATGAACACCTTGAATTGCACCCAGAAGCAAACCAGCACTCAATGTAGCTCACACAGCAGAGGTGTTACATGTGCAGTTCTAAGGGTGCCCATCACTGCCCACACTGCTGCATTCTGCACCAGCTGCAGCTTCTGAATACTTTTCAAGAGTAGCCCCATGTAGAACTCCTGCCAGCTTCCCCATTGACTTTGCTTGTGGGAAGCTGGCAATCTTCTTTCTAGTATTTTCCCACAGTTGCAGGGGTCTGCTTTTCAAACCAATGAACACCATTTCAGTGTCCTGCCATGACATTGTATGTGGCTGTTGATCATTTGTTGCAACAGGAATTAACTGACTGGCTTGTTGCCTGAGCTAGACGTCAGTTGGTCTGTGTTCAGCTCAGTGCCACCCTTGCAGGAAGGCAGTTTCCAGCAGCAGCAACGAGGAGGAACAGACCTTGCCACCACGGGAAGCCAGCAGTGAAGGTCACAAATGGTGATCACGTGACTGCTTGTAAGCTGATTGTTGAGTGCTTGAATCATAGTCATGTGACCGCAGGGATGCGATGACAGCTGCAACTACAAGGACCCATTGTAAGTACCCTTTGTTCAGCACCATTATAACTTCGCTGAATGAGTGAATGTTAAATGAGGACTACCTGTAATAGATAACAAGTAGGAAGTTAGGCTGAGAAGTTGATATCGAATGCAATTTTGGGTTCAATAGAAGATTAAAATCAATCCAAAACTCCAAGCCAGAAGTTCAGTAACACAGTTCACCATAATAAAAAGGCATTTATTTCTTTGTTCTTATTTATTTATAGTGCTTTCGAGCAATATTACTCATACAACAGTATGTGGAAAACAGTTCTAGAGCAGCCCAAAAGTCAGTACAACTGGTTTAGGCAGAAAAGAGTCAGAAGATAGGCCAAGAATTGGGATTCAGCTGGAAGGGAGCCAGGACACAGGTACAAAGAAGAGAACAGCTTCTAGAGGACAGCCTTTTTAGGACTCAGAGTATGGGGACAGAGTGTTCTGTTGCTGCTGCTGTCCATCCTTCTCCTCCTCCTCTCCTCCTCCATAAATGGATAATGTATGAGCAAGCCCCAAATACTGCGATAGCTCTTAGAATTATAATTAAACCTATCACACTGTCTTGAAAGAAAGGTATTGATCTATTTGGTCATTTCAAAATTTGAATCATTGTTTGGCTAGGCCCCTTTGACTAGGAGCAATTTACTCCTAGTCACACAATACTTAATAATCACTTAATAATCACTTAATAATCACACAAAACCTCAGATAAAAGGCAAACATGAGAGATCAGCTTGATTTCTTTTTTAATTAAAGAGAGAAGCAAATGTGAAGACCCATCTCTTTATTTTCAAGCAATGCTATTTTCTTAGTGCCAAATGCACACCCCCTCCACAGGTCCAGAACTGCAAAATAAATCTTGTCTCTCCTCTCTGCTACTGATGCCCTGTACCTAAACCTGCAGTGTTTGTATGGCTCCTTTCACTTGCGTTGCTAATTGAGATGGGCCTAACTTTGTTTCCTTGGCAAAGTTCAAGGGTGGGAAATTATTTCAGGAAACTGCATGAAAAAAGGGTTCTGATAGAACATATGGCAAGAAACAGGAGGGATGTTGCTTTCCAAGTATAATTACCTGAGAAGATGCTGTTTTATTGGACTTAATAATCACACAAAACCTCAGATAAAAGGCAAACATGAGAGATCAGCTTGATTTCTTTTTTAATTAAAGAGAGAAGCAAATGTGAAGACCCATCTCTTTATTTTCAAGCAATGCTATTTTCTTATGCGGCTCTGAAAAGGGCAGGTCTTTGTATCACTGGAATACTTCCCCCCCCCCCAAAGAAAGCGTAGCCTGATGTAGTGCTGTGCACAAGGGCAAAAGCACTTAACTAATCAGCTATGAGCTATTGGACATGTGAGTGTGTAAGATTTTCAAGCAGTATCTAGATGAAGCAGGCACTTGATTGACCTACTGAGGCATTCTTCCAAATTTTATCCCAATGCTACTGCACCTAAGAGACTTTCAGATGGAGATGCAGGGGTTACACTAAGACTTTATGCATGAAAAGCGGTTGCTTCATTATTGAGATAGGAGCCCTTTAAATGCAGCCACTTTCAATGCAAACAAGGGCTTTTTCACACATTTCTCAATTATTGCATCTCCAGAGATGTCTGTGTGAGCCATCTTAGATGAGAAATGAAGCAAACAGCTCTGGATGGGGATGTAACTGGCTTAAAAAGGCAAACTATTCACCTTAATTTTCAAGAAATAGCTTGGCTTATTCTGAATCCATTTTGTAGTTCTATGCAGCCCTGAGGATACTGGTGGGAGCGCAGCGTGGCTTGATCTTATCCACAGTGTTATTACGGACAGCTAAATCCCACTTGCCTTGCCTGTCTATCCCTCCTCCTGATTTTTATACCAAGTGCCAGAGAAATATCTTTCTCTTATTCCGTCTTATCTTTGACTCCTTATATTTGAGGTATAGTATATGAACTGATGAAAATTTGTTATGGGAGTGATGGATGATGAGAAATATCAGAGTACAAATACAACATCAGGAACATGGATTAACATGGCACGTTGGTCCATTAATCTCAAACTCTGTAGGATCCCATTGAGATGTGACTCATCAAAATGGAAACCAAAATTAAGAGTGCTTGCTTCCATATACAAACAAATGGTATAGCACAGCATTTGTTGAACTCTATCATTTTTTGTCTCACTGTCCCAGTCTCCTAATTTAACTGCAGGTTCCTGCAAGGTGTAGACTCATGTAATTGCTTCAAACTTTGCAGCATATGCTGCGTGATCATAGGGTGCACCATCATAATGTATAATGAGCAAGGCAGCTTTCTGTTCATTTACATTTGAGAAAGTATTTCTGGCTCACTTTTCAGCTTGCTGGCCTCAGGCACTCTTCTGTTTTTAGCAAAACTGTTTTAAAATCAAAGAGCTAGGTTGGGGGTTGTGAAACACTGGGAAGAGAACAGCTGAGACAGATGTACAACATTGATACTAGTCTTAGTCCAAGCTGACAGTTTTTAGGTATCACCAAGTGCCAATCACAGTTATGAGCTGTCCACCTCAACCCATTAGCAATAACACCAATGCATGTTGTTTGCTTGAGCAAAAAGCATGGCCAGTGGCTGGTTGAAGGTTAAGACGGCTAAGTCTTATTCCTCAAACCCATCTTGTTGTACCTCATATGACTTTATGGAATCTGAAATGGTCCAGTTTCAGCTCTCCTTGATTCTTTACCATACACTTTCTTCTTGTAAAAATAGCTGGGTTGAAAACCATATTCTAGGAAAAGAATAATCTTCTCAGTATCATGGACAGTGACACAATGATCCCTGAGCCTATTTGGAATTCTAGAATCCTAGGCTTGGAAAGTAAAGTTGAACTGCCCTCCAAAGTTGAAGTGGAAAAGCTGCTTTGAAGAATATTGGGAGTGGGTACTACCACCAACTCCTTAAGGAAGCTACACATTTTCCCAGAATGATATGGCTTCCCTCTGCAGCTGATGTGAGATCCCAGAAAAGATCTGTTTTATTAAAAGAATTGTTGACAGGTGCTACTTATATGTCCATATATACTCCAAAGCATCGTTTTCCTTCCAATCCAAGTCCTCACTGAGTGTCAGGCTCTTTGGCTCTTCTTTTCCAAGCACAATTCTCATTGAGTTCTCTGAATGGGATGGGGTTACATGAATTCAAGCAACAGAACACTTTTCAATTTAGAGCCAACATATCCCCATGTATGTTAGGACAAAAATTGATTCTCTTTTAAACAGACTTGTGATGAACCAGCAAAGGTTGGCTTTCTTCACTGATAACAGGGATGTTTGTAGCTGATTGTTTTCATAGAAATAAATAAACTCTCTATGAGTCGAGCAACCAACCCTTATATTTAGAGATCATGGCCAGTGGAAGTTCTGAAGTCTATACATGTCCAAAATATATGCATGTCCAGCATATGCTTTTGTACCTTCAGTTAACAAAAATCCAATGAAGAAGAGACTTTTTTGAGATAGTTCGTTCTATGACCATATTGCTTCACCAGATGCTTAACCAAAATAGGCAGTCCTGAAATTACTAAACATCAGGAGCTGGAGAGTGCAACTTTGTTTCATTTGCTATTGGACAGAGATTTCAGTGATGTCCTGTGCTGATTTTGTGCCACTAGAAGCTTTTTTTCTCCAAGATAAATATTGTATGCCCACCATAGACGTTTATTATACCAAGTAGAATGATTCCCAACTATCTATCTGAAATATTTCTATTCCACCTTGGCCCACAATATTTATTAAATAAATAAATCAAAGACTTGTATATCACCCACTTCAAAGACTCCAGGCAGATTACGGGGGTGTGGGGGTGTGTGTGGGGGGGGGGAGAAGCCCATGTAAAAACATTGCTTCTATATCAAAATAAAACAGTGAAAACCATTAACTAAAAGTGGATATTGTCCAATGCAGGATTAGTGTTTCTGCAATGTTACTGCTGATTCTGGCAGTATATAAGCTAGCTAAATAAATAAACCCACAATATCAAAAATCAATCAATCATTCAATAACAACTATAAAAAGGAAGCCTATCTGCCATCAGCACGCAAATGCTCCCCAGTATAAAATAATTTCAACAGCCTTGTGAAAGGCTAAAAGTTTCAGGGGGTTTCATGGACTTCAAGTGGGAGCAGGCTATTCTAGAACTATATCTGATTTGATTCCGGAAAAAAAGGGCTTTCTGTTCCATTGAATCCTGGAGCCATCTGACTTGATTCAACAGCCAAATCAAATCCACATTTCAATCAATTTGATTTGGAGAGTCAAAAGGTCATACTTGAATGAATCTCCCAGCTGAATATTGCAACACTCCTAATACCGCCTCATGAGAACCAGTTTGGTGTTGTAGTTAAAGGCACTGGGTTAAAAAAAAAAAAAAATCAGGAGATTGTGAGTTCTAGTCCTGCCTTGGGTATGAAGCCACTGGATGAGTTTGGGCCAGTCACTCTCTCTCAGCCCTAGGAAGAAGGAACTGGCAAGCTATTTCTGAAAAATATTGCCAAGAAAGATTGACTCAAAGGCACAACAAACAAAAACACCACAACCACATTTACAGAATGACATCTATCAAATACAATTAAATATATAACTAGCCAGCAGGGTCTGCAGCAGGCCACCATGGTGCAAATGACAGTTTGTAAACTTTGGAATGTAAGTACATATTAGTGGCATTTGCATTATGACACTACCATGCACATATCTTCATTGGCCCTTATATCTATGAGCAGCAAGGATGGACCTGGCTGTCAGTATTAGCTACCTATATTACCCCAGGCATTAGGGGCCAATTGGTAGTTCTGGCTACCATTTTATATTTTGTACTTATATTTTGTATTTGTTTATTGTTATAGGGCATTTTTTCTCTTTATTGATTTATTGATTGTTTTTTATGCTGTATGTGCCTAGAGTCAGATAGTTTGAGTTGGGCAACCTTATAAATCTTGAAAATACATACATACATACATACAGCACATTGGGGTATCTTGATTATCTTGGCTGATCTTAAAAAATGACAAACCATGTCTATATTGTTGCCAATGACATCATGTGGCTGTGCCCATGTAGTCATCAAGAACTGTCCCCTCAAGGGAGTCTTTTTTACATCTAAGAATAAGTTTCTCACGATCTTTAGCATTACAGCTTGAAGGATGAGATGATCTTCATCTGCCTTTTTCCTCACCCAAATAATTTTATACCATCCTTTCTTAACAGCTTGCATCAATGTTCTTCCTCAGAAATAGGTTAGATATTAGCTGGATTTAGAAAAGTTCATACACACCCCATTTCAGTGCGTGGAACTTTTGAAAGTATGGGGAGTCTTTTGTTAAAAAATAATACAGATACTTTGCCTAAACTCAAATGCTATGTTCTGTTTTCAGTTTTTAAAAGCAGATATTCATCTGGCTGGTTGGATATAAGACAGAGTGTAAAGCCTTATTAAGGAGACATTTTGAAGTTTCTTGAAAATTCCCATTCCTCTGGGTCACTGAACTATAGTTAAAAGAGACATCAGCTTGGAGGTCTGGACGCTGAACATGCCACCTCATTGTCTAAAGTTCAAACCCAGCTAGTGAGGTATTGAGGCTGCATGTTAACATTTGAAACTGCTTCATAATGCGCCAGATAATTGTTCAGCTTTGTCCAGTGCTGTCTACAGATGTCTGACAGTAGCTCTTTGAGATCCCTGGCAGAAAGTTCTACTGGAGAGTGAATGATACTGGATTTTGTTTATACAAATACTACTGAAATGTGGTATCTACATGTGGACAAGCTCTGGAATTCTTCCCAGAAAGAGAAGAGAAAAAGAGATGCAGCTTTAGCTCCTGTGCCCTTTAAGGTAGGTCAAATTAAGAAATAAGCACAAAGAAATAATGTATTAGATTGATTAGAACTTATAAATCTAATAAATAATAATAAATGAAATCTTGAAAGCCTATCCAACTTTCTCTCTGTCCCATCTTATACTAAACAAAATCAAGATGGGATTATTCTGAGTTTCTTTCTCGTGCTTCTCTCTTTCTTTGGACCATGTAATCTTTCCTGCAAGTCCACCCTTAATGATTTGTTCATTCCTTTGCTACTGATTGATTGGTGGATTATGTAGCATGAAGTCATTTTCAACCCCTAGCAACCACAAAGATAGATTTTTCTCCATGACAATGTGCCCCTAACCTGGTCTTTTGGATCTTCCGGTGGTGTACTCATTGCCACTGTAACTGAGTCCATCCTAGTGCTGGAGGTCCTCTTTCCTTCCACCTCTCCCCCAGAGAACTAGGTCTTCACATAATGTGTCCAAAGTAGGAAAAATTGAACCTGGTCATTTATGCCTCAAGTGACAACTCTGGGCTGATTTGTTCAATGATCCATTGGTTTGTTTTCTTGGCTGTCCACAATATTCTCTGAAATTTTCTCCAACACCAAAGTTCAAAAGCATCAAGACTCTTCCTATTCTGCTTCTTCAACCTCCTACTTTTGCCTCTGTAGAATATCACAGGGAATACCATGGCTTTCACGATTCTGATCTTTGTAGGCATAGACACATCACAGCATTTGAATATCTTTTCCTAGGCCTTCATGGCTGCTCTATCAAGGGCTAGTCTGTAGCGTATTTCTTGACTGCTTTTTCCTTTACTGTTAATGGTTGTTCCTAAAAGGTTGAAGCTATCCACTGCTTCAATATCTCCATTGCCAATTCTAAGGCTGATTGTTCTACCTGTTGTCATTAGTTTGGTCTTCCTTTATATTGGCTCTGATCATCATGGTATAAATATTTGCAGCACTGTTCATTAATCCCATCTTTAATTTGGGCTCTTGATATGTCTCCCAACTAGGGTTGGAAGGAAGCAACTAAGCTCAAGATAGACAATCAAATGAGAAACTAAGCATGCTTGATTTGGATTTTGGCATAGCCCTACAAAGTCACCATTTCAAAGGAGTGCATTCACGTGATCCTTTTTAAACTGCTCCTCTAATTGCAATTTTAGCAAGTGGTTTAACAAGTATTTGGCCATCATCCACTTTCTTGATTTAAATAATATGTTGAAGCTTGTTCCTTTAGCATCAAGTGTACCTTGACTCAGGAGTGGTCTCTTCCTCCTTTCTGGGACTGAAGGTACTCTGTGTCAACAGCTATTTTTCCAATGACTTCAGAACAGTCTTTCAAGTTGTGCCCTGACAAGAGCAGGGAACTTCTTTCTGGGATTATATTAATATAAAGCCATTTGACTTTAGTCAAGTGGGACAGTAAACAGGAAAGTAAATGTCAAAGTCATTAGCTTATCCACTGAAAGTCACTCCCAGGTGACTTCTCTGGCCCAAAGTAATTCAGATCTGTGAATCACTTTGTGGAGTCATTCAAGCCATTCTTGCTCTTCCAGGGCCCTGGGATTTGCGGCAGCCACTGCGGCCAAGGCAAGAGCAGGCTGAAAAATCAAAACAAACCCATCTTCTTTTAGAGGAGAAGGTTTTTCAGAGCAAAAGAGAAGCTACAGAAATAAGTAGGGGCTAGAAGTATGTTTCCTCCCATTATCCAAATGCTTTTATGTTTCAGATTTGATCTTGAATGGTTTTTATGGTGCATGAAGTTATTTTATGCCTTGTTCATTCCTAAGAGCAAAGTCATGGAAAGTAACAAATGGATACTAACTAAATGCTGCACGGTAGGGACTTCCTTCTGACTTAGGAACAGGCATCATAGTCATGTTGCATTTTCCATTTATATCCATTTTGATCCACAATAAAAAAGTCATGGTCTTAATACTGTTGGTCAAACTAGCTAATGATAATTGACAGGGTTTTCAGTCTTACTTTTGTCCACTTTAGGACAAAAAAATATTTCATGAAATGGAGAGAGATTTTGTTAGTCGCTCTCTTACTCCTTTCACTGATGAAGTATCAAGAATCTAAAACTTTCAAATCTAGTATCCTGTACTAACCACAGGTGGATTGATGAAGAACAGCAAAGCACTGATGCTCTGTAAGAGGAGGCTTCTCTACCTGCATGTCTAAGCACATGAGTGGCTAATCATGACAAGGAGCTTTCACAGTCAATTTGCAGTCCTGAAAAATCATTTCCATCTCTAACAACTGCAAAAGAAACTCAAATCTTAAGCTGAAGAAAGGCAACCCATCAGCTACCACATCTGGTGGTAAACCTGATTTTTGGTGAAGAGATTTGTTTAGTGTTTCCAAGCTTTTTTAAAAAAGGAGCAAAATAGGTTTAGCACACTCATTTCACACTTTAAGTCCCATCAGCCTCTCCAAGAAACAAAAAGAATAAACACACAAAGCACTCAAAAAAATTTGTCCCTTCCCTCTGATGTTCCATCACATCAGCAGCTGTGTCCTGTATGGATTTCAAAGTCCCCAGAAACCAAGTGGAAGGATACATCTTGGCTACAAACATTTTGCCCCCCCCCAACCTTAAATCTTTGGCTTGAATCCTGAGACTTGTTAAATCTTTGATAATTTATGTGTCTTTTGCCTGTGTATATATGGGAGTATAAATGTATATCACACACAATCATTTGGTTTGGACCATCCTCCTGATTGGATTAATTTCTCAATGACTGAAGATACCTTCTGAAGTTTAAGAAAGTATGTGTGTGTGTGTGTGTGTGTGTGTGTGTGTAAGGGGGGAAGTAATGTGTTGTCGTTCCTGTTTTTTCACACATCCTTGTGATATCCCAAATGTAATCAGGGAATGCATCTTCCCTAACTGCTTGTTGACAGGGCAACAGAAAATCAGTAGCCCATATACAGAGTCACCCACACATCACCAAATATTGCTTTCCTTCTGCCAAGCATGGGTGCCTCGAGCAAACCAAGATATTTCTTCATCTGTTTGGATATATGTTCATTACAAGGAGGCACAAAGAAATACAGTTCATCCTGACAAGGTGCTGCAAAGGCTCGCTTTGTTGAGTAAAGCTGTCATGTTCTCTTGGGTTTCATTTAAAACTTAGGGAAACAATGTTGGCATTGGTTCAGATATGAAGGATGAATTCAGTCAGGAAGCAATTATCATCTCTTGTGCCATAAGAAAATAAGGTAGGGAATCTATCTTACCTTTAGCATCCAGCTAACATTTTGCCTTCTGAAGATGTCTGAAGCTCCTTATTTGGTGCTGTCTGAAAAACAACATGTTCAGTTGATGTAATTGGACTCCCATCCTTTTCCTTAAAGCTGGCTTATCAGCAGGGTGGATGATCATTTTAATGTAATAGTATCTCAAGCAATTTAGGGTCATGCAGAATGGTGTATTGAACTGCCAATTTACTTAGCGCTTGACATAGACAGAGGAATGCTTACAAAATGGGTAAAAAGAATTTTGTATCCTGGCTAGAGGCAAATCTACACATTTTACTTGGCTTAGCACCACTGAGTGCAAGAAGAGAAAATGTTGTCTTTCTCCCACCCCCAGCCCGTTGCAAATGCACCCCATGCCTGTGTTTTTCAGCTTCAATTTAAAACTGTTTTCTGACTTGAGCTGTCTTAAACCCTTCAGAGCAGATGTCCCAGCACTTCATTTCATTCTATTATCAATCCAAGTTCCAACTACAGCAATGCCTGGCAGGTGTCCTCTCCTTCAGCAGCTGGACACTGTCCTATGCAGGCATTTCATCCTGGGCTGGGGATCAGCTATGCTCTTTGCTGGTCAGCAATTGCTTTTTTTCCTCAATAAACTTGCAATTGATCCAAGGATGGCTGATTAAGTCAATCCACAACCCTAGAAGCTTGTGTTCCATTCAACCCTTACATCTCCCAGTAGGTGTACTTTCAGGATGGGTGAAGCATGCTACTTTTGCTTTCCCATCCCTTGCCCACCATACTATAAAATCTCCCTTCCCTTCCCTTCCCTTCCCTTCCCTTCCCTTCCCTTCCCTTCCCTTCCCTTCCCTTCCCTTCCCTTCATTTATTTATTTTTAAAACATCCTTTAGTTGAAAGTAGGAACTTTGCTACTGTGTTTCCACGAAACTGAATTATCATTCTTCCTTGCTGCAAAGTTTCCATATACCTTCCGAGGAACAAAAGAACAACCTGTTCTCTACTGCTTTGATTATTGTAGCATCAAAGCAATGATGGAATCATAAGAGAAGAAAGGGTCTGCATTATTCTTAAAAGAGATAATATGGGAAGGCAGTATGTAGGCATCCATATGTGCAACTATCTGAGAAATCAAAGGAAAGGTACAATGACGAGCGAGGAGGGAACAATCCCTAAAAGGAAAAGACAGGCACTGGTAGATCAGTCCAGATAAGAGCCAGCTTGCAAAGATGGGAAGGGCAAGAAGCAGGGAAATGATCAACCTTGCAGTTGCTGTAATCTGGTCTCAGCATCAGTTTGACCCAATTACCAATCCACTGCAATCTGGACTAAATTTCTGAACTTGGTTTAAGAAACAAACATGGGCATCAGAGGAGGCAAGCAGCTTAGGCTGCAGTGTGGAAATCCCTTGAGAATAAGCCTATCTATCTATCTATCTATCTATCTATCTATCTATCTATCTATCTATCTATCTATCTATCTATCTATCCAACCGATTTATGTACCACCAATCTCACTTCTATGTGACTCTAGGCCACTTACAATAAAACAAAATACATAATGTAAAACAAAAATAGAAACACACAGCAGCTGGGCATGATCTAACCTATCATCCATACAACCAGGCAGTGGGCTCTAACCCATGCCCAAGGCCCCAGGCTCAAGCACAAAGCCAGGTTTTCAAGGCCTTATGAAAGGCCAACAGGGATGGGGCCAATCTAAACTCAGGGGGAATGATGTTCCAAAGGGCAGGTGCCATGGCAGAAAAGGCTCTCCTTCTGGCCCCTGCCAACTGACACTCCCTAGCTGATGGTACCCGGAGCATGCCCTTCCTGCCAGATCAGGTAGGATGGGTAGAAACAATTGGGGAGAGTTGGTCCCATAAGTAACCTGGTTCTAAGTCATGAAGGGTTTTAAAGGTAACAACCTTGAATTGAACTCAGAAGCACATTGGAATCCAATCAGCGTATGGAGGAGTGGTGTCACATGTGCCAAATAACTGGCACCAGCCCAGAAGGAGAGCCTTTTCTGGCGTGGCCGCTGCATTTTGCACCCATTGAAGCTTCTGAATACTCTTCAAGGGCAGCCCCACCTAAACACATTGCAGAAGTCCAGTCTGAAGGTCACAAGGGCATGAGTGATTGTGAACAGGGCCCCCTGGTCCAGGAATAGGCTCAACTGATGCACAGCCCTAAGCTGTGCAAAGGCCCTCCTAGACATGGCTGCCACTTGCTCTTCAAAGCAGGAGCTGTGAGACTAGCAGGACACCCAGATTGCACACCGTGTCTGTCCGGGGCATTGGCACCCCATCCAGAACCAAAGATGGAAGGTTCCCAGAGCAAGGAGGTCCAAATACCCAGAGCCACTCAGTCTTGCTAGGGTTTAGCTGAAGTCTCTTGCACCCTATCCAGACCCCTACAGCCTCCAGCACTGAGACAGAACATGCTGGAGAAACTCACTATTTCCCCCTTCTTCTGCATGTCCCCTCCAACCTCCCCCACTTCCTTGGGTAATGTCCATAATGACACACTCACAAAACATTATGTCTACCCTATTTATTTAGACTTTGAAGGGCTACAGATATTTTCAATACACAAAGCTATGCATACTCAGATTTGGTTTTGGTTGACAGGAAGAATGCAGATTCTGGGTTCTGGATGCTGCTGTAATAGAAAAATGTCTTGAAACTGTCTCTACATGAACTGGATTTCATGAAAATTTTAGACTCAATGCAAACATTTCAGAAGTCTTCAGAAGTCAGTGGTTGTAAGGAAGGCTGCAAAATCTTCCTTCCAAAGTGTTGGTTGGATCAGAGAACTCAACCCTGAGGGTGAAGTTGACTAGGAGAAAAGATAAAGCTCTGAGCACATAGAATATGTCAAAAAGTTGGAGGATGAAGATGGGACTTAGGTGGAATCTGGGGTCTTGTACTAGTGTGTCTCAGTGAAAAGCCTGAAATGATGGTGACAACCAAGAGCTTGTTCCTAGGCACATATCATCAGCTATTTCCTTTCCTGACATCTCACACCACTAGGCATCTCCTTCTTTGCAGCCACAGCCCCTCTCACTTTTCACTTCCCTTTATTTTAACTTTATCAAGGACGATGTGTTCCACATTTTAGATGCTGATTGCCTTTCTCTCCCTCCATTTTAAAGACAAATTATCTTCCCCTTGCCTGCCTGTCAAAAATACGTTTTCAAGTACCACATTATCATTGTATGCTGGGTTTTCATGTGGTTAGCCGAAATGGGAAGGAGGAAAGGACATTTCTGTTTATTATCTGCCTTCCCTCTTGATGGGGTTCTTCATTCCCCATCTCTTCATTAACATACAAATATCTTCATATTCCAAGGATAGATGGTGTCATTGCTTGTGAGGTTTCCCATTAATCTTACCCTCAGTGTCTATCCAGCATCCTTCCACAATGTGGCAGCTTCAGAGGTTCTTCTGGTGCCTGACTGATCAAATTGGTCTGATTTCTTCAGGGGGGTAGTGGGTGGGGAGGCCAAAAAGAGCCTTAAAATCAATAACTAGGTGGACCCATTTGGAATTTTCTGTACATGGGGATTGGAGCTGAATGAATGCCATTTTTCATGTGTTGGTTGCACAGTGTCATGGGTTTATTAATGTTTCAATGTATGGCAATATTTCATCACCCTCACGATTAGTATTTGTAATTAGTATTTGTAAATTTGTAATTTGTAAAAAAAAAAAAAAGGGTAAAGTTCTATTTAAAGATTACCCTTGGGAAGGAAGGAAAGAAGGAAAGAAGGAAAGAAGGAAGGGAGACTGTAAGGGTGTCAAGGGGAGACAAATGATGAAAGCAATATCACATCATTGTGATGCAAGCTCTGCCCCTTTTTGTATGTACATTGTGATGTCACACAGACATATGAGTTGGGCAGAGCTTGTGTAGTGCACCTATCAAAAACAGCCATGATTCTATTTGAACTGGGAATCTGAGACTTGAAGAATGCAAAATTTGGTTCACTTCTATGATTTTTAAATTTAAAGGCAAAGCTGTTCAATTTGAGCTGTTCTGAGATTAATTAAAAAGAGGAGCTGTATATAGACTATAACTGGGAAGCATCAAAACCCCTGCAACTGCATCATTCTTTGGCAGAATTAAGTGAAAATAATGGTAGATCCTTTAGAGGATATTAATCCTGCCAAATCTTAGTTAGGCATGTTCAAAGATTTCACTGCAAAATATTTTTTGAAATATGTTACCTGCACCTCTTTAGAGACAGAAATAACAGAGATAAGAAAAGGGCAACACAGTAACATCCACATTTTTCAGAGCCTAATATTAAACTAATGCAAAAGTGTATTATTCCAACTTAAAAAATATTTTAAAAACAGCTTAAAATATATTAATCTCTTATTTTTCTGTGTAAATTCTGGATTCCAGATATGGCATAACTGAAGAATGACTCCTGACTTGCAGTTGCTGCTTCTGAACACTTAGTTTTATCAGTGGACTATCAGGAGGGTTGGCACAAGCCTGGCCCTTGCTAGGAAGGACTCCCCCATCACCAGCTTGGATGGGGCACCAGGCTAGGCACCTTGGCAAAGCTTGGGTTCTTCTGCACAAGATTCAGAGAAGTGACCACTGACTTGCCTTTAGGACATGGTATTGCTTTGCTGTTTCTGATCACTGGGTTTTGTGGGGTGCCATTAGGGTTTGCATCGCAGGATGGTAAGCTTGACTCATCCGGAGTAAGATCCCTTAATCACTGGCAGGACTCAGTTGTGACAGGTTTGTGGCTTGATGGCAACTAACTATGTTAACAGAGGCAATTGAAGCAGAATGGCCCAGTGAGATTCAAGGCCACAAAGATGGGCAGACCACAAGGAAAGAACCTTGCACACAGAAAATGGCTTTCATAACTTTACAACCCCTTATTCTTAGAAAGTGTTCAAGCTGGGTTACATGTTAGCCTGACACCCATTCATTCATTCATTCATTCATTCATTCATTCATTCATTCATTCATTCATTCATTCATTCATAACAGATGTAAACCTGCCCTAATTATGCAGAACCTAAAAGTAAGGTTTTAACTGAGACTGTTGGTATTCAGAGTACCAAGAACTGAGCTCCTAGTTTTGTTGGCAGAACCTGCACAGAAGTGTAACTTTCCTGTAGCACAAGACAGAACAAAGTTAAAGTTAAAGCTGAGAACTGAGAAAATGTCAGCTTTCACCCCAGGCACAACAATAAATACTAACTCTCCAGATACTCAGCTCTGTGTTCAGTAACAGCAGAAGCTTCACAGATTCTGCAATATGATTAAGTAAGTTGCTTTATTGAAGAGAAGAAGGAAGTTGCATATTCCCAGCATCTCTCCTTATTGCAAGACACAGGAATCAAGCATATATAACATCAGCTTCAAGTTTAAATCTTAGGCCTTTTCCACCCAACATTTTGAGTCAATTGAGTTTTGGATTTCTTTTTTCCATTCTTGAGGGTTAGAGGCATCTGCCCTGCTCTATATGGGGCTGCCTTTGATAAATATTTGGAAGTTGCAGGTGGTCCACAAGACAGCAGTGCATATAGTTTTCAGTGCTTCACAATATGCTCATGTGACAATTCTGCTGTGTGAGTCAGACTAGCTCCAAGTGGGCTTCAGGGTTCAGTTCAAAGTGCTGCTTGTCACCTATAATGGTCTATATGGCATTGGGCCAGGGTACTTGCAGGACCATCTGTCCCTGGTCATTTCTGCTTGTTGCATCAGAACTGGCAGGGTTTGCATGCTCCAGGTCCCTTCTATCAGAAATTTCATCTTGTGGGACCTGGGAGTTACATCTTCTCTATCATGGTACCTGCCCTATGGAACAACTTACCCCCAGAGATCAGGATGGCTTCAACTCTTCTAGCCTTTCATAAGGTATTAAAGATCTGCATTTTCCTCCAGGCACTGGAGCCAGGAAGTTAAACCAGGCCTGTTAATGGATTTGTTGTTTGATCTGTATGGATTAATATTGGATTTTTAGGCCAGGCACATGTTATGCCTTATTCTAATATGTTTTGTTGGTTTTAATCCTCTGTGCACCCCCAGAGTCACTGTCATGAGATGGCCGGCTATATAAATTGTGTAAACAAACAAGCAAACAAATAAAATTTCATAATAGGTCTATTTGGCCTGAGAATCGGATCTCATCTCACCAACTTCAGCCTTCACTAAAAGTGAATTAAACCCAAAGCAATGGTAGTCTTACCAATCAAAAAGAGCTCCAATAATCAGAAAGACTAAGGAAGCATTAAACTGATTGACTGGCTTTCCATGTCAACATTAAAATGTCCATCATATCATCAATACCCCCACCCCCCACCCTAGCATTCTCCACATATGGAAGAAATTGAAATGCTGGATATTGGTTGCAATAGTGTCAGAACCAGCAAAACAAATCAAAAAGCAAAAGCAGACTAATCTGCAAAGGGCTTCAAAAGATCATGGCATGCTTAGGAGTCACCCATTCAATTTGCTGCTTCTAAGTCGCAGGTCCCCATTTCAATTCATGAATCTGCTTTGAGGGGGTGATTTGACTGAAGGTTCATCAACTCAAAGACTTTGAAGCTTTGCACAGCCTTAGTAACAATGCCACTTTCCTATAGCACAGGTGACTGCGCAGGTGGCTGGAACTGCATCTGGAGAGAAAGAGTGATCAGGTGGAAGGATGCTTGGAGATTTTGTTTAATCAATATTTGCAAGCATACTGGCCAATTGACACCAATTGAATGAACATGAGGCTCAGGATGTGGTTATCCTTATAGTTCTGCACCTTTGTTACTGTGCATTTTTGGCTAAAAAGAAATAAACCCATACTAAGAATGTATATTTCAGGATCCATTTCCTCTGAGTTTTCCCCACAATAATCCAAAGGTAGGTTGGGGTGATTGAGAGTGGCTGGGCCGAAGTTCTCCCAGGTCCAAATTCAATGCCTTAATTGCTATACTACATGATCCTCAACTGATGAATGTGGAAATGTGGCAGAACAGAGATATGAATAAATCATATCTAGTGATGAGGACTAAAACGCATCTGTTCTAGAAAAGTGGGATTAAAGGACTGTTGGTCAGTCAAGTTTGTGCAACGTTGTTAGCAAGAAATAAGGCAAGTTGTATAAAACTCCATCCGTACAGTTATTTTGTTCTCTTGCCAACTGTTATTTTGAAATCTACTTTTCCATAACTTCAAATTATGGGACACCACCATTAAGTTGGCCAAAGGCAGTGGGAGGCACTCCAAAACATCTAAAAGGCATCCTGACTCAATCATGAAACTTCAGCCACAGAAACGTTAGTTTGTCATTCTTCCCTTCACTAAATGACATAAAATCTTTTTGTTCCCAAGTGGCATTGATGGCAATGGATTTTGCTGCTGTTATTGTTTATATGTTGGGTTTGATCTCGTTTTACATTTTTACAATTTTATGGCTTGCTAGCTATCTTTTCAGGGTGAAAAACTAGAGTACAAATATTCTGAATAAATAAATACAAATGGAAAAGCTTTCCTATCTTAAAGCGAAAACAAAAAAGGATGCACTGTGATTGAAAAAGACCAGTGCATCAAGGAGAAAAGATCCTGGCTAGGGAGTCACACACACAAAAGCATCCCCTTATCTCCTGCATGGTACCGTCTCTGCTTAATGCTTGTTTGCTTGTTCCATCCGCCTGTGTTTGTTTCCTTCCTCCGTTTCTTTTGTGTTGTGAATGAATAATCATATTTCGGCACATGCCCTGAAATAACTGTGTGTATAATTATGGTCTAGTTCTGCTGAGTGCAGTTTATGGGATAATTGCTATGAGTCAGCCTAGAAAATAACCTTATACATAAATTACAAAAACAGAGCAAAGAAATCATTAGCATTTGCACAGGGGAAAAAATGTACAGTAGCAACTGAAAAGAGCCCACCTGAAAACAGATCCCTTCTGGCAATGAAAGCACTGCTCTTTCTTTTCGACCACAACCTTCCTTTCCAAAATCCACAATGTCACTATGGATCTGCAATATTCTAGAGATCTCTTCTGTCCCACACCACTGCCAAGAATTGTGAGAAGTTGAAGGTCAGCCCAGTTCCACCTCTTGCCTATCAAGTTCCTGTTGCTTCTAATAAGTAGCTTGGTGTTTCAGCCTTTATTCATTGGCAGCAGCTTTTGGATATAGAATTCTTACGATTCCTACAGGATTCCCCTGCCATGTGCAAAAACTTTGGGATCCCAAGAAAGGTTCAAAGAGCTCTACAAAATTACCAGTGCTATGGGTCATAGTGCACAGAATGCTCCTGCGTAATGAGAATCTATAGGATCCATGGACAGCCACAGTGTGTGTGTCACAATAGTCAAGATGGTGGTTGCAACCATACGACCAAAGTCATGCCCTTTTGTACATCTTGATTTTTTACACCCACCCTGCAGACACCACTGATAAGACCTGCAGAAGTTCAAAGACACTTCCTTCCCTAGATTTTCATGCTCCCAAAATTGTTAATGCTTAATAAGATCTTCAATGGCAGCATTTCTCATCAGTTCCAAGTTTTAATGGGAAAAAGAAGGGAGGCTACAGTAGTGAGAAATGCTAGGATTGAAGATGGGCTTATTCAGAAATGAGTTCAAAATCTTGGGAAAAAAATGTCTTGGCTTAGCATTATCCCAGTTGTCTTAAATCACAGTGATTCCAATTCTGAGTTCACTACGATAGTTTACATATTCATTCCTAATAAAGATGTGGCTACCCTATGTTTGCATAGCATGTTGTGTCAGTGGTGACAGACATGTGCAAATCAGTAAAAAGCCTATTCATTTTACTACCCACATTGGTAAATATTCCATTCCAGCATTTTTCAATGTGGAAATTTTGTAACTATTTCTGTTTGCACAGTATCATAACATCCAAAGGCTTTCTATGCATCTTACCTGTAATTTATATAACTGTTAATGTAGCCTGCCTGAGAACCTTTTCTTTTTTCAAATTAAATCACCCAGCTTTCATACTTTACCCTAAAAACGCCCCTGAGTATAATTTTTGAATACAAATTTCCTAGATGCAAGCTATCTTTTAAATATAGGTACAGTGGTACCTCGGGATACGAACTTAATCCGTTCCATGACTCTGGACGTATCCCGAGTTGGTCGTAACCCGAAGCAACTTTTCCCATAGGGTTCAATGTAAATCCGGTTAATCCGTTCCGCCCTCTGAATTTGGTCGCAACCCGAGGCAAATTTCCCCATAAGGTTCAATGTAAATACGGTTAATCTGTTCCGCCCTCCGCCCGAATTTGGTCGCAACCCGAGGCAATTTCCCCATAAGGTTCAATGTAAAATACAATCCGTTCTGAAACATATGCATTTTATTTTTACACCACAAAACATGAAAAACAGTGCAACTGGCACAGCATGGATTGTATTGCTGTTTGTGTACAACCTTCAGTAGCACAATGTTTTGCTTTTTTTTTTTTTTTTTGTACATTTCTTTTTGGGGAAAGATGGCTGCTATTGGACTTTGATGCTAGTATTCATTCAACCATGAAGTTCAGCAGAGTTTGTGGTACACTTTTTTTACATGTATGAATCAGCTCATATGTTCCACGAGCACACCATATAATTCAATACCCACTCCCCCAAGATTCTCTCTGACATATTTTACGTAGTTTGTCAATGGTGAACACTACTCATTTATTACATCAGAACATTTTCTATCTGTCAGTAGGATGCTCCATTCCTGAGTCAAAGCTGCTTTCATCAAGACCAACATCCAGAATTCCTTTCACTTTCCCATTTGCAGCAAGATTCAGGATTTACCCTAAATATGGTTCTCTGTGTTACAGAGGTTTTACATGGAAATAGCAATCTGTCTGTCTGATTATTTGGTAAGATATGTATGAGGTTTCATCTGCTTGCAGTGTTCATTGAATTTATATTTCTAGTTAAATGCAGTCTCTGGCCTGAATTATTTATTTGTATTCTTATATAAAATGGTTTTCTGGTTTGTTATTCCATAGCACTGATAAGATACAGAATCAGATGTGTAATA
Organism: Python bivittatus; assembly: GCF_059951505.1. Lineage (NCBI taxonomy): Eukaryota > Metazoa > Chordata > Lepidosauria > Squamata > Pythonidae > Python > Python bivittatus. Next base: position 12,142,977 of record NW_028277087.1, read on the forward strand.
CAGCTATATCAGAACAGTGAGATTTGAAATGACTTGGGTTGACCAAACAAAGGTAGTGGAGATGGAGGTGAAGGTGGAGAAGGAGAAGGAGGAAAGGAAAGGTTTTGTACTTCTGGACTTAAGAAAGCAGAATGCCACTCCAGATGATTCTGAACTACAGCTTGCTACTGAGGCCAAATGCTGAGGTGTTCTGGGGGTTGTAGTTTAAAGCATCTAGAATAGAACAGGATGCCTACTGTTCCATTAAATGTTTCAGGTGGGACTATTAAAAGTCAGGAAAGTGAGAGCAAAGCAAGCTAGGAAAAAGCAGACATATTCTTCTGGTTCAGCATGAAGGTTTTTTAACATCTTTCTTGGGGCATGGATGAAAGTTGGTAAGGATGATTTGGTTTTGAGTGCTGGAAAAAGGGCTCAAGCTTTAGGTCCACTAACTTTACAACAAGGTCAGGGATAATAAAATAGCAGCTGGAGTACAAAGCAGGATGACCAAGTTCTGTGATGTAAAACGGTTACAACTCCCCAGGATCAAAAAGATTACTGCCAATTCGCAGACACTCAAAACTTGTATTTGCAGATGGAGGAAAGCCAAGGTGAGTGACAACGGAGGAATGAGAGGAAATGAAGGACAAAGCAACTTTGTGCTACAGCTGAAATTATTATTCTGGGTTTTCGCCATGAGGTAGCCCAGCTTTGAGGAATGTGATTATGGATTGTTGAGGATCAGTGTAAATTCACTTCATGGCAGGGACACTTAATCTGCCACTTTCATCTATTTTGTTCAGTTTTTTTTTTTTTAAATGATCAGTGAAGCTGTGCAGTGGTATGGATTTTGGACACAAACGTCCTTGCTGTACTACATTCTCTACACGTTTTGGTAAGTAACAAATGTTCCTGCTTGTAACTTATGTATTTTCCCATCATTTTCTTTGAAGGAATGCTTTTTTCTTATACACCATTCCTTAATATGAGTTTTATTTACATTCAGTTATCCATAATGCAGTTGCCCATAATGCAGGTACGCAAGCTTGTGTGTGGCTTCCTTGGGAAAGGGGCCTTATTCATTACAAATGCCCCTTCTTAGGGATGAACCTCAAAAATTAACGCCTGCTATCACAAGCAGAAGGGAATGGCTCAAAAACACTTTAAAAAGAAGAAATAATAAAATGAGAGTAGAGATCGTATGAATTTTGAAGAAAAAGCCATATATAACAAACCAACAAAAAATCCTACAGGGACTTGACAACCTGGGAGAAAGCTAGGTTTTCAATGACTTTTCAAACATCATCAGGAGTAATTCTGGGAGTTGAAGTCCACATATCTTAAAGTTGCTAAGGCTGAGAAACACTGGTCAATACTGACTTGAGGGCACCCATCAATCAATTAAAAAAAAAAAAAAAAGGATTCTGGCAGTCTAAAATTCTGGATCGCATTGAAAACTGCAATCTATTACAAGAAGCTGAAAGAAGCTGTGGCCATTCTCCATCTCTGTGAGGGGAAGCAGATAGGATTAGAATGGAGTTAAACCTCCACCAGTGGTATAGGTACTACAAATCTAAAGAGTTGTGTCTCTCTACCTTCCTCCCCCCCCTCCACCTCTGTCTTTTTCTTCTTTAAACCTTTAATTGAAACAAAAGGGATCTTTCTTGTTTTAAAATAAATCTTCTTGGTGTAGTAGCTGAGGTGCTGGGTAGAAACTGGGAGACTGGGAGTTCTAGTTCTCCTTTAGGCATGAAAGCTGGCTGGGGGACTTTGGGCCAGTCCCTCTCTCTCAGCCCAACCCACCTCACAGGGTTGTTGTTGTGGGGAAAATAGGAGAGGAGCATTAGGTTTGTGCACTGCTTTCAGTTTAATAATAATAAAAGTGGAATAAAAATCTAATAAATAAAATGTTGGAAGCTTTCAGTCATGGTAACAGAAGAGGGTGAGTCTAGCTATAGATGGTCAAAAAATCAGGTTATTGTACTAGACATCTTTCATATATGAAATGCTGGTATCATTAGAGCTGTGCAGCAGTTGGAAATCTGTCTTCAGAAAATGCTATGAAGTGTCTGGAACCATGAATGTAATACTTCCCTCTTGGCAGTCTGGAGTGGAAACAGGTGACCTAAGTCTATCAGAGCTCTGATGAGTCATATTTATGAAAAGGAAAGTTAAGGCAACAACCCAAGGATTCCAGCAAATAATCTCCTTTCCAGTAAGAAACTTATCTATAGGCAACCTTAACTTTGCAAAACTCTGGTCTTTTCTGAAGAGCCTTAAGCTTAGGATTTTCCTTTTCATTCCCACTGCTAAACTATGCTTGGCATATTTATAAGGATTTTAACTAACTATTTTCCCTTTACAGCTGTGGTTTATATTGTTGGATTATATTGCTGAGGTTATTTTCTATGACTTTTGTTCTTCCTTAGCCCTTTTCTTGTGATTCTACGGCTTTAGCACCATTGGCTCAGTGTTATACTCGGCATCTGTTTGCTGCCCATTTAGACAAAAGTGATGCCAGCATGCATCATATACACACAGAATAACACATACATATGTATGATACTGTATATGTACCATGGAAAATTGGGAAGGAGATAGTGGTGTGGACCCCTTTTTCCCCTTTCCATGTATAAAATATACCTGTGTAGGAAGAGTTATTTAGCCAGTTGAGGCAATACGAGTGCGTAAAAGTTACTTAACAAACTGCAGATTTCATCATTGTATTGTAAATCAGTCTTGCCTGTGAGCCTTTTATCTGTGTTCCTACTTGTAACAATTCAGATGAAGAGGACAGCATGAGTTCCCTAATCTAACACCTGCTAAGAGGAGAGGGAGCTACAGCTGCACACTAGAACCAATGTTTCCCATAAAAATACTCTTAGCAAAGGATCACTTTCCCCACCTTATTGACCAGAGATGGCATCAGACCATGCCCAGATGTCTGCTAGGGACCCTGTTTGAAAATATCCCTAGCAGTAGGTCAACTGACTGAATTGTGACCAGGTGGCTGATGAGATATCCTACTTAGCATCTCCAGGTGCTGTTGTTTTTACTCCCTGTCTCTTAAAAAAACCATTAAAGGGGGCAAAATCCCCTCAGACAGTTTGAACCTTGGCGTAGACCCAGAGTCCTAGGAAGGTGCTCCCCAACTAACTGTTAGCTCCAAGGTGTGTCCACCAGCACTTTGGGGGTTCTTGTTAAGCTGAAGATACACAGATTGGTATACCTTTCTTTCTCTGTATCTCTTAATATTAATTTAATAAATCTTTTTGGCACTTCACCCTGGTCTGAACCTACTGCCTTAGAGTACTAAAGAACCTGTTGTCTCCTGGCCGGCCACCAAGGTGGCAACAGAGATACCTGATAAAGGAGGGGTTGACATCCGTGGCCTATAGTCCACATTTCAGACTCAATATTCCATTTATAGCCCTCAGAGCCAACTGAGGAAGCAGAGATGATGCTTTTAGTCTGTTCTGTGTGCTTTGGGGAATGATGGCTTAAAGAGTGAAATGAGTGCCTGCAGCCTAGCATATTTTTGTATCCTGTAAAAACAACTCTTTTGGGGGAAAGGGCAAGACAGAGATTTTAGGCATCTCCAAGCTTAAAGGCAGCCATTCCTCCTCTTGCCCTTAACCCTTCCAAAATGCAACTTGGGCCAACATTTTCAGCTCCTCCTCCTCAGGGGATCTTGATTTCACCAGCTGTATCTTCTGAACCTCCCATGCAAGTCATAAAAACAAATTGCACTCTCCTGCCAAAACTTCTTGTACCTACCCAGTGCTAACATGTGGGACCTGAGTTGATTGTCTCTCTGCCTGCACACCTGTTTGCTCAAATGCAAGCTTCCTCCTTGAAACTGACTGGTAATTCATGAGACTGCAAGCAAACCAATGCATGAATCAAGAAGCATTGGCTCACTGGGAAACCCATTCAGGAACATGGAATTTATTTATTTATTATTTCAATTTATATAGCCCCCTCCATCTCAAATATATGACTCTGGGTGGCTCACCGAAATGAAAAAAAAAAAAATTAAAAACAAAAACAATTCAAAACCAAAGGTGTAAAAACAATATACTGTAATACAATATTAAAAAACCCAATAAAACCCATATGAATACAGCCAAGGGGCTCAGGAGGGACAGTGAAGGGGGAATAGCTTCTGCTATTCCTACAATATCTGTTTCCTGTGGTAGCCCTCCCACTCATCCATACTCATGTTTCACTCAGAATTCACAAACTGGAAGATCCGAATTAATGCAATTCTGTCAAAATCCACTATTACTCTGCAAACACTGAGAGCCATCTTTCAGTCTTTGAGTGCTAGGCTTCATTCAGCCTTTTGACTGTTTTCATATTGCTGCTATGATAATGATCTTGGCCTGTTTTCAAACACAAATATGCCAAAACATTTTTTTTTCATTCCATCAAAATTCTTCCATACCAAGGAAATTCTAGATTGGTGAGTCTTCCTAATATCAGTGCTTATACCTCATTGATTTGATAGTTCCCAGATAAAGCAGGAAAAAATGCCACCTCCTCTTAAAGTCTCACTCAAATACATGTAAGCAACAGATACAAATGTGGTATAATATCCCTACAGTCTTAAGATATACATATCCAATATTTCTCTGAGCCTCTGATTCGCAAAATATGGTAATGGCTTATATGGGCAATCGTCAGTAGTAAATCTGTCAGATTTTGTTCCATGCTTGAAAATTGCATTTATTTTTAAGCATTAGCTTAATACCTTTAAAAGTTACAGAAATTCCAAACTGGTAATATTGTGCTCAAATATAAAACTGCCAGTATAAAATAATTACTCCACGATGGAACAATAAAGTAGTAAATGAACAGCAGATCCAATAAAATTGCCACAGTTTAAAGCCATTTGTAACAGCTAGAACTTAGAAGCCTTTCTGAACACCTGACATGCTTCTATTGTGGAGCCCTTGCTAGAGATCCACAATATATGAAATAATCAGGATAAATAGAATGAGGTGCAGATTTCTTCAGGGAACATCCAATCAACATTAATTCATGCATCCCAGTCTAATGTGTTTCATGCATTTAGCACAATGAGACAGGAAGAAGCTTTTATTAAACATGATCTTGGGTTGGGCATCATTCTCAAAGTATTGTCTTCTTTTGAAGGAAGAGGGAGGATTCAGTATTAGCAGTGATGGGGAATATGATTAAAAATAACTCTTCTTGTTGAGGAAGGGAAGGAGCAAGTTCTCAGAATGTTTTCCTCCCCATAAATCTCCTCTGAAAATTTAAGCCCAGTTCTCTAAAAAGCAACAGAATGAGAGCACAGAAAAATGTCAGGAATGGCTATTTGCAAGGAGGCATGCAAGATTGCCAGAGGTTCTGTTGTGCTGCCCCATTGTGGTGGGGGTTTTGTTCCTGGGAGGGTTGAGTGAGGAGCAGCGGGAGTGCCTGCCAAGAGTATATTTTCCCAGAGGGTCACCCAAGGTATGAAGGTCATCCCAGCTCTCCAGCTAAAGCAAGCAGGCATCTATACTGGGCAGCAGAGATAGAGGAAGATGTTGGAGGTAGATGATCATTTTAGTGACAAAGGCAAAGACATCAGTTCATACTGTGTTGGAGAAGGCAATCACAAGCCAGTCCTCTATTTTTACCAAGAAAACCACAAGGATAGAAAATACGAAATGATTGATGATATAGTGCTGGATGATGGACCTCTCAGGTCAGATGGCATTCAACATGCTACTGAGGAACAGCTGAGGATCTTTCAGAGTACTAAATGGTGTTTATGACATGGCTAGATTAAAGCCTTTGGGATGTCTTGTTGCTGTTGTTGCCATACAGGAAAAGAAAACCTGAAAAGTGGTAAAGACAGAAATTTATTTTGCAAGCAATGGTATTCCCTGTGATACTCTATGGAAGCAAAAGTTGGACTTTAAGGAAGCAGGACAGGAAGAGTATTCATGCTTTTGAACTTTGGTGTTGGACAGGACTCCTGAGAATACCATGGACAGCCAAGAAAACAAACTGCTGGATCATTGAACAAATTAAACCCAGAGTTCTTGCTTGAGGCACAAATGACCAGGCTCAAATTATCATTCTTTGGACATATTATGTGAAGACCTAGTTCTCTGGAGAAGGCACTAATACTGGGAAAGATGGAAGGAAAGAAAAAGCAACTAGTAGGAAGGTGGATGGCGTCAGTGACAGTGGCAACGGGTATACCATTGATCATCATAGAGAAAATCTATCTATGTGGTTGCTAAGAGTCGATACCAACCTGATGGGACATAAACAATTATTATAGGTTTGTCAAAGGGATATTGTGATAGAAATTTGAATATCCAAGATTATTAATTAAAATAGGATACTTAATCATTTTTCAGGTGTGAAAATAAATTATCAGCAATGTATCTTTATAACTATATTAGGAAGAAAAAGATGAGAATGAGTAAGTGAGGAACATGACCCATATTTAGATAGATAGATAGATAGATAGATAGATAGATAGATAGATAGATAGATAGATAGATAGATAGATAGAACACTTTATTGGCCAAGTATGAAACATACAAGGAATTTGTCTTCGGTACAGAAAAAACTCTCGGTGTTTGCATAGCATCAGAAAATAAGTATAAAAAGTAATAACATTATATACTAAAACTATGCAATCAAAAGAGGAGAATTGGAGGAAGAATAATACTACGGCTATTGACTAACATATATTCATTTTTAAGAGGAAAAGCTATTGTCTAACATATATTCACATGTAACAGAGCATTATCAGTCACTTCTTGGCAATCATATCTTATCATGCAATGCCAATCAGTTTGTCATGCTGCCTTAATTAGGTGTTCAGCAGAGCAATGGCACGAGGGAAAAAATTGTTCCGGTGTCTAGATGTTTTAACATACGGTGCTCTGTAGCACCATCCTGAGGGAAGAAGTTGAAACAAATTATGTCCAGGATGAGAGGGATCTGCAGATATCTTCTCCGCCCTCCTTTTAACCCTCACAGTATACTGATCTTCTATAGAAGGCAGGCGGGTTGCAATTATTCTTTCTGCAGACTTAACTATTGGTTGGAATTTGCATCCATCCTGTTTGGTTGCGGAGTCAAACCAGACAGTTACAGAGCAACAGATAACAGATTCGATAGTCCCTCTATAAAACTGTACCAAAATCTCCTGAGGTAATTTAAACTTCCTAAGCTGACGCAGGAAGAACATCCTTTGTTGTGCCTTTTTGATGATGGTTGTGATGTTAAGCATCCATTTCAGGTCTTGGGAGATGATAGAACCCAAGAACTTGAAGGACTCTACTACTGATACTGGGCTGTCAAGTATAGTAAGGAGAGGAGAATTAGAAGGGTTCTTCCTAAAATCCACAATCATCTCCACAGTTTTGAGTGTATTCAATTCCAGGTTGTTATGACCGCACCACAAGACCAGTTGTTGAACCTCCCATCTGTATGCTGACTCATCTCCATTTCGAATAAGACCAATGACAGTTGTATCATCTGCAAATTTCAGAACTTTAACAAGAGTCTTTTGAGGTGCAGTCATTGGTGTAGAGGGAGAAAAGCAACGGGGAGAGCACACATCCCTGAGGGGCACCTGTACCAATTAACCGGGTACTGGATATAGTTTTGCCTAACCTCATGTGTTGTTTCCTATCTGTTAGAAAGATGATTATCTGGACTTCAGAAGAGATCTGCAGCAAAAGACCAATTGTAGAAGATTTGGCACCAGTAAGATCTTCAGTTCCTAACCCCATTTTTGTATTTTTAGAGTTCCCTTATGGATTTTTGACAAAAGAAAGATGGTTGCTAATGGATTCAATTGCACTATTCAATGCTGCTAACCACAGATCAGCAGCAGATCTTGTTAACTTCTTTGCCATGTAACTGGAATGAATGTGCTTTATCCCTTTATATAACCCAAATCCCTCAAAAATGGTCTGGAAGCTTCAATTAATATAGAATGTGGTGGTGAGAATGTTGGCTTGCCCTATTAAAAAAGATCACATATTTACAGTCTTAAAGTCTTTACTCGCTGCCTGTTTGCTTCTGAATCTAATTCAAAGTGTTGGTGCTATCTTAAAGCTCACATCAGATACAAAAACGTGAAGCAGTGTTTCTATCCATATTGGATAGGCTAGCTGGGAATTCGGAGAATAGTGATCCCACCTGGAGAGCCCTAAGTTGGAGAATGTTGTTTTAGAGTACTGCAGATCTCATTATATTTGGAAACACTGAAGGAAGGAAATTTTTAGAAAATTAAAATTTAGCAAGCGCAAATTACTCATTGCTGTTGGAAGGAAATGTTAACATTCATAATTTCCTATCCATCCTCTAGTGTGGTAACATTTGGCATATGAATCCATGGGTTTGTTAAATGGCATTGTGCCATGTGATTTGTAATGCAAAATGTGGGATATGACCTGATATTTACTAGGTTGGAAATGGTTTCACAGTACTGGCTGCTTCTTGAAAAAGCAACTTTCAGCTGTTGCTCAGAATCCAAGAGTTCACATAACCACTTTAATAATGTTTAAGACAGAAGATCTTCACATATTCCAGCTCTCTTTCTGTAATTGACAAGCTGTTCTTATGGAACAGGGGACTATATTCTAGCTTCTGGCGAGAAGACTGGTGTCAGTAAAGGGAAATGAGATATGTACTGATGAAACTGGACTGGCATTGCCTTTCTGAATGACAGCTTTTTGGGGAAGATGCTGACTGATCTGTAAAATACAGCAACGATAAATAAGCAACCTTTTTCATCCAGTGGCCTCATTTGGCATTTTGGGAGTATGTTACTGTCATTCCCACAAAATGTTTTCCATGGGAATGAGGGTAAGTGAAGATATTTAGTTCGCAGAAGAGGAGATGGACAGGAGATATGAGAGCCGTCTAAAGGGCTGTCATATGTTCTCTGTTACTCTAGAGGGCAGAAGCACAACTAATGGGTTGAATCTACAGCGACCTTCTATTTACATTCAGGAGGGATTTCCTGATAAGAGCTCTCAGCCTCATGAAATGATATCTTCTCTTTCCCTGGATATCTTCAAAGAGAGCCTAGATAATGATCTGTCTGCCATGCTTTAGCAGATACTGCATGGAATAAGAAGTTCAACTAGAGGTCCCTTCCAACTCTATGATTAGACGAATTAAAAATGGCTGCAAGCGGGAAAACAGCCCGCTACAAAGGTCCCATTCAGCAGAAGGCAATGGGGAAGATGACTCTTCTACCCTTTCCAATTTACCTTTTTCTATTTTGCTAGGCAGCTGCATGCTTCCAAAGGTTCTATTGGAACCTGTAGCCCCCTCCCACAATGACCTGTGGCCAGTAGAAGCCACACTGGTCTGTATCAGTGTTTCTCAACCTTGGCAACTTGAAGATGTCTGGACTTCAACTCCCAGAATTCCCCAGCTGGCTGGGTAATTCTGGGAGTTGAAGTCCAGACATCTTCAAGTTGCCAAGGTTGAGAAACACTAATCTATATGTATTGTGATGCCATTGTGCAAATGGTGCTAATGACATTATATGCATAATGTGCTTGATAAGGTCCTGATGCATTCCCAAATGCACCTGGTTGGCCATAGTATAACATGAACGAACATAGCTTTTCTATTTCTAGAAAGGCAGGTAAGTATCAAATAAATTCTCTTAGCTTGAACCTGCTTCCAAATATGTGAATAATGTATTGCTTGTATCTGTCTGCATATTTTCCCAGCCCATTTCATTCAGAATGTCAAAAAGATTAGAAAACACAAAGGTGTATATATATACACACACACACATAGACTTGGAACATTCTTAATAATATTGTGCCCAAAGCTGCGTTCTGGTTTCCCCAAACATTTTCTTCCTTCATTCTTAAAGAAATTTAAAATTATTTTCACATTTTTTAAAGCTTTTTTCACGGTTGCAAGATGTCAAGTGCCTTTTTCCCTTCAGTAGACATTTCTCTATTACATTGGTTACTTCCACTTCCTGGCCCAGTAAAGGTCATGGGCAAATTCTTTTCATGATGTCTTTCCTTCAGATCGGGGAGGTTGCAGATCACCCCCCTCCCCTGGAAGATTACTGTACTGTACAGCAAAAGACAGGATACTTACATATACCTTCTCTTCTCAACTTGTTTGTAACTAAAATAACAGGACTTGGCACATCTGGAAAGTCATGTGGAAAAATATTCTGGACCTGGTATGAGCACTCCACCTCTCTGCTACTTATTAAAACAGCCACCTCTCTCTCTTTTTATTTTAGAATAGAAGCTAAGCTCTTGGAGAAAAGATATGTCTGATTTAAGCAGAGCGGTCCTGTTTAAGCACTTCTGAATAATTGTGAAAGTGTGCAGAACCCTATAAGACCATTGCAAGGGGCCCATATCCCATCCCTGAGTATTTTACTGAACTTGTCGTTTCTTAAAAAATAAAACAAAAGCTTTCCCATTGCACTGAAGGAAAATGGTTGAAAATGTCAGTTTTCACACAGGCACAGCTTAAATCTTGGCTCTCCAGACACTTATACCCTTATTCAGTTATTAGGCTGACTAGTTAGACGGCTTATGGACATGACTTGGCAAAATGAGTTTATTTTGGATGAGGAAGAAGCCAAATACATACAGAATTGTTTATCTCTTTATGTCAGAATCCAGTGGCTATGATGTTGTGAAGCTTTGCCCCTGTCCCATTGTAAATACAGGCATAAAAGGGTTGGGGCTTCTATTATGACCCTATGCCCACTATCCTAACCATTTTGACTATGCCCACTATCGTATCAGTTCTCCCCCCTATTTGGTAGGCACATGTCTGTGTTCTAAACCCAAGAGCTCCTAGTGTTTTTCTTCTGACCTTTCTGGTTTGGTGGATACTTTGCCATTTTCTTGACCAGCTTGATAACAAGCTGTTGACCTACTGGTTCTGTCACACAGGAACCCCCGATGCCTCTCTTCGCAGCTTAAATCCTTAGAGAAAAAAAAATCAGAAGTACTAGATATTAACAATTTGGTATTCTTCTCATATGGGAAAGCCCTACAACTAGCATGCAGCCATCACTTAGAGCATTGTTTCTCAACCTTGGTAGCTTTCAAGCTGCCTGGGGAATTCTGGGAATTGAAGTCCACACATCTGAAAGATGCCAAGGTTGAGAAACACTGACTTAGAGACTTTTGTTTCTCATGTGAAAGAAGGGAAATGTAAAAACCAAATATTCTTAAGCGCTAAGTGCTTAATTAGATCAAGGAAAGACATAGGGGAACTTCGTGTCTGAGACAGTTGTCTGGTAGGAGTTAGCAAATTCGTCTAATCCATTTACAGGATGCTTGAAACTGAGTTACCATCACTTAATTAATTAGACTAACGATTCTGTTGAAGCTTCTGCTATCAAAAGACAGGCACTGATGCAGGAAGGGTCATGTGGATAAATACCAGCATAGGCAAGCTTGTTTAGAGCCAAAACAGATGGGATGAGATGGCCAGGTAAGATCTCTGCCCCCCACCTCCTAGAAAGCAGTTGCAGTAGCTTGCCAGACATAAAAGTATCTCACTGCAGATCTTGCTAGGAGTACATGTGGATTTTTGGCTACTGATGGAATCTTGGTGAGATAGCCAATTGGCACAACATCTTATCAATTAAATTTTCCCTTTAAGAAATCTACATTTATTTATTTGTTATATTCATATCCCACTTTGCATTCAGGAGCTTAAGGCATAACTATAGGGCTCTCTTCTCTCATTTTTCCTCAAAACAACCATCCAGTGAGGTAGGATGGGCTGAGAGAGGGTAACTGGCCCAGAATCATTCAATGGCTGACTTAAACCTGGGTCTTGCTCATGCCAGTCCAACACCTTAACCACTACTTCATACTTTCAAGTGTATGAGGTTCACAGGGAAATTTAATACTTCTCTGTTTTCCTGTAAAAATGACATTTCCTCCAATAACACTTCTTGGAGTGACCATGTGACTATTTTTATTTATTTATTTATATTTCAAATTTGGCCACCGCCCATCTCACTAAGAAGCGACTCTGAGCGGTTTACAGTAAAAACAAGGATAAATATTAATTAAAATACCATTAAAATATAATAAAAACCATATTCATATGTAAATAATATTTTTCAAGGTACTGATGGTAAATAAGGTTATTAACCTACAGGAGCATCTTCAAGGTGCTAGCGACCTCCAGGGTTGGTTGCCCCTCTTCTTGCCCCATGCAAATTGGCAGAGGCAGGTCTTCACCCGTTTCTGGAAGGTTGTGAGAGTAGGGGCCTGCCTCACTTCTGGGGGGAGGGTATTCCATAGGGCGGGAGCAATGGCAAGAAGGGTCTCCTTCTGGGCCCTGCCAGTCAACATTCTTTTGTTGATGGGATCCATAGCATACTCCTTCTGCTTGACTGCGTGGGACGGTTCAATATAATGGGGGTGAGATGGTCCTTCAGGTAACCCGTTCCCATGCCATGTAGGGCTTTAAAGGTGATAACCAACACCTTGAATTGGACCCGGAAGCAGACTGGCACCCAATACAGCTCCCGCAGCACAGGTATAACATGTGCCATCTTTGGGGTACCCAAGATTGCCCGAGTATATTGCACGTACTATGCAAGTACATCAGTCAATGTCAGATCTGCGATGTTCAAATCCCAATGAAGAAAAATCTCGTGCAACCCAGGTTAGGTTCAAAAATGATTTCATTTACTGGAACGTACATGCAACTCTAGGCAAAGCATTGCTAAAATTAAAGCCTGCGCTTTTCCTACTTAACTTTTACCCCTACTTCTCACCCCCCTCTTTCCAGGCACCAATTGTGGTTCTCACAGAGGTGCGACCTTGCACATTGCTAACCTCCGATAACAGCCCATCTCCCTGGCCTTCGATAGTGTACCATTTCCTTCTACTTTCACTTCCCCCTCCTAAAGAATGGCAGAAACAAAGCAAGCAACTACTATATTAATATTTTGATTGCTGAAGGTTCTGACAGTCTTTTTTCCTGGTAAATCATTAGCTGTTTATCTGTAAGTCCATCCCTCCATCCATCCATACCTGCCCAACTACCCCACTCCCCTAAATCAGTGTTTTTTCAAACTTGGCAATTTTAAAGCCAGCATGGCTGGCTGGGGAATTCTGGGAGTTGAAGTCCACACATCTTAAAGTTGCCAAGTTTGAAAAATACTGCCCTAAATGATCCGTAATTTTTATGTATTTTTCAGTTAAAAATCCGGGGGTGGGGGGGACTTCTGGATAGACAGATAAACCAATCAGATTTACCCTAAGCCACTTAGCTCATCACCATGTAAGGGTTATTTGGACTCCCTTAGCAGCCTAAATCCTCCACCCCCTTCTTCCTACACATCACTTACTAAGGCAACACAGTGCTATGGATTCAGTTTCAACAAGGTGCTTCAAAATGTGTGGAGGTGCAAATATAACTTGCCTTCGACTCTTTAAAGCAGCTGTATCTTTTCTCAGAATCACATAGCTATTTTAAAAAATTGCAGGCAGATGGTCTATTTATGCCCCATGCTCTCTGAAGCATATTTTTAGAATCGTTTTCAAAGCATTGCATGTAAGTACATTTAAAATTGTGCCCTTAAATGCAAATGCCTGGGGTGATTTATTATGAAATCATAGTTTAGTTCAGAAATAGGACAGAGAATTGAAGCCCGAGAAACACATTGAAAAGTGGCATAGACTAGACACAGAGCCTTTCACAACTTTCTGGTCCTAAGTGACCATATTGTGTAATCTGTGCCCCCGGACTTCTTAAAGTTTCAAAGGCTGGGAAACTGCTCCTGCAGAGAGAAATGAGAGGTTGCCAAGCTTCAGATGCCAATTAAACCATTAAACAAATATACCAGTGGGCAAGGGCAGTGTACTGGGATCTTGGCCAAGTTGAAGATCTCCTGCAGGGGCTCCCCCTTCAGTCTTCCTAAGCCAGCGTTTCCCAACCAGGCAACTTTAAGACGTATGGACTTCAACTCCCAGAATTTCCCAGCCAGCATATGCTGGCTGGGGAATTCTGGAAGTTGAAGTCCACATGTCTTAAAGTTGCCACAGTTGAGAAACCCTGTCTTAAGCAATTCTCTCCTCTTCCAGCCCCTGTTTCCCAGATGCAGCTCCAAGCACAGACAGCAACACATTGCAAAATGGTGCTTTACATCTTTGGAAGGTTTTCTTGAATGATCCATCCTGGCGCCATATCTACAGTTTCCTGGTAGCAGAGAGAGAGGCAGGAAGCATTCAGCTGGCGCCTTGTATTTGTGTACAAGGAGGGAACAGGGATGGCTGGGATTGCTCCGTAGCCATTCTTTGAAGTTCTCTGCTGCTCAGACAGCAATGGGCAGGAGTCTAACTGAAGCCAGATGCTGCACCAAGAGAAGACGGCTAGTTTTCTAGGGGCTGTTGGACAGGTGGCAGCCAGCCCCAGCTGCAATTAGTGAAAATGAGCAAAAGCTGAAATCGCATCAGGTCATTGCTTCAAGCTTCCGGCATTCAAGAATTAGTCATCATAGAATGGACTTCTTAATGATGGACTTTCTGTTATGGAGCTGCAAAATGGAGCTTAAGCCAGCCATAGTTGCCAGGGGCTTTGGCCTCACCGCTCTCCTATTATACACTTGAGAGCGCAAGCTTGCCAAATTGCCTGCAATGCTATCACTTTCAGGAGCTGTGTGACCAGAAGGAGGTTGCAGTCCCTCTCTCTCTCTCTCTCTCTCTCTTTTGGTTGGGTGGTAGTTTTAGATAATTTCATATAAGATGCACAATCACGTGAGCACAATCAGCTTTATTTGGTCATTGTCATCAGGGGGCTCTCCCTCTGTCACCCTAATCTGTGCTCTGATATTTGGAGATTAGCTAACAAACTAGCTGGCTAGAATCTATACCAGAAATACATACATATTGTATATATGTACAAAGAAAAGGTTGACTTAGCATGTACGTTGCTCCGGGAACAGTTTGATCCATCTCAGAGGACCACAGACCAAGTCTTATTGACTTGTAGGTATCATATCTACCAGAAATTGTTGATCAGTTTGTTTAGTTATTTATTTAACCAATTGATATAGCCGCCCATCTCACCACAAGTGACTCTGGGCGGTGTACAACAAAGGTAAAAACAATCAATAAATACATTAAAAATATAAAAAGTAAAATACAACAGAGAATAAAAGGATGTTCAAAATAAGGGAGCCACCTCACAGTTCCTTAGTGTTAGTTATATGCTTTGCCTATCCCATTCCTCAAAAAAGTCCTGTTAGTGGCAAATTGATATATTCTTTGATTATCACTTTTGTGTGCTCCAAGAAATCCAGATATCACCTGGAAAGGGTTTTCATTGCATTCCAATGGGGATACAGGTAGTCCTCACTTAACAATGGTAATTGGGACTGGAATTTCTGTCACTAACGGATGCGGTCATAAAGCGCAATGTCACATGACCACACCACGTAGCAATGGAAATTCCAGCACTTCTGGTTGCTGTCATTAAGGGAATCACCATGGCTCATTAAGTGAGGATGTCATGTGATCACCATTTGTGACCTCCTGCCATCTTCCCATTGACTTTGCTTGTAGGAAAGCCAGCAAAGAAGGTCACAAATGGTGATCACATGACCGCAAGATGCTGCAACCCACATAAGTACAAGGACTGGTCATAAGTACCATTCATTTTGTGCCATTGTAAGTTTGAATGGTTGCTGAATGAGTGATTGTTAACTGAGGACCACCTGTATAAATAATAGCAAAGCCCCATCAGAAACATTTAAAGGATCTGGGTATGTTTAGCCTACAGAAGAGATGACTGAATTATGATAGCAGTCTTCAAAGATTTGAAGGGTTGTCACATAGAAGAGGGAGCACACGTATTTTCTATTGCTTCAGGGGACAGGAAGAGAAATAGTGGCTTAAGCTGTAAGTAAGTAGGTTCAGATTGGAGGTCAGGAGGAACTTGCTGACTCTATAAACTTTCAACAATGAAATAGGCTGCCTTCACTGGAGATCTTCAAACAGAGGCTGGAGAGTCATCCGTCAGAGATGCTGTAGTGCATCTTCCCCCGAGCAGGTGGTTGGACTCGAAGACGTTTATGGTCCTTTCCAACTTTATGATTCTAAAGTTGGCATGGACTTCCACAGAGCCCTGTCAATCAGTGTTCCTGAAGCTAGTTTTCCAAGCTGTTTGGAATTACAGCCCCCGACATGCAGGGTGGCAATTGAGTAAATTTGACACATCTGGAATGTACCTCAAACCAATAAACAAACTTCACAATTCTTCTGTTTGGCCTTAGCAATGCCATTCTTTACTCACATCATCCTTACTCCATTTATACCCAGTCAAGCCAACTGAGCCATGGAGAACTCAGAAATGTCCATGTTCCATCTCCTAAAATACATGGATTCCCTGCTGCTTCCAGATCCCTGGAATGCAATGTTCTTTGCTCAAATGTGTGATAGCAATATGAATTGGCAAAGGTTTTAATTACAATTTTATTTTATTTTTTGTATAGCTTGTACTGCAGTGTGTGGGATGCTCTTGCACTTGCTCGCTCGCTTCTCTTTTCTTTTCTAACCCCAGTGAAGCATTTGTGCCAGCTATAGTGAAAAACAAAATGCGTCCTTTTAGATAATCTGTTAAATGAGGAAAGAATGTAAAAAGAACCTTAGAAACAAGCCCTAATTGTCATTGGGCTAATGAGCAAAAACCTGGAGAAAAAGAAAAGAAACCACTAGCACCAAAAGCATTTGGTTAGCTCTTTATTACAGTCCCAGGTGGATGTGAAGGAATGGGGCTGGCAGGTGTAAGAAGCTTATTCTGCATGGACTGTACAAACTCAGCTACTGGTAGAATTCCAGCCGACAATATCCCAAATGTCTTACTGGGTAGAAGGCTGCATTTTGAGTTCTTTGATTACGCCAAATAGAAGGTGGGGAAGGAGGAAAAAGGCAAATTCTGGACAAGGGAACCTCAGTAAACCAATAGTGCAGCCTACTGGTAAGAAAAGGAAAACCCAGACAGTGTCCTTCAATCTATCTCAACCAGTGTTTCTCAACCTTAGCCATTTTATGATGTGTGGACTTCAACTCCCAGAATTCCCCAGCCAACCATGCTGGATGGGGAATTCTGGGAATTGAAGTCCACACATCATAAAATGGCCAAGGTTGAGAAATGCTGATCTAAACAATGTTCACTCAGATTTAATGAGCTCTGAAATCTCAACCTATGAATTTGCAAACATCGTGCCAATTCTTCTATCTGAAGTATACTCTGTTAGCAATTTAGAACTAGGCTACAGGTACTGATTGCACTTGGTTGACCTAATTTTGCTTATGTGTTTGATTTATATTATATTTTTCCTCCAGGGAGTTCAAAGAAGCACACATAGGACTCCGAGTTCCAATTTTTCATTACAACAACAACACTGTGGGAAAGTGGGCTGAATGACAGTGATTTGGGCCAAACCACCCAGTAAGCTTCTGAAGAATGAATGA
Source organism: Python bivittatus (assembly GCF_059951505.1). NCBI lineage: Eukaryota > Metazoa > Chordata > Lepidosauria > Squamata > Pythonidae > Python > Python bivittatus. Next base: position 12,160,439 of record NW_028277087.1, read on the forward strand.
AGGCTGGGCTTGAATTGAGATCTTCTGGTTCCTAATTTAACATCATAACTGCTCTTGTGTACAATCTGAGAGAGATAACTGTCAATAAATAAAACTTAATAGAGTAAGTGAAAAAAGAAATTTGGAAAGTTCTATCTTCTCAAAGGGCAAGCCCAGTTTAAGTTCACCCAACCCCACCAGCAATTTTGGCTTCCTAAGTGAATTATGGGTAGCTTTCCCAACTTCAGAGGCTGCAACTCACTAGGTGAATGGGATCACCAGATGGTAGTAAGACTACAAGAAGTGATAAAAATACATTTTTCAAGCTATTGTTTTGCTTTGTTTTTTCCTTAGATTTTTAAGGATGGAAATAGAATTAAAAGAGAATTGTGGTGCCCCCCCACACACAAATGGGCTTCAACAAGGGGGGGGGCACATCCTGTAGTTTGTCTTAAATCATGGAATTAGATGGGACCACCTAATCCAGCCATCACTGATAAAAGTTGTGAAGTCTAGACCTACCTGTTGCAAGTAACACAGCATACATAGGTTCTGGAGCTCCATATAATGTCAGGCCGTTCATGAGACTGCAGTGATGTAATTTGCAGAAATTGAGTTTTCATATTGAGGGCCCTGAGTGTGTTTAAGGGCCCCATTTCTTGGCTATATTAACATCTATGGCAATAGTTTTACTCGGCAATCATATGTATTTATTTGTATTATTTTAATTGTTTTATGTTTTTATGATTGTACACCACCCTTTGTTGAGATGGGCAGCTATAGAAATCAAATAAATAAATAAATATGTTTGAGATTTTAAAAGTAATCTTCAACAAACTTTACAGCTGATTTTATATATACTATGCAGACATAGTATAATCAAAGGACACTGAAACCCGTAAGGGTCATCTTTTACTAAATATTACAACATAGTGATTTAAGATCTACATGTAAGAAGACTTTTTGCTTTCCTAGACTTTCCTCATTGCTAATTACTTTTTAAAAGATAAAATTAAAGTTAATGGTTTTAATATTGGATAACTTGGAGCATTTGTCTCTCTTGGGCCTTTTCATTCTGGACTCATTTACTTCCGGCTTTGACCATCCCCGTTGCTCCCTTAGCCTAACAACCATAACTCTCAATTCAAAGTTCTCAAGGAGTGCTAAGGAACAGAGATCTTCATCTGGCCGGGAGCTGTGGGTACAATACTAATTCCTAACATTTGAGATGCTTTGAGGGTGCTGTTAGTGATCTTTCTGGTAATTAGAAAGGAGTTTGATAAGGTCCATTTCACCTTAGTTACAAGTATCAAGGGATAGCACACATACTTGGAGTTCAAATTAGTGAAGCATATATAGGTCTTGGAGCTCCATATACTGTCAGGCCTGGTCTTCAGAACTGGTTGCACCTTTCCATCCATGAGAGTGGAGTGATATAATTCTCAGTAAAACACATGGGAGAGGACATCTGTTATCCCCAAACCTAGAAAAGCACTGAACATTGGGAAGGCCCATATTACAGTTAAATGCTTGAATGATTTTGGAAATAATGTGACCTTCATGCTTGAAGACCAAACCTATTTGTAGCAGATGGGAAAGACTGTAGGGCTCAGTAAATGATCTAAAGATTAACTTTGTTGGGACCATGGATTGGATCTGGTCTATACCATACATAACAAAATTGTCTGTCAATGCCACTTTTGCCAATGAGAAACTTATAAAAAAATCCTAGTAATTTCAACTAGGGGCAGGAAATTTTTGGGACCAACTACTTTTGAGACCTGCTATGGCATGCAGAGTTACTCAGTGCGTTCCCATCCAGACTTGTTTGTTGATAATCCACTTCATTGAATGTTTGAAGGCAGCAAAATGAATCAGGAAATCATGATGCAGAGAGGTAAAATATTCATTAATCCTATGATCAATAGTACCAACTGTATGGCTGGTCAGGTAGAATTAATTTAACTTCCCTGGGAATTGACTGAATCAATTAATGCTTTTTGGATGTTTTCACAACATATTACTTTCTCTTAATGCAGTTAAATGTAGAATGAGAGTGCAAAATGTACACACATGACAAATACTTGGGAAAATACTCTATGGATATTAGGAAAATCCAAAGAAAAGATGTGTATATAAAAGAAATGCTCATGAGAAGGGGTTTTTTCTTCTGAAATTTTTGAATTTCAGAAAACTAGAAAAATTAAGTGAAACTGAATTTGCCCATCTCTGTTTCTATATAGCCTCACTTAGGATTCATAGAAAGTGTTACTGCAGGGTGTTAATTATTGCACTGCACAGTTAATCAAACTGTACTGCATGAGTCCCACTTCTCTGCTGCTCAGGGTGTCTACTTGAGTACAAGTGTAATCTTGGGGATTGAGCTATAGCAACGTCTAATACTGCGGATACAAAATTTCTGAAGAATGCTGTTTTGTTGAATGCAACAAAATCCATAAGAAAGGTTCTCACAGTTTGGAGAAGAAGTAAGTGTTCATCGTTCTACATCGGTATTTTTCAAACTTGGCAACTTTAAGCTATGAGGACTTTAACGCCCAGAATTCCCTGGCCAACATGCTTAAAGTTGCCAAGTTTAAGAAAAGCACTGCTCTAAACAAAGTAATCTTATCTTTGAACTCCAACGTTTTATGCCATGGACAGCTGCCTTAGGAATGAAGACTACCTGCAATTTCGTCAAGCATCACAAGGTTTTGGCATAATATTTATCCAAAGTCCAGCTATGCATTCATTTCCAAGTTTAATCCCACATCACCTGTATGGCTCTCAAGAATTATGACAACACAACAATCTCAGTAAGATGCACATTGCAATCCTGCCGCTAACCATTATTACTTTAACCCTTTCATTTTGGCTTTGACCTTTAACAGAGCTTACCAAAGAGTGTTGAGACTTACATCTGGCAGGTTTACTGAACATCCCATAATAGGAGGCATTAAGTGATCCATTGGGCCCTCTTCCAGTTTTCTGCCTTTTCACACTGCTATTTCTGCTGCAGCTGTCTTTAAAGATCTGAATATATCGCTTCATTTAATCTTCGAAACACAAAATGGAGTGAAAAAACAAAAAGGAGGGTTCCCTTTGGCTAGAAGTCAATGTTTTCTCTGCCAACATTTGGATTTATTCCTTATTTAAAGTGATAACAATTTATAAAAAGGAGGGGAAACCCCCTACTTCTTCTAGATTCAACATTTTTACAAGCAGATGCAACTGGGGGATGCATCCTATCCATCCATCCACCCAGAAGAGATGGACTCAAAACGATCAGAGGAGGAAATCAGTTGCTACCCATCAAGGAATTTTGACAGCTGTTCCTTCCTCCAGGGCATACAGCACAGTGAGGAAGATTCATACACCAATAGCTCCCTTGCCCATCACTGTACTATCTGGATATCTCCCAGGAGAGAAGATATAAAAATCACAATTGGACATTACTTAGGTTGTCCTGCATTATTTCCCTTAGGGCTATGATTTTTATTTCCTGATTTATTTGTTCTTTCCCATCTCTTCTCCTCTATCCTTTAACTTTCTCAACCTACTTCTGCTTAAAACAGTACCTGTAATGCTCTTCCTCCCACACACTTAATGAGCTACTTGGGAACACAGAGCTGGAGGGAATAAAAAAGTCCATCTTGCACCCAAAGCCAGAACTTACTCTAATGCACTACTCAAATTCCAGAATAGTAAAATTAAAAAAAAAAAAATCCTCACTTAAACCTACATATCTCAGGCAAAGGTGAACTGGAATATAATTTATCTTTAAGCAGATTTATACTAAATTGAAAAAAATTGCATTAAAACTCTATTTGTATGATATCCTTTTGGCAAATAACAGCCTACTTCTTGGCATTTGTCTGCAAAGAAGTCCCCTTTAAATATTAAAGTAATTCCTATTTTAACTACATTTTACTGGTAGAGGGTCCACTAGGGTCAAGAGCTGGAGTGTAAATCTTTTTTTTCAAATGTACATAATTCTATTGAAGTCCTATGTGTCCTTTCCTCTTTGGTGGAATAAGGAATACACTGATGCTAAATTTTTTGCTAACTATTCCCTATGGACGCCTTCTTCATTCATGATGTTTTTGTTGGATGTTTGTGCTACATCTACACTGTCCAGAGGTCCTAGTCCCCACTGGAGCTAAGATCATGGGGTTTGAGAATTCTGAGAACTGCAGTCTCATATGGGTAGGCATAAGATTGGACCAGGGTATCACAAGGCTTTGTGGGAAAAGACAAACTTTCCAAAGGACAGAAGGACTATGCCAACTTCCATCATCATCTTGATTTAATAAAGTGAACAGGAAAGTTTCAGAATTGGATACCCTAAGCCAGTGTGGTCCAAACTTGGCCACTTTAAGATGAGTGGACTTCAACTCCCAGAATTCCCCAGCCCCATGCTGGCTGGGGAATTCTGGGAGTTGAAGTCCACTCATCTTAAAGTGGCCAAGTTTGGACAACACTGCCCTAAGCAAATGTTATTTGTGCAAGAACTACTGAGTATGTCTCCATGTAGTCAACTAAGTCACCACAGTTTTGCAGTGAAGAATCTTCTGGAATGTCTTAGGGTTGGGTAGAACATTTCTCCTGCATTTTTCCCTACTAGTTGTCACTCAATTTGATGGTATTTGTGTACTTATTGAGTTACAGTGTTGCCAAGGGTTGTGTTATGTGAATGTGCTGACTTCATTGTACAATTATCTTTTCCGTGGTCTGCAGCATCCCTGCAGCTTCCCTCATTTCATTATATTCCAAGGGAAGACACAGTAATGTAATTCCTTCTATGATACTTTTCAATAACAGTGCTACTATCATCACTAAAAGGGAAGTTCTACCCATGAGGAACTGTTGTAAAAAGTCTTTCTCCTAGAGGAGTGCTTCTCAACCTCAGCAATTTTAAGATGTGTGGACTTCAGCTGGCTGGCTGGGGAATTTTGGGAGTTGAAGTCCACACATCTTAAAGTTGCTGAGGTTGAGAAATGTTGCCCTAGATAAATCCTCTAATTTCTTCCCACAAATTTACTGGAAAATGTCAAAGGACCATTTATACCCAACTGAAGATGTGTTTCACCCTGGCAAGCCATTGGCTCCTCCTGGAGAAGAAAGAAGAGAAGATTTCTACTTTCACTTGCATCAGCTAGCTAGCAGGACACAGTAAGAACTAAATTGGCACCAGAGTGATTTAAAGTATCTTCTCAGCCACCCCTTTCCTGCTTTTTTCTTTTATCAGTTGAAGAGCTGCCAGGTCTGGCCTTGAAAAAGTTGAAGGAAGAGGAGGAGATTCAGTTCTTATCACCATCTTCTTGGATTCAGATGAGGCTCTGCTAAAGTATTTGTTCTCATCCAGCTATTGACTGTCTCCCTAGCAGAGTTGTATCTGGGGAAGGCAGATGTGGGTGCCAGTGCCCCAATAGCAACGCCTAATTACTCCTTAGGGAAAGCCACTGGGGAAGCTGAGAGGGTGCAAGGGCCACCCTCTTTTTTTCTCTTTTCTAGAGAAGTAAGTGTGGTGAGTTGAATTCAGCTTGACCTGCTTTGCTCTTGTTTGTTTTTCATTCTGAACACAGTAAAAACTATTGTGCAACAGTTGAGGGTATCTGAGGGTAACTCTGATTGAATATATCTACGAAGGGGAGGGTAATGTGGTGGATTGCACCAGAGAGCAAGGCTATCAGGAAGGAGGGGGTGCATTCCAGGAAGGGAAAGGAGACAAAAGACAACAATGTCTGCAGGGGGAGCAGGGGAAGCATAAGAAGCTCAGGATAACCACTCCCTAGAATCTCCCAGGGTATATCCACTAATTGCAGGAATATAGATTGAGTCTGGCAAGATTCTGTCTATATAGTCCATTCCATATAGACAGAATCTCTCCATTCCTAGTCTACCATCTTAACTACTACAACATAAAGGCTGTCCAGTGTACAATTCCTTGATGCCCTAAGAAAAGGAGGAGGTACCTTTCATAACAACCAGATATCCACCAAATGCTTTAAAAGAGATGCAGGATGCAACATTTACTGCAGAGGGAGAAACGTCTGCCTTCTCTGGATTCCCTTGATTCTCTCAGCAGCTGATAGCCAGAATAACAGTGATGAGCTCATCCATTTTGAGTGAAACAGAAGATTCCTTATGAATATTTATTCTAGTCAATATTAATTAATAGTTGAAAAGCTCCCACTTCATAGAACATTATAGCAGCTGAACTGAGTAGCATCTACTCTGGTTTACCTCTTTCTCACTCCTCTCTTTTAATACAATTTCAAGGCAGCAGAACAAACCCTGAGTTTATGAATTTTAAACAGTTTATATGCCTGGAACAATCTGATTGTGGAGGACTATATTCACATGTGCGGTGGGTGGGGGGGGAAAAGGGGGGGGGAACACCCTAAAGGAGACTTACCCATGAATCTTTACCAGAAAAATACATTTACTGAAGTATTTCTCCATGCACATCTCCTTTACCACTCCTTATCCCTTGATGCTGCCTCTGAAAATTATGTGCATGTTAATTGTGTGTTGCTGTCACAATCTCATATTTCTCAAAACTTCTTTTAACTTCAGAACATTTTCTGACTAAAGCAGAAGACAGGGATTTCAGTGAGAGTGAGGAGGTGCATTTTGCAGATATGGAAAAGCTAAAGGGATTAGGGGGCTGGATTATTTGATTTAGCACTTTGTTCCCAAATCTAGAGCCTTCCAGGAACACTGGGATTATGCATCCTAGAACTGTGAGCCAGCCATGTAGAGTTTTATGTTAGAATAAGTGTCGTTCAGTGTTTTTCAAACTTGGCAACTTTAAGATGTGTGGATTTCAACTCCCAGAATTCCCCAACCAGCATGATGGCTGGGGAATTCTGGAAGGTGAAGTCCACGCATCTTAAAATTGCCAAGGTTGAAAAACACTGGTCTAGTTGAACTTAATGGGTCTTACTCTGGGATAGATATATATGGAATGGGAGAGAGAATAAGAGAATCATACAGAAAGCATGGGTAGAAAGAGGAAGTTTTCTCCTTTTATTACAATTTCAAAGTGGGGTGTGGCAGATATTTATCAAGCTTGTTATTCCCTGATAAAGAAGTAAATACCCACATTGGAGGTTTGGTTGGTGAACATGATAGAACTAGCAGAGATGGCAAATTAACTTGTTTGATTAGAGAAAGATCAATAACTAGATTTATTAGTGACTAGAAACCCCTTATGGACTTTTTGCTGAAAAAAAGAGAAAAATGAACTTGTGATTTATGGGTTTGAAGATTAGAAAGGGTAGTTTATGGAAAGAACGAAATTATGATGTAACTTTAGAGAGGGAAGGTAAAATATAAATATAACTATACCTGCTGTCAAGAAGATCGTAAGGCTCTCTTCTCTTCTCTTCTCTTCTCTTCTCTTCTCTTCTCTTCTCTTCTCTTCTCTTCTAATCTATTCTATTCTATTCTATTCTATTCTATTCTATTCTATTCTATTCTCCCTTCCCTTCCCTTCCCTTCCCTTCCCTTCCCTTCCCTTCCCTTCCCTTCCCTTCCCTTCCCTTCTTTTTTTATATTTCTTCTTCACTTTCTTATTCTTTTCGTTTATTCTTCCTTAATTCAAAATTTGTATTGTTTTTAATTCTGTTGAAAAACTTCTTCAATAATTTTTTTTTTAAAATTGACCCTAAGGATGAAATGGGATGATTATGAAATGTACCAATGACACTAAGCTAGGTATATCAATCAATTATTATGGTCACAGACCAGAATTACAAATAAAATACAAGTTTGTACAAATACAAATAAAAATGTATTAAAATGAAATAAAACAAAACGTGATAATATTAATGGTGGGAATCATCAGTGGGCAATCAAAGTCTGCCTAATTTTACAGACAGTATAACAAAATTTAGCTACGTTCAAAGAAACTGAATCATACTGATCAGATAGCGGCAACTGTACATAAAAAAGATCAGAATTTCCCGGATATTTTATCAAATAGGGAGTTATAAAATAGGTCCGTGAGTCCTTATAGAAGGTACAGTATAGCAGGACATGAGCGGTAGTTTCAATAGCCCCTTGTCCACAGGGGCACAATCTCAGCTCATATGGAAATTTTTTGAATCGCCCCTCGAAAACTGCTGTGGGAAGAGCATTGCAATGTTCTAGAGTTAATGCCCTTTGGAATTTAGAGACAGTTATATAATGCAGGTATCTCACTGGTTTATAAAAATGGGCTTGACTGCTCAGGAAAACATTCTTAGGCACAGCCGACTGGTCCTGTTGGACTTCCAGATCTTTGATAGGTTGTTTAAATGCACTGAGTGCCTGCTCATAGACCATTATTAGGAACGCCTCCCTGGAGAAGCCAAGATGTTGCAATTTTTGTGAAACAGTTCTGAACCATACTGATTTATAACTGTCCTAATAAGGAAAGAACAACGTGCTATAATATAGGTCCATACACCTGTTTCAACTTTAGGCAACCCTGCCTCCTTCCTTCTAAGCTAGGTATATTGATTAACATACTAGAAGACAAAATTATATTCGAAACTCACTCTGACAAACTGGAACATTAGGCCAAATCCAACAGGATGTTAATAATATAATAGGCTATGAGGTTGAGATTATGAAGTCCAATCCTCTTCCCGCTATAGGAATCCACTACTGCACCACCCCCTATCTGATAGCAAACCAGCATCTGTTCAAATTCCTCCAGTAAAGGGATTCACCACCTCCTGAGTCAGTCTGTTCCATTGTTGAACAGCTCTTACAGCTAAGACATTTTTCTGATGACCACTGAAATCTTTTGCTGCTGCTGTAATTCATATGAAAGATGTAATTCACATATGACTGTTTGTGATCCAATGGACATCATTTTGTCAGGATTGTCTGTCAGTAACTTCTCTGAGCAATTGTAAGCTCATAGTTGTGTCATCAATGACTGTTTCTGGCCACCTTGCCTTCTCTTGGCCTCTTTTTCAAGTGCTTTCAATTCTTCCAGGCATCAGGATCTTCTCAAATGACTTTACCCTTCACATTACATTTAAAAAATATTTAAGTTTCCATTTCATTTTTAATGCTTCCAGTGAGCCGTCTGATTTTACTTCATCTGTTGCTGAACAATGTATCCCTCTTGCAGTCCAAGGTATTAGCAATTTTCTTTAGCACCACAATTGAAATTCATCTTGGGTTTGTTGTTGTTCTACCCTTTTGATGGCCCACCTTTGGTTACTTTGTTGTAACTGAGACATTTTTGTGTCTTAGTATTTTGTCTAGATCTGTCATAGTCTTTTTTCAAAGTAGCAGATGATTCTTTACTTCATGACTTCAGTCACCATTCATGTGAAGGTTTGAGCTCAGGAAGGTAAAGTTTGTTACTACTTCCACTTCTTCTCTGCCTATTTGGGCTGGGGTTGCTATTTGACATAATCTTAGGGATTTTACTTGAATATAAAGCAGTAGACCAGCTTTTGCACTCTTCTCTTTTACCTTCAGCAAGACATTCCTTAAGTCTTGCTTAAAGCCACTGAAATAGTATCATCAGTACATCTGAGGTTGTTGATGTTTTCCCCCAGCAATTTTAATTTTAATTTTAATTTCCATTTCTATTTCTTCTAGTCCGTCTAAATTCTAGTTTGTGTTTCTCCTAGACCAGCTGAAATCTACCTCCTTGTAATTTAAACCTATTGCCCCTTGGCCTATCAGGTTGATTCTGGTAACCTTAATTTAAGATCACAAAAAGAACAATGATGGATGAAACCAGCAGAGAAACCAACCTGCAGCCTGGCTTCCTGTTTCCCATAGTACCCATTCAGGCACTAGCATGTCAACCGAACCCAAAAAACCTTAAGTAATGGAAACAGTTTCAATAGAAACCTCTTACAGTAGAGGTATGATGCAGAATATAAGATGTGCACTGTATTTCCTAAGTTGGGGGTAGGAAAAGCAAGCCTTTTCTTTACATACTTAAGAAACATGAAACGAACTTTCTTAGCTCCACCCAGTTGCTAGGCCATATGAATGCAGTGCTCCTATTTAAGGAGTAAAAAATGGATTCTTCATATATTCTTGGTTAGGAGCAATTTGCATGGAGATCAAAAATGTCAATATGATGGCCATGACTGTGCGGTTAAAGACCTACTCCATTTTTATGTTGTGTCAGACACAACAAACATCCAAAGGGATGGGGCTTCAATGACACGGTCATGTCTGCCATCTTGACTTGTTGAGCCCTCCATCAAGGATATCCTGGGATTATTTCTATGACTGTTGTGTTGAATTAGGGTGTGCAATCACTTTTATTTTAACAAACAGTTTCTCATCTTGAACAGTTACCTGGCAAATAATTGTCTTCATATTTAGCTAGTGAGGATGGCAAGAATTTTTATTTAGTTTGTATTTTGATATGAAGGCATCAGATTATGATGAGATGGGTTGAGATTTGTTTGACCAATGGTATTTGAATCCTAGAGAAAAAACTTACTAGACATAGCTGTCCCTAAATTAATGTCTAGGATAGTGAAACATTGTGCAAAACGAAACAACCAAATTGAACTGTGAAAGGTTGCAAGACAGACAGTGCAAACTCTTTGAAAATGGATGTGGCAATAAGAGTGGAGAATTTATTTGGCTCAAGCCTCTGCTTCTCATTCACTTGCCTCCTTCACTTTTCAGGCCAGCAAATTGCCTGATCCATACTGTGAAGTAGAAATCAATTTTTAAAAATTACAGGAAATTATACTCAATTCTCTTTTTTCAAAAGAACAGAAAATGCTATTGAATATGACACTTCTAATTATATGATGCAAATTAACTTCTGCTAGGTGCTCAGAAGCTACTCACAGATTTGTTTACTAAAGAAGTCATCAGTTATTGCATTCAGCCCCCATTCATGTCTTTTAAAGCAACCAACCCAGCTGTGTCCGTTTATGGAACATAAGAAAACAGAAAGGTTCTTTTAGTATAGACATAACCAAGAAGGTGGCAGTACCTAGCTAACCTTGACTAGTCTTGAAAAAGCTAAGCAGAGTTGGACCTGGTTAGTATTTTGATGGGAGGCTATCAATAAATTCTTAGACTTTAGAGTAGATTGGGATGCCCCTCCTTCCCAAAAACTCACAGCAAAACACTTCTGTGTTGTTATCAAGAAAGTGAGATGGATCAGTCCTTGTAACTGAGTTGAATTTGATTTGAGATTGCCTTGTCTTGACTTTTAATGTAGCTCTAGATCTTATAATTGTAATATAGATAAATAAAGGTATAAAAGAACTTGGAGGTCATTCATTTCAATCCCATCTTTAATGCAGAATCCATAAGGCAATATATTGTTATAGTATTGCCAATGGCTATCCACCTTCTATTTAAATACTACAAGTGTGGGAGAATCTACCACCTCCTGGGGCAATGTATCTTACATCAAACAGCTCTTACATAAAAGGAGACAGTACATCATGCTAAGAACAGTTCTGTAACTATTCACCTGTTCTAATCTTGCCCTCTAAAGCAGCAAAGAAAAAAATCTGCTTGATCTTCAGATTCCAGAGTGTAACTGCCTCCAGACCAGGAACATGGACTATTTTGTCTGGATAAACTCTCTGTTAATTATCAAAGCATCAAAGTGATAGTATTTTACCAATTTCTCTCCTCCCAAACAATTACACTTGCTCCATTCCTGGGGTTAGCACATGGCTATTAGATGTCAGTGGACCTCTTTTCCCTTTCTATGCATTAGCCAATGCCGCCTCCCTTAAAGCAGTTCAGATCAGTGGACAATCACTATATTATAGGGCAGTGAATTCCACAAATCATCATGTGGTCAGTCCTCAATTTATCCCATGCCACAGTTACATCATCACAATTCTGAGCTCATCTTATTTTTTTTGGGGGGGGGGGAGGCATTTGATCCTTATTTCCCATTGATGTGGTTTTTTATTTTTTTGTTCTGGTATGTATATTCCTTCCTGATTGTAAGCATGCCTGTGTATATCTATCTGAATGTGTATGCATATTCATTTATTTATTCTTACTGCCCACAAGCAGCAGTTGGGCTCCAGTATTTTAAAGCAGAAAACCCTGAAATAGGTAAGTAGGTACTCCTTGCTGCTTTCATAGACTGGGGGTACACATGGATAAGCATACAAGCATATAACCTGATGGCTATAGGATTACAAAGCACATACATATGTATAAGGAGCCAAGGATATGACCTTGGGGGAAATATTCAGAAACCATTACAAAAACAAAATGTTTAGAAGCCTGTCTGCCTCCTCCCTGACTCCCTGGGATATAAAAGGGGAGGTAAGTGAAAACCCAATTAGACTTGCAAGATTCTGTGCATATAGCCTGTCTCAATAAAGCTTAGTTTTATCTTCCTGTGGAATCTGTTTCCTGATCTGGACAACCTCGGAGAGGTGACCGTATATGAATCCTGAATTTTATTCAAAGAACATTATGATCCTTTTTTAATCTTGACCAGCAAATGAAAAACATGATTTCTTATTAATGTTTTTCTTTAATGCTCCACAGATTTTTCTTGCACTTTGTCACAAATGTCCCTGCTTGGAAACAGAGCTTGTGATTTGAGGCTGACCACTCGCTATGGTAACCTGTGTGTCTTCACCTTTTTCTTGCTGTAGGCAGCTGAGCTGTTAATGAGATCTTTGCAATTGGAACATTTTGGCTGGGGCTGGTGCTTTTAGGATAGAACTGCAAAGTGAACTTTTGCCACCTTTCAATTACAGAATGACAAAGACTGCCAAGAAAAGCTCTTGGTGCCTGTATCTTGTGGCCTGACAATCAGCTGTCTTTTGAACCAAAAGCCAGGAGATATAGGATTTATATTTGTTATTGGGGCTACCCTTGAAGAGCATCTGGAAACTACAGCTGGTTCAGAATGCAGCCACGTGGGCTATTTTTGGAGCCCAAGAAGGGCCCATGTAACACCATTGCTCCGCGAGCTGCACTGGGTACCAGTTTGCTTCTGAGTCCAATTCAAAGTGTTGGTTATCACCTTTAAAGCCCTACATGGCATGGGACCAGGTTACCTAAGGGACCACTTCTCCCCCATGACTTCAACACGTCCCACCAGATCACACAGAGAGGGCATGCTTCGGACCCCCTCGGTAAAAGAACTCTGATTAGCGGGGTCCAGAAGGTGGGCCTTCTCTGCAGTAGCCCCCACCCTTTGGAACATTCTGCGTCCGGAGGTGTGATTGGCCCCCTCACTCCTGGCCTTCCAAAGGGCCTTGAAGACCTGGTTCTGCCACTTGGCCTGGGGTGGGGAGGGAATACTTCAAGCATGGGGATGGCTAGCCCCATAGAGGCCTGCTGTCTTCAGCCCCAGATTCTTCATCTTCTTGGATTCTCCTTTTCTTCTTTTTTAGTAATGTTTTTAAATTTTGATGTTTTATGTATTTGTATGTATTTATGGTTTTAATGTTTTGTGTGAATCACCCAGAGTCCCCCATTGGGGGGAGATGGGTGGGGGAGAAATTTAATAAATCATCATCATCATCATCATCATCATCATCATCATCATCATCATCATCATCATCGTGGGGCAAGAGATCCTGCATTTTAGCGGTCAGCAGCACGGCCTTTGCTGGAGCCCTGATGATGGGGATGCTCCTCAATGCAAAATGCAATCCACAGGAATCCATTAAAAATGCCGAAATCTTGAGAGATTGCCAACTGTTGTATGATTGCCATGTTCTTGCATGAGATCCCACAAGAGAGAGAGCAACGGGGATGTGCACCAACATGCAAGATGAGGCAACAGTACTTGCTCACTGAAAATAACCTTGTTGTATTTTCATGAAAGCAAGTCTACTGGCCACATCTACTTAGGAACTACAGTCAGTACTTTCAGACCGAGCCCTGAAAACCCAAACATTTATTTTATTTATTTTATTTTATTTTATTTTATTTTATTTTATTTTTCTAATTTATATATGCCACCCATCTCACTATATAAGTGGCCCTAGGTGGCAATATTCCAGCTATCTTACCAGTAGTGATAACAGCATGTGTTGTTTAAATTATTCCCTTCACTCTGTCAGAAAAAAAGCTATTTAAATATTATATTGTATAATAATTCACCAAACTAACAAAAGGAAGGAGGCGATAGATCTAGATTTTTCCCCCTTCTTTTAAAAAAGAAACATTTTGCTTTCCTATGCAAAATCTTTAGAAATAGAGACTGTTTTCTCCTTTCAAAACAAATATCATTCTACAGTTTTGATTATGATTTGTTTGAAATCTTCAGCTGATTTATTTGATATTTGGAAAAGGTTACAACGCCCTAAGGGGGTTCTTTGTTCCAAAGAGATTAAATGGATGAGTTCTTGTGCTCCATTATGGTAGAACTCTAAAAAGGGATCACATTCTCTAAGAAGCTTTAATTAATGAGCAAAATCTTCCTGCAGGCTTCCCTAACATTAAGGCTGTGTTCCCTTAATGTGTGTAACTGGATCAAAATCCTGTGGGTGCGTTGGCAAGACAATGCTAAGCTTGGTAAGTGCTTAATTTCATTAGATTGTGTGGGATTGGGGAAAATGACTATGGGTGATTTCCAGTTTAGTTTGCATCCAGCACAGTTCCAGTCAATCCTTATGTATGGATCAAAGCAGGAACACATGCCACTCAGTTCAACTAGCAAAAATACAGTTTGACGTTTATTTATTAAACATCAGCAAACATCAAAACAGTTAACTGATCAAATGGGATAAAAGGTAGGCAAAAGAAGGGACAGAGAGAAAGAGAGAGAGAGAGAATGAGAGACAGAGAGAGAGATGAATCACAGGCAAATGTACATTATATCTTAAAAACAACAGCAATGACAATTGTCCTTTCCAAAGCCACTGGAAACAGTTCTGTGGGTAATTAGCACAGACAGTTCCTTTGGATATACCAGCATCAACCCCTTTATGTAGATAACAGCAGCAGAATAGAGATGGAAATTAAAATACCAGCTCACCCCTCCTCTATTTTGCACTATTAAAGAGACCATTTGGTGGATGGGAATGATGTAGCCAACATGGAGCTTAGTGTTTTTTGCCAACCGAGTCCATTCAGTTACTTAATCGTTCAGTGCATGGTGAAGACCCATAAAATGGGTTAATGATAGACTCAGGTTGTGTTGGCTAATTGCAGTCTCTAAATAATGTTCTATAAAAGTGTCTTCGAAGAATGTGCTTTTTGTGAAGCAACATCCGTACACAACTCCCTGTCAGATGAACTTGCCCCAAAGTTTATCCCTGTGCATTGATCATGCGATGGATGCTACAATTGGCTGTAGCTTTCCAGCATATGCTGTAAGTGCAAAATGGAACAAAATGCATGCGAGAGGCTATTGGGAGCAACAGTGGAGACACAGATTTCCTGTTCATTTGCAGTGAAAGCTCCTTCTGCATAGAAATTCAAAAATGTAAAAAACAAGCCATCTGTTAGATCCTGGTGTGCTATTTGTTTCCCCTGGAGCCTCCAAATTCGCCGTTTTCTGGAAGTTCAAAGGGAGAGAGCGCTCAGGCTATATTAATCCAGTATTTGCCAATTGCACTGAATTCCTACAGAAGGATCTGGTTTAATCATTCCAGTAAATATTATTACTTCCTACAAGCAGCTAATTTATCATGTTGGAGATTTCGATATAGATTTACTCATGATATAACTTGGCATTTGTCAAAGCTATATTAATTTTAGCTGTGACTCTCAAAAAGCCATGTTTAGGCATATCAATTCTCCTATGAGTCTCAGAAATGCGTCATATGCCTTGGGAAGCAGATTTTCCATTAACAGTGGATACCAATAAATTTTTCTAACTTCTGAAGTTTTCTTCTAGTTTCTTGAAGTTAGGATTCCTTTGAATTAAATTCTCAATATGCCCTTAACTATTCAAAAGCTTGTTGTACACAAAAAGTTGGACCTGGTGATCACTACTAGAAAATCCTAGAGCTATAGCCTAGTAAAGTTTTGCAGAAGAAGGCAACAGCAAATCTCTCTGCATTATTGTCAAGAAAAGTACATGGTTGTGTCTATACAGTCACTAGGGACTAAGCTTAGCTTGAAGGATTTTTTTTTTCCTTTAATGGTGATGAAGCCCAATTAATGCTGTAATAACATGCAATGAGTTCTGATGGATTGGACCAAAAGAGGGTGCAACAGATTTCAGTCTGCTTCTGATAGTGGCAAACCAGATCAAAGCAGAAGCCATCAAGTAGAATTTGAAAGCAACCATTCCTTTTGATGGCTGTAACATCTGAAAAAGCCCCACTAAAGGAGGGCCGGCTTGATTTAGAATCATAGACTATTAAGGTTGGAAGGGATCTTGAAAATCATCAAGTTCACGCCTGTCCAGTCTAGAATCTATTATTACAGTATCCCTGACAGATGACTATCTAGGCTTTGATTAAATGCCTCTAGTTTAGAAGAGTCCACCACTGTGATGGAGTGGAATTATGAAGGCCAGGCTCAGAGAGATAAACATTTTCTTAGCTCGCCAGAACAGCGTGGGAAGAACAAGAGGATGAGACTGGCACCTCCCTGAGGAATTCACGCTGTTGTGACTGGCTGACTTTGGGAACTGGGGTTTCAGTCTGGGAAGATTCTTGCTAGAGGTTGTAGCTAATAAACATAGCTGGACTGAATTTACATGGTCTCTTGGAGTTCCTTGGGCTAGGCCTTGACAACCACCTCCTGAGCAGCCTGTTCCAACAGCTCTACTATGCTCAGCTGAAACTGATTTTTGTATAACTTAAACTCATTATTTTTTGTCCTATCTTCTGGAACAACTTTGAATAATTCTGCTCCATCTTCTACATGACTGACATTTGGCTATTATGTCTCCCAACAGACTTCTCTTCTCCAAATTTAAACATGCCCAACACCTTCAACTGTTCCTCATCAGTTTCTCCCCCTCCCTTTTGGGCCCCTTGAACACCTTGATTGCTGTCAGCTGGACAATCTCAGTGCCCTTCCCTAGGGATTTTAATGGAAGCCAGAAAGGCTGGAAAGAAGCTTTTACAGTGAAGATTAAATACTCTCAGGCATATTCTGTGATCATTAAATGAACTACAAGAATCCCGCACTTAGTCTATGAGAATTCACTGGAATTTTCTTCCCCTTTGGGAAATATTTTCCATCAAGAAAAGGATACACACACACAATGCTGAAGAATATCTTTATATGAAGAATTTTTGACACAGTACTGTCAGGTAATTTTCTGAAGCTTTGCATATCTTCTAGCAAACTGTTGTCTATAGGAACTGAAGGGAAGGAGAGAAAGCAGAAATGAAATGGCCTAGTCATCACTCTTCAGATCTACTCCCCAATCAAGACAGCACCAATCTGCCAGGTAAGAAAATTGTCCTGACAATTAGACGCCTTGAACACTTAATAGCCCTTCCTAAAACTTAGAGTAATACCCATCTGTGTGCCATTCAAAATTTTCAGCTCATCAAATGGCCTAGTTTGTCAATGTCAAATGGTACATATGCCATTCATCAAAGAACATTATAAATAAATAGAGAGGAACCCAAGGCGTGGAACTTTTCTCATTTGGCTAATGAATATCATCCAAGACAGTTCTTCCATAATTAATAAAAGAGCTATGGGCTCTCTTAAAAGGCAAGCATTCATTCAGTTCACGTTTGCATAGAATTACTCTGCAGATTGAAAGATAAGACAAAAACATCCCAGGAGATTCAGACAAGTTTTTCAGGAGGCAATGCCACCCTTATCATTCCAGGATGTTCCTAACAGCATTCCTCTACAACAGTTTTTCTCAACCTTGGGAACTTTAAGATGTGTGGACTTGAACTCCCAGAATTTCCCAGCCAGCCATGCTGGCTGGGGAATTCTGGGAGTTGAAGTCCACACATCTTAAAGTTCCCAAGGTTGAAAAACTGCTGCTCTACAAAGTTCAAACCAGTGAAAATGTACAGAAAGAAAGCTTTCTGGGAAAAATTGATTCAGGCCTCCAAGATCAGGTTTTGGTATATCATCTCTAACCGTATAAGAGAAACTAGCCCTAAATTAGAAGTTCCAATTACAGCTTCCACATGGGAGGTTTATTACCAATCAGTTTATGTTCCTGAAAGTTGTAACTCTATAATCACCAAAGAGGTTCAGAAGAACCTGCCATATTGACCTCCTGTCACTCCAAATGAAATTTCCAAACTAATCACACAACCGAAAAATGGCAAAGCCCTCGGGAGAGACATTATCTCACCAGAGCTGATTAAACTAAGCACTGACTGGTGGTCACGAATTCTAGCAGTTCTGTTTACAGCTATAAACTGTGCATTAAAAATGCCCCCTGAATGGAACACCTCTATTATTGTCCCTATATTTAAAAAGGAGGAGAGGTCTGATCCATCCAATTATCACCCGATTAGCCTACTAAGCATTATCAGTAAGCTCTATACTAGACATCTTTACTGGAAATTAATGGACTCATTGGAGGATGAGACCATTCTTGCAGAACAGCAAGCTGGATTCAGAATAGGGAGATCAACCATGTACTGGTACGGTTCTACAACATCTAACTGAGAAATATATATTCCTCCCGGGGGGGCTTTGTATGTGGCTTTTACTGATTTTAAAACAACTTTCAACTCAGTCTCCAGAGAACAAGTATGGTTGAAATTGGAGAGATCTTCTATTGATAGATGCTCGTTAGCACTCATTAAAATGCTGCATAACAATACTCACATCCAAATAAAACTTGACAACTAAGGATACCTTTCTGACCTGGTGCCTACTTATAAGGGTGTACAACAAGGTTGTATTCTAGCCCTCTTATTATTTAATTTCTATATTAATGGTATGGTGGCAAGACTCATAAAATTAGAACACCATGTTCCAAACCTGGCTGGTAGACCTATCACACTTCTCTTGTATGCAGAAGATGCAGTCATCATTTCTACTTCACCCATCGGTTTGAGAAGAGCCCTAAAATCAATTGCCTCCTACTGCATAGACAACAATTTAATTATTAGTTATGAAAAAAGAAAAAAATCATAGACACAATCATAGGTGGCAAATAAATGGGAATGATATTGAAGAACTTCAGGCCTTCAAATACCTCGGAATTGTTTTTCATGCCACTGGCTCATGAAGGTGACAAATTTGGTCCCTAAAAGAGAAGGTCAGAAGAAGTGAAGCTGCCATATTAAGATTTTTTTCGCACGATAGGAGATAATTGTATATCTGGTGGACTAAAAGTATTTGAGGCCAAAATAATATCATAGCTGTCCTACAGCTTCCAAATATAGGCATATAAGAACCCAGAATCATTAGAAGCTTCCTAAGGAAACTGTTTCTGGTTCCTCATTGTGTTCCTAACTGAACCCTTTTCCAGTTAAAACTTGTGCCCATATAGCACATGTTAGTTACTGGCTCAAACTCACTTTCAACCCAGGTTGTCTGACTTCTTTGACTCTTCAAGAAAAAGTCCAGATTTTTTGGTGAAACTTACTTGATGCCACCTTAAGCCGTTCTGGATTCTCCCCCGATGGATTGATTCCAATGGGATTTGATCAGGCCAAAGCATCCTTCAAGCAACGTGCTAGAGATAAGGCCCTCCAAAATGACCTTAGCCAGGCTCCACCATGTATTAACTCAGTGAACCCACCCAAAAATATTGTTCCAGCACATTACTTCTACAATATTCTACCCCAAAACACCAGAAAAGCTTTTACTCTTGCTCGCTGTAATGTCCTCTCCTCCACACTAATGGAAGGAAGTTTCTATAACACACCGAAACACTGATTTTATTTTTTTTCCTCTTCTTCTTTTAAATATACACATACCATTCTACGTTTTATTTTGCTATTTCTTGTTATAATTGCTTGGACCTTAATGGTGTTAATCCCAACAACAAACCCTATCAGGGCTTCAGCAAGTATTAGACTTAATATAAGTGAACGTAGCTTTACATTTTCCTAGTGTTTTATAAATTCTAGTATTATTTATGACCTTTTATAGTTATCTGTCCTAGTTATTTATAGCACTTAGATTATTCACAGTAAAATTAATTGTAATTTTATAGGATCCTTTTGTGTTTTAATACCTCTGCTCTGTAATTTTACCTTAATAATTTTGTCTTTGCCTTATTTTATTCTATCAATATGATAGAATTTTTATTTTTTATTTCTATTTTAGCATAATTGTTATGTTATTCGTTCTATGCTGGTCTACGACTGAAATAAAATTGATTGATTGACTGACTTTGGGTTGACTAATAACTCCACTGAATGGGATTCAGTTATGACAAATTGGGCTGAATTTATATTGCATTTTTCGCCAGCATGCTCAGAGTACCCCTTTATAAAGTAGTTTGGTCTCATGCTGTAGTGAGATTTTCCTTGCAGTATCTGAGAAGATTTGTTTTCTTGGGAAATATGCTTCTCTTTTTCTATCTTATTCACAGGTTGCTTGAGAATTTCTTTTAAATTTCTCTGGGTGTTGTTTTTGAGCTTATCTGATGGTTGGATGCAATTGCTGGACATATTCTTTTCTCCTACACATAGTTCTGTCATGCTGAAGCCTTTGGTTGCCCAAATGTGAAAAAGTCCCATAGAAGGGTTTTCCCAATATTGATTAAATCCTTTTGGATTTAATTTAATTTAGTTTAATTTAATTATTGTTATTTAATTTAAATGACAAATAATTAAATCCTTTGGAATTTAATTGGAAGGTCAAAGGAGTACAGATGAGTGGAAGGATTACTGTGCACTGAAAGGTGGAATATAGACTGTGTATAGTCTCCTTGGCACCCTGGTCATTAAATAACGGCATGAACACCAAACCATACATGATAATTTCTCCTAACTTTCTAAAACAAATTCTCTTTCATCAAATTGAATGAGGAAAAATTCAGGGTTTTTTTCCCCTGCATACCAATATTTTCAGCTAATAAGGTACTTGTCACTTATCACCGAGTAAACTTCATGGCTACAGGGGAATTTGAATCCACATTCCAGCTAGCCACTGCACTTCAATCATAACTGAACTAAAATGTTAACTCAATTCCAAAAGTACCAAATCTGATCTGCAAAGATGTGGATGAGATCAAGTGTTTGATCTCTCTTTGCTGCCAGTAGTGGTCTTCCAGATTTTTACAGCTCAGATTTTATGGCTCTGTTCTACTCTGGATGGTGTAAATCTGCAATCTCTTTGGTCCCAAAAATACATGCAGTGGTGAGTTGGGGCTACATATATCAAACTTGCGTACACAAATGTAGGCATAACTCAAGCACATATGAATTGAGTACGCAAAATATAAAGACCCCTTCATCACAATGAACTGCTGGAGAAATGTTTCCCCCACACGTCTTGATATAGATGAAATTTCTGTTTTGGGAGTGTTAAACTTGCATCATGATGTCACAACAGATATTTCATCATTCTGGCATCATTCTGGTTAGAAGCAAACATCTATATCAAGATCTGCATCTGTTAACAGTCTGCCATTATTTCAGTGATAAATTTTCCAGCTTCCATACCACCTAGGACACAGCCCCACTGCAATATTGTCTTCTTAATATTTACTGCCTATTCTTCATCGTACTGTGGATCAAGCCAAGGATAGGACTATGTCACTATAACCATAACCATAAGAGTTGGGCCTTCCTTGTATACTTTGGTCCTTGATTCCTGGTGAAGCATCTTTCTGAATCACCAGACCCAACCTAGAACCTTTGCCTGCTGCTTTTGTTCTGATCAGAGCACTAGTTTCAAACAGATGATATCCCACTGGGCTGATACTTGTGGTACAGGCAATAGGACACACATTAAATTTAAGAATACGCTTTACTGTGGATTTTTGTGCAATGAATCCAAGGCTCTGGAAATAGCTTGATCCTCTCCAGGTTTGTTCAGTTGCAACTTGTTCCAAATTCTACAGCATGATTTGGAATGATGGAATTCTATTCTCACTGGAGGAATTCTCCCTGTAACAGAATAACTACAACAAAACACAAAACCAAAATGGATTTTTTCAGTGACTCTCTCTTTTATTCTTTAACTGAGACAGTGATCTGAACTCAAAATGCTGTGATGCACAGCCAACCCTCTCTTCTTAAAGTTCGTTCTTCAGGCATTCTGAAAACAACTCCTCCAGAGCTGCTCTATACACATCTGATTCCACATATTTTCCACTATAGGACCATGCGAGTCGTACAGCCCAGTCCTCTATGGAGTAGGGTGAGGAAACTTTCACCTCCCAAAAAATCATTGTGACCTTCTCTTTGCCATCTCTTCTGGTCATAGCAAACCTGGTATTTCTGAAGTTGGGTTCATAACTCTTTATGTGACTTGGGCATGGCTTGTCATACTGTTTCTGTTTGCTTGCTTGTTTTCATCTCCAGACCTTAGCAGCCACTTGCTCAAACTACTTTTACAGCATCCCCTTCTCCGACATCTCTGATTTATAAATCTGACTGAGATTGTCTCCTATTTTTCCTCAGCCTTTCCAGACAATCTGGAAGAATTTCTCTTCCATGAACTCTCTGTCTAAGATACTGTGATTGGAGAAGCTGATAGTGATCTGACAGCAAGGTAATTTTAATTTGAGGAATGATTGGTAGATGATGAAATCAAATCCTCCTCCTCCCACATCTCTAGTGAGATGACACATAGAAATGGTGAATTTATTTCCCCTTTTTATCATTGTATGCTGGAGCTCTGGAGCAAGGGATCAAGGCTAGAGTTTAATTCATAATGGGACAAGTTAGAATCATTTACTGCATGTCAGGCTTATAATAATCTCTCCTGAATTATTCCAAACCACCTTGGGCTTTAGGCTCCATCCAGATCAAGTATATGATCATTGAAATTAAGCTTCAGATATTTCTGGTGATGTCAGTCTAGTACCCACACCTTCTTCTTGTACTCCCCAAATCTGCTTTGGGAAGTTGGGGGTCTCTCTTAAGCAGATTTGGGAGCAGCTGCTAAAGAAGGGAGAGAAACAAATAATAAGTCTATTGTGGGGCATTGGAGGAAAACTTTAACACATGGTGATTGAAGCAAAAAGTGGGTATGACCAGAGAAAAGAGTGTCCAGAATCTTTGACCTCATCTTTTTCAAACCTCTCCCATGTTTTTCATGAGTTGACTTGCTCCTCCTCATCCGCTTTCATCTATTTTAGATATATGGTTTGCCAAAAATCAATGATAGCTGAAAACTGGGTACCCACACAGAAAACGTTGAGAGGCCAAATGTGGCTACTGGGCACCCATGCTTGAAAACTTTTGTTTTCTCCTTGTACCATCATCCTTTCTTCTCATTGTTCCAAGAGTGAAATTTAAACTGCAAGTTTTTCAAGAAATCCCCTCTCTGTTGTTTTTAGCTGATGTTACTCTGTCAAGTGTTATATTAAACCTAGATGTGATGAGTAGTATAGCCTGAAGAAATTCACCACTTCTATGGAGTAAAGTGCTCTTGAAAAACCTAATCCCATTTGCATTTGCTTTTCCTGTTTACCTTGGGATGAGCCACTACCTTAATGCGCTCCTGTCTGAATTATTCATGCCACTATGCACAGTTCTTTCTTTGACTACAGGGTTTCTATTGGAGCTGCCCATCCTGCCTTCAAACCAGAAGCAGCCCCACAGACCTGTGTCCTGCTGGCCTTCTTCCCCAGTTGACTGGCCTCTCTTCCTCTTTCTCTATTGCAAGAAATATAAATGTCAGGAGTTCATCTAGTCATGACCACTGGCAGGAAATCAAGCCTTGTTTCAACAGGGCTGTGCTTTAGCTAAGATTAATTCCCAACAGTGGAGATGCTTTGCTTGCATTTTCTGATTAGTTGGATGGACGCAGCCAATTTGATCCGGGCTGGTTTTGTCTGACCTTCACATTCTTGCTCTTAATCAGTTCAGCAAGATTTACTGCAGAAAAGAAGCCAGATCAGGTGGTGTGTAGACCAGTTGCTGGCTGGAGGTGTTTCTGATTTTACTACATTGTACTTTGTCAGGATAAATGCATTATATATAATGATTGGATGGCTTCTGTATTACAATGCAATTGCAATAAAAATGATGGAAATGATTTTGAACTAGGAGGTGTGTTTTCCCCCTTTTCTTCTTTTGTTTTTAATGTTTATTGTACAGACCCACTTCCCCCCAGTTCCATTCATAGCCCTAGTCACCCATTAGGTACTTATATGCAATACATCATAGAATCATAGAATGCTAGAACGTATCAGTTGGAAGGAACATTATTAATCATGTGCATGAAGGAATTCCCTGGAATGTACCCAACTAGTCATACTTTCCAAATGCGTAGTTAGGAAATGCATGAATGATATCAGCCCGAATTATAGACTTCTCAAGGGAGCTGGATATTCACATAACGTTTTCAATATATGATAATTTGAGGCTGGTCATTTGTGCCATGGCATTTTGTTACCCAAAGCAAAAATGCCATCGCCTCCCATTCCGTATAGACAAAACCAACAGGCTTGGCAATGCAACAGTTCTTCACCATTAACCATAGTATAGAATCCTCAGCCACACCTGAAGGAAGTGTGCTTCACTGGCTGCAGCTTAGTGTGTTCTGATGTAAGCATCCATTTTGACACTGTTGTTTTTTGGACTGCCCAGGTGAACCTGAAAAGTTACAGATCATCTTGAGATTCTAAAAGAGGCTTGAAAAAAAGCCTCTCTCAGAAGTGTAATATATTATATACATATTAAAAAGGAAGATGGTGAAGACCTTTCAACCCCTTTGTAAATATCATAAAATATAATTCCTAATTTATCTAATGGATTCCTTCCTTTCTTTGGAAATTGGAACTGGATCCATATTGATCGATCGACCTACCTACCTACCTACCTACCTACCTACCTACCTACCTACCTACCTAAACAAAGTAAAATACACACAGACATACATATATGGTATGTAGCAGGGTTCCCCTAAGTGGCCAGTATCAACCCCCAATGCTCTATGGGATTATCCAAGGGGATGATGATGATGATGATGATGATGATGATGATGATTATTACTATTACTATTACTATTACTATTACTATTATTACTATTAGTTAAAGTAGTATTTATTAAATTATTTTCCTATAATAAACATTTGGAGGTTGATGAACCATCTGAAACTTCAGGAAGGGGTCGATGAGCTGCAGAATTTGGGGACCCCTAGAATATAGAATAAATTGTGTATTCATTATATTATTCATATATAATATATATGAATAGACAAAGCATACATGTATTGTATATTCATATATATATATATATATATATATATATATATATATATAGTAAGCATTACATGAACAATTTTCTGTTGATCACACATTGTTACTTTCACCCAGGCAGAGAATAATTTAAAATGTCTACACCTTTCAACACACATTCAGCTAGCCTGGCCTGACTTTCTAGGGAGGAAGAGTGAGCTGCTGAATGTCAGAGGAAACACTACCTGCCCAATTTAATTTGAAAGAATATCAGTGAATCAAATATGTCATATCTCTCAGAAAAAGCATCTGATTACATAGGCTAGTGAGATGAAAAGCATTCTGGGAAGAAAGAGATTGATAAGCTAATTAAAACAACTGATATTTCATCTCCTAACTCTGATCTTGTTATTGGGTGACACTGTATCAATGGAAATCAGAACAAGGAAAGACCTTAAAATCAGGGTTGGAGTCTTAAATTCCTTTAATAACGCTTAAATGGGCAGACCTCTAGAAGGTGAAGAAATGTTGTGAAAAGAAAAAAATGGCACAGAGAGTCCCGATATTGGGAGTATAATTTTATCTATATAACTCTATAATATGGAAATATACACTGATTGTTTTGTTTGGCCCAAGGTATATTTTATGATTTGGGAGGGAAGATTGTGTTATGATAGACTATCTGCCTCTAAATATCTGTCAGATCATTTAGTAAAGATTACACTGAGAAGAGTATAAAAGGAACGTGGATGAAACTGCTGGAGGTATCTGAAATGGACGGCTCAGTTGCTTTTTACTTAGGTTTGGTTCAGATTGATCTGTTAAGTAATTACTTTACAAGCTTTGATGTAGAAATGTGTTAGTTATTTGACTACGTGAATGTTGTTCCATGCTGAATTAACTTTGTAATCTTTTGATCCCATATTTGCCTGTTTTAACCTGTACAGAATTGTGTTTTAGTTAAGAGAGAGAAGGGGGGAAGAAAAGCCTTTTTGCCTTAGAGAATGATTTAAAGATAAATACTGTGCACTTGTGACTCCAGGAAGATATGTATCCCCAGGGAAATTTGATGTTGTACTTCAAAAACTCTAAATAAGTCTGGTAATTGTTAAGTGAATGACTTACCTAAAATGGAGACATATAAGGGGATTTTTAAATACCGAGTACTCACTATTTGCTGCACAGCTGGAATGGAAAAGATACAATGCCTGGCATTATCAAGTTTCTGTTGCAGTTCTATCCAATATAGAAAGGAAAAAAATCCACTCCGTTATAAATGAAATAAAAGTAATCCATATCAAATTTCAGAATTATCTATTTAAAATATCTATCTATGAGTGAATCAGCAAAAATCCCAAGGGTTTTAGCTTCTAGTTGAATTTTCTCAAAAACCTTGGGGTGGCTGCAGCACAAAGCTTCCTCTTCCTCTTCCTTTTCCTCTTCCTCTTCCTCTTCCTTCTTGGGAGAAAGCTCTTCAGATTATAACAATTCTGTAACTCCTGGCCATAGATGCCCTTGGGACCATCAATATTCACTCCAAAGCTAAAAGAAGAGTAATTCTTTAGAACACCACAATATTTGACTGCCCAGAATTTATTGATTCATTGATTCATTCATTTGATTTATATAGCTGCCCATTTCTCAGTACTGACCTTGGGCCAAGCCAATCTAGACAAATAACAACCACATCACACACTGTAACTAGCACTCTGACCCCTGTGCCTAGGAACACCTCCACATCTTAAGAGTCTTCCAAAAGGCTGGCAGAGGGAATGGTGTTCCAAAGGGCAGGCATAGCAACTGAAAAGGTCTGCTTCCTGGGTCCTGCAAAATAACATTGTTTAATTGATGGGACCCACAGTAAATCTCTTCTGCTGGATCTAATGGGATGGGTAGAAACAACTGGGGAGAGGTGGTCCTACAAATAACCTGGCCGTACGCCATGAAGGGCTTTATAAGCAATCACAAGCACCTTGAATTGCACCTGGAAGCACACTGGAAGCCAATGCAGCTTGCAAAGCACAGGTGTAACATGCATCTACCAAGGATCATTCATAACTGCTTGTGCTGCTGCATTCTGCATCAGCTGTAACTTCCAGATGCTCTTCAAGGGCATTGCCATGTAGAGAGCACTGCAGTAATCCATCTGGGAGATGACTAAGGAATGAATAACCATGAGCAGAGCTTCCCAGTCCAGGAAAGGGCACAACTGTGCACAAGATTAAGTTGTGCAAAAGCCATCCTGACAACAGCAGCCACCTGCTCTTCAAACAGAAGCTATGAATCCATGAGGATTCCCAAGTTGCACACTGGTTCTGTTTGTGATGGTGCAACCCCATCCATAACAAGAGATGGAAAATCCTTGGATCCAAGGGTCCCTAAAACCCAAAGCCATTCTGTTTTGTTAGGACTGACCCTGTTCTCCCTCATCCAGACTCCCACAGCCTCCAGACACCAAGACAGAACCTCCAGAGGTAGAGATTTAAACTAGGTATCATCTGGATACTGATGATACCTTGCCCATGCCAGCAGATGTTCTCACCCACTGGGTTCATATAGATGTTAAACAGGAATGGGAAGAGCGCAAATCCCCATGGTACTCCAGAAATCAGTGACTGTGGGCTAGATCACCACCTCACTATTAACACTGGAACCAACCTGGAGGAAGGAGGAGAACCACTGTTACTGTTACCCACCCCCCCAAATCCTGAAGTTGGTCCAGAAAGATACCACAATTGATAATATTGAAGGTTGCTGAGGGCCAAGGAGAGCAAGGATGGACACACCACCTGCATCTCACTCCTGCCAGAGGTCATCCACAAGGGCTAACAATGTTATCACAAGGGTCTGAAAGCAGACTGAAAAGGGTCCAAATAATCCACTTCCTCCAGAGTTCTCTGAAGCTGCAGCACAACTACCTTCTCAACAATTTTCTCTAGAATAGGAAGGTTGGAAACAGGATGAAAGTTGTCTGACATGGTCAAGTCCAGTGATGGCTTCTTGAGAAAGGGGTAAACCACCAACTCCTTCAGAACTGGTGGGACCACACTGTCTCTCAAAGAATTCACTCATGTCTAGGACCCAAATTTTAGTCTTTGACTCCTATCATCCTTTATCCCTGGTCATGGTGGTCTAAGCTAATGGAGCCTGGAGTCTAACAAAGATTTGAGTTACTTACATATTGCCCAGTGCTGCTTTAGAATGAGAACTGGTCCCTCCCCTCCCCTCTCCTCTCCTCCCCTCCCTCCCCCTTCCCTTGGTATATGCTTAGTGTAAAACTGCAAAGCTTTTCACAACTTTCTAGTTTAGCAATGTTCTGGGCTGTCAATAGCTTTCCTCTGATGATACATAGATGCATTGCTAGATTTTTAAAAAATTATATAATGGAAGGATTTTAAGAGTTGTTGCTGCTGCTATAGCAATAGATAGATCAATAAATAGATATTTTATCATCCACTCCTCAACTGTTTCCCGACAGTAGATTGAAGTGGCATAGAAACTGTGTCATACTAAACCAACTTTCTGAAAGAACAGGGAAAGAAGGCAAACATGAAAACAGAGATGAGACTGGAGGTGGAGAAGAAAAATGGGAAGCACTCAAACCTTCCGACCTTGAAATGTTCCTTTTGCAATAGGCGAGATGTATTTTTCTCACATCCTAATTATTTTTCTCCCTCACTCTGAATCAGCTGAGAAAACAGTGGTACAATATAATGTGCTCTGTGATTTGGGCTGTTTTATCACTCTCTGTCTGAAGCAAGTTTTGCTCTGCTCAGCAAGTCCTTCTTTCTGATAAACAACTGCTGAGACAATTTTCTGGGAAGAATCTGGGGCAGGTGGTACAACTGTTTGTGGCTTTCCCACTCTGTGCCAGATAGTTGTCTTGTGGGTAATGAAGAGCTTTACATGTCCATTTGCCACTTGGAAGGGGAAAGTTAAACTGAGTCAGGATCAAGTAAATTATCCACCTGGTTTGAGGGCGAAAGTGTTAACTTGAGGCTACACCTGAGGATGCTAGAATCTGACACTCTAAAGGATGCAGGAAATATTATAGAGGGCTTGTTTACCCAGTGCAAATGTTTTTACAGCTGCTCTGGAGTGAGAGTAAAATCTGCATTCCTTCTCTCTTTCTGTTCCATACAAACTTGCCTGTACAAACACATACACAGAGATGCCATGTTAATTCTGATCAATTTCCTTTCTGTATCTCGTTTTCCAAGTGGTGGAAACAAGGCCTCTGGGCAATTCATAAGTACAGGGCAGAGGAGATGCTTTGATTGGAACCGTGCAGAAAATATGTGCATTTTAAAGTCTTTTCAGATTTGGAATACTCATTTAGACATGCAAATTACCAGGAATTGAGGTGGGAAAAATCCAACAAATTCCCATTTCTTTGTTGTGCCTTTTTGTTCCTCTGGCTGCTGCTTCTGTATGCTCTTCTCCCTTCATCTTCTCCTTCTCCTTTCCCACTGGAATTTCATCTGGTTGACCATTGTGATCTATACAATTTGATTTAGGAAGTTCACATCAAATATAGTATTATGAAAGAGGGGTGGATGAAGCTATTGATTTTGTTTTATTCAAATGTTTAAAATCACAAATCAGTTTCGTCCTATTCATGAAGGAAGTTGGGAGTTTTGGTAAGTAGTTATTTCATGTGACAGAAGGTGAAATTATTAAATACATCATTGGAAAATAATCCACATTCCTTAGGTAAATGTCACTGAGTCAAGTTTGACTCCTGGTGACTACTGTATATAGACAAGTGTTTGCCATCTTGACCTGTTTTTTGAAATAACTCATAGTTCTTCTAAGCATATTCCACCAATCTCTTTATTCCTATCCATCCACTTTGTATATTGTCTTCCCCTTCTTTTATTTCTATCAAATTTTGTAAGTTGTCTTCCCCCTTTTTTATTTCTCTCAAGCTTGCTAAGTGCAATACTTTTTTTCCAGTGCATTATGTACTTGCATCACCAGTCCAAAGTCTGTGAGTGCTGATCATGCTTATCATGACCTTAAGACAATAATCAGGTCATGCCCTAGATCTAAGTCTAATTAAATGGTTCCTTTTGCAGCTCATGCTAGTAACCATCTCCATCTCCATAACATGAAGACATCTTATACAGTGGTACCTCTAGTTACGAACTTAATCCGTTCCGTGACTCTGGTTGCAACTCGAGTTGGTTGCAAGTCGAGGTAAAGTTTCCCATAAGGTTCAATGTAAATACGGCTAATCCGCCCTCCGAATTTGGTCGCACCCTGAGGCAAATTTCCCCATAAGGTTCAATGTAAATATGGCTAATCTGCCCTCCGAATTTGGTCGCACCCCGAGGTAAATTTCCCCCATAAGGTTCAATGTAAATATGGCTAAACAGTTCTGAAACATATGCATTTTATTTTTAAACCTCAAAAACATGAAAAAAAGTACAGTACAACACAGTATGAAGAGGGAGAATGGGGTGGGGAGGCAGTTATTGTTTGGAGGGAGAGTCCCCCTCCAAAGGGACATCGGGGAGATCTCCTTCAGAGGTTTCCTCTCTTCTTTGCCTCTTAGCTGCAGGCTCAGTTCTGGGGAAAAACTTGTCTAAAGTCAGTTGCCAGCCTGCTCTGCATTTTCTTTGGAGCCATGCTGACAAGCACACCAAAAACCTTCCAAATGCCACAAAACACACCACAAGCCTCACCAAACGTCTCCTTGCTACCGTGATCTCGCCCACAGGAAGCCGCGACTGTGTGGCAGCAGGGAAAATGGCCGTGGATCCGGTTCGTAGCTCGAGGCAGAGTTTGCATGTTGAGGTAAATTTTTGGGGCCGGAGCTGGTTGTATCTTGAAAAATTCGTAAGGAGGGGCGTTCGTAACTAGAGGTACCACTGTATTTCTTTCACTGTTTCTCAGTGGGCAGTTTTCACAGCCGTATATTGTCATTGGCAAATCCTTATTTAACTATTGTAAACTATTCTGATATTTGATGTCCTTAACCTTGATGTTCTTTTCAAAGTTTGTCATTACTTTCTATCATCCTTTTTAAATTTTTCATTATTTATTTATTTATTTATTTATTTATTTATTCGTCACATTTGTCACCTCCCATCTCGTGAAACGACTCCGGGTGGTTTACAAGACAAAGATTCATTAAAATACAACATAAAAACAGTCCTAAATAAATAGGTTCCAAGAAGATAGAAAATTGGCAAGTAATTCCAGGGAGCATCATCAGGGGGCTAACCACCCCCAGGGATGGGTAGAACCCATAACCCCCACACCGACAGAGCCAGGTCTTTAAACCTTTTCAGAAAGCCAGGACGGTAGGCAAGGTCAAGAAAAAGGCACATCAGGGATTCCAGGAATAATCTGTATCGTTGTAGGGTAGAATAACAGAATCTTGAAAGCCTGTCAGAGTTTCTCTTTGCTCCATCTAATTAATCTATAATAAACAAAACCAAGATGGGGTTATTTAATTTATCATGCTTTCCTCTTTTTTTCTATGCAAGTTCCTCCTTAACAGTCCACTCATGCTTTCCTTATTCCCAAGGCCAGGTCTACATTCCTTCACCCTTCCTCCCTAGAATTAATCTCCTCCTCACTGCTTCATCATTGTTCTTGAGCACCAAACCACCCCTGGAACAGCATGTTTAAAGGAGCTTCAACATGACATGGAGAGGGAATGGAATGTTCTGAAACTCTCCAGAACATTTTGTTCCTGAAATTGTGAGTTTGAAAACACATTCTTCTATCTGCTGACATTCTAGATGGAGATACCTACCCTGATCTTTTCTTGCTTGATATTGGAACTCTTAGTTTAGCTGCAGTACCTTGTTCCATGTTGTCCAAGCATTTTATCCCAATATTTTTCAACTTCTCTTCCATAGTCCTCAAATTAAATGTACTGAATCTGTTTCTAACATGGTGATGGCCATAAATACATAACAAAGGGGTATGGCTTTGATTGCACAGTCATGGCCACTATCTTGACTTTCTGATCCACAAGAGCTGGTTGTCCAATGTCTACCTGAATACATCTATCAAATGAAGCTAATCACCTCCTTGAGTTGTTGTTTATATGATCAAACTGCAATTATTTTATCAAACTTTTATGGAGTTTCTTCTAATATAGAGTTGGAATCTGCCTTCCTTTAATTGAAATTCATTATTCCTACACTCTGGAATTGTGACTGAATATATCTACAAAGAGGGGGGTGATGTGGTGGATTGCAGTAGACAGCAAGGTTCTCAGGAAGGAGGGGGTGCATTCCAGGAAGGGCAGAGAGACAAGAGACAACACAGTCCAGAGCAGGAGCATGGGACCTGTAAGAGGTTTAGAATAGCCACTCTCTAGAATCTCCCAGGATATATCCACTAGTTGCAACAGTCTTTTCTTTTTGTTAGTTTTTAAAAATGTTTTTGTTCATTTAATCATTGTAATATAGTTTTTTTCTTAGCTGTATTATCACTATGCAGTGTAGAGATTTTTCTTTCATATTTCACCATTTTAAATAGACATGCACCCACAAATCTGAGCAAGGCAGACTAGACTGCAACTTTTACTTCCCGTGATCTGAAAGTTAGTGAATTTGTTGTCAACAACTCTTGGTAACTAGATGGACAAATATGCACCATCTCTCCCTGTCCTGGGAATAACTCCTACTGGTTTGGAAACTATAATTCTATTGATGAAGCCTAAAATTTCACTTGCCTTTTTAGCAACCATGTCATACTGCTAATTGATATTCAGCCCTTGATCAATGAAAATTCCAATTTATACCCCAAAAGGTATGACCGTATGAGGCAGAAGGAGCATGAACAAGTCTACACATAGACGTAGCTTAGATGTAATAGAAGGTGTAACTTGATTTGTCAAATTCTTATACAGCAGTGAAACACCTGCAGATATCTGAAGGAATCCAAAACAGTACAATGCTGAGATGTTAAAGGAAAACCTATTGCTGCCTAAAGTGGCCATACATTTTCTTTGGTCCAGAATGTGGCAACTAAGTTGTCAACAGGGGGAGCTCTTGGAATGGCATGGCATATCTATTAGAGCAATGTTATGGTTTTGGATCACATTTGGGTGCCATCCAAGATGTTGAATATCATCTTAACTGTTGAGATTATTCAATTTGTCAAACTCTCTCTTCCCAGAAATATGGTTATTAAATTCAAATTGCTTTGCTTTTTTCCACTAAACCCACATTGCAAAATAATGGAAATTTTAAGGTGTGTGAGAGCTAGCTAATAATTTTCACCTTACTAAGTGGTCAGAGATTACATAATTTCAGAAGATGATTGATGAAGATGCTACATGAAGCTTTTTTTTCAGCCTCAGCTGTCTTGAAACCCTTTTTTTAACTGCAGTTATCTGATTTTGAACCTAGGACCTTCAGTGTGACTGCTAACTTGTTATTATTTGTCAAAAAGAATGATATCCGACTTTATATGCCATTGCAATAATTGAGATCCAGAACCCATTATTAAGTATGATGAGGCCATCAAAAGCCTTGATAAATAGGACCATTTTTCACCATATGCTTGAATTATAACTACTTCTACAGCATAGTTGAAGAAAGCATGATGCAGCCTCCTTGCCAAAATAAGTTAGTCTGTGCTACATCAGGGTCTGGGAGACCAACTGAGAACATTTACTGTATGTTATTGTATTTGTTATATTTATATCAGACTTTTCTCCAGGAGCTCAAGGAAACTTATATGTGGATCTCCCTTCATTTAACTCCAAAACATCCTTAAGAAGATATTTGTGGTGTCTGGCCCAAAGTCACACAGAGAGTTTCCATTGCTGAGGATCCTAGCCCAACACATTAACCATGCTGTGACACTGGCTGTCATATAAATATAAGCCACCTTCATTTCCATCATGGCAGAAGAAGTAATACATTAACACATTAAGCAATAATGCTTAAAATGGCTCCTGGCAAGTATATTTAGGAAGAACATGCCATAGGTTATCCAGGGCACGGTACTGAGATAGCATTGGTCATACGTGTAGAAGACCTTTGATGAAGCTGGGACACAGGCTTTCAGTACCATCAACTATGGCATCCTTTGGGACCACTTATGGGATTATGAGTGGGGAACACAGCATTCTGGTAATTCTTCTCCTATTCTTTGGTTTCTTCCAGTTGATGTTGATGAGGGAGAGAGAAATCAAGCTAGAGGCTCCTCTTATGTAGAGTGCCTCAAGGTTCAATACTCTCACCCCTCCTGTTTAACATCTGCATGAAGCTGATGCATGGATATGCTAATTACAGCCACTTATAAACATTGGCCTTGGGCTGACCAGCTGATGCTGTCAAGGTCTTGTTCCAATGTGTAGAGGCTATCTAGGTCTGGATGGCTTAGGTTCAGTCCTGACAAGATTGAATGGCTGTAGATCTTTGACTGCCTAAGTCTGGAGTAATTCCATCTTTAGCCCTGAGTGGGTTGCATTTTGGGAGTGGACAATCTGGGGGTCTTCGTGGACAAGCAGATGGTAGCTGTAGCAAGGAAGGCACTTGCACAAATTCACCTGATGAGCCAGTTGTGCCCATACTTGGACCAAGAGGCCCCTTAAGACTCATGCTTTGATCACCTTACATCTGGACAATATACTCTACATGGGGCTACCCCTGAACATCACATGGAACTTAAATATATAAGAACAGTTATGGCCATGCCATGGCATGCTCACATAACATCTCTGCTCCATAAGCTGCATTGATTAACAATAGGCTTCTAGGTGCAGCTGAAGGTGCTGATGACTTCACAATTAGACTACTGCAATTCATTCAACATGGGCTGCCCTTGAAGACCATTCACAAACTACAGCTAGGTCAAAATGTAGTAATGTAGGCAATAATGGGTGCTTCTTGTTACACCCGTGTGCATTCATTGCTGCTTTATAAGCTGCATTGGTTTCCAGTTGGCTTCAAGGGGCTGACTGTCACCTATTGTCAGCCTTACCAGGTAGACCAGCAGGAAACACAACCAGATAAGCTAATTCTACTTTACTGTAAAGCTACATTAACAGAATCTTGCAAGTCTGAAAGTACAGTTTTCCTGCCTTCTCCTTTACAGCCAAGAAACTAGGGAGGGTCCCTTCTGAGCCTCTTGCCCTACCCACTATGCTGTTTCTTATCTGATCGATCCCTTGGCAGTGTCTCTTTGCCCTGTCTCCCAAGCTCTTTCCCACATACCATTATACCTATAAAGCCCTTTATGGCACGGGGCCTGGTTATTTGAAGGACTGCCTGTCTAGTACAATCAGGCAGAGTGGGTGTGCTCTGGGTGCCTTCAATTAAATGTTGTCATCTTGTGGGATTGAGGAAGCATGCCTTCTCTTTTACAACTCCTGCCATCTGGAATAGCTCCTCACCCCCACCCTGAGGTACATATGACTTCCACTCTTCAAATGTTCCAGAAGTTTCTTAAATCCTGGCTCTGTTCCCAGGCCTGGGGTTAGGTTATTTGTGGAGCCCCTGTTCATTTTTTCTGGATGTTATTGATGTAGTTTTGTCTGAGAGGTCATGTTTCTTCTAAATTATGTATTCTTTTAAATACTGTAAGATGCCCAGAGTATTTTTGGAGTTGGGTGACCCAAAATCTAATAATAAATAAATATAAAGCCCTTGATGGCATAGATTCTGATTATCTGAGGGACTGCCTATTCCCTGTAGTTTCTTTTTGTCCCATACATACTGACAGAGTTGGCATGCTGAGGGCCCCATTGATTAAGAGCAATATCAGGTGGGATCCAGGAAGTGGGCCTTCTCTGTCATGGTGTCTGCCCTCTGGAACAACATTCCCCTTGAGATTATATAGCCCCCAACCTGACCTTATTTAAATAAGTCTTCAAGATCTGGCTGTTCCTCTAGACTTTGGATTAGAGTGGGTGATGGACCCCATATGGGGTGTTTTTATTTTTAGTTGGTGCTGTTTCTCTGGACTCTTCTTCTTTAGGTTTTGTATGTTTATATTTTCTAATGTTCTTTTTATAAGCCACCCAGAGTTGTGATAGACTGGGGCAACCTATAAAATGCATAAACAAACAAACAAACAAACAAATAAATAAATAAAGTCTGCTGCTGGTTTCACATATTTTGCTGAGCCACAGTTTGTCTAACCATAGTTTATTGAAGCCATATTTGAGTGGGTTTACACCACATGGAAATACACAAAATGGTTTCCAAAACAAAATAAAATAAAAAAAATTGACTCGATTCATATCACATGCTAAGACAAAACTCTGTGTATCACCCTATAGCTTAGCAAATGTATAAACTTTTTCCATGTGAATTAACAGTGTGCACAGAGTGTCAGGTTCGGTCAGCACGAGGCTTCAGGGAAGCACGGGGCTGCAGGGAAGCTCGCAACCAGACCACGCGGAATCCACCGGCGGTAGCTAGCGGGAAAAAGAGGAACCGAAAGCGCTGCTAATTAACGAGCCACCTGCAGCCAGCTAAACAGGAAAACCACAGCGGAAGCTTTTAACTATGAACTGATAACGGCGCGAGCATGCAAGGAACGGGGCCGCAGGGCAGCGAAACAAGATCGCAACGCAGCACAGAACCCGCGGGTCTGCACGTAGCAGGGAGGGACCAACCCAGCCGGAGGGGGACTGGCAATCAAGGACAATGGACTCTGACCGACCCTGCCATCATGAACGATCAAGGGGGACATTGGGGGGCCTAATAGTCCACAGCTGCAATGCGATCACGAGGCGGGAAAAAGCGCGGGAAGGGGGGAATATAACAAGTGATGCAATTGTACCAAGCCAGTCCTGGCTTTGCTTGTGACTACTATGTTACGCATGAGTAAACCTCCTTTGTGAACCACACGTGTCACGAGAGTTTCTCTGTCGAACGGGGCAAATCTCACATAAAGCCAGGACTCACCGTCAGCGCTACCCGGTACCACCGAGGAGCGTTTTCTTTCTCAATACAGGCATGACCAGCGACGAGGAATCCGTGGGTCAGCTGGAGCGCGAGGAATCCAGGCTCGCGGAAGGGCGGTCGGAGCCACCCGGGAGTGACGGGGCAGCGGCCAGGGCCGGGCGCCCTCCATCCGAGCGGTGGTCGATGGGCGTGAACCAAGGACCAGACGGCTCAGGCGTTACGATGACCCGGGGTTCGGGGTTCCAGAACCGTGAGTGGAGCGAGAAATTCGCCCGACTAGAGGAGAGAGTCGAGCGACGCCTAGACGCCGTGGAGGCGATGCTCCAGACCCTACTACAGAGAGTGGGACCACCGGCGGCGAACAAGGAGACGAGCGACAGGGGGGGCGGTCCGGCATCCCCGCCGGCACCACCCACGGCGCCCCGGTCGGAGGACCAACGGGCGGCAGACGCCCTGAGACTTCGAGGTATCACTGGGAAGTTCTCAGGGGACCCCGAACAGCTGCCGCACTTTCTGACGCACGTCAGGGGGTTTATGCAGAGGGGTGGTCACCTATTCGCTAGAGACGAGGACAGGGTATCCTACGTGGCCGAGCTGCTAGATGGCCAAGCAGCCAGCTGGGTGATCGGGCTGTACGATGCCAACGCGGCGGAACTACGGAGCTTCCCGGACTTCATGCAGGCGCTCCGGGACAGATTCGAGGACACATTGAGCGCCAAGCGGGCGGAGGACGACATCCTACAGTTCAGACAGCGGGGCAAATCGGTATCGGAATATGCCCTGGAGTTCCGGAGGCTGGCCGAGAAGCTCGCGGACTGGCCGGAGTCCCTGAAGGTGAAGTATTTTAAGAGGGGACTCAACCCAGAGATCCTGGAATGGGCACTGGGGCGGGACGACCCGTCCACAGTGAAGGATTGGATCTGGCTGGCCGGAATGGCGGAATCGGCGTGGCGGCAGATCCAACAGAGCACAAGACGACGGGACCAGACGAGGGACCAGACGAGGGAGAGGACCCCCGAGGAGAGGCGGAGCGGTCGACGGCAGTCCACCGGGAGGCGAGAGGCAACCAGAGCCCCGAATCTGTGCTTCCGATGCGGAGGCAGAGGCCACCGAGCGGCGCAGTGCCCGACGGAGCGGGAAGGCGCCCCACCACGGCCCGAAGTCAAAACCCCGCGTGCGAACGGGAAAAGGACCGGTGACCGACCGCGGAAGGGGGCAGTGGCGGCGGTGACCGAGAAAGGACGCGGGGGGTGGTCGACCCCGGAGACAGCATCCTCCGGAGAGGACTCGGAGCCGGCGGGAAACGAGGCGCGCTCGCACTGAACGGCGTCCCAGTGCGAGCAGGGGAGTCGAGGGGCGCGGACCCAATAGGAGACGAGGACTGCCCACCATTCCGGGTGAGGATACACGTCCGGGGGGTGAGATCCGGAGGGGAGGCGCAGCTACGGGCGCTACTGGACTCGGGCTGCACCCACTGCTTGATGCACCCAGCGGTGGTCTCGGGGCTCGGGCTACAGCTGAGGCGCCTCCGGGAGCCCATTTCATTCAGCCAGCTAGATGGCACGCTGGCAGGGGGGGGGCCAGCTCAGTATTACACCGAGCCGGTCCGAATGACGATCGGGAGTCACCGGGAAGAACTGAGGTTTGTGGTGGTCCCGGTGGCCGACTACGCGGTGGTACTCGGCTTGGCGTGGCTGCGGCAGCGGAATCCACGAGTCGACTGGACGGCGGAGGCAGTGCGGTTCGGGGTCGACAGGCCGGCGAGGGGCGAGAGCAGAGGGGACTGAGCCGTGGAGACGGAGGCAGCCGCAACCACCGGCGGGCATGCGGAGGGTCCGGGACACCGTGAGACGGGGCGAGAGCAGATGGGGCCCGAGACCCGGGCGGCAGCAGCAGCAGCAGCAGCGCCGGGACCCCGGAGACCCGCCACGATCCCGAGGCGAGGGGAGGCAGCGGCGACTGGCGAGGCGACTGCAAAGCGAGGGGCCGGACCCGGGGAACCCCCGACGGGCGGCGGAATCCCGAGGCAGTATCGAGACCTGGCGGCAGCGTTCGGGGAGAAGGAGTCCGACCAGCTCCCACCACACCGGCCCAGTGATTGCGCCATCGAGCTAGAGCCAGGAGCGACCCTGCCTAAGCCGAAAATGTACTCCCTGTCGAGGAGGGAGATGGGGGCCCTGCGCGAGTTCATAGACAAGAACCTGGCGCGGGGATTCATCCAACCCGCGAAGTCACCATTAGCGGCCCCGGTGTTATTCCGGGAGAAGAAGGATGGCTCGCTCCGTATGTGCGTAGACTACCGGGGGCTGAACGCAATCAGCACGTAGTACAAATACCCCCTCCCCCTGATGAAGGACTTGATGTCGCATCTGTCGAAGGGGAGGGTATTCACAAAACTGGACTTGCGCGAAGCCTACTTCCGAGTCAGGATCCGCGCAAAAGACGAGTGGAAGACGGCGTTCAACACCCCGCTCGGAAGCTACCAGTTTTCCGTGATGCCGTTCGGATTAAAAGGGGCCCCGGGGGTATTTATGCAGCTAATAAATGAAGTGCTGCACGACCTACTCTACCGGGGCGTCCTGGTCTACCTGGACGACATCCTCATCTACACCGAGACCCTGGCGGAGCACGTGAGCCTGGTGCGCACGGTGCTCCAGAGACTGCTGAAGGCACAGCTGTACGCAAAGCTCTCGAAATGCGAGTTCCATCGAGAGCAACTAGACTACCTCGGCTACCGAATATCCAGCCGGGGAATTGAGATGGACCTGGCGAAAGTAAGGGATGTCCTGGGCTGGGAAGCGCCGCGAACCCGGAGGCAACTCCAAAGCTTCCTAGGGTTTGCGAACTTCTATCGTCAGTTCATCCCGAACTTCGCCCAAATCGCCCTTCCCCTAACCGACCTGCTAAAAACCAAGGGCACTGGGAAACCCCCCAAGCCCAGCATGGCACTCGCGTGGACTGCAGAATGCCAGGGGGTGTTTGAGGAACT
The DNA here is from genome assembly GCF_059951505.1 of Python bivittatus. Lineage (NCBI taxonomy): Eukaryota > Metazoa > Chordata > Lepidosauria > Squamata > Pythonidae > Python > Python bivittatus. The sequence goes on from NW_028277087.1 coordinate 12,200,476, forward strand.
AAAACGGCGGTTCACCGCGGAGTCGATCCTGCGCCATCCCGACCCAGACCGGCGGATTATAATCCAAGTGGATGCATCAGACGTGGCAACGGGAGCAGTCCTGCTCCAACCCAGCCCGGAGGGGGCCATCCACCCGTGCGCCTACGCCTCCCGCAAATTCACCGAGACGGAGAGGAGGTGGATGGTGTGGGAGAAAGAGGCGTACGCGGTCAAGTGGGCGTTGGCCACGTGGAGGCATCTACTGGAGGGGGCAACTGAACCGTTCGAGGTGTGGCCGGACCATAAGAACCTCGAGGCCCTGAAGACCCCGCGTAAGCTATCCCCCAAACAGGCACGGTGGTCCCAATACTTCGGGAGGTTCAGGTTCACACTGAAGCACATCCCCGGGAAGCGCAACTTCCTAGCGGATGGACTGTCTCGCATGCCCCAACACGCCAGCCTACGGGAGGAGATCGTGGACTCCGTCATCCCCGCCAGCAGGCTGGCTGCAAAGGCGGTGACCCGAAGCCAGACCAAGGGGGAGCGACGGGACGCGGCGCCTGAAGTAAGGCAAGGGTTCGCGGAGGCGGCGGAGCGGGACGCTTGGCTCAAGCAGAACCGGGAGGCGCTAACCGGCCAAGAGGGGTTGTGGTGGCACGAAGGAAAGCTGTACGTGCCCGAGGGTTGCCGACGGGAGGTCATGGAGAGAGCCCACGACAGCCGGAGCGCGGGGCATTACGGCTTCATAAAGACACTCCACTTAATCCGGCGGCAGTTTTGGTGGCGCACGCTCCGGAAGGACGTGGAGGCGTACTCGGGGGGTTGCCCGGTGTGCGCGACGGCGAAAGGGGCCAAAGGCAAACCTAGAGGCCTACTCCAGTCGGTAGCGGAACCCGACGGCCCTTGGCAAGAGGTCGCCATGGACTTCATAGTGGAGCTCCCAGAGAGTAAGGGGAAGACCGCCATTTGGGTGGTCACGGACTTATTCTCCAAACAAGCGCATTTTGTAGCGTGCCGGCGAGTCCCCACGGCCGAGGGGCTGGCGAGGCTGTTCGTGCAACATGTCTACCGACTCCACGGCGCACCTCGACGTGTCGTCAGCGATCGGGGCGGCAACTTCATCGCGCGGTTCTGGCGGGAGTTCCTGAAGCGGGTGGGGACGAAACAAGCCCTATCCTCCGCGGCGCACCCGCAGACGGACGGAGCCACGGAACGCCTGAACGGTGGGCTCGAACAGTACCTGCGCTGCTACGTGGGGCACCAACAGGACGATTGGGCGGAGCTACTACCATTCGCGGAGGTGGCATACAACAACGCCGTCCACAAGAGTACCGGGTTCTCTCCGTTCAAAGTAGCCACCGGAAGAGATTTCGTCCCCATGCCGGAGCTGCCTCAGCCGGAATCCCAGATCAACTCCCTGGACGCCTGGTTCGCCCAAATCGACGAGACCCGGCGAGCGGCGCACGCGGCATTGCAAAGAGCCAAAGCCGACTACAAGAAGCACGCGGACCGCAAGAGGCTCCCCGAGGAGAAATGGAAAGTGGGGGACCAGGTGTATCTGTCAACCAAAAACCTAAAGACGCACCAGGCATCGAAAAAACTCAGCCCGAGGTTTGTGGGGCCGTTCCCCATTACGGAGGTCATCAATCCGGTGACCGTCAGGCTGACGCTCCCGAAAAGCCTCGGGAAGATCCACCCGGTGTTCCATTGCAGCCTGCTAAAGTTGCACCAGCCGGGGAACGCCTGGCACAAGGCGGAGGGAGTACCGCCACCCATCATGGTCGGGGGGGAGCAGCACTTCGAAATCAACCGGATACTGGACGCCCGGAGGCACAAGGGGCAGACCCAGCTCCTAGTGCAATGGAAACATTTCCCCAAGTCCCACAGCGAATGGGTGAGTAAAACCCACATAAGGGCGCCGGACCTAGTGCGGGACTTTTACAGTAAATACCCCGGGAAGCCGAAATAGAACCGAGGGGGGGGAGTTGTCTTCAGGGGGGCGGCATGTCAGGTTCGGTCAGCACGAGGCTTCAGGGAAGCACGGGGCTGCAGGGAAGCTCGCAACCAGACCACGCGGAATCCACCGGCAGTAGCTAGCGGGAAAAAGAGGAACCGAAAGCGCCGCTAATTAACGAGCCACCTGCGGCCAGCTAAACAGGAAAACCACAGCGGAAGCTTTTAACTATGAACTGATAACGGCGCGAGCATGCAAGGAACGGGGCCGCAGGGCAGCGAAACAAGATCGCAACGCAGCACAGAACCCGCGGGTCTGCACGTAGCAGGGAGGGACCAACCCAGCCGGAGGGGGACTGGCAATCAAGGACAATGGACTCTGACCGACCCTGCCATCATGAACGATCAAGGGGGACATTGGGGGGCCTAATAGTCCACAGCTGCAACGCGATCACGAGGCGGGAAAAAGCGCGGGAAGGGGGGAATATAACAAGTGATGCAATTGTACCAAGCCAGTCCTGGCTTTGCTTGTGACTACTACGTTACGCATGAGTAAACCTCCTTTGTGAACCACACGTGTCACGAGAGTTTCTCTGTCGAATGGGGCAAATCTCACACAGAGTAGGATAAATTTGAAGTTCAAAACCCAAATGACCGCAGCTTTGTCTAATTTTTATGGGGTTCTTCCAAAGCTCCATTAATGTTTCAGAGTATGAAAGTTACTTCTTACTCTAGGAGTTATCAAAACAGTGAACAGATGGATGACCTTCCTTCAAAAAAGAAGGAGTATCCAATGCCCTGCATAGAAACATCAAGGAAAACAGGCAAGAGTTTTGCACTCTAAATTGCTTATATATAGGTATCTATTTTGAAAGTAGAATACTTGCTGGGATTCTTGTATTACCTTCCTTCATATAAATACTATTAATCAGACCTCTTGTATTCTTGTTCCCTGGATTAACTGTTTCTAGTCCAGTCTCTGTGGAGGCAAACCAAACAGGGTCCAAACCAAATTGTGTAGCCTATGCACACTCTTAGTGTGCATCTGCCAAAAGATGTCTCAGGCACTGAAATCTTACAGTCACCTTAGAGCAATTCAGTATCTTGTAAGCCCCTGAGAGTGAGGTACCATCAGAGGTTCACTTCTAAATGGGCACCCTATCAGCATTTCATCACAGTCTCATATTCCCCCGATATTTATGAAACCTGGAGGGGTTCCATAACAGCTCGGAGTGGAACATGGCCAAGCCCTTTAGTTTGAAACAGTACTTTAATTTCATACATCGTTTGGAACTGCTGAAACTACTGGGCTGAGTCAAGTTAATGGGATAGGAGAGCATTTGAAGGAAAGGTTTAAACAAGATGGAGAGAGAGAGTGATTAATGTTAGACATTTTGGCAAGGACTGAAATGCCACTGATTTTAATATTCTCCCTCTCCTCCCCTAATTCCTCCCCACATTAAAGCTTTCTGATTACAAAAAGGGGATAAAATGACTAGCAGGATGTCTCCTTGAGGTCCCTATTAAAGTATCTAGTGAGTTTTGTGGAAAGGAACAAATTCTGGGCAATTATTTATTTATAAAAGGAAGAGGAAGGTCTCCATATTATCATGTGGTTCCTGACTAGAATTGCAAATAAAAGCTTGGCCAAGGATAATGGAAGCAAGAGATAGAAAACCTCTAAAACATTCATCTTTGGTTTCAGATCTGATGTTTTTGAGAACCTGCAGTCCAAATCACTTCAGATAAACATCATCTTTCTCTCTTTCTCTCTCTCCCCTTCATACTGAGAAAGTACATATTTTACTTCAATCTGATGATCATAGATCAGGATTATCATTCAGGAATGTGTTCAGATGCCTCCTTGCTAATGTAACAAAATATTGTTAACGAGCTATGTGGCCCATTTTACACCCTTGTTTGGCTTGTTTTCAGATGGATGTCTTAACAAAAGTCTTGATGAGTCAGGCCACAACCACTTCTGATCCATCACTGTCAGGCACATGGTGGCCAACCAGATGCTTCCTGGAAACTCACATGCATGAACAGAAAGATAAAACCCCTTTTCCACAGTTGCTTCTCAGAGGGTGGTAGCCATGAATGTGTTGAGTCCCCCTTAAAATGTTCTAATGCGGTGACCTTTACCACATCTGATACCAGAGAAATCCACAATCTAATTTGTGTTGCTTACAGAAAGTGCATTTTTTATTGGTCCTGCATCTCCCCACACTGGGTTTTAGTGGACAATCTGGTGTTCTAACACTTGGAGAGAAGAAAAATATACCTCTGTTCACATGTTCAGTGCTATGAGTTATTCTATATACATTAATCATGTTCTCTTATATTCACTTTTTTTCCAAATCCTAGAGGTTGAAACCTTTCCTTCTGAAGGAGCTGCTATCCTAATAATTTTAGTTATTCTTTTTTGCACCTTTTCCACTTCTATAATAACTTTCTTAACCAATACTCCAAATATGGTCTCACCATAGATTTATATAAAGTGATTACTCTGTGGCAGTTATATTTTAATTCCCTTCCTAATTAGTCTAAATGTGGAATTTATTGTTTTTTTTTAATATCTATATATGATGTTGATTTTCTTATCATGTTTTCCATCATGATTCCAAAGTTCCTTTCCTGATATGTCATTGCTAGCATGGATCTCATTAATGTATATGAGAAGTTTAGATATTTTTTATGCCTATGCACATCACATTTTCCTTTACACTAAACAGCATGTTGAAATCCAATCAAAGTGATCTCGCCCACTCTCGTGGAGCTCTTTGCAATCTCTTTATGATTTTAAAGACTCTGAATGGATTTGTATCATCAGGAGACTTGGCCAGCTCACCTCATTGCTCACCCCAAGTTCCAAATCATTTAAAACAAATTAAAAGATAAGGGTCTCCACAGCACTGTTAAACTGTTCCAAAAGCTTCTGCAAGATATAGCAGTGACCACTGACATAAACAGATTTAAAGAGATACTGGACAAATGCACAAAGATAAGGATAACATTGTCATGATGGTTATATAATTTATTCCAGACTGAGGGACATCTATGTGACATGTTGCTGGGGAGAAAAAGAAGTTATTGGTCTCCTATTTTGTTTCTGAGCTTCCAGAGACATTTGTTTGGCCCCGTAGGACAAGGTAGGAACGGGAGTAGACGTTTGTTCCAACTCATGAAAGCTTTTCTTTCCCTGTGAAAGATCAAGACTCCCTCAAGTGGAGCTCAGCTCCTGGTTCTCCTGGATTTATGGTTTCTGCTTTAGCAATAGATAGAAACCATGGCCAGGATAACCTTTGCCCAATTGACTAGTGAGTCAACTGCAGCCTTTTAGACCACAAAGCCACTCCAGTGGTGACTCGTGCCTTTATCACTTTGCAATTAGGTGACTGCCACACACTTGACATGGAGCTGTCTTGAAAGAAGATCTGGAAACTACTGCTGGTCCAAAATGTTATGGCTGAGCTGTTGGTGGGGATGAGCTGCTTTAGTAGCACAACATCAGTGCTTCAATGCTTTATCAATGCTTCATTGCTGTGTCTAAGTTTAATTCAGATTTTAATTTATAAAGCCTTACAAGACTCAGTGCCCATGTACCTTCTGAGTTGGCCCATCTTGTGTGTTCATCCTGAGAGGGGATGCTTATGGTCCTGACCCATGTCATGGGGAAGGGAGAGCTCTACCCATAAGGGTAGGGGAGCTCAGAGGGAGTCCTTAGTGACAGCTTTTGGAACAGCTTGTCCCGTTTGGCACCTGCTGGTTTCTTGCAAAGCTGTTCCGACTTTTTTCTGCCAGGTTATGGACACTAGTGGCGGTATCAGACTGCATTTTTTTAATGTATTTGAATTGGTATTAGATGTTTAAGTCATCTGAACCGTATTGATTGTTTTGGCTCCTAGGAACATACAATGTTTCTGTACTGAGCTGTTGGAAACTGCCTGGAATCCTTTAACTGGGCAGCCCGTGATTTTGCATAGTAAATAAATAAATAAATGGCTGCCCCAAAGCCTGAAGTTGACTCTGATTTGTTGCTCTGGTTCTTATTTGTTTGTGGCAAGCCTCTTTGGTTATTTGATCTAAGTAGAATTCATAACAGTCTTGGAAGCAAATATATATAAATACTGTATATAAATCTACAGACAGCTTTGAGTCAGCCTTACAAGGTAGACCAGGTCAGGAAACTGACTCTACAGGAAGACCAGCCCTCCTTTCCAAGGATTATGAAATGCTTCTGCCCTTGCTGTTTTTGTAAAAAAAAAAACACAACAACACCTGGATTGCCCCATATTGAAAATATATTCTTCCATTGAACTGACCACAAAAAAGCTTTTTTCCCCCCTTTTTTTGCTAAGAAATTACTCTAAACAGCAGTGTTAAAGCTCTTCCTATCTGCCTGGACCTTGAACTTAGAGGTGCCACCTAATTTCAGGTAAAACAGAATTTTGAAGCACCTGGGATTTTGTATTCACATGACAGCCAAGTAATGTAATGGGAAGCCAAAAGGGTTTCTGTAAAAACTGGAAAGAGCAAAACAAAAAAACAAACCCTCCCAAAAGTTCTTAGTCCGCAAATCAGGGGGACAGGGAACCCATATAACTCCTGTGTTGGCCTTCTTGAACCTGCGATGATATTCTGAAGCCGAGTTAGAGTCAGGGACAGTCGTAGCTTCAAACCAAGTGAAATAATAATTGTGTCTGGCAGCAGAAGCTATCGAGTGGTAGAAAATTGTGTCTAGTTCCTAAACCAGCTTGCTGTGTACAGGGATGATTGAGAGTCTATCCCAAAATCAGTGTTGAAAAATAAACCCTTCCAGTCTAACCGGCTTTTATGCATGGACAAGAAGGGGAAGCCACTCCCCCCCCCCCCCAATTGCTCCAGGTATCAACATGTCTTAGTTTGGTCCAATCTGGAGAGACATCCTTCTTAAGAGAAACATCATAGCAATCCTGAATTTTCTATAAAGCTTTACAGAAAGTGATGGGATGAAGTCCTAGGAAGGAGATAAGAATTTGCCTGAAATATTTATTTGCTGGTTAAAGATGCCTGGAAGGAATGCCTTCTCTCATTTCAGGAGTCATATTTTTCTTGGGGTTGCACCTGACTCTCCCTCCCTGGTTTTTCCATTCATCGATGTTTGCATTTAGGTTTTCAAGGAAGAGAAAGAGGGTTTGATAGCACTGGTAAAATTCTGAGTGGCTGATCTTTGCTCATTTTCTTCAGATGGTATTTTCTTACTATCTGTCTCTCATATTCAAATGATTGGATAATGTATAATATAATTTTTAGAAATACCCTGTAGCTGGATTCAGACATCCCATTGAGGCAGAGTGGCTACAGTTTGGAGTTAATGCAAATGAGCAGTGTGGGAGAACATTGACCATTCATCCATGGTTATTTGCATCAATGGAAATAGTAAAACAAATCAGGGATATGCCTTCTGGGACTTGTTTGGCATGACAATTGAATTAAGATCATTGGCTACCTCCTCCTGGTTTACTTTTGGCTTCTTAATCCAGCTTGTTAAGGACAGAATAAGATGGAACTATCAGCAGGGTCCAAAGTGGGAGTTCAAAAAGTCAAGATGATAGTCAAAGCAGTACAATCAAAGTCTTGATCCTTTGTGTGTGCATGCAACATCAACAGCCATCGAAAAGAAGTAGGGCTTTGATTGTACTGCAGCAACCGCCATCTTGACTCATAGATGTCAGTGGTATCTATGTCCTTGGGTGACTGGTCCACAAAGGCCTACCTGGACATTTTGGCATGGTTACTTTGTTTCTCTCTATACTACTTCAGAGAATTGGTAGAAGATTTAAAGAGGACGCTGTATTCATCACCAATGACTTTTATATCAGCAAACTAAATGTGAGGCCCTCGGTTCACAGCTGCTTATATCTTAAGTGCCACAGGCAGAGGATCAGACTGATGAAAACAGCACTATGGCGCTGCAATGCAAACTCTGCCACTTTTTCATGTGTGTTGTGACACTACATTCATGTCCCAAAGTGGCACAACCGGTCAGGCAGAGAGGGCATGTTGTGGACTCCGTCAGCGAGAGAATGTCAGCTAGCAGGAGCCAGGAGGACAGCCTTCTCTTGCCCCCACCCTTTGGAATATTCTCCCCCCAGAGGTCCGGGGGGGGGGCCCTACCCTCCTGGCTTTCCGGAAAGGATTAATTACTTGCATGGGGTGATAAGAGTTTTCATCAGTCCCAGGGGTGGCTGACACCCTGATGTCACTCCTGAGTTATTTGCCAATTCCATCATTCTTGGAATTTATTTATTATTTTTAAGATTGCTTTTATATTGTATTTTAATTGATTTTATCCCATTTGTAAACTGCCCAGAGTCTCTTCTCAACAAGATGGGTGGTGACACATTAGATATATAAATAAAATATGAATATAAATAAACTAGCAGTGTGAAGCTGCAAGTATCCTTGTATCATTCTCATGAAAGTACGAAGACTTTGTGGATGCAGCTACATAATCCGTAATGCTGTGGTTTGCTGAATTGGCAGAATATGCTATCCATGGATAAAATGGGGTTGTGTAGTTTGTGGTTCAATTGCTGTGGGAACTTGGTCATTATTTGTTGTATGAACCAGGCCATCCTATCAAGTCATAATATGGCTTCTTTGTTCAAGGTGAGTATGTCATGTAAACACTGGAGCTGGGCTTTGATAATTTAGGTTTCATGTATTATGTGAGCACAGTTCTTGTGTGGGACTGTACAGTTGCAGTTGTCCTATGCAGCATAAATTCAGAAAGATAATATGGCACAACATCTGCAGAGAGCTGGTCAAAATCAGCAATATGGCAGACAGAGCATGACAGTGCTCTGGTGAAGTCTGCATCACTACGCTCTGCCTGCCATCTTGCCAGATTTGACCATCCCCTGCAGACACCACTGAGGCATGGACATCCCCAGAGTGGCATAGTGGTGGCAAAGTGATGATACAATCACAAAATGCCACAGTTTACATACTTGCATCGGATATCCTGACACAAATTCACAATAGTGGCAATATCATGACTACCTTATCACATGTGCCATTGTGGAACCCGCTGGAGGAGAATCCATTTGCTGCAGCTTATCTTGAAGAATAGTTCAAGATGAGATCTTCTTATTCCTCAGAAGCAATCTGGAGGTGGGGGAGCAATGAGAGAAAGCAGAAAAGGCAAGCTCTGTTTTACAAAATTAAGCAGGATCAGGAACGAGGAAATAGCTGTGTAGACGGATTAAGCCTGGTCTTGCTGAGGTCCCCTGAAAAGTGAGGTAGTCTGAAAAAAGTGTCATGGCATCATCTTAGCACCACAATTAACTTGGGAATGAAACACGAAGCAAACCGCATTACAGTGGATTACCAAGAGATTAGCATGCAGAATCTTGCAGCTTTCAAGAAAATAAGATTTTTGTTGCTAGAGCAAGAAAGAAAGGTGGTGGTAGTGGGGGAGCTAAGAGATTAACTTCTTTTTCCCTGGAAGTAGATGTGTTTGTTTCTGCTGCCATCTGTGAGAGAGTGAAGTTGCTGTCTGTGCTTGAGAAAAGTAGCTGCAGCCAGGCAGAAATGCTTCTCACCCCATTTCCCTCATTTCTCTAACTCAGACTTTACTCACAAGCATCCAAGCCAACATTCCAGCTCCCTGTGAGAATTTTCAAGGACATGCTTGAGGTCCAGAGGCAGCCTCACCCCACCCAGGTCCTTAGCTTACCAAAGCAAAAAGGGAGAAAAGGAGTGTGTGTAGGAGGAAAGGTGATAAGCAAATGACATACAGAGGGGGAAGTGGAGGCGATGTCTGAAGATTGGCAGCTGTTACAAGCAAGCAAGAGGACTATCATTCAACTGCCAGGATCACTAGTTATGGTAAGCAGCATATCCTGGTGGGAGTCCTGCTTGGAGCTTTGCCAGGAGCTCAGTCGCAACTAGAAGAAGAACAGTCACACTGAAGCAGCACCTTATCCCAACTAGAGTAAGAACATTTGGAAGGAGGCAAAAGTTGCATGTTACTTTACAGACTTATAGACTTTTGCTAGAACTAAGTATGAAAGGACTGCGTATTAAAGACGTATTTACCTGGCAATATCACCAACAAGTCCTAGATGGGTGGAGAGTAGTAGCCTGTTGTGGGGAAAGTGTGTGCAGCAATAAAGCATTTTGTACAGATTTGCTTCACTGTGGTGTGTCTAGTCCTTGGGAAGTAAAGAACCCTCATACCATCCACCATCTGTTTCTAGCTAGGAAGCCAAACAATAATGCAATCTGCAATGCCAAGCCACAAAGGGGCTGCTGGGGCTTTTCAGCTGGTGGCCAAAGTCTTCCAGGTCTCATTATTTCACCTTGGGCTACACTGACCTCCCATATAAAAGAAATGAGACCGGTGCCGCGTTCAACTTTTCAGAGGGCAGCAGAGTGGCTGCCTGAGCACAGATAATGCAAAGAATTTGAGAAAAATATTATTAAGCTTGGAGATGATTTTATGTAGGGTGGGGTACAGGGGGGAATTTATTTCTAAACATTGCAACAGGTCCAATGAGCTGGCTGGATAAGCTCTGCAGAGAAACCATATAGCAGATTTCTCAGGATTAGTTCTGAAGAGACAGAAAAGAATGGTTTGAGGGAATCAGTTATGGTTCTTTTCCCACTCCATTCCATCTCCCCCAATCAATGGGGGTTTCCTATAACAGAGACCCCACTGGATGAGATGGCTTGGCTTCCCAAGCTTCTCTTTTCCCCTCTTTCAGCTTAAGATAGAATTGTAACATTGGAAGAAGCCATTGAGGGTCATGAAGTTCAACCACTGCCATTGCTGGAATCCAAGCTAAGGCTTCCCTAACCATTCCTTGAAAAATATACAACCAAGGGTTGCTCAGCACTGCCCCAGATCATTTCCAAAGAGACTACATAATGGAGCAAGGACCATTAAGGAGAACTTTGTATATGAGATATAGGCAGGGATCTATGGAAAAACAGGAAATGCGATGGGACCTTCTGGTAGGAATGGATGAATTTTGACAAAATCACATAAAAATCCACATGACAATCTGCCCCCCCAAATGGGATGCTTTTGGTGAAAATTTCACAGATGCTCATGCACACTTTCCATAATGTTCAACCTTTTCTCAGGAATTTTATCTATTATAATGTATCTTTCTACGTGCTGTTCAAGACTACAGGCATTTTAAGTAGTACACACATTTTTAAGTTGCAGCTGCACTTTAAACGTCTGAAAAATATGGATTTCTCTGCTCCACTACATTCCACTTCATGTACAAATTCAGGAGGTGTAAACTGATTGCATTTTCTTCATTGTTCAAGTGCTTAAACCTTGCTTCCAGCTGCTGATCAGTTTAATCAGGACACACAATCAAGCTTGAACAATTAATGCTAGCTTTGTTTTATTATTTTATTAACCTATTTAAGCCACCTTTCAAAAGACATGTTCTCAAGATAACATACATAATAGAATAATGTACCATTACAAATATATATGAACACAATATAGTCACCAGAAGAACCCCCCAAAATATTTCATTTCAGCTAGTCATTCTAATTTAAGATCTAAAAGGAAAGGAAAGGAAAGGAAAAGACATGAAATGCAAACCTAACGAACTGTCTTAATCAAAAGCAGTCTGAAAAAATAACTATTGAAGGGCCTGCCTGAAAGAAAAATGCTATATATGCCTAGATATTAAATCATGAGTATACTTTATTTTTGATTGATTATCTGCCATCAAGTCATTGTTGACTCTTAGCGACCACATAGATAGAGTTTCCCCAGGAACCACTGTAGACTAGCTCAGTTTAGGTCACAGACTCAGAACAGGGCTGTTCGGAGTCTAACCCCTGCCTAGTGCAAAAGCAGACTCCTCTAGAATTGGGCCCATTAATGAATCTTATCAGTAAGTAAAGTAAGCAAACAAGCAAATAAATACAGCAATCAACCCAAATCAAAGCATCCAAATAGATTTTATTATTTTAGTTGTTTTACTGGGTTTATAGACCATCCCAAAGATGTACAACTTGAGCAGGGTTCATCCCAACCTCTGCAATCTGGGGTAAAAACAATACAGTCAAAAGAAAACAAAAGAAAATAAATCAGTAATATTAGATTACTTGTCTACTGTATGGTACCAGAAACATTCATCAGTATATCCGAATATTGAAAAACCATCTGCTACCAAAGGAACAAGGTCACAGTGTTCCAGCCTCCAAGATGGGATGGACTAAAACCATATTTTAATGACCTTCTGAACTGGAAAACCGGGGGAAGGAGCCATCCTGATGTTGGGGATGAGGGAAGATTGTTTCATAGAAGTGAGGCAGTACTTGATGGGGCTCGTTTCTGTGGCCCCTGGAGATGGCATTTTCTGAGCAAAGGGACACAGAGGGGGCCCGCTCTCCCCAGTCTTGCTGGTTGGATAGATAGTATTGGCTTTGAGCTTCTGCAAAACATCCACTGAAAGGGATCCCACTGTTTCTCTGGGTCGTGGGTTCCACTCCCCAACTAGGTTTTTCCTAACGTTCAGTTAAAATCTACCTTCCTTTAACTTAAATCCATTCTTCCATGTCTTGCGCACTGGAGTGGGAGAGAACAGGTCTTGGCCTATTCCTGTAGGGCACCTCTATAGGTTCTTGAAAGTAGGGTTCATCAAGCATGCTAAACTTTAAGCTTGCATTCAGTGGCACCTGCAGGATCTTGCTGCTTTCATCAGAATGACTAAAATGGCATTGCAGTGTCATGCCATAAGATCCACTCCTTTTGGGCATGCAAGCAACATTACAATCCATGTAGAAAAGGGGTGGGGCTTACATAATGAGACCGAACCCCTGCTTTCATCCATTGGAGCCCCCTTGCAGATGCCACTGCCCAGGTTAGCAAAGCATATTTGCTCTGCCAACATATGATGGTTTAATATGATAGTCTGCTTTTAGAGCATGCCAAGACAGTAGCTGAGTTCCCACAACCCGCTGAACCACAAACTTCCCAATACCATTTTAAAAAAACTCTCTTTCAATCCACTTTTCTCAAGGCTAATTACATCCAGTTTTCTCAATCTCTCCACATGTGTCTTTGTTTCCAGTCCACTGACCAGTCTCTTTCCTCTTGTTCCACTTTGCTTGAATCTCTCTTCATCTTCCCAGTACTCAAGCTGGAGGGTATGACCAATGCAGGATGAAATGCAACTATGAAACTATTGTTTAACATCATTTGGAAACTATACTTCTACTTCTACTAATGATGCCTAAAAGACATTTGCCTTTCTTGCAGTCATATCACACTGCGGGCTCAGCCTGTGGTACTGCTACAATTTCAAGAGGAAAGAGGGATGGCAGTCTACAAATATTTGTTTAATACTGAATTGAGCATCTGTAAGTGGAGGAAAAACCTTTAGGCATCTCTTTCACACTAGAGATGACGAAGCTGTGAAAAGGGCTCAGTCTCTCATTTCCAAGCTTCTGGCTTTGATTTTTAGCATAATGTCTAAAATGGTGGGGGGGATGGTGTGGAGGAAGAGGAATGGAGCCTGTAATTCAATGACTGAGCACCTGCCTAGCACACTAAAAGTTTAATGCTTTGTCCTTCTCACCCAGGCCTAGAAACGCCCTCTCTGAAAACGTAGAATAGTGCTACTACTTAAGGTATGCTAGTGGTAGGAAACCACTTTCCATCAAGGGCCACAATCTCACATAGGAAATCTTTGGGATGTCATATTGGGAGAAATTTCAACCAAGCAAGTGGTGAGCAAGCTATACAGCCCAAATTGGCTTGCGCAATTTTTCTGCTGGGAAATATGGTCGAAAAGTATAAAAGCCCATTCTAAAGAAGCTGGAAGAAAGCTTCCTGTAAAAAAAAAAAAAAAAAAAAGGGGCTCATCTGAAATTAACTTTGTTTCCTGCAGGTGGGAATCTTTTTTTCAGCTAACGTGGCTGATTTTTCTCCAAAACAGCTGTTTTGTCTTCACTTTCCCTTTCTCTGAGTCCCTCTCAAAGTTTTATTAAATATCCTTAAATGAAACACAATTAAATATAGCTACACAATCCAGCTGGGAACTCAAATCTGATAACTTAGCAATAAATTAGACATCTGTTGTGCTTAAATTCAAGTGAAGCTTGTATCTTTTCTTAGGTAACCTGGACAGGAACTTCAGCAGTTGTGGAAATCCTCAGCATTCTATTAGTTTCATGCAAGAAGTGTTTGCAATAACTGAAGTTATAGACATGGATTTTAATTTACTGCAAATCATCCTGAGTTGAGTGTATTATAATGATGGGATAAATATCTAGACACCCATAGATATCATATTTGGCAGCAGTGTCTCTAACCTTGGATGTTCCCAAAAAGCTAAATACGGTCAGACCTAATTAGTACTTAGATGAAGAGTGCTAGGAAATACCAGGACTGTGGGTTAGACTGGAAAGTTGAAAAATTCTGGAAGAAGGTGAGGACAAACTTCTGTTGTATTGTTGCCATGCAAAACACATGGAGTTGACCCTTGATATGGTATGTTCTCTTCCAGCAGTGTCCGTAGGAAGTGGTTAAAAACCCAAGATGGCAGTTATAGTAACAGGGTTGAAGCTATGCACCCTTTTGTAAATGTGATGATATCACATACTTGTACAAACAGGCAGGGCTTCAACTGCACTGCCAAACTGCCATCATGACCTTTTTGACCTCCCCTGCAGTCAGCCCTTTAAGGCAGACCAGACTAGGATACCAGAGTTATGAATGCTAACACCATTTTATTATAAGGTTACAGTAACAGAATTTTGCAAATCTGACTGCAGTTCCCCGCTCCTCCCTTTATCTTCATGAGAACTAGGAAGGGTCATGTCTGAGATTCTTACTCAAATTACGTTTCTGCCCCAGACTCAGATTTCTTTTATCTGACCATTGTCTTCCTCCTGTTCCTCAAGGTTATTCCTACTCCCCACTATATCTGCAGATGTTTCTGCTTTCTTCCCTGTAATCCTACCCCCTACTTGTAATCCTCTTACATTTGTTGTTGTTCTTGAGATACTATGTGTTCCCTCTTCTTATTTTTTAAATATTTTCCAGTCTGTGGTATTGATGTTACATGACTATGACCATCAGTCATTTTCAGGAGTGCTGAAAGGTCATAGAGCTCTATGGACATTATAGTGCCTCAGTCTCCAACCTGGTGCTCACCTGGTTCCATGCCCCATCAAATTTTAGTTTTTAAAAAGATTCTTTTAATTTACAATAAGTGAGAAGCTAGAAAGCTGCCAAATAAGATCCCAGCCTAAAGCAAAACCTTTCTCTTAAGGAATGCATCTGGGACTAGAACATAAATTTGATAGGGAAGTATTTGGAAGTATGCCCAGTTGCTTGGGGTGGGGAGAGGAAAGAGGAAGAAAATATGCCAAGTGAGCCGAAAGAGCATCCAGGGAGCCTCAGGCTGCCAACTGGCCTGTCCTGGTTAGTTCATGGTTTATCAGCTGCAGTTATGGGGGGGGGGGAGACAAAACATGTATTATAACATCACAATGCAAACCCTGGTCTCCTTTCCATGCAGAAGATCCCAATCCCTGTAATGTCTATAATTTACTACTTTTAACTTATATCAATAATGTCTCATTTCAAGATATTTATGTATCATTGTTACCTGTAGTATACTGGAAATGATCTGGAGACTTATTCAATAAATTACTTAGTTACAATCCCTGGATTGTCCTGGAGAAAAAAATCCAGAAATTCTACAGATCTCCTGCTCCAAACTGAACTGACATTACTGGGAAATGACTGAAAATCTGCAGCAACCAGAGGCTTTGTCAAAATGACAAGTTGTGTATCATGATGCTATAAAACAAAGTCTAACCTTTATGTTCTTATGGGCAACATCAGGGTGCAAGTTTTAAAGGGGTGGAGTTTGTGTCATAATGGTGTATGAAATGACTCTGGGCAGTTTACAAAACAATTAAAATAAATTAAAATTACAATACACAATAATCTTAATAAATAGAAAATAAATAGATCTAAGAATAGATATAAAATTGGCAGTCACTCAGGGAGCATCAGCAAGGTGCCAGCCACCCTCAGGATTGGGTAAGATTGTTGTCACTCCACACAAGCTGGTAGAGCCAGTTTTAATCCTTGCTGGAAAGCTGGGACGGTAGGGACCTGCCACACCTCTGGGGGGAGAATATTCCCAAGGGTGGGGGCAACAGCAAAGAAGGCTCTCCTCCTGGAGAACATCACGTTCTGTCTGTACAGTCTTTGTGCCACACTTCGGGGGTTTGGTCAGCCTAAATTAAGAAAGATCCATTCACTCTTCCAACGTTTAGCCAAGAACTTTCAATGGCTAATGTTCTTTGATAATCCAGTAATTCTGCAGTGTCGCAAAGTTTAGAGTTGGGAAGCTAATAAATTGATGATGATGATGATGATGATGATGATGATGATGATGATGATGATTCAGTATTGTTGATCTGTCAACAATACTGACCAAGTCAGGACATGGCTATCAAACATCAAAAACATCTTCCAGGTTATCCCACCTCCTTTACATGGACGATCTGAAGCTGTATGAAAAAAACCCATCTGAAATGGAATTGCTGCTCAACACTGTCCAAATATACAGCCAAGATATTGCAATGGAGTTTGGACTGGACACATGTGCCACCCTTATCATCAACAGGGGAAAAATAGTGAAAATTGAAGGAATCAAGATGCTCAATGGAAATAGCATCAAGATTCTGGATGAAGAAGATCATTACAAATACCTGGGCATCCTTCAGGCTGACAACATCAAGCACACTGAAATCAAGAAGAAAGTTAGTAGTGAATACATCAGAAGAAGATTTTAAAGTCCAAACTCAGTGGCAGAAATACCATAAGTCAATTAACACCTGGGCAATTCCAGTCATTAGATAAACAGCTGGAATAGTGGGCTAGACTGAAGCTGAACTAAAAGCCCTGGATAGAAAGACCAGAAAAATAATGACAATGAATCATGCCCTTCATCCACGCAGCAATGTTGACAGACTCTACTTACCAAGGAGCATAGGTGGGCCTGGAATGTTGCAAGTACACCAGACAATTAAAGAAGAAAAAAAGGGCATTGGAACAATATCTGAAAGACAGTGAAGAAGATGCACTGAAACTAATATATCATGAAGGCTTACTGAATACCAAAGGACCAAACTGGCCTATAAGAAAGACCAAGTGAAGAATAGAAAAGAGACATGGCAAGGCAAAGTATTACATGGCCAGAACATTAAAAAACAGGAAAGGCGGATAACAACAAGACTTGGCAATGGCTAAGGGCAGGAAAATTGAAGAAAGAGAAAGAGGGGCTAATTCTGGCTGCACAAGACCATGCCTTAAGAACAAATGCACAGAAAGCCAGAATTGAGAAGACAGCAAGATGGCAAATGCCACCTCTGCAAAGAAGCTGAAGAAACAGTGGACCACCTAGATAGCTGCTGCAAGAAGAAACCACAGACTGACTACAAGCAATGGCATGACAAAGTAGCAACAAGGGTGCATTGGAATATCTGCAAGAAATACCATTTGCCTGCAAGGAAGAACTGGTGGGATCACAAAACAGACCAAGTAATGGAAAATGAAGAAGCAAAAGTGCTCTGGGATTTAAAACAGACAAGCACCTGCCACACAAAACCCCAGACTTAACAACTGTTGATAAGAAAGACAAAAAAGTCTGGATAGTGGACAATGCAATACATAGAGGCAGCAGAAGAGAAGAGAAAGAACTGGAGAAAATCACAAAATATGAAGACCTGCAAATAGAAGTAGAATGACTATGGCAAAAGAAAGCAAAAATAGTACCAATAGTAATAGGTGCCTTGGGTTCAATTCCAAAACATCTGGAGCACCACTTGAAAAACATCAGCACTGACAAAGCATTGACAAAATCACCATCAGTCAATTTCAAAAGGCAGCTTTACTTGGAATAGCTTACATCCTGCTATGATATGTTTAATATTATTAAACAACATCTGCCTATCCCAGGTCCTTGCAAAGGACAAAAATGCCAAATCCAGTCTAAACATCTGGCTGACTGTGTAACCAACCATAATAATGTTATCAAATCAGGAGAACTGAAACAACTTTTGGTGTAGCACTGAGTGATGCTTTGGGACAATTTCTAAAATAAATAAATAAATAAAACTGGGTCAAGTTTCAATAAAAGTCACACTTCCTAGTTATCCCTGAGATATGAATTTATATTTCTGCTGCTTTTTTATCCCACCTTTCCTCCAGGGGTTCAGTCTAATATACAGAGCTCAAATTCCTCAATTTTCTCCTCTCTAAAATCCTGTGGAAGTTAGTGACCTGAGAAATTGTGACTGGCTTAGAAGTATCCCATTGACCTTCATGCCTGCCGACCCCTCAAAGTAGGGAAGGCCAAGAAACAGGCATTGGCAGGATTGTTTAAAAGTGCTTTGATGCAGTTAGGGCATTGTAAGAGAATCTTGACAGCCTGTCAAAGCTCCTTTCTACTTCAGCTTATGCCTAACCCAATCAAGGTAGATTGTTCTGAGGTTCTTCCTCACACTTTGTACTTTCCCAGGATCGAGATATCTTTGGAGTCCTTGGCATCCTTGATATCCTTTTTTGTAACAACTCCACATTCCCTGAACATTCCATCACAATGCCTGAGTGTAAATTTGAATCTGGATGTCTCTAATCCTAGCCCAATATTCTAACGATTACATGGTCATACTCAGTCTGTACTCACAAAGAGAAATGATGGCTTTCTCTTTAGAGATCCTAAATTACTTCACTGCTACTCAGCAGATCCTGCAGGTAACCCTTCTGAAAAATAAGAAGTATTAAGTAGCTTGGTCTTCAAGCCAAAGAAAATTTCCTGTGAAGGATCTCTTCCAACTCTTCACATGATACTGAATCCACCAATTATTGATTATGATTGATTATGTGCCATCAAATCATTTTTCACTCCTAGCCACCACACAGACAGAATTTCTCCATGACGATCTATCCCTAACCTGTCCTTTCAAGTCTCCCAACAGTGCCCCCAATACCACATTCGGTCTCCAATTATACATAGTGGATTTTATTTGAATAAATACAATAAACTCTCAAATATGTCTCCTGGACCTGACACTGATGATGAATGATGGTCATCAGATTGATTCAAATGAGTGGATGAGGCATGTGCCCAGATAATTTCTCCTCCCTCAGCTATTATCACCACCTGCTCTGTGCTTGGATTTGGGGCTCAGGTGGTCCTGAGAAGAAAATGCCACTTTTAATTAAAAAAAACTCTGTTTGGTGCTGTTGCTGTGCTGGCTAAGAATCTATTAACATACAAATCAGAGGTGTTTCTAAGTCTTCCAAGTGACAATTAGGGGTCCACAGGGTTTTTGTTTGTTAAAAAAAAAAAATCAAGATAGTGACCACACCTATGCAATCAAAGGCCCGCCACTTTTTTACATGTGTTGATTGTAGGGTTGTTTCAGCCATCTGGCTTTTCTGAATCCTACCTGCAATCATCCCACAGTATGTAGGTGTTAAAGCTAGTCTTACTGTATTGATGAATAGACTCAAGCTGTTTCCTCATCCTGTAGCCATCCACAAGACACAGGTATATTTTAAAAGTCTTGCCATTTTTTTTTCTCCAAATGGAATGGCATGATCTAGAATCCATCTGGCTCATTTTCACTATGATCATTTGCATCCCGCTTGAAATGTTCCCCAGCTCAAAACACTGCATAAAACTTTCCCACATTTGTTAAAGTTTCTCTCTGTCTCTCTCACACACACAACTCGCTCAAACTGAGCTCAATTCCTGGTGACCGCATGGACTATGTTAATATCATTTTCTTGGCAGCGATATGTAAATGATTTGCTTTTTTCAAGAATGTTGTTTCAATTTCCCAGGCTAGCTTACAGCCCTGAAATTTCCTGATGATTTTTTATTCAAGAACTAACCAGGTGCAATCCTGCTTAGTCTGCTGGAATTACTCAAACTATGCAGATCAGGGACAGTTAGACTTAAAAACAGGGCATATCTGTACTTACTCTTTAAACTGTTCCTGTGCTATGTTCAAGCTTGGGGTTTGGCCTGACTCTTAAACTGATTTAAAGAAATTCCTGCCTGGATGGAAACACTTTGGCTAGAGTTTACAAGGTATTCAGTCTGAGATGCAGGCTACCACATCTTCCTGTTGGACAGTTTCCCTACTGCTGTGTCTTCCCACCCTTTTGATCCAGGAAATTTGCTTTCCTTCATGTGGGCAAATCTCTTACTGGAGATCTCTCTCTCTCTCTCTCTCTCTGACACTAGAGACCCTGACAACCACAGATTGAGTTAAGGGGACATTCCTGCTTTTTCAAAGTAGCAAATCAAGGCAGAGCGGCTGGCCTAGAAGAAAGTAACAAACTGCAGGCAAAATGATGTCTGAGGTGATGGAAGCAGGAAAACAGTATCTGGAAAGGGTAGCAGGAAAATGTACGTGGCAATCCTTTTTGCAGTTGGTAAGGGCAACGTCATCCTTTCCTTCCACACCCCCCTGCCCCCAAAAATGGTTGCTGGCCCATACAGATGACAGGGCAAACTGGCTATGCTGATAAGCCCTAGGCTTGACTATAAGCTTAGCTTGGAGTCCTGGAGCCAGTTCCTTGTATGAAAAAAGCATACTGGCTCTGCTTGCATTAGATCCTTATCCACCTGTGTCAGCTAAAAGAATCTCAGATGCCAGATAACAGAAAAGACTTTGCTAAGATGAAGAGAGCCACTGACATTGTTAATGCTTCCTGGAAATATCGAAAGTTCCAGTCCCAGGAGTGCTTCATGCTGGGGAAGGCTGAGATACCGTCTCATTTATGTATATATTCTCTCTCTCTCTTTCTCTCTCTCTCTGTGAAATGACTATCATTGGAAAACAAACTAAGGTAACATTTATAGAACTGAGGCCAATTGTCTGCCAGCTGGTTGTTCTAATGTTCCCCAATTTTCTCCCCCCATTTATTTATTTATAATAATGGATTTTAAAGGGCAAGATACGTGCCTTACATCTTGCAGAGGCTTTAGACACACCCAACACCCTTTAAAAGCTCTCCAAATCTCCAAAAATAAGTATCTTAAACTTGTTGTAAGCTCCCATGCTGAATCCTCAAAACCAAACCAAACCGAATCCCAAACTTTGCCCCAATCGCTCTGGTGACATCATGACATTACTGGCTATACCCCTGCAACCCCCCAGCAGGGCTTAGTTCCCAGACAGAGCACAAAGCATCTCCCTGCTGCAAACATTGTCCAGGGTAAGGCCATTACTACAGAGAGAAGTTCTTCAAATTGATTCAGGGTCTCTTGTCAACCAGGAAGCTTCCTCTGATTTTTTGGATATTCTGGAGAAGACCCTAGAGACTAGACCATGCTGGCTGGGGAATTCTGGGAGTTGAAGTCCACTCATCTTAAAGTGGCCAAGTTTGGACAACACTGGACTAGACAGAGATGGAAAAAGATAATAGAAGAACACCCAGCCATAACTGGAAATAGTCAATCTGTATTATTATGGGCATTAGGACTTCCATTGATAAAGTAGAATAAGAACCCAGGAGTACCTCTACATTTGCACATGCATATATTTACAGACAAAGATAAATATATGCTGGCTGAGGAATTCTGGGAGCTGAAGTCCACACATGTTAAAGTTGCTAAGATTGAACAGTAGGCATGTAGATAGGATGGACTTTGAAGAAGCAGGAATAAAAACAGGATTGATGTAAATAGCTAGCAGGGCTTCAAATTTAATTTTAAAATAGTGCTCTGGAGTGTGTGTGGGTGTTAACATACTGTAATCCTGTCTCCAATTCTTTAAAGCAACTGTGTCTTTTCCTAGGATTATTCCACATGGTCCCAGGAAAAGAGAGCTGCATCACAGGATTGTAGACTGGTGCTATTTTGCCCCCATGCACACTCTGAATCACAATTTTGGAACTGAATGCAAATGGTTGCATAAACCTAGTAGACAGGTAGTATTGGATGTATATCCTGTATATCCACAGAAAAGTGTTTTGGTCTCTTCTCTTCTCTGACTGAAAGTGTTGATATGGCAACTGTATGTGCTGCCAAAACTGAAAATTGGCCACAGCAGGATGAAACTATCAATATCGCTTGGAGGAGGAAAGTCATATGCTCCTCCAGTCAATGAAAGGTGAGTCTGCTGTTAAAATGCCTGCTCCACCAAACTGACAACTCATTCCTGTCTTTTTAATCACCTTTTGTTGGAGTCCAGCCCTGGCTAACACACTCTGGAGTGAGATTCTCACCATGTAATTATTGTAACAGACAGTTGTACATCCTGGAAAAATATGGAAATGATGTAACTCCTTGTTTGGCTTCTGGTAGATAAAAAGCAGTCATTGGAAGGGAAAATTTCCCCCATGTGTTGCCCCAGTAAAGGGAAAAGCTGAAATGGAGATTGGCATTGAACTGATGTCTGCCATTAGGTACATGGCTTCTTGCCCCCTCCCCGCCCCCCAACATTGCTTGTCCAGGGAGTGAATTACTTTGAGACCTGCTTTCAGTTCAGTTCAGAATTTTGTTTGTTTAAATCAGAACTAAACCACCTGTCTAGCCCCCTCAGTCTTTGGTGCTTCTGCCAAAGACTTCCATATGTTGTACTTCAATTATTATTTTTAATATGCCAAAGGAAGAAAACTTACCTCACTAATCATATAAGCCATATTTGATTTCAAGGAAGTATAAATGTCAAGAAAATAAAACCAAATGTAGCTTTTGTTCACATTCTACTGACTTTTTTTTTGATAGGGCAGATTCCAACATGGCACTCAAATGTCAAGTGTGGCCCTTGGCCCAGAAACAGTTGTGCACTCTTGGTTTATGTGGTCAAGGACAGGTCACAGACCAGTAAAGATCATGAGAGAGGCCCTAACAAGGACATCAGGGGTTCCTCAGTCTGGACTGAGTATGGGCATCCCTGGGTTTTCCATAAACTCTTTTCTCTTTCCTTAATCAAAGGTTATGACATGTCCTTTGGAGGCTTGTATGAAATCCCCTCAGTAGATACCTAGATAAATAGATAAGTAGATAGACAGATAGAAAACCAGCCACGGGATATTTGGATCTGTAAAGCTGTCCAATGAAATATTGTATTACCAAATGCCTTTTCTTAGTGCAGTATGATCATGTGTTTGCAGTACAAGAAAAGGATGAATAAGAAAGAGACAGAGTGAACCTGGGGGGGGGGGGGAGGAACTGCAAAGTCTTAAAAAGAGCTGTTGTACAATTTTGCATGTCCATAACATTTTGGAGCTATTTTTCTCAGGTTATTTTTTTCCAATGCAGTTTATGGATCGGACAGAGACACACACACCATCTCTGGACTTTAGCTGAAACAGGGTAGACAATTTTTTTGTAGCTGTACTTAAATTTAGAGTGTAGGGGGTGAGGGCAATGATGGAAAGTGGGCGAGCTGTATTGCTTACAAGGAGAGGGCTGTGTTCCTTTTTCCTGGGTTTTTGAAGGAAGTTGAATGGAACCGACTTTCCTTCCTTCCACATCAAGTTGAAGCTCATGTTAGTGTGTTTGATGCCTCAAAATGGCAAGAAACTCTAGGCAGTAGTGCTCAGAGGGAGTTCTCAAGGACACAACAAAACTTACTGGCCACATATGCCTTTTGCGCCACCAGTGTTTACCTCTGAGCTAAAAGACTTGCACCTAGAGAACTAAACAATTTAACAATAAGCCTTTAGAATAGCACAATGTTTGACTAAGTTTTGGACAGTGACTTCCATCATCCTTCACACTGGTCATGCTAGTCTAGGAGTGATGGATCCTGAAGTCTAACAAAAATCTAACAAAAAGGCCCATATACTGTCCAGTGTTGCTTTACAACAAGAATTGAACCTTTCAAATGGAGGCAGGCAAGTGCTTAGAACCGTTTAAGGTGTGAAGAGTCTCAGGCAGGTGGCAACACAAAACCAATCTTGGCTAGCTGCAGAAGAGCTAAGTAGGATCAGACCAGATTAGTACTGGGACAGGAGACCATACGGAAAGCCCACGTTTGTATGCCAGACTGAGAAGTTGATGATGATAATAATAACAACAATAATAATTTTACAATAACAACTCCAGAGCATCCTGGAAGAGGATAATGGCAAATCACATCTGTGTGTTGCCAAGGAAACACAGAGTCACTTTTTAATGAGATGGGCATTGACAAATTATATATATAAATAAATAAACTACATGGAAATAACCATACAGTTACCAGCAATTTACTGAAAGGAGTCTTTAGTAGAAGGTACTGTAGGTAGGCAACATAATTCCCACCACATCCATGAGGTGCAATCTATTTTGCTTGTGGTTTGCTAACTTTGCAGTTTGGGAGCAACTGAACCAATGGCAGAATGAAGAGCTCATGGCACAAAGCATGGAGCAATGGGGAATATTCCTTTCTAAACTGCATGTATTCACTGCTGGAAGAGAGAACATTCAGAAATGGGAAGGAGGCTGATAGACAGAAATCTACATGGATTAGGATTCCTTCCTACCAGATAGAATTGGATGGCTAACAAGTGGATATTTGCTTATTTATTGAATTATTTATTTACCAGACTTAGAGGCCAACTAACTCTAAAGAGACTCTGGGGAGCTTGCACAAAAAGTAGAAAACAATAATAGGAAAATAATAGAAAGAGAGTTCCATGGGTCCAAACAAAACACTCTCAAACAGAAGACATAATTAACAAGGGGTGGTGGAGGGAACGAAAAAGGTTTACAATATAGCATAGTGTAAGTGTTCTTCCCTGTACCATTCTCCCACCTAGAGATCTCTCCCACTTTAGCAGTTTTCTTGGTGTGTTTTCTGAAGTAGAGGAGCTCTGCCAGTGAAACACCCCTGATGGTGACTCTGGGATGTTCCACCTCTGAATTCTGCATGCAATGGTAGATCTTGCATTCTGTCAGGACACTAGAAAATCTTTTGCTTCTTATCATCTCTTAGTTGGCTGTTCTTGCAAAGCGATGAGTAAGGCAGTAAAAATCTGCTCCCTTTGTCTGCTTATGTTAGAAGGGCTGTGTACCGCTCAATCAATTTTGATGGATTTTTAAACTGTAAATAACCTGCAATTCATTTTCATTGCGAGTTCCTCTAATTTACACACATCACATTTAATGTGCATGGTTTAGATCAGTGTTTCTCAACCTTGGCTGGCTGGGGAATTCTGGGACTTGAAGTCCACACATTTTAAAGTTGCCAAGGTTGAGAAACACTGGTTTAGGCAGATTGTATCTGAGCTGCAAAAATCCCAGTGACTACTGGATGGCAGTAGAAAGATAAATAAACTTTTTTATTGCCATATAGTAGTTGTCTAGATTTTTGCAGCTCAGATAATAATAATATCATCTATTATTAATTATTAATTATTATTATTATTATTAATAATAATAATAATAATAAACTTGCACGCCACCTGACTCTCAACAACTCTGGGTGGGTCACAACAAAGAAATTATAATAAATATGATAAGTAAATAAATAAATAAATATTTATATTTATTTATTTATTAATACATATAAATAAATAAAAAATAAAGATATTCTAGGTCTGGTATAGTTTTTAATGTAAAGTTCCTTTAATGTAATGTTCCCAGCTCAGATAATAATAATAATAATAACAATGTTGTTGTTTAGTCGTTAAGTCGTGTCCGACTCTTCGTGACCCCGTGAACCATATTGCGCCAGGCCTTCCTGTCTTTCACTGCCTCCCTGAGTTTGCTCAGTTTCATGCTCATTGCTTCAGTGATGCTATCTAACCATCTCATCCTCTGCCGTCCTGATCTCCTTTTGCCTTCAATCTTTCCCAGTATCAGGGTCTTCTCCAAAGAGATCTCTCTTCGCATTAGGTGACCAAAGTATCTGAGCTTGAGCTTCATTATCAGTCCTTCCAATGAGCAATCAGGGTTGATTTCCTTTAAGATTGACTGGTTTGACCTCCTAGCAGTCCAGGGGACTCTCAAGAGTCTTCTCCAGCACCACAGTTCAAAGGCATCAATTCTTCGGCGCTCAGCCTTCTTTATGGTCCAGCTCTCACAGCCATACATTACTACTGGAAAAACCATAGCTTTGACTATGCGGATCTTTGTCGGCAAGGTGACGTCTCTGCTTTTTAATATGCTATCTAGGCTTGCCATAGCTTTCCTCCCAAGGAGCAAGCGTCTTTTAATTTCATGGCTGCAGTCTCCGTCTGCGATGATCTTGGAGCCCAAATAAATGAAGTCTGTTACTGCTTCCATTTCTACCCCTTCTATTTGCCAGGAATTGATGGGTCCAGATGCCATGATCTTAGTTTTTTTAATGTTGAGTTTCAAGCCAGCTTTTGCACTCTCCTCTTTCACCCTCATCAAGAGGCTCTTTAGTTCTTCTTCACTTTCTGCCATATCGTCCGCATATCTGAGGTTGTTGATGATTCTCCCTGCAATCTTAATTCCGGCTTGTGATTCTTCCAGCCTGGCATTTCTCATGATGTACTCTGCATATAGGTTAAATAAGCAGGGTGACAGTATACAGCCTTGTCGTACACCTTTCCCTATTTTGAACCAATCGGTTGTTCCATGACCGATTCTAACTGTTGCTTCTTGGCCCGCATACAGATTTCTCAGGAGACAGGTAAGGTGGTCTGGTACTCCCATCTCTTTAAGAACTTTCCACAGTTTGTTGTGATCCACACAATCAAAGGCTTTTGCATAGTCAATGAAGCAGAAGTAGATATTTCTCTGGAACACTCGTGCTTTCTCCATGATCCAGCAAATGTTGGCGATTTGATCTCTAGTTCCTCTGCCTCTTCGAAACCCAGCTTGTACATCCGGTAGTTCTCGGTTCATGTATTGCTGAAGCCTAGCTTGTAGGATTTTGAGCATAACCTTGCTAGCATGTGAAATGAGTGCAATTGTGCGATAGTTTGAGCATTCTTTGGCATTGCCCTTCTTTGGAATTGGAACATAAACTGACCTTTTCCAATCCCGTGGCCATTGTTGCGTTTTCCAAACTTGCTGGCATATTGAGTGCAGCACTTTAACAGCATCATCTTTTAGTATTTTAAATAACTCACCAGGAATACTGTCATCTCCACTAGCTTTGTTGTTAGCAATGCTTCCTAAGGCCCACTTGACTTCACTCTCTAGGATGTCTGGCTCAAGGTCAGTGATCACACCAGCGTGGACGTCAGGGACATTAAGATCTTTCTTGTATAGCTCTTCTGTGTATTCTTGCCACCTCTTCTTAATCTTTTCTGCTTCTGTTAGGTCCCTGCCTTTTTTGTCCTTTATCATGCCCATCTTTGCACTAAACGTTCCTTTCATATCTCCAATTTTCTTGTAGAAATCTCTAGTCTTCCCCATTCTATTGTTTTCCTCAATTTCTTTGCATTGTTCATTTAAGAAGGCCTTCTTATCTCTCCTTGCTATTCTCTGGAAATCTGCATTCAGTTGCTTATATCTTTCCCTTTCACCCTTGCTTTTCGCATTCCTTCTTTCCACAGCTATTTGTAA
The DNA here is from genome assembly GCF_059951505.1 of Python bivittatus. Lineage (NCBI taxonomy): Eukaryota > Metazoa > Chordata > Lepidosauria > Squamata > Pythonidae > Python > Python bivittatus. Next base: position 12,227,943 of record NW_028277087.1, read on the forward strand.
AGCCTCATCAGACAGCCATTTTGCTTTCTTGCATTTCTTTTTCTTTGGGATGGTTTTAGTTGCTGCCTCCTGTACAATGTTACGGACCTCCGTCCATAGTTCTTCAGGCACTCTGTCTACCAAATCTAATCCTCTAAATCTATTCATCACCTTCACTGTGTACTCACAAGGAATATGATCTAAGTCATACCTGAGTGGTCTAGTGGTTTTCCCTACATTCTTCAATTTAAGCCTAAATTTTGCAGTAAGAAGCTCATGATCTGAGCCACAGTCAGCTCCTGGTCTTGTTTTTGCTGTCTGTATAGAGCTTCTCCATCTTTGGCTGCAAAGTATATAATCAATCCGGTTTCGGTATTGACCATCTGGTGATGTCCATGTGTAGAGTCGTCTCTTGTGTTGTTGGAAAAGAGTGTTTGCTATGACTAGCTTGTTCTCTTGACAGAACTCTATTAGCCTTTGCCCTGCTTCATTTTGTACTCCAAGGCCAAACTTGCCTGTTATTCCAATTACTCCTTGACTTCCTACTTTAGCATTCCAATCCCCTATGATGAAAAGGACATCTTTTTTTGGTGCTAGTTCTAGAAGGTGTTGTAGGTCTTCATAGAAGCGGTCAACTTCAGCTTCTTCAGCATCAGTGGTTGGGGCATAGACTTGGATGACTGTGATATTGAATGGTTTGCCTTGGATACGCACTGAGATCATTCTGTCGTTTTTGAGGTTGTACCCCATTACTGCCTTTCCCACTCTCTTATTGACTATGAGTGCAACTCCATTTCTTCTAAGAGTTTCTTGTCCACAGTAGTAGATATAATGGTCACTCGAATTAAATTCACCCATTCCCATCCATTTCAGTTCACTGATTCCCAAGATGTCGATGTTCAATCTTGTCATCTCATGTTTGACCACATCCAGCTTGCCTTGGTTCATAGATCTTACATTCCAGGTACCTATACAATATTGTTCTTTACAGCATCGGACCTTCTTTTCGCTTCCAGATACATCCACAGCTGAACGTCCTTTTGGCTTTGGCCCAGATGCTTCACTCTTTCTGGAGCTACTTGGAATTGCCCTCCGCTCTTCCCCAGTAGCATATCAGACACCTTCTGACCTGAGGGGCTCATCTTCCGGTGTCATATCTTTTAGCCTTCTAACATTGTCCATGGGGTTTTCTTGGCAAGGATACTGGAGTGGGTTGCCATTTCCTTCTCCAGTGGACCACATTTTGTCAGAACTCTCTGTCATGACCTGTCCGTCTTGGGTGGCCCTGCACGGTATAGCTCATGGCTTCACTGAGTTACGCAAGCCCCTTCGCCACAACAAGGCAGTGATCCATGAAGGGGATAATAACAATAAGAACAACTTATTAAGTTTGCATAAATAAATAAATAAATAAATAAATATTTATTAATAAATATAAATAAATAAACAATACAAATATTCTAGGTCTGCTATAGTTTTTAATGTAAAGTTCCTTAAAAACATATTAAAAGCAGTTTTTCTTACTGCTATTCTATTAATTCTATTATCCTACTTTAGACACATCATGCAAAGACTCAGCTCTCTGGAGAAGGCTTAATGCTGGGAAAGGAAGGAGAAGAAGAGGACAACAGCAAAGGAGATGGGCTCACTTACAGTAGCAATGAATATAATGTTGGAAGACCTGAAAGGCCAGGTTAGGGATAGATCATCATGGAGAAAATCTACTTAAGTGGTCACTAGGCACTGAAAATGACTTGATGCCACATAATCAATCAATCAATCAATCAATCAATCAATCAATCAATCAATCTATCAAATCTTTCCATAACTGCAGTTTTTTTTTTCTAGAAAATCTCTTGCTTTTTATATGCAACTTTCAGAAACATACTTTCATTTAAAAAGTTGTTGCATTGATTTTTGACTGGTGAAAGTTGGACATGGCAGTTTTGCTTTAATGCTGCCATCCATGCCGTTGTATAGTTCATTTTGGCTGAGCTAATAAAACTTTTCCCACAGAAAGGGGAGCAGATTTATGTCATATTGCTTGATATCCCCATTATGAAGTATAAGATTGCACTCTTGTTTGTCTCTTGTGCTATTTATAGGGAAGCTGTACTAGGAAAAAGGGAACTCAGGCTGACAATTTTCCATTCTCATTTTGAGGGTTTCTGAAGAAACCTTGACAATGGAGTTGGATATGCATCTGTGTCCTGTCCTGGCCCACAGAAATCACAGACACACAGGTAAGTCTTATATCTTTACTAAAGGGTTTTTAAACAAAACGTTAATAGCAAAAAGGTTTGAAGAAACCATCATAGTCCCTCACGCCCAAAATACCTAGCCCACAAAAACTTAAACAGCTTAGATTAGAGGCAAGAAAGAATTCAATTCGTAACCAAGGTACTAGGAGTTCAAACAAATGTGGTATGAGGGTCCAAAGTCACTACTTGAGAAGGCAGGCTAGGAAGCTAAGGAATATGGTGGTGAGGTAAATGGAAAGCTGTCACCAAAGGATCAGTGAGGCACATGGCTCCCCTTATATAGAGGCGACGTGACCCAGATTTGTTCCTTTGATGGAGTGGGGTTCTTTCTGGCCAATAGTCTTGCTGAGCACCTTTGTTCAGCCCTCCTCTTTTCGTGGTGGGCCCTTGCATTGCAGGGAGGTGTTAGCTCCGCCTCTTCGTCTTCTGAGGCCAGTAATAGCTACCTCTCCTGGTTGCTAGGCAACACCGCTTTCCCTACTTGCGACTCTTCCAGCTGAATCCCCTCAGCCTGATGACCGTTCTGTAACTCCTCTTCATCTTCTGAGTCTGAGCTGGCCATGACAATCTGTAACAAGAAGAAAGTGAGCTGGGATTTATGAACAGATCTGAAATTTACATAGCCACATACATGCTATCTTCAGAAAAATGTGAAGAATCAGTCCAGCATTGGAAATATCTGTTCTGGGATGGAGTTCTAGAGCAATAACAGAAATATTGTTCTGAAGGGAAGGGAAGGGACGGGAAGGGAAGGGAAGGGACTTACGTTAGGTCTATCATACCTTGGCTGAACAAATCTAGACAACCATTAGGTGGTAGCAAAGAGAGTTTTCTATTTCTTTTGTTGCCATCTAGTAGACATCTGGATTTTTGCACCCAGAACCAGTTGTCCTAAAGTAAAACAGATTTGCAGATAAAGTCACTTTCATTTGCTCTGACTTGAACTTAATACTATATACTCAAGGATTCAAGCCCATGAGTTTCAAATGATTCAGGTTTATTGGATAGTTTTGAGTTGGTTTTGTATAAGCTAGACTAGAGGCATAGATAGAACCAGTGGACTGATTGATTGATCCTGCTGCAATCTCACAACTCTTGGCAGTGTACAAGATATGAAAAGAAAAAATTAAATCTATGGCTCTATGTAGCAGTCACAGTGTCCATAATAACTTATGTCTGTCTGGGTGATTTCAAAGGAGGCTTGGCCAACTAGGAAGGCAACAGAGCAAATGGTTCATTGTGTTATGAGATAGATCCATCAGCAATGAAAAAGACTGTGGTGAAATTTTTGTTAGAGATAGCTTCATTTGATGCCATCTATCCATTTGGCTGAGTCTACCAAATAATTCAAAGCCCTCCTCTGTAGACTAGCATCTTTGATTGATGCTGACATTTTCAAATTGTTGAGAGTATCATTTCAAAAATATAATAGCAACTGGCATCACTAACCACCATGACTGAAGCACACACTGTGCTTAGGCCCTGATTTGCTAGCTTTACTGAGTAAACTATAATTGGCTGGGTTCACAGTTTATGATAAGCACAGAGCATGTTTTTCAGGCCACTTGGCTGGCTCTATCCATGTTTACACACCACATTAGGACTCAGTAATCGAGATCAGTAAACCCAATAAATCAGACAGTCAGTTTGGTGTAGTGGTTAAGGCACTAGGCTAGAAACCAGGAGACAGTGAGTTCTAGTCCTGCCTTAGGCACAAAGCCAGCTGGGTGACCCTGAGCCAGGCACTCTCTCTCAGCCCTAGGAAGGAGGCAAGGGCAACCCACTTCTGAAATCTTGCCAAGAAAACTGCAGAGACTTGTCCAGGCAGTTGCCAGGAGTCAACACTGACTTGAAGGCATGTGCACAAACCAGATCATGGCCTACACCTAAAACAGTACCTCTTCTTCCTCTCTACTTTTAAAACTCAGTGAAGATTTTAAAGAATTAAGTCAGGAACAGGGATGTCTGTTCCTTACCACACTGACACAAAAGTGACAAAATGTGTCTTGTATCATCATAGCACAATCTTTTAATTTTTTAATGTTTTAATTTGCATGCAAATACGCAAGGAATGGAATGTGTGTTGCAGTTTTCTGACACGTTTTATCTCTTGTGGACCCTTGTGATTGGAGAGGAAATAATAATAATAATAATAATAATAATAATAATAATAATAATAATAATAATGCTTACTCTATGCAGATTTGTTTGTGGAACATTCCACAGAGATTTTAAACCTTTTTAAATGAGGACATTTCTTGATTTCTGATATTTCTTTATATATATACATATATATAGGTGTGTGTGTGTGTGTGTGTGTTTTAAGAACAATAATAAGAACTACAACAAACTAAATTGCAACAGAAAAAGTGAAAAAGAAAGAAATGACATAAAAAGCTAAATGTGCAATAAGAAATGAAAATAGAAAAAGAAAGAGCAGGATATAAAGAAAAATATAAAGACATAAAGAAGTGGCTTCCAGTAGCCTTCACAGCAGTTATAAATACAATTATATTTTAACCTCTCTCTCTGAAGTTACATCATGACTCTCTTCTTTCTATAATCTATCCTCCTAAGAATCAAAACCATAAATCACAATTTTTTAAAAAAAATTTTACACAAAAGTCCATAAGGGGTTACCAGTCACCAATAAATATAGTTATTCTTTTCTCTAATCAAAGAAGTCAGTCTGACCATCTCAGCAAGATCTGTCAATTTCACCAGCCATTCCTCCATAGTGGGTAGTGCCAAATCTTTCCATCTTTGTGCACATAATAATCTTGCCGCAGTAATCATATATTGAAATAATCTTCCATAACTCTTTTCTAACTATGTATCCATCAATCCTAAAAGGAAAAGTTCTGGTTTCAACTGAATATTAATCTAGCTTATTTCTGATGTTAAATAGAAGCATTGCCTCCACAGGTATTCAAGAAAGATTTGTTCCTTTCTTTGAAATGGTTCTGTTTGGGGTTTGTTTTATTTTTAATATCCAGGGCACAAGCCTTTGCAGTCGGCAGTGAGGAGTGGAAGGGGATCCTGATTTCCCCATTGCAGGATGATAACAGCTGCAAAAGCAAGATTAAAAAGAACTGAAAAAAACTTTCCTAATCATAAAAGAGGAGGATATAGAAAAGAATGTTCCCATTTGAATACATCTGCTTACAAATAAACCACCTTAAATCAGGTAGTTGTTTGTGACTTGAGACAGCAGTGCAGGACATAAAATATACATTGTCAGCACTGCAGCGGCCTGAAAATGAGAATGTCTCTCTGAAATACAGAGTGGTCAAGCAAAGGTTCTCCCACCCCATTTCCCAGGTGAAAGCAGACCCATTTTCCTAAGATTTGACATTTTAGCACAGTGAGCAGAAGGTGGGAAATAATGTCTCTCGCCTTAGAACAGCTCCATCAGTATGTTTGCCTCACCTCCATCATTATGATGGTGTCACATAATAAATCTCCCTCTGGGGCTGTTATTGTTCTGGCCCCTTAACCTGCCGGAAAGGCAATCATGTATACAAGTGCTGCAGTGCCAGCTGCGCTGATAAGGAGCTTTGAAATGCACCTGCAGAATTGGCCCTTCAAAATTATGCAGAGCTTCCTGGATTTTGAGCAGAGCAGCTTTATGCATGAGCAGAATAAAATATGGATGAATTCCCCCCCACCCCATATCCTCCTTTACAAAACAAATGCACGATGCTCAATGAAATGGATAGGCAGAAAGCTTAAGAGAGACAGAAGCAAATTCTTCACAGTCTGTAATCCGAATAATCTTCCTAGTCTGTAACTGCAAATTACTTAGATCCTAGATAAATTGGATGCCAGGGTTGATCTGAGTCCAGTGAAGGGAATTTTGGATTCTAATGATCCAGTTATTTATAATTAATACTTTTCAGTTTGCACAATGAGGATAAGATCAAGATCTTTGGGCAAGAAAAATTTGCCGTATGTGTGCTTAACCTTTGCCCATTCTATCTTAAAGAAGTAGCCAGAGAAGGACTAGATGAGTAGATAAGTATAGTATGGAGACTTCTTTAATAAACTCACAGACCTCCAGCAAACTGGATAATTTCTTCTCTGTTATTTTCTTGTCAAAGGACTAGAGCATAAGGTGGTAGCCTTTCTCTATGGGTTTCTGGATGAAGCAGATTATTGAGACAAGACTGCAGATTATCTGATGAGGCACTGCATGCATGCTTTGTTTTATGAGTTTGTTATATAGTGCCTTGGTTTTCTTTTGTATTGGATTATTTTAAACTGTGTTTGGTTTGAGAGAGAGAGAAAGAGAGAGAGAGAGAGAGAGAGAGAGAGAGAGAGAATAGATAGCTAAATGATAGATAAAGAGAGAGCAAATTGGTTGTTAGCTGCCCAGAGCTACCTATTTAAGATGGAAGGCCACATAATTTTTCTAAACTAGTAAATAAATGCTCATGAATCCAATGATTCTTTGCATCATGCAATACCAAATGGGCAGACTTAACCATAGTTTCAACTGGAAGCTGTCAGCATCTTAGACCAAGCTAAATCCAAAAATGTGAGGGAATTCTTGGTATTCAGACAAGGCAGCCATCAACAGGCACATAGAAATAAACAACATCTACACACTATTCAAAAGAGACAATGGAAAGGAAAACAAAAGACCAGAACATCTTCTCACCAGCAATCATCACCCAGATAAGCAGAAAATAACACCAAGATTACCACTAGACATACAATCAAGCAGTAAACAATACTCTAGTCAAGGAACTACCAGAGGGAAAAAATAAAATAAAGCAAAACAAAACCCACACCCACACCAACACTGGTAGGGCATGCCACAGTATATAAACAGAGAGCAAAACCCATTCCATTCTAGCACTGAAGATGTTACCTGGCTGGGTAATGAAACATTTGCAAGAAAACAACCAAGCTCAGAGAACCCCAAGGACTCCACAGTTCAACCCTGAGCTATACTTATTAGCTTCTATTGGTAAGACAATCAACTGTTTGAAATAGCTGAAGACCTGATATAAAGATTCCTTACTAATCCTGCTGTGTTGAGTTTCTGCAAATCTTCAGCCATGTTCTAATCAACCCAAGGGAAGTCTGACAGATAATATATTAGACAAAGAAAAAAAATTGAAATTTAGTCAAGACAATACTAGCTATATTGTCCATGGAGAGAAAAAAATGAATGCATAGTTAATCATGTAATGTACCAATGTCTAGCACATATTTATATGTTACAACTGAGTGTTCTTAAAAATACCTTGAAAGACAAATCTGTACACTATTTTTTTATCCACAATATTGCTCAAGGTAGCAATATTAAGCAGGATTATGCATTACAGAATTATACATTCTAAAAATTTAATGTTAACCAGACATATACAAACCAGATTAAAATGTAATTAAGAACCCAGCTAAAGACATATAAAGAAAAAGCAACAAATAAGCTAAATTAATTAAAACTTATTTTGGCAGAAAAATCAGCTTGGAGGCCATGTGAATAAAAATAAAAAGCTTCTTGACAATATTATAAAAGTCAGATCAGAGAAAGGAACAGTAATAGATTGGATTGGAATGTTTGAGGATTCAGTCTCAATGTTTAGGAATGAAGGCCTGATTCATAGTGGAATTCATTCTTAATAATTAGCCCTCCTTGCATGGAAAAAAATAGTATTTACATTTAGAAAGAGAAGAGCTGGTAGCAGGATGAGAGTCAGAAGGGGCCCGTTAATGGACAATGATGCTTATGACATGCTCAGGATAATTTCCTAGGCAGGAAGCATGAAATTTGTAGTTCATTGGTCTCCATACTTTAAAGGAGTATGGATGAAGCTGCAAAACTCCTATACCCTAAGAGAAATAACATTTTCAGTTTCTTTCTTTAGGAAGCCCTTCCAATCACTGGTTATCACCTCTTCTTATGATCAAGGATATTTTTTATTTGGAGAGGTGTTAGGTGAACTGGGAATAAATAAGAGGTACCACAATTCAAGAAGTCAGGTTTTATCCTCTGAAACTGTCTCTGTGAAAGCTTAAAAAGATGTACAGTGTAGATATAAACAAGTCCACTAACACTTGAATGGCAATGAAATATTCCTCTTGTTTCAAAGAGATCTAATTGTAACACCATGTAAAATCAGATGGGTAGAATGAGAGCAATGCTTGGATAGATGAAGTTATTGTTAATTTTACTTTTTTAAAAACTATCTTAGTTTGCTTGTTTTATGGATCACAACCTGCATCAAGATCATATGGATAGTGGATTGGTTATATAAGCCATATATTTTAAAGAAAGGTAAAGTTGAGGTCGTTCCTGAGATCTTTATGGATAAGTCCATGTAGTTTTCCTTGTCAGCTATACGGAATTGGTTCACCATGGCCTTCTTTTTTCCATTTCCCAGCTTCACCTATAGTCCTGGGATTTCTTGGTGATGGTCTATCATCCATTCAAGTACTAACTAGGTCTAATCCGGCTTAGCCAGTGTTGTCCAAACTTGGCCACTTTAAGATGAGTGGACTTCAACTCCCAGAATTGAGGAATGGCTGGCTGGGGAATTCTGGGAGTTGAAGTCCACTCATCTTAAAGTGGCCAAGTTTGGACAACAGTGGGCTTAGCTATTCGTGATCAACCAAGTCCAGCCATGTGCTGCATGCTACCTATCTAAGCTACTTTAGGATAAATAAATGCAGACTTTTTACTCCATTTTGAAGACCTTAAAATCTTTGAAAATAGAGGTGGTCTTTATCAGGCAATAGTTCTTATTTTCTGGAAATGTACTTTCCCCATTTTGGCTCATTCCTATCAGGCCTTTTTGATTGCAGAATGATCCTTTTTTCCACTGTTTATTCATGGTCCAGCAGATTTCTCAGTGCTTGCTTGAAAGATACTGTTAGTGGCTTATATTTATAGACTCCACCTGGAGAGAAGTAAATTAATTTATCCTCTTCTGGGCATCATCTAGAGTGTCACATCCAAAGTTATCTCCAAGATCATTTGGCTCTGTAGGGTCTGTTTTCCCCCTCTAGTTCTAACACAAGCCACAGATTCAAGATTCTTTATAGAGCCTTTTACGCATTCCTCGTAAAGTTTAATCACCAGCATAAATAGCATTTACCTAAATATATCTTTGTTTATGCTCTTTGATAACAAATTAGGCTGTGCTGAATTATTTACAGGGACTCACTCCCAGAAGTAGGAGGGAAGCAAAGCTTGGCTGGCTCTGGCAAAGAGTAGGCCGTTTAGCAAACCTCTGCATCAAAGCTCCCATCCTTGCTCTCTCCGGCTTTCTTCAAAAGCTACTCTCAAGGAGAGGTGGCTGCATATGTAAGTTAATGAGCTCACATCTGGTGGCTTAACAGATGTCCCAGATGAATGGATTGAGTTTAAGGACTCTCGGGTACTTCTAGAGAGAAAACAACTTTCTCTTACGTAATGCAAATCAGGGGATTCTATCATGGTTTTGGAAAGATGAATAAGTTGAATGAAAAAATATATGCAAATGAAAGGGCTCTGCTGTGGGTGCTTGGAATCTTGCTGGGAACCCATACAACATTTACCCAGGGCAAGAAGTAAATTCTGGTCCAAAGATTATCTTCTTTGCCCCATAGAAATAACTGGCCTTCATTTGCTTCTGTTGAGGAAAGGAGGGAAAATGCTCTGCTCAAAGGAAACCTTACAGTGCTGAGAAGACAAAAATGCAATCTGGATTGGTCTTCATCAATGATCTACTGGATAGGCAATTCATTCCCTAAGGAAGATGGAGAAATGTATGGACCTTCTCTCCACTCCATGCAGATGGTCAAAATAATGTTACCCTGCCCTACACTTAGAAAAGTATGGCCTGTCCCTTGCTTTTCCTGAACTTTGTTCAGCCTGGCTAGACATGGGGTCCGGAGGAAAGCTGTACTTGTGCTCACCTGTGTGTGAGTATTGCCCTTTGAACATATTCAAGTAAATATGAGTGCAGCTTCTCCTCAGACTTCTTGACTTGATTGAAGAAGATTGAGGAATCAAGGGCAGGGTAGTAAACACAGTGGATGGAATCAATGTGCATAGGATAATTAAATCCTCGAGCAAGGCTTTTATGTTAGCCTTGTATAGAAATTGGAAAGTTTTGTCAGCAAATCATGACTTTCTCTCATTTTCATACTAAGTCTACAGTGAACTTTATCTATATATTAAATTATGTTACTGAATCATTGCAATTAATTTAAGACTGCTTGGAAGGAAAGAAGGGAGAGAGGGAAGGAAAGAAGTAGCCCCTAGCTCTAACAATTCATACTAGACAGCTCTCCTCAATAATCTCATGAAATTCAAAGCTGCTTTAGCAGGGTGAGTGTTTCTCCAATTATCTTCTGTGGTTAAATTACCTTTCACTCTAAATCTGAATGGTAACGAGAAGAGAGTAATTTCAGAAAACTCTCTACCTTTCTGGAAATTGCACTGATGCAAACAATGCATTCGTGTTTGAGCTAGATATTTGTTTCCGAGCTAAACCTAAAACCCACACATTTAGCATTGGAAATACTGAGTGTTCCTTGTAAGACTCCCTTCTCTGTTCTTCTGGAACATGAAGATCTGTGGCATTTTACAACTGTGCAAGGTGTTTATCATGTGTTCAGGTGGGTGTAGAGAACGAGGTGGACCCATTTTGACTTTACTTTGTGCCTGATCAACTGATGTTCTCAAGATATGAAGCAATCCCAGCTGCAAAACCAAGAAAAAGTAGGAGTGTCTGGTTGCTTTTTCTCTGTATCACATGGCTTTCTAGTTTTGATCCTTCTTAGTTATTTTACTGAGCTGGACCCCCAACATAACTTTGACTATAAGCTCCTCAAAGCAAAAATGCATTGCTTAGAACAGTTTTCCCTAACCTGTGTACTCCACTAAAGTTGATTTCCATACCCATGATGTCCATACTGGTTGGGAATCCTTAGTGATATAGCCCAATACATGTGAAGATTGTCAGATGGAAGAAGACAGCTTTATCATGTAAACGATAACATACCATAGACATGGAATAATAGAAATTAAAAATTGGAGGAATCCTTTATGATCATCCAATATAAATAATGATATCACCAGCACCAGTTTTGTAAATGGAGCAGGCTAAAGCGAAATCTTACTCAAAATAATGTTTTGAAGGTCAATATTTCTTACTCTTGATGTGTGGACACTCATGTTTACAAGCTGTCCACTGCATCAAAGTTTAATGGGGCATTCAATGAATTCTGCATATTATACTCTGTATTTTTGACCAGCTAGGACATTTAATGGCCTGGAATTGGCAGTAATAGCTTCGATAATCCTGTTGTGCTGGTTGTCATGACATTTTTCTGATTAGGAGCTAGAGAAGCTCTCCCATAAAGGCTATAGCATCAGGAACTTTTTAATGAAGCACAGATGTAAGGGGAAACAGAATAGGGGTAGACAAAATCATGCTTGGCATGGAAAATGGGAAGTTTTTCTCCATCTCTTTCCAGTGTTAGAATTCAATTCATCCACCAAAATCAAATACTGTATAGATTCAGGATGAATAAAAAGAAGAACCTATTTACAGATTGCATGGCTGAACTATGAAATTCATTGCCATCAGATGCAATGACAATTTATCTGATGGAGTGATTATGTGCCGTCAAATTGTTGTTGATTCTTAGCAACCACATAGATTTTCTTCATGTGCCAATTTATTTAGAAAGATTTAAAAGAGCACTGGTCAAGTTCATGAAGGATTGGGCTATCAGTAGTAGTACATGGCATTTATTACCTCCTGGTTCATAGAAAGGATACTTTAATATTTTTGCTAGGAAGCAATAGTGGAAGTGGAAAAGAACTTTTATCCCACTATCCATATTTGTAAGTGCTCAGAATATGTTTGGTTGGTGATGAAGTAACATAGAATATTTGGCTACACAAATTTCTCTCCTGATCCAGCAGAATTCCTATGTTATGATGCTTATCACCAGTGATGTATGAAATAAGGATTCCTGAATGTGCTTTGGTGCTTCTGTCAAAGTCCTGATCTCACGATAGAATGGTGAGATATGAGACTATTGAAATTATCAGCCCCCAAATCTTGATGCACAGTTCATTTACTTTTCCAATTCTCAGAGAAGCTGCAGAGGAAGTGGGGGGAGGGGGGAAGACAGGATGATTATTGGAGCTCAGATAGCACAGATTTCATTGCAACTATGATAGGGCAGTGGCATATGACAGCAGTGGCACATGACAGCTCTCTTTTCTGCTACCATTGTATCTTCAAGTAGCCATCCAGCAGAGCTTTTTCAAACAGTGAATGGGCTGTTAAAATCGGACCCGTATGAGAAAATAGAGACCTGCTGTGCCAATTTGGTGAACACTTTAAGGGTAAAATCATTCAGGTTCATGGCAAAGTTGTGTCTATTATTCATTGAGTCTCTTGCAAACGACTCGAAAGTGCCGTCTGGTCTGGTTTTAAGACCACAGCTTCAGTTGTTGCAGCCTAAGAATGTGGACTATTATGTTGGGGAGATTCCAGCCAATCTCTTCTATACTGTCCCCCAGTCCGTCTTAGCTTTTAATAGCAGATGGCCAAAGTTTCTTTGCGACAGAAGATAGCATTAACTATCTTAAAAAAGCTAGACAGCAATGGGCTATCATTCTGGATAAGGAGCTCAGGGATAAGCCCCATAGGACAACTGGCACCCTAACCCCTGTTGTGGCAGAGCAAAGACGTCAGGAGGTATGACAACCACCCAGGATCGCATTGTCTATCAAGGACAATTAGATGGTTGATTACAGACCATGTAGGGATAATGCCTTCTCAGTTCTCTGTGGTACACTATGAATACACACACACACACACACACACACACACACACACATACATACACATATAGTACCTACCTTACCAGTAGGGGTCCTTGGGCAAAGACCCCCTAATGCTTCAACTGCCTTCCTCAAATATGAGAGTGACACGAACTAAGAGAGACATGCCGGCTCAGACATCACCCGGATTAACAAAGTCCACGTCAGATGTTGGGGAACCAGGACAATCTGATGATAAGTGGGCTACTGGAACAAACCATACATGGACAAGACAAGAGAACTTGAAATTGATGGAATGCTATTACAACAGTAGACCTAAAGAGAGGGGATATATGAAACATATGAGGGAACTATGGATGGCCAGAAGACCTACATCCACACTAACTGAGAAACAACTAGTTACCCAGCACTTCAACATAGTGAAGAGGAAGCTGCTCTCACAACCTGAGATAGACCAACTCCACATTACAACCCAGACTCAAGCAGACTTGGAAGAACAACTGGATATGCAGCCAACACCTGAAGCTGGAACATCACTGCCATCCCCTCCATTACAGAGCACAGCAGCTGATATGAGGCATAAGATCATGGATAAACTAGCTATAAACCCTCGAGACCGATTACCAAGGCTCAGTTGAAAAGTACTATCAGATGGTATGCTAGAAGATGTCAATAGAGTCCTCACAACAATCTCTACTACCACCATAACTCAAACCAATGAACTGGTATACGCTACAGCCACTGAATATCCTAGAAATGCTTGGCTACATGATCAAGAAGAACAGCAGTACATACCTCCTTCTCTAGAAAATGAGGTTGGAGGCTAAGATAAGGCAACTCGGAGAGAAGTTAGTCAGTTGGTTGAACTATAGAAGGGAGTAGAGATTAAGGATAAGACTTGGCTATTGAAAAAATACATGGGCCTGACTCCATCTGAAGCCCTAGAGACTGCTAAACAAAGGCTCATAGCACTGGCTACCAGGCTAAGGAGATACACTAGAGAAGCAGAGGCCAAGAAGATAAATGCCCTGTTCTCCAAAGAACCAACCAAGGGGTACTCCCAACTGTAGTGCAACAACAGAGTAACAGCAGAGCCTCCAGCAGCAGAAATTGAATAGTACTGGAAGAACATATGGGAGAAAGAGAAGACACATAGCACCAATGCAAAGTGGCTGCAGGACCCGAAAGCAGACCACAGCTATCTCCCAGAACAGGAACCAGTCACCATCACAGTAACAGACATCCAAGAGCAGGTCAAGAACATGAAAACCTGGACAGCGCCTGGCCTGGACATGAGCCACACCTACTGGCTAAAGACACTAACAGCAGTGCATGAAAGCCTAGCAGCACAGATGAACCAGCTGCTATCAGCAGGCTTCCACCCAGACTGGCTAACACAGGGAAGGACAGTGCTGATCATGAAAGACCCTCACAAGGGAACAGCACCATCCAACTACTGGCCAATAACCTGCCTCCCCACAACATGGAAAGTCCTATCAGGCATCCTAGCCACCAAGTTACAAGACCATATGGACCAGTACATGAGCACAGCTCAGAAGGGCACTGGGAACAACACCAGAGGCTCAAAACACCAGTTGCTCATAGATAGAGCAGTCGCCCGAGACTCAAGGTCTAGGCAGACCAATCTGAACATAGCCCGGATTGACTACAGGAAAGCCTACGACTCAATGCCACACTCATGGATCTGTGAATGCCTGGTGCTATACAAAGTCAACAGGACACTAAGGACCTTCCTCAAGAACTCAATGGGACTGTGGAAGACAACACTGGAAGTCAACTCAAGACAGCTGGCACAAGTGGCCATCAAGTGCAGCATATACCAAGGTGATGCACTGTCCCCACTGCTGTTCTGCATAGGCTTAAACCCCCTCAGCCAGTTAATCACAAGAGCTGGATACAGGTACAAGTTCAAGAGTGGAATCACCATCAGCTGCCTCCTCTGCATGGATGCCATTAAGCTGTATGCTAAGAGTGAATGAGACGTTGACTCACTGATCCACCTGACATGGATCTACAGTGAGGACATTGGGATGTTATTCGGACTGGAGAAGTGTGGCCGGATGACAATAAAGAGAGGGAAGGTAGTTAAGACTGATGGGGTGGAACTACCAGTGGGCCACATAGCAGACATAGAGACTAGCTACAAGTACCTTGGTATCCCACAATGAGGAGGCAAGGAAGACAGCAACATCCAAGTACCACCAAAGGATAAGACAGGTCCTGAAGAACCAGCTCAATGGGAAGAACAAGATCCATGCCATCAATATGTACGCCCTGACAGTCATCAGATACCCTGCTGGTATAGTGAGCTGGCCAAAGGAGGATATGGAGGCTGCTGATGTGAAGACCTGGAAGCTCCTCACAATGTATGGAGGTTTCCACCCCAAATCCAACACCCAGAGATTTTGCACCAGCCACAAAGAGGGCGGGCGGTGTCTGATGAGTGTCAAAGCCACTGTCCTGGATGAAACCCAGAGCATCCAGGAGTACATCAGTAAGATGGCACCCAAAGATGAGCTGCTGAGAGAATGCCTGAGGCAGCAGCAGACATGGAAGGAAGTCCAAGTGGAGGAAGTACTATGGTAAGACAAGACCCTGCATGGGATGTACCATTAACAGATAGCGGAGGTGGCTGACATTGGGAAATCCTATCAGTGGCTGGAAAGAGCTGGACTGAAAGACAGCACTGAGGCACTAATCATAGCAGCACAAGAACAGGCACTAAGTAACAGATCCATAAAAGCAGGAGTCTACTACACTATGCAGGACCCAAGGTGTAGGTTGTGTAAGGAGACCTCAGAGACAGTCCAACACATAGTGGCAGGGTGTAAGATGCAGGCAGGAACAGCATATACTGAACGGCACAACCACGTAGCTGGCATTGTGTACAGTGTATGGGCTAGACCCTCCCAAGTCCAGATGGGATATTCCACAGAAGGTCATGGAGAACAACAGGGCTAAGATCCTGTGGGACTTCCAGATTCAGACGGACAGGCAAGTACTGGTCAATCAACCATACATTGTGGTAGTAGACAAGGGCCAGAAGACAGCAGTGGTAATAAATGTATCACTGCCAAGTGACAGCAACATCAGGAAGAAGGAGTATGAGAAGCTGGAGAAGTACCAGGGCCTGAAGGAGGAACTAGAAAGGATGGGGAAAGTAAAGGCCAAAGTGGTCCCAGTGGTGGTAGGAGCACTTGGGGCTGTGACTCCTAAGCTGGGACAGTGGCTCCAACAGATCCCAGGAGCAACATCAGAGCTCTCTGTCCAGAAGAGTGCAGTGCTAGGAACAGCTAAGGTAGTGCACAGAACCCTCAAACTCCCAGACCTCTGGTAGAGGACCCAAGATTGAGGAAGACACATCCCACCCATAGGGGTGAGGGGAATTTTTTGAATTTTATATGTATAACATTTGTCATCACCCATCTCGTTGGAAGTGACTCTTGTTACATTGGTAGCAAGGATCAAAAATGATTGCACAGACCCTTTTTTGGACCTATGATAAACCAAAAAGCAGTGTAATGAAACCCCCCATTAAAACTTATTTAAAAGCACATTAAATAACATACATTTCATAAGTGGCAAAAACACACAGCATCTCACCAATTTCAGCATGCAAAACTCACCTGAGACCCACAGTTCATGCTTGTGCTGGTACAGGGATTCTGATCTTAGCATCTACTGAATATGAAATTGTTGGGTGAGTCTACTGAGAATGAAACACTCCATTAATGACCCTCGTCTTTGTCTCTTTTTGTCATTTAAATCAGGAGAGTCTGGGTAGGCTGTAGACACATACTTAGTTATGGATTAGATGAGAGCAAATAAAACGGATTCTGACAAGATGAAGGAAGAGACACGGTGGGCAATTGTTAGACAGGTAGGCAGATCAGACAGACAGACACACATCCTAGTCTAAATGGTGCTCCACAGATAAGACAGGTTTGAAAGATGGAGATTCTGCTGGATTTAGCATTGTTACGTAGGAGGCCTTAGTGGCCAGAATGGTTTATAACCGTTCCCATTTAATAAACACAGATATCCAAGTGGATGATTGCAATGCTTTGTATTTGGGATGCCCTTTGAAAGAACTCAGAATGGCAGAACATGCACATGGAGATGACTTCCCATGGGACAAAATATGGCTACCTGAATTGTATTGAGTACAGCCAACTAGTAGAGACTACTTGCCTATTCTGTTCTAAGCCTATACTAAAGTTAGAAGCTATGAGAAGCTTCTATAATCTAATATCCTCCAGTTGTACTGGGCTATAATTCCTGTAATTTTCAGACAGGTTGGGAAAGCTGAGCTAAGATACAACAAGAATGTATTTCCATGCGATCAAAGACTGGAGAGTGGTTTCACTTTTTGGGTCCCCAGATTGCATTAGTACATGTGGTCTAGTGGATTGTCTCCACATCCATAGAGAAGGTTTTTACAGGTGATTTTTTTTTAAATATAAATTTAATTAAAAGTTTTAAAGAGAACATAAAAACTAACACAAACTAATTAACATACAGAATAAAGAGAACAAAGAGAGAAAGAAAAACAAAAAACAGAAGTGCAGAAAGAAAGGATAAAAACAAATAGAAGAAGCTTCTAATTTTCTTTACAGGAAATATAAATACAATTACAAAATTATCTCTTACTATATGATTACAAAAAAAGCTCATTTTTTTCTGTTATCCAATTTTTTTCTAATCATCAAAACCACATGTCATAAGTGCATTTTTTTTCCATTTCATGCAAAATGTCTATAAGGGGTTTCCAGTCAGCCATAAATATAGATAGTATCTTTTCTCTGATCAAGGAAGTTAATTTAGCCATCTCTGCAAGTTCCATCATTTTCACCAGCCATTCCTCCATTGTGGATAGTGTTGAACCTTTCCTCTTTTGAGCATATAATAGTCTTCCTGCAATTGTCATATATAAAAACAAAATTCTATGACTTTTTTCTAGTTGCCTGTCCATTAGTCCCAAAAGAAAAGTCTCTGGTTTCAGCTGTACTTTAACCTTTAAAATCTTCTGAATTAATGTATATATTTGTATCCAATTTTTTTTGGCTTTTTTACATCTCCACCAAACATGATAAAATGTTCCTTCATGTTGTTTCCAGCAAAGATTTGAAGTACCTTTATACATTCTAGACAATTTCTCTGGTGATAAATACCAACAATACATCATTTTATAAAAAATCTCTTTTCAGGATAGAGCATAATGAAAATTTCAATCCTTTCAGCCACATATTTTCCCATTGATCCATTTGTATATTATAGCCAAAATCTTTAGCCCATTTTGTCATACATTCTTTCACTTGTTTTTCTTCTGTCTCATATTTCAGCAAAAGTTTATACATTTTAGCAATAACATATTCATGACTGGTACATAGTTCTATTTCAAACTCAGTCTTACTTTGTTCAAAACCATAAAATCTTTTATTCACTTTAAACCTTTCTGATAATTGTACACAAGAAAACTATTGACAGTTATAGCCTTCTGTTCTCAAATCTTCTCTTGATTTCATTTTACAATCCCTTTGAGAAAAATCTAGTTCATCACAATAAGTTAACCATCTATGTTTACAGTACTTATAATTTCTTGTCTATAAAATGCTTCTTGTGCTGATAACCACAGAAGTGTTTTGGGGCACAACCTAGATTTATATTTATTCCATATTCTAAGAATGGCCCACCTGACAATTTTTTTTGAAATCTACATTAACCTTAGCTTTGTCACACCATAGATATTCATGCCACCCAAATCTCAGATCATGTCCTTCTAACCCCAATAGCCTTCTATTTCTTAACAACACCCACTCTTTCATCCAAGCTAAACAACAGGCAGCAAAGTATAATTTCAGATCTGGTAGACCCAATCCTCCTCTTTCCTTTGCATCTTGTAATACCTTATATTTAACTTGTGGTTTTTCCCCTACCATACAAATTTAGATATGTCCTTCTGTCATTGTTTAAATGGTACATCAAGTTGTTAAAACAGGTATTGTTTGAAACAAAAATAACATTCTAGGTAAAACATTAATCTTAATCACAGAAATTTTACCCAACAGTGACAATTGTAGTTTGTCCCATCTTGACATATCTTTTTTTAACTTCATTCCATGGCTTAACATAGTTATTTTGAAATAACATACAATTCATAACATGTCATAGTTGTATGGAAGTATTTTATTTTCTTCTCAGTCTTAAAACCCATTACAGGTGATGTTTTTGTGACTGGGTAGAGGGAACCTTGCCAACAAAGATCCGCATAGTCAAAGCTATGGTTTTTCCAGTAGTAATGTATAGCTGTGAGAGCTGGACCATAAAGAAGGCTGAGCGCCGAAGAATTGATGCCTTTGAACTGTGGTGCTGGAGAAGACTCTTAAGAGTCCTCTGGACTGCTAGGAGGTCAAACCAGTCAATCTTAAAGGAAATAAACCCTGATTGCTCATTGAAAGGATTGATAATGAAGCTCAAGCTCAGATACTTTGGTCACCTAATGCAAAGAGAGGACTCTTTGGAAAAGACCCTGATGCTGGGAAAGATTGAAGGCAAAAGGAGAAGAGGATGGCAGGGGATGAGATGGTTAGATAGCATCCCTGAAGCAATGAGCATGAAACTGAGCCAACTCAGGGAGGCAGTGAAGGACAGGAAGGCCTGGCGCGATATGGTTCATGGGGTCACGAAGAGTCGGACATGACTTAACAACTGAACAACAACAGCAGCAACAGAGGGAACCCTGTCTTAATTATTTAGCAAGATGAATTTGGAAACCTGAGAGCAATCTGAGCACCAAAACAGGAAGATGCCTTGTCACAAGAAAAGCAAAGTGAAGATTGTCATCTGCCTTCCCCTGACTTTTCATACTGCAGCTCTCAAGCGCCTTTGACAAGGCAAATCTACAGCAACTGTAAGTATCAAACTTGCTATCTCTGCTTCCAAAGGGATGTCAAAGGACCTGTAATTGTCATCATCATAATGTGCTAATGACTAATTAAGGGGACAAACAATTAGCAAGGAACAGAAACTATGGAGATGTGATTATGGAAGACTTAATGCTAGTGGATACTGAAAAGTGAATGGATAGTCCTGGTGATCAGGCCTGGATCCACTCAATAGCTTTTGGCTTTGTTACACAGGGGGATCAGCCAGAGCAAATATGTACTATTCTGTTTAGAGAGGAAGTATAAATTCTATAGAACAAGTACAAAAGCCAGGTAGCCAGTGGGCGATTATAAGAGATTATGACTCTTTAATCTGATTTTAGAATGGCTCCACAAAAGTCTTGCCTTGGTTATAGGGTAGTTGTCTTCCCCCCCACCCCCCACCCCCAATATGGCTTGGTAGCTCTGCAATCCTCTCCCCCACCCTTCTTCTCCTCCTAAATGTATGTACTGCTTTTTTAAAAAGAGGCAGAGGGAAGGAAGAATTGAGGAATCTATTTAATACAGATTGATGAGGAGATATGCATGTATAGAAACAGATGAAAGAGACTCTTACGGCATAATCTGAAGCCACATTAGCACAGCCACATTTCTGAAGCTAAGCAGACATATTTCTGGTCAGACATTGGATGGGAAACAACCTGTGAACTGTAGTGGCAGGGGTAAATCCATAGGTTGAGAGATTGGAGCTTTCAAATCTCTTCTCCCAAATTCCCTGTGGGTCATCATGGTCCACCTACCTACCTTGATGTATCTGACTGGTAGCTATCATTGCCACAATATATCTTCCGGGGGTGCCTTCCCCTGGTGTCCTCCCCCTTAACCTGGGTGTGTGGGGCAGGTAAATGTGATGGAATGTGAGGATGACCTTGGAAGATGGGGGAAGAGATGCCACGTAGGGAATGATCAGATAAAAGAGAATGGGGTCTGCAACAGAATAATGGCCAGAAAAAGAAACTTAGATGAACCCGCCCAACTACTCAGGTGGCAAATAGGGAGGGCAGGAGATTTGTACTTTCAGACTTGTAAGATTCTGTTCATGTAGCCTTACAATAAAGTAGAATTAGCTCATCTAATCGTGTTTCCTGTCTGGATTACCTGTCTGGATTACCTAACAGTAAGGAACTCACTTCGTGTACACCTTACCAGCAAAATCAGATAAAAATCTTTATATCTTTATCTCTATCTCTCTCTGAAATAACGTACATAAGGCAACCTCTTAGATCTGTTGCCTGAAGCCTATTACTAGAGAAATCAGTCCCTAGAGTTAACACTGGGGACTGTGGCTTCTAGATTACTGACTGATCTGGTTAAGTAGGTTAGGTAAACCTAGTCACAATGTGGTATGGCTCCCTAAGAGGCTTACAAAGGGTCAGAGATCCCAGAACGTCAACCACTTTTGGATGTCCCAGGCAGATTGTTTGAGCTCATGGTATGATTGGGTCATGCCACTGAAATCAGTGAACTCTACATTCACATAGAGGTCAGTGACCTATCTGGGGTCTATGGGAAGGTATCAAAATGGTATAGAAGAACTGTGAGATCACATGAACTTTAGGTGCAAAGCCCAACACACTGGTGCAGAGATTACCCCATAGGTATGTACTCTTCTCAGATCAGCCTTGATATTTATAAGAATATATATATATATATATTTTATGGTGCAGATCTCTTTTTCTTACATTACCTGCCCTTTTGTGCTGTTGACAGAGAAAGAAAAGACTATATATTTGTAGCTGTTCTGCATCTTGATCTGAGACAGGCTATTTATATTCCCAAGGTATAATGAGTCGAATGTCAGTTGTTCCCCACAAAGCATGTTGCTGTTCAAAGATGAAAAACTTTTGGCAAACCTAAAAAAATTAATTCTCATTGGCCTTGCACATTTTCAGAAACTAATGACAATGGGAAACATCCTGGGAATAAATGAATCTATCACAGAGGGAGAAATTATGTTTTCATTTCCACCAACAGGAAAAGTTAAGTCTTTAGTTTATCACATTTATGATTTCTTTCCCCTTTTTAAGGTTTGTTCTCAAGCAAGCAGCCTATGTAGAAGCACCAAAATTCAAAAATGTGGTCAGAGTAGGCAGGGATCCAAAATTACCCCTGTTTTGCATTTTTGGGGAGCTTGAGAGGCATTTAAGGGATAAAAAGGGGTCTTAAAATTTGTAGAGGCTAAAGGCACCCAACTCACCCCTTCAAAAGTCTAACTCTTCTCCATATCAGGCCCAGTTTAGTCCTGCCTATATTTAGATTATAATCTTTGACATGATATGCAAAGTTTGGTGCAGTTCTCAAACTGATAGAAGTTGTGCACTTTTGCCCTGCTGAAGTGAAAAGACCAGAAACAGGTTGGATTGTGGCTGATGGGCTGTTACTACTGCAAGGACACTATTTTGACATACGCTTGATTCTATATCTATCCAACCATCCATCCATCCAATTTATATGGCCATCCACTTCACAAAAGTGACTAGGCAGCATACAAGGGTTAAAAACAAAAGCAAGAATTTAACAACCACCACCACACCACCCGAGGCCACAAACACAATCCATAAAAAAGAACATTAACCAACACTGACCAGCAGACCTGGTAGGTAACCCTAACCCTTGGTTTCCCCCCAAGGAGTAGGACAAGAGACTTTGAGAACAAAAAGCATAGACCATATTTATACAGAAATTTTCTTCTCTGTTAAATGGCTGTAATCTGACTCAGATTTTATGAGAAAGATTCATGGAAGGAGATATCATTTCTTTTTCCTTATTCACCACCTCCTTCTACAGCTTTATGTCACTTCTGGGGCTGCCGATGACTCTTAAAAGTTAAAGGCCAAGACCATAAAGAGGCAGCAGAGATATTATGAAAAACAGTAACAACAACAGTGTGTGCCTTTCGATTTCTAGAGCATCTCTGAGTAAGTTGCATATGGCTGGTTAAGAATTTGAGGAACCTCATTTGGTTTAGAGGTAGAACAGATTCAACAAATCAAATTAAGACTAGCAGTTTCTAGAATCCTAAGAGCAGAACAGGAAAGATTAGAGAACAATATACAACATGTACACACAAGAAGCTCAAGATAGTTGGTTCACATATCAGTATCCCAGCAACTTCTGTTGTAATTGGCTGGCTGACAGTTCAATGCTTTTTTTTTTTTTTTGCACATAATAATGAAAAGAAGCTTGCAGTAGTCTGACTGGGGACAATGGTCACACATTACCTTTGTGTTCCTCATTCACCATTCATACACCTGCTAGACATTTTGAAAAATGGGGGCAATAGAGATGTTGCCACAGAAATGGTTTACATTTCAGCCACTCCTGCAACCTGCATTATTTTCCTGGAGGACCAATGTAAACTCAGATGTAAGCTAGCTATTAGTTCAGCTTCAGATAACACATTAGATTGTGGTTAAGGTAAAATATATGCTAACCCAAATCAGCCATGGTTAAGAAAATTGATTAAAGTTCTCCTGAAGCTTAAGTTGACTTCAACATGTTGAGAAAAATGGTTGTATCAAAGCCAAAGAAAGGTGTGTGAAAAAAGCTGGGTTATCCAGCACTGAGCAATAAGGACAGAGAGCTCCTTCTGTTTGCAAACAGGGCCTTTCAGTATTTAGCTTTCAGCTGCAAAGACTTGTACAAAGAGAACAGGATTTATTAGAGATTAGTGAAATCCATACAAAGGTGAACGTGTGATTGGCAGGCAGTGCCAAATGATCACTCAAAGGCAAACCCAGAGATGTCTAGCTTACTTTGTTCTGACCTTTTGTTAAAAACCATCTAGTGAATACAGTGAATGTTTTCTGTTCCCTAAAAATGGTTCTGATGGAAAGAACCAAAAAACTACCATAAGAATTTCTAGCCTCTTTGTAATACCTTAAGGATAAAGTGAAGAAGTGTCTGGGAGAGGGACAGTGAGTAGACAGAAATACTGCATATGAGTGATAAAACATTTCTTGCATTCATACTCAATTATTTTCAAGCAATTGGACTTTATATTTTCCAGCCGATTCTACCATACTGGAGAAAGCAGTTTGTCACTGCCTTAAGACAGTCTACCTACCAACCATCCATTGCTAGACTAAAAACCTAGTTTCCAGTGGAATTTGTGGTTTGCAATCAATAGAAATACCTTATTAATCTGGGTAAAGAAGGATGAAGCTCACAATGTATGAAAGTATTACTCCAGATTTTTACTGAAGTTCTCCTGTAAGTCCCAAGAGATATAATTAAAAGTTGAGACATGGCCAATATTTGCGTAGTTTTTGAGTGTGTCTGCATGGGTGGAATATGGATGTAGTGGGAGACTAGAAATTAATCAGTGTGCTATAGTTGCCGATTTTGGGTTCACTTCCCTAGATGTTACTGATGGTTGTGTTTACCTGGCTAAAACACTACAGTAAAGCAATGCAAGTGTGCAGATCATTGCCTCAGGATCCTTTTTGTGCAGTATTTACTGAACTATATAAACAACAGAGAGAAGCATCTTAATACAACTGATCGCACTATCACATCCTGTTTGCTTTTTTGGGAGGTATAGCATTTAAACAATCAACACAAGAGTGCATATATATCTGTAAAACACACATTAAAAATCATGTTATATTCATGCATATGTATGCATCAATAATAATAGTACTGTAGGTAGGGGAGAAAATTAGCTGAAGGAATTGGAGCTTGAGGCAACAACTGCACAAAAAATAGAAGAGTTAAGTTTTGGAATACATTAGTTTTGCTTCAAAACCCAGAGCAGGAAATTTAGAAACTCCAAAATATGGAGAGAATTTAGACCTAAAGAATAGCAGAAGCCTATCCGCTTCTCCAAATATTTCTAGCATGGAATCTGTTGATAAAGATTGTGAGTTCTCAGTCTTACTTCTGCTACAGTTCACTTTCTTTTGGGTTATGAGGCTGATTCTTATGCCAAAAAGCTGTTCTCTTGGAACAAAACCTGTCAAATCAATTGGTCAAAATGGATTTGTGGAGTTCTAATGATTTCACACAATGCACTGTTATATGAAGTATGATGAATCACATCTTCTAATAGCAAGCTTATGATGAAGCTGCAATGTTGGATTCACAATGTTATCTAATTTATCCCATCAACTTCATGACCAATCTGCACTAGATAAAGACAAAACAGCCCCTTAGAAATCTGATGGAATTATTTTGGGTTTCAAATGAAAATATGAGTATCTGATTCTATTTTTCTCTATAACATCTCTGCCATGAGAAACTGGACAGAGTGGTGGGATGTATGAGGGTCAAGAATCCCAACAAAATGGAGACAAGGAAGAGAAGATTACTGATTTTGGACAGGACTGTACTCCCCACAAAGCATAATCCAGGGATTCACTTACAGTCATCCCTAGGTTTGTTTTTTTCCATAATAACGTTATTACATATTTAAACAAGAAAGATTTAAAAAAACTAACAATATTTAAGATAAAGGGAAAAAAAAAGAAAGAAAGAGAGAACAAAGCCAAAAGTACAGAAAGAAAAGAAAGAAAAAGTATAAGGAAATGACTTCCTATTTTCTTTTACAACAGTTATAGTTATAGATTTAAATTGAACTCTTACTTTAGGGTTACAACATAACTCTCATTTTTTTCTATCTTCTCATATTTTTTCTAATCATTAAACCCACATATCATAATTTAATTTTTTTCTGTTTCATGCAAAAAGTCCAAAAGGGGTTTTCAATCAGCATTGAACTTAGTTGGTGTCTTTTCTCTGATCAAAGCTGTTAATTTAGCCATCTCAGCAAGTTCCATCATCTTTGTGATCCACTCTTCCATTGTGGATAATGTCAAATCCTTCCGCCGTTGTACATATGAAAGTCTTGCTGCTGTTATCATGTATAAAAACAAAGCTCCATGGGTTTTTTCCAAGTCTTTGTCAATCAGTCCCAAAAGAAAAATCCCTGGCTTCAACTGCATATTAATCTTTAAAATCTTCTGGATTAATGTATGTATTTGGATCCATTTTTTTTTTAGCTTTCTAAAGTTCACCAAACATGATAAAAAGTCCCCTCTTGTTGTTCACAATTCCAACATACATTCGAAGTAGCTTTATACATTTTAGACATTTTTTCCAGTGACAAATAACAACTTTGCATCATTTTATACAAATTCTCTTTAAGATTATAACACAAAGTAAATTTCAATCCTTTCATCCACATATTCTCCCACTGTTCCATTTGTATGTCATAGCCAAAATTCTGACTCATTTTATCATGCATTCTTTCACTTCTTCTTCTTCTGTTTCAAACCTCAATAAACATTTATACATTTTAGCAATAACATGTTCATCATTTGTACATAATTTTGTTTCAAATTCAGTCATATTCATCCCTAGTTAGGGATGATCAGGCTAAACAGATCCATGTATTGGTAACCCCCTGATAGGATTATTACTGGGGTGCTGTATGTAGTATAGGACTATAAATCTGAGGAGATATTGTAGTAGTCAGGACGAATTTAGGAGAAGAGTAAAGGAAATGACAAAATGGAAAACTGTGAAAGTGCTATGCCTAAAGCTGTTAAGTAATGAGGAATGGTAAGTTACAATTCACTCTGGGAGTTGTGTTAAGAACCCTTTCAGAAAAAACACCACTCTCTACCAAGGACTAATCTTAAGGAGGGCCCAATAACTGATGGCACCACAAAACATTTTGGTTTGGTTCAGTTCGGTTGCAACCTATCAACAACACATTATACCTGCTCTGAAAGTTGCTGCCAGGTTGCTGCCAAGCTAAGGTCACAGCACTATAAAAGTTAGGTTGTATAAAATGTACCCAAAAGGGGACTGCTCCAGATCCTCATCCCAGGTAAAAGGAGTGGGAGCTGTAATAATACGTGAGAAAGACCTTGAAAGACAGGGCAAAGGGTTGCTGCCTAGGGAACAGTCAGATAAGAGACGGCATAGCCCGCAGCTGCATAAAGGGTGGAGAAGGAGGTTCAGAAGGGACCCTCCCTAGCTTCCCAGGCTGTAAAGGAGATGGCAGGAGATTTGTACTTTCAGACTTGAAAGATTCTGATAATGTGGCTTTATAATAAAGTAGAATTAGCTTGTCTGGTCATGTTTCCTGTCTGGTCTACTTGGGAAGGCTGATAGGAGCCCAGAAGCATACTTTCTATGTTGGGGCCACCACTGTATATAATTCCATGCCCTTGGATTTACAGGTAGCTTCTACCTTTTCTGCCTTTCACCAAGCTGTTAAACCATCCTGTTTTGATTGCATTTTGGCAGGAACAGTGGGATGCATTTGCTACAATTCGGTAACAATGCAGTTATGTTTTAATGGTTTAATTTTCTTCTATGAAAACCTCCTTCAATCATTCAACTTAGGGTAGTATAGAAATATTGTTGTAAAATTAATTAATATAAAATAAAATTCTTCTCCAGCTTTGGACTTCCTCCTTTATGTACCTACTTGTCAACTAAGATCTAGGTCTCTTGAAAGTGCTGAGTCTGCCAAGAATTTTGTTATATAGGTAGTCCTCTTTTAAACTAAACTGCCTTGCTTAGTGACCATTCACAGTTACGACAGTGATGAAAAAGTAACTTTACAACCAATGCTCACATTTACAACCTTTGCAGATCAGTAAAGCAAAGGAAAGGTGAAGTAAGATCACAGGCACAGACATGGTTTCACTTAGTAACAACTTAACAACCATGTTGCTGGTCCCAATTGTGGTTGCTAAACGATGACTACCTATATATCACCTAGAGGAGGTATTCTTAAGACAAACTGTGATGGAATGTATCTATGAGGAGGAGAGTGATATGGGAGATCAAGGCTATCAGGAAGGAAGGGGTGCATTCCAGGAGGGGGGAGGAGGCAAGAGGCAGCATAGTCTTCAGGGGGAGTGTGAGAACAGAAAGAAATTCAGGATAGCCACTCCCTAGAATCTCACAGGGTATATCTACTAGTTGCTATAGTATAGATTTAGTCTGGCAAGATTCTGTCTATAGGTGTAAGCAAATAAAGAAACTGTAATGTACTGGACTGTTTCATCGTTGTTCTTGGGCTGGGTCTGACACAAATGCTCTAGGTATGGAATTCCTTCTCTGTTCAGTGACACTTGATGACAAGCTTTGCTAGTGTTCTGGTTTCTCTTAAAACATACTGCTTCAACTAGGCTTTGAGTTAAAGTGGTGCTGCCATGCCCTCTATTCTGTTTTGGTACTGACATTCTGTGTAACATTTTATTTAGTTATGTATTTGTTAGATGTTTATCCTGCCTTTCATTCAGGAGTTCAAAGTGCTCCTTCTTCCCATTTCATCCCCATAAGATTATTGTAAGGTATGTTGGACTGAGAAAGAATGACTGGCCCAAAGTCACCAGTGAACTTTTGTGACTGAAGATGGATTGGAATCTGGATCTCATTAGTTAACAGTCCAACACCTTAACCACTTCTGTGTACAATATATATTGCAGTAGTTCTAAAGAGTCTTGCCTTAACTATTTTTTTAAATTATAAATTGTTTTAATGAATTATAGCATTACTTTTGGATTGTTCTTAATGCTGAACATGCTTTCTTTGTATATAATAAAAAATAGGCAGACTTTTGGGAAATCTCAAAGCTTTTCCCAGGGCAAAAGTTCATTGGGAATTATACATCAGTATTAGACTCTTATCTCATCAGCTCTCCTCTTCAAACACAAAGGCTTCATTGGTTGAGCTACGTGTTCTCACTCTATATGGTGAGCTTCCTGTGTTCCAAGAACCAATGTGCAAGAAGCTGGGATCATCTTACAGATACATTTCTGATGCTCTCTTCTAATTTTAATTCCAAATCCCATAGCTTTTTATAACTAGCATATACTCTATGGCGGAGGATGGTTTGTTCAATACATATGGTACCAATAGAAGAGAATGTGTATAGCTCAGGGTTGAACTTTGGAGTCCTTGGGGTTCTCTGAGCTTGGTTGTTTTCTTGCAAGCATTTCGTAGGTAACATCTTCAGTGCTAGAACATTTTCAGTCTAGCACTAAAGATGTTACCTGGCTGGGTAATGAAACGTTTGCAAGAAAACAATCAAGCTCAGAGAACCCCAAGGACTCCACTCAATACATATGGCTATCTGACCTCCGAGCTTTTGCAACATGCCAGGTGATATCCCATGGAAAGATTAATAAAATCTATTCATCTATCCAACTTGGTAAGTGGGTATGCAATTCTGGGTGACCATCTGGAGAAGAAATGTATTAACAAGGTTCTTCTCCCCTTCCCAATACAACATGTAAATATCCTTGAATGAGCTTAATTTTTATCTTTTATCTGCAACCATCTGTTTCTTATTGTTCCACTTGCTTCCAATTAGGTTTTAGTCTCAGTCATCATTAAATAAACTTCAGTTTAGTTTACTAAAGGAAGATTAATTTTAAGAGCTCAGAAAAGTTAGTGATTTTGTGTAGACTGTATATCACGGTATACTAGAAGTTTATATGGTTAAGGATTCCTTTGCTTCAAAAGTCAGGTCCGGATGGTTCAGAATGCCAGAAACATCTCTATCAGAGGGGTGTAAATTGGAACAAGATTTAGGTCCAAAACTTCAGTGCAGAGATTTTGCCAGAGTGAAGGGGGGAAAAAAATCTCTAATGGCCATAGAATACCTGGTGCTTAATGGGATTATCACATTGTAGTATTTTAATATTTAGTAATATCGTCCCATTTCCTAGTATTTATTACACTGATTTTCACCTATCTGCATCCTAAGAAAGGATGCAGATAAATAAAAATCAGTGCAATAAATTCTAGGAAATGGGAAGGTATTAACAAACAGTATAATAGCAAAGATTATAAGAAGTGTTTAATGAAGAAGTAAGGTGTCATGGTCCAGCTTTTTGTTTTAATTTATTTATTAATCAGATTGCTATTGGTTTTTGACCTTGAACTATTTAACTATATCTCTTGCTCTGCTGTGTGAATCCTGGAGCAGAACTTAAAGATTATCCAATCAGATATTCAGAAGTAAGTTGAAAAAAAAAGACCAAGCTGATTCCAGAGCAAAGAATTTAGATATTTAAAAAGAGGCTGACATGGGGTCTGGAAATGAAAGCTGCTATATCTACTGCTTCTGCCAGAGATGAGTGAACCAGCTACACAGCAATTGTTCTCCTAAGCCTTTCAACATAAGGGATATCAAATATCAAGCTCCAGGCATGTTTCTCACAGTTGTTTCAGCAAAATGGCCAGTGGTGGGAAGATAACATCTGTACCATGCAGTTGGAACATTTGGTAGCAGCAACAGAATTTGGAGCAGAAAGAAATATGGCAGTTGTTGAGTGTAAGGCTCCTCCTTCCTTTATATAGTGCTTCTTGTTGCAATCATAGAATGCAGACTGTATTTTGAAAGGGGATTGTATGAATTCAGGGAGGACAGATCCATCAAGGGTGATTAAATTCAAGGTAACCTTCACATACCAGCTGTAGGAAACCACAGCACAAGAGGAGTATGTCTCCATCTCCTTCATGGAAGCATCCCAGAGTAGGTCAAAATAAATTATGTCAAAAATAAATTAAAAATGCTGGATTTTTTTTTTTTAACAAAAAGGATTTTTTTTTCAACTGAAATCAGATTCTAAACTGTTTCATTAAAAGACTCATTAAGCAATGATGGCTCAAAGATATAATCATGAATAGAGCCTCTAACTCTATCCTACTTTCTAATGTTCTATTTCTGTACTACTACTTAGTAATCCCCACCCTTTGGAACATTCTGTCCCTGGAGGTACATGTGATGTCTACACGCTTAGCCTTTCAGAGAAATCAAAAGCTGTTCTGTTTCAGCATACAGTGCTTTTGGCCCTAGTTGATCTAATAGAACTATAAGAATTGGGATTTTATATTCTTGTTTCATGATTTGGTTTTTTATACTTTTTGATATAAAATTGGCCAGAAGTATATAAAATAAAGTATTTTCCAGAGAAACTGTTGGAAGGCTCAGCTTCTCATACTGCCATCTTAACCGGAAATCATATGATATCTCAGTTTTTTAATACTTGTATAATACCTAGATCCTTCAGGATTGAATCAGGTGACAGATAGCTAGAAAGATAGAAAGATAGAAAGATAGAAAGATAGAAAGATAGAAAGATAGAAAGATAGATGATAGACAGACAGAAACATAAAAACTACGAAGGACATTGAAAGAAGAGAATGGGGAATTTTGGAGTTTTTTCTTATGCTTTCAACATACTAATACCAGAGTCATCCATTGCGGCTGAATGGATGGAGAGTTAAAATAGACATCATACATAATTAACCTGTGGGATTCTTTCTCATGAGGTGTAGTCATAGCCATTATGACACATGACAAGTCCAATGTCATACAAAGATCATTGCCTGTTAACCTTGGAGTTTTCTGTTGCTTCTCCCTGCTATAGGGAGAAAGGACCTATTCAATTGGTCCATCCCAGGTGCCTGATGGACCTAGATAGGTTTTAAAAGGAGCAAGGTTTTGTTCTCTGTTGCTTGGCTCTTCCAAGGCCTAGGCACTATTTGGAATAAGCAAATTATTGGCCTTGGGTCAGATTGTGCTTGTTCATAATCTCTGTGCACATGGATCCTGGAGGGCACCCTAATTTGCAGAGGGATCCTGTCCTATGAAGCTGACTAAGATACAATCTTGCTCTGTTTCCTGGGAAGATTTTGAGCCTGTTGATCCTGAGGAAGTGGACAGTGTCCTTAGGGTTCTGAATTCTGTCACCTGTGTTTTAGATCCATCTCCCTCCTGGCTGATTAAGGCCTCCTGAGAGATGATGTGTAATTGAATCCAAAGGATAGGGAATGTTTCTTTGAGGGAGGAAATGGTTCTACCTATTTAAAGGAAGCAGTGGCCCACTCTCTTTTCAAAAAGGTGTTGCCAATGGCACCAGCTAATTTTTTCCCAAGTCTCCAACCTTCTCTTTTCTAAGGAAGGTTGTTGAGAAGGTGGTAGGCTTGCAGCTCCAAGGGGCTCTGGAGGAAGCAGACTATCTAGAATCCTTTTAGTCCAATTTCAGGCTGGGTTACAGCACTGAGAAAGCACTTAGCACACTTGCTGATGACCCCTGATAGGGTTGGGATCGGAGTGGGGCATCCATCCTGGCCCTCCTTGAACTTTCAGTGGCTTTCAGTACCATCAATCATGGTATCCTTCTGGATTGGCTTTGGGGTTTAGGAGTGGGTGGCACAATTCTACAGTGGTTCTCCTTCTCCTTCCTCCAAGCTGCTTCTGGACAATGTTAATAGTTGGGAGGGAGGTCCAGCCTTAGACCCATATATTTTGGGTTGCCTGAAGGCTCAACTCTCTCCTCACTTCTATTTATCATCTACATGAAACCACTGGGTGAGGTAAGTCAACAGCACAGGATTAAGCATAATCAGTATGCTGATATAATTTAATTTATTCAATTTAGGTGCTGCTCTACTCCAGACTGACTTTGGACAGTTCACAATAAAACCAAACAAGGTAGATAGATAGAATTATGGGGTAGAATTATAAAGAAGAAAAAGAATAAAAAACAAGATGGTGAGTCCAGCAAACAACATCCACAGTGGCAAACATATCCAACAGATGCCCCAACCACTCTAATCCAAGGCCTAGGAATTGCATATCTCTATCTCTGGCTGTCCAAGTGACGCAACCAAGATAAATAAATATCCAAGATTGGTAACTTTTTCTTGCCTTGACCAAAAGTCAGTGCACCAACAGAAAAGTACTGAATAAAAGTAGAATTCATGGGAGAATAACAAAGTGGTAGTCATTGCTCACTAAAAAAAAAAAAAAAGCTTGTCTCAAATTGGCCAAAATACATTTGGATGGTCCTCCAAATTTCTAGAAATGTGTTCCATGGACAGATCAGAAGAAAGTGGAAATTTTGGGGTTACATGGGTGTCATTAGTAGAAACCAAGCACTGCATTTTACAATTAAAAAACTCATATTAATTGTTCATTGTGGAGAAGGCAATGCCTTGGTTTGAGGATTCTTTGATGCCTTTGAACTGCATGACTTGCCATAATTGAAGGAAGCATGACTTCTGCTTTGTATCAGGAGACTATCAGGCCATCTGTCCACCAGTTGAAGTGGAAGTGAGTCATGAAGCAAGACAATGACCAAAAACATACAAGCAGGTTTACAAGAGAATGGATGAAGAACTAATTTAATATTTTGGAATAGCTAAGTCAAAATCCAACTTAATCCAGATAGAAATGTTATGGTAGGATCTGGTATGAACTGTTCATGTAAGAAAATTCACAAATGTTACTGAGTTGAAGCAGTTTGCCATAGAGAAATGGACCAACATCTCTGTACAGAAATGTGAAAGACTAATTCATTGCGGGAAGTGTTTAGTTGCAACTATTACTGCCAAAGATGGTGAAAGCAGTTACTGTACCTAAAGGGGTGATGACTTTTTCACACTAGAAATCATATGTTGGTTGACTTTTGTTTATGAATTAAATTAAGCAAGCATTAAACTAAGATGCTGTTTGTTCGTTCAAATTCCTTATGTATGTCAGTAGGATCTGCATGAAGCTCTGCTAACACTCAGTGGCAAAGATATGCAAACATTCCAAAATCCAGAAAAAAACAAACATTTTTGCACGGAAATGTATTTGCTTTGTGATCGTCTTTCATATTCTCTATCACCAAATCACTCCAACATACTGTTTTTTGTACTGGTCACTCACTTTTATATTCAGTCCACATCTATTGAAAATCCATTCATTCTTTGCCCTATCTCTTTTTGTTTTACTACACACATAATACTCTGCATACACTTCCTAGTTGGAGGGATGTCCTTACACTAGTAGGTATAATAAATGCTGCTAACCTACTCTATATCTTATCTACCTTACTAGAAAGTATCTTGTGAAAAATTCAGTTGACCAATACTAGGGTGGGCAGCAGAGGTCGATATTTATGGCCCTATTTCATTTAAAAAAAAAAAAAGTGAAAGCAAATAACATTTCATCAAATTTTAGGAGTACTGGTAGGAAAACAATACAGAGTTGTTTTTTTCAGCAAGGCAAATTTTTCAATTTAATCCTCCCACTCTACTTCAGCATTTCTTTTCTGGATTCAAGCAGATGCAAAATAAGAGAAAGTGCAAGATTTCAAGAAGAAAATGGTACATTTTACATAACCCTATTCACAGTAATATATATAAATGTGTCAAACCAAGTAGACTATTGCTACAGGCAAGAGACTGAAATATTGACATTATATTTTCCAGTTCATTGTTACAGCTTGCATTATTCTGAAAGTGGCATATAGAAACACTATGTGTTATCATGTGTTCCTTGCATTCTTAACATGTTTACCATAAATCAAGTCACTATGGTGCTTCTTTGGAGGTGGGGGAGAATTCAATGGTCCCAAAGTCTGTTTTCCCAATATACTTTAGGACTTCCACTTCTTGTCTATTACCCATCATGTTCTCCTTGGTTAGTCTAGACTAGTGACCACTTGGTGCACATTTGCAGAACATACATTTATATCGGTGTTTTTCAACCTTGGCAACTTTAAGATGTGTGGAGCTAGCATGCTGACTGGGGAATTCTGGGAATTGAAGTCCACACATCTTAAAGTTGCCAAGGTTGAAAAAACACTGATTAATATCCTCAAGGAAGCACAGTGTTTTATCATGTCTTTTGTGAAAGGATGAAAGCATCAGTTCCAACAGTCTTTGCATCTCTTTTGCCCCCATAAGAGGAGAGGAAAGCAGAAGAGGATTAGAACAAAATAAACAATAAAAAAAGAAAAGAAAAGAGGAATGTATGTTTACTGAATACCTATTCAGTGATTTTTCATTAAAAAGCTTGACTGTAAATCAGTTTTAGTCTTTTCTTTTCTAAAAAAGTAACATTCTTCTCTTGTTTTGTTCTTAACCAAGATGAAGAGCTCTTGAAACTCAGGAAGCTTACAGTGTCTTTTAAACCTCCAGTTGGATTATGATGATGGCAATGATTCCATTTGTCTTCCTTTTTTTCTGTCTGCAGGAAACTCTAGGCAGCTAATAGTAATAAGTAAATAAACATACACATGATATGTATTCATACCAGCAATAACATGTAGTGGCCAAAACCCGGCTCACCTAAAGCAACCAAATCACTTTGAAGATACAACATGATTTTATTAGCATGCATACAGTATATACTGGGCTCGCAGCAAAGCGCTGGCAGCTTGTTGGGCAGCCCTGAGCAAAGGCAGAACCAGAGCTTATATACCCTTGGCCTACTACAGTGTTGTCCAAACTTAGCCACTTTAAGATGACTGGACTTCAACTCCCAGAATTCCCCAGCCAGCCATGAGCCATGAAGTCCACTCATCTTAAAGTGGCCAAGTTTGGACAACACTGGCCTACTACATTGCAAAGGCAAGAGAAAGAAAAAGGCAGACACAATGCAAATTACAGCATGACGTTGGAATGGTTTTGATAAACCTATCTGGGTGACCTTCTTAGTATTTATCCCTTCCTAATAGGTCTTCTTGTCAGCTATACCATCTCTGAGATATGGTCAGTGAATAGAAACTAGTTTACTGGGACATAGGTCCTGAATTATTCTTCCCCCTGACGCCACTCAGGGTCAATTCCACTTGCTGTGAATGTTTTCTTACAGGGGCACTTTCAGCAGTTCCTATGTATGGGGGGCACCCCATAGGGTAGGTAGTGAATGCAGGTCACGTGGTCATGAGGGGGGTACCATTTAGCCCCAGAAAAATTACTGTCTCTATGGTTTTGGATTTTTTTTCCTCATGTCATCATGGCTCCTGTTGTTTTTATACTCTAAATAAAAAAAAAAACAATTTCTCTCAGAACATTCCCAACTGATTACTCTGGTTCCTCCTATTCATAATATTAAATAATGTTACTAAAGATATCTTTTGATGTCATTTGATATATCACCCTTTTCAGACTCCTGCCTTCATTGTTTTTCTTCATATAATCTAAACTTACCGTATCCCATTATAGCTGAGAACCTCAAGTGATCCTTTTACTAGAATCTATATATGGAAATTATGGATTTGGCTAATGGGACAGTTTGCAGGCCTTGTCTGCCTCCCCAGTAATCTCCAGTGAGCATCCCAAGATTGCTGGATCAACACAGTAATCACAAATATGCAATAATTACATTCCTTTAGCGATGAACCCTTTAGTGTAAATGTAATAGACCACTGTATGAGAAATTAAATGGATTCTTCTGAATCCAAAAGTTGGATTTTTCCAGGTCTGAGGCAATGTTTGATAGGGCAATA
Source organism: Python bivittatus (assembly GCF_059951505.1). Classification (NCBI taxonomy): domain Eukaryota; kingdom Metazoa; phylum Chordata; class Lepidosauria; order Squamata; family Pythonidae; genus Python; species Python bivittatus. The sequence goes on from NW_028277087.1 coordinate 12,264,202, forward strand.
GAATGGCAGACTTCTACATTTGCATCTGTCTGATGGTTTTAATTATGCGGTACAAATTCTATTACATTTCCCTGTTTCTCATTTATTTTCACATTTGTCTCAGAACTCTCCAGCCCAAATCACAGCAGGATGGCTTCTCTGCGAAAGGCATTTGGTAAGCTCTATCTCAGGCAAAGTTTTGCCCATGCTGGCAATGGGGTGTTTAACAGTATGAAAAGTTTGAACTGAAAAGCTATCCTAAAGAATAACTGAGCAACAGACTGCTTTATTAAACTTTGAGATAAACAGAACTGCCTTCCGAAATGTGCTGAAAAGCAATAAAATGTTGGCAAGAGATGGGGGTGAGTTGTGTCAGAGGGTGAGCTTGTGACCTAGAGCATTGTTTCTTAACCTTGGCAACCTTAAGCTGTGTGGACTTCAACTTCCAGAATTCCCCAGCCAGCATGGCTGGCTGGGGAATTCTAGAAGTTGAAGTCCACACAGCTTAAAATTGCCAAGATTGAGAAACACTGCCCTAGAGAATAAGGGCATGCAGCCACATTTCTCCATCCTACTTTGTTGCAAGAGGGGATCTAAGCAGAGCTTGTGTGGAAAAGAAAGGTCTGCTATCTTGGTGGACTGAAATAGAAGCCAAGAGTTTGGAAACACCCAGGCAGAAGAAACAAATGGTTACTGAAGGAGAAAATGGTGTTAGGCAAGCAAGCAAAATTGTGATTTCCTCTTGAGTGCTCACCTCCTCCCTATTTGAACTTTCTCAAAAGAAAATTAACTGCTAGTTCAGCCATCAATGTAAGACTCAAGGAATGTTGATCCAGATAAGCAGAGGTGCTAAGAAGCAAGGATATTGGATAACAACTAGGGAAATTAACATCTCAGCAGGTCACTTTCCAACACCCCTTTGTTTAACTCAAGCCATTGTATTCAATGGCTTGAATACAATGGCTTGAGTTAAACTCAATTCTCTCTGGCTCATTCTCTCACCACCCTGACCACACACATTTTGCCATAACCTAATCATATTTTTACTATGCTGATTAAAAGTATAATGTAATTTGTATAAACCTATAAAGATAAGTTGGATCTCCACCCACTTTACACTTATGTTTCACCTCCAGGACCATTCAATTAACTTGTGTGTGCTTCATTGGACTTGCATGCCTGTCTCTGGTCCAAGTGAACTCCTAACATTCTCCTACACCACCTCTCTTGGCCACAAGCATGTTTCGTTTAGATCATAGTGATTGTGTAAGAACAATACTTGATCTAAATGAGAATTCAAGTCTTTGGAACTCCTGGAGTATCCAGCTGAAGCTCCTTGAAAAGAATCTCTGGAGTCTTTTATAGGAGCACTTAAAACTTTTCCAGAATTAGCTTACATCAATGATTCATTCAGCAAAGCTGGCTATCATTATTTTGATTGAAGAGAAATATACAAGTAAGTTGAATGCAGTGGGAATGGGGTACTTAAGGAATGTATGTAGTGGAAGAAGAAGAGAGAGGGTCAAGAATGAATGGGTTCTGGATGCATGTGGATTGAATGCAAATGTGATCAAACTGCAGAAGAAATATACGAAGGAAAAGTAAATGAGTCAAGAAGAAGGGAGGGGAAAACTGAGAAAATTAAGTTGGATGGAGTTGATGACATCCTCCAAAAAAGCAAGAGGTGAGACATTTAAAGAACAAAAGGCAATGTGTCAAGCAGCATCTCAACCTGGTGGAAGCTATGACTGTTTGCAAGGATAGAAAAGTATGGACAGTATAAAGTGGTGGTTGTGTAAAGTTGCCTAGTTATGTTTCCTTTTCTTATCTCCTGCGTTTAATTTCTTCGGCTTATTATTTTGTGTTCTGTTTCTGCACTCTATAATGTTGCTTACCCTGGAAGGGAATAGGCTGATAAGCATGCATGTATGCAGAAAAGTGTCCCCAAAATCATTTCCTAAAACAGTAATATAAATTGAATAAATAAATAAAATAAATAAAAAATAAATATAGTTTAACATTCCAAGCTCCATGTAAACAGTAACTTTATTTATGACATATTGTTTGGAAAATGCAAGGAGTAGATCTGATCCATCAGTGTTGAAAAAGCCAAGAAGTCCTTATGTTCTCATTATTATTGAATCCACTGATGAGAGGAGTTAAAATCCTACAACTTCCACAGGGCCACATATACTTTGTCCCTTCTATGCAGGCTAAAATAGTAGTTTATCTGTGGTGCCTATAGCCATGGACTTAATGCATCTGTAAGGCGGGGGTGGGGGGGACTTATTGATTGATTTTAAAAGAAAATATAATACTCTTCAAAGCACAGTTTTACCTAGGGTGGCTTATAATATTCTAAAATTACAATTTGATTTGATTTTAAAATTTAAACAATTATTAGAAATACAAAATGTATCAACAATCAATGTCTAGCCCTAGACTAGCCCTTGACTAGTCTCTTTAGGTGGCTTAAAATACTCAACTGCAAAATAAAGGTATTAATAAAATAATATATTAAAAGGCTGAGGAGAATGAGGTGTTTTGCCTGGCACCAGCCCTATCTCTGAAAATTTGGTCTTTGAAATGATTCCATAAGCAAATTCTTTTTCATCAACTTGAATGAGAACTGGAAAATGAGAAAAAATGCAAGAGAAATATTCTATCTGGCTTTAATTTGCTTGTCAAGGCAACTGCATATTGCCATAAACCTAGAATGCGCATATGTGTCAAAATTCATATTTCTCACAATGGGGGCATCAGTTCAGAACTCCAAAAATATACATTAAAAAGTGTAGTTTAGGGGGAAATGCACAGAAATGTGCATAACATAGCAATTATATATTATTTTCTTTTTGAAGGCACTGTTTGGCGGGGAAAAGTGCACAGAAGGAAAAGGAAGCAGACAAATATAGTATAAATATTTGTGCAGGCTTTTGTGGGGATGCAAATTTGTGAACAGTAGGGGCAAGCTGTACACATGGTCAGTAAACTCAGTTGGATGAAAATGACATGGCAGAATCGCCTGTTTCTAACTAGAACAGAGGAATGTTCCTCTGGGTTTACATTTGGATCAACCTATTGTGAGATATTTAACATACAGGATGTCCATACTACCCAGTTTCTTTTCTTTTGCTTCTTTCTTTATTTCTGTTTTAATAAATAAAAACAAGCAGTGGAAAAAAGATACGCCAAACAAACAATGTTCAGATCAGCAACAATAAAGCTGCTATCAGTAGAAGCTGAACAATCATTCTTAATGGGAATTTGAGAAGTTTATTTTGATTCTGTTTCTCCTTTCTCAGAGGCAGGTGGGTTGGGCACTGTCTGCAGACTAATGGTCTAGATAAGGCCAGCACGCTAAAAATGAGTCCCATAAGAGGAGCTATCAGAATGGGTGGTTCCCAAAGCTGAGAACTGAGTAAACATCTTTCTCTGGATGAAGATGTGCTCCTCAATTCTTCATGTTCTTGCATAATAACAATACATCGTCAGTAGAATTCAAGGAGTTTTAGTGGCTCAGAATGACTTGCAACAGCTTCAAAGGCCCTCCAGCTATGACTATTCTTGGACAGGGACAACCCTGAAGGAGGGATGTGAAATGAAATGAATTCAGAGGAATACCAGACCAGGAATAGCCTGCTTTTCTCATATACATGAGAGAATAAAGGCTATCCAGGACAAGTTTTTCAATAACTGCAACCCCCTTCATCCCCACAACATTTCTTTTCTCTTGAGAAAGGACAGATGCTAGCTGGATGAGAAGGAATATCCAAATTTGGGGTATGGTTTGAATCTCTAGGAAGCCACCGTGTTGAAACTCAGGGAGTATTCCTTATGCATGCCCAAGCAATTTCAGATTTGTTTTTATTAAGCAAGATGAAGTGACTGAAGTCTGGGTAATGGGGCCAGAGGCTGTTAATTATCATTATCATGCTAATTACCACTTTTCTTTTTTGCCTGCATTAAATGAGAGATATGGAGATGGAAAAAGGATGGGATGGAGATGCAATAAAAGCCTAGACTATGATACACTGATACACGGCTTAGTGAGGATGATCTTTGCCAATTTCCTCATCTGGGGTCCATAGTTTCATCTCTGGACATACAGATGCTTTAATTAATATTAAAGGGAAGATGTAAGGATATGAAGTAGTCTGAATGCAGACCCTTACTCTAACAACAATTAAACAAATTTATCACATGCTGGAGATTCTATCCCCATGCTTTGGAATACAGAATTTTTCTCAGTGTATTAGAAAATGATGTATTTTCTATTTTGGTTCTGAGTTAGAAAACACTGACCTTCATAAAATTCATCTTTGGTTGCAATACCAGAGCAATTGAGCAATATACCAAAACTATAAACAGTGTTTTTAAAGATTATATTATTTTCCGCACACATATTTCTACCAAAAAGCTATCTTATTACATTCTGGCACTCTTACCAAAATCTCAGAAGCCTATATTATATTGCTGCTGATGAAATGAACATGTACAAGATAAAAAATTTGGAATTGACAATAAATAGTCGCTTTCTGAATTTCTGCAGCTTCAAGCTGAAATATCTTATTTTTGTTTTGTTTTGTAATGAGAGAGACAGACAGACAGACAGACACCTTTCTATTTAGGATCTGAAGTAATCTTGGAGGTTTTCTAATACAAACCCCTGACCAGAGCAGGAATTTTCAGGACATTCCAGACAAATGGCTGTCCAACTTTGGAAACCTCCAGTGATGGAACCCATCACTGATATTAGGTGCCTGTAGGATGGCACATGTAATACCTTTGTTGCAGGAGCTGCATTGGGTGCCAGTTTGCTCCCCGGTCCAATTCAAGGTGTTGGTTATTACCTTTAAAGCCCTACAGGGCATGGGTCCATGTTACCTGAGGGACCATCATATCAACCCATCCCACCCGGTCAGACAGAGAGGGCAAGTTGCGGATCCTGTCAGCGAGAGAATGTTGGCTGGCAGGGCCCAGGAGGAGAGCCTTCCCTGCCATTGCCCCCACCCCTTGGAATATCCTCCCCCCAGAGGTGTGGGGGGCTGCTTCCTTCCCAGCTTTCTGAAAAGGTTTAAAGACCTGGCTCTGTCAGTGTGCATGGGGTGATATGGGTTCTACCCGTGTCTGGGGGTGGTTATCCCCCTGACGACACTCCCTGGAATCACTTGCCAACTCTCCATCTTTCTTGGAACCTATTTCTTATTAGGATTGTTCTTTGTTGTATTTTAATGAATGTTATCTCTGCTGTAAACTGCCCAGAGTCATTTCAACGAGATGGGCAGTGACAGATTAGATAGATAGATAGATAGATAGATAGATAGATAGATAGATAGATAGATAGATAGATAGATAGATAGAAAGATAGATAAGCAAGTAAGCGAGTCTCCATGGCTCCAGGAGGCAAGCTGTTCTACTGCTTAATACCTCTCACCATAAGGAAATTACTCCTTATTTTGAGTTTGAATCTCTTTTGGTAAATCTTCCACCCATTGATTCTTGTCCTGCTCTTGGGCACTTTGAGGAATAAATCCCTATCCTCTTATTTGGGACAGCCTTTCAAGTATTTGAAGATGGCTGTCATGTCTCCCCTTAGCTTTCTTTTCTTTAGGCTAAACCAGCCCAGTTCTTTTAACTGTTCTCCATAAAATTTAGCCTCCAAGCCCCTCACCATCTTTGTTGCTGTTTTTCCAATGCATTCTTTTTGTAATTATTTCCAATTATTAGTTTTTGTAATTATGCACACACATATATCCCTTTCTATTTAGCAAAAGAAATGTTCCACTTTCACGGAATTCAGATTGCAATTGTGTTCTTGGGCCTAAAAATAACCAGTCAAAAAGCTAGCTTCAAGCTCGATCATGTAAATTGCTCACATAAAATCTGGAAATGCAGGATTTGTTGCATCAGTAAGCACAGAAACAGCATTTGGAGTCCTTCATAAATAACACAAGAGAGAAATTCAAATAAAAAAAGAGGAGGACAAGAAAGTAGAAGGGGAAAGAGAAGTAGGATGGAGAAAGAGAGATATGTGAGGTGAATGGGTGTTATCCCATTCAGATTCTCTTTTCCACATCATATATGCTCCTGGAGAATCGTGAAATGTCTTTCAGTAACTTCCATCAAGGTGAGGTAATTTCTTTTAGTCACAGAGTTGATCTGCCAGAACTAGCATGCAGTGCGATTTTCACTGATTCTGTTCTAACTACCATGGCAAAGGACAGGGCCTGGAACAAATTAGTGATGGAATCCTTTTACCTTGCAATGCTATGATCTACCAAACAGGATTCTGCCAAGGTGCAGAAAACAGCAATAAATGGAGAACATCATGGCATCTGTCATTCTTGGCAAGGAACACTTGCAATGTAGAGTTGAGCCAAGTGTGCATAAAATCAGTATATAGTTTGAACATTTCCATCCAACCATCCATCCATCCATCCATCCATCCATCCATCCATCCATCCATCCATCCATATATATGAGTATGTGTATGCATGTGTGTGTGTGTGTACACACACACACACACACACACACACATCTCAGGAGAAAGCCACACAACAAAATTATGCATTGGGAAAAGGGATGCATAAATATAGCTGCCAATGTCCTGGCTATTAAAAAAGAATTCACTGAGAAATTGAAGATGGAATGATGTGCGAACCTATGTGATATGTGACCAGTTTTTCAGTGAACTGCACAGCCCAACTGGCAAGATCTCAAAGCACCAAATGAAAAAGCAAAGTGGGTTTGGGTGAGTTTAACATTGGATGTAACCTTTCTGTTATTTCCTAATTAGTACAGTACAAGGTCTGTATTTTTCTTTCTCCTTTTTTTGCCTTCTGGCTCCGAAGAGCTTTTACCTTTATTCTGCTATGCTTTATGACAAGATGGTTTGTTGCTGAACAACCTCACAAACACAAAAAGTAATTAAATGATTCATCGTCTTATTTGGTTCCCCTTCCCAATGCAGTTCAGTTCAGCAATTGGAGAAATGAAATATGACTTTTCTTTTAGCTTAGATCATTATTTTAATTCTAGCTGCTTCTTCCCCTTTCTGACCATCCCCTATGGTACAATATACACTTTGGAAAAAAAAGGATTTTGCCATTAAAGGAAAAGCTCCTTTGGGAGAAATTGCCACTGCACCTATTTCATAGGCAAATTGGGAGGTCCACAATACTGAGAAGTGCCATGAAATGACAAATTCCTGATGCTTTGGGGACCATATTTTGGACTATTTATTTATTTAAATTTAGAGGCTGCCCAACTCCAGATGACTCTAGGCAGCTGATAATTAAAATTAAGGAAAGACCAGAAAACTGAGCAAAGAGCCGGGCATCTTAACCCCTAACCTAACCACACACAACTTAAGATCCATTGCCATTGATTGATTGACTAAATGTATTCATAGACAGTGGTTAACAAAGACTAAAAAATAACAAGCCTCAAACCAGCCAAGTAAGAAACATATAGTCAATCCTATAACTCCAGTTGTCCACCCCAAACATAGGGGACATTACAATTCAAAAGCCCAGTGGAATTGCTCCAACTTTGCAGTTCTATGGAAAAATGCCAAAGGAATGTCAATCTAATCTCTGGGAGGAAGCAATTCTATGTGGACAGGGACCAGAGGAAAACTGATGCTGAGTCCCCACTGCTCTCACTGTGAAAAAAATGGGGGACACTTAACATCCTCAACTGGAACAAGAACATTGGAGAGGGTGGATCTACCAGGAGAAGACAGTCCTGCAGATACCCGGCAGCCATGCCATACAGGGCTTTAAAGGTTAAAACTAACTCTTCGAATTGCACCTGGAAATCTACTGGAAACCAGAGCAGCTGTGTAGCTTGCCAGAATGCCAGATGTTGCATTCTGCACCAATTTCCTATTATTTTATATCCTTGTATTACTAACACTTCTATGATATTAGATTGAATTCTCTCAGCTTCTTGCACCTCATCAAAAACACGTTTGGCTTTTCAGAGTGGACATGTTGCTCATAAAATTACTGATATGGCTGGGTAAGCTTTAACCCTAGAATTGTGAGGAACCCTTAGATTATTTTTACATGATGCGTTTAGTCATCAGTGGGATTTGCACCATCTAACTATATGCATGATTAGGTCACTGACATAATAGAAATAAGAATAATCTGTCATGATTTTGGTAGCCTACAGGGTAGGAAGAGAAAGAAAGGGGAAAGAACTGAAAGAAGAATGGCCCCCCACCCTCCCACCCAGACACGCTGTTAGTTTAAGCATCACCCACCATTGGCTTCATTCCTGCTTACCACTAACATACTTCTCAAACAAAATACTACTGAAAAAAGGATGTTCCCTAGAACAGAGTTGGTCCAAATGTGCTTCCAGATCTCCTTTTTACATCCCATGGATCATACTCAAAATCGCACTGTGCTGTCAAATGGCTGCAGGGAGAAGGTTAAAAAAGTCAAGGCTTCATGTGATTGAAGCCCCACCCTGTTTACATGTATGGCCACCATCTTGACTTTCTTATCCTCCCTGTGGATATCTTTGCAAATTGCAGAATCATAATAGCAATGTCCACTATCCAGACTTTTTGTCGTCATCATCATCATCATCACCACCACCACCATCTATTATTATTATTATTATTATTATTATTGTTTGTTGTTGTTGTTGTTGTTGTTGTTGTCAGTGCCTTAGATGTGGGCATTATCTTTTGCATCTTCCACTGTGAAAAACATGGCAAATATTAATTAATTCCACTTCTCTGGAATTCTCCTTTCTTTCTTCAAGAATCCATTGTCAGTTTCCCATTCTACCTCTTCCCTGGGTGTTTTTTTACACCTGATACAAACAGCAAAATACATCACTTAATTCATTCAAAACCCAAGAACCCAGCCCTGTTGAATGTTGAGGTCCTTCTTACAAGTAGAAGTCTGGACTTTCTCCCTAGATCTTTCCATGACAGCACCATTGATTGACTGATTGATTGATTATGTGCCATCAAATCATTTTTGACTCCTAGTTACTGCAGAGAGATTTTCTCCATGACAATTGTCCCTTAACTTGGTCTTTCAGATCTTCCAACTCATTGCCACTGTAACTGAGTCCATCCACCTTGTTTCTGGTCATCCTCTTCTTCTCTTTCCTTCCACCTTTCCCAGCATTAGAGCCTTTTCAGGGAGCTGTGTCTTTACATAATGTCTCAGAAGTAGGATAGTTTGGTCCTGGACATTTGTGCCTTGAGTGAGAACTCTGGGTTGATCTCTTTGATCTTTTTATATGATTTTTATTGAAACTTTTAAAAAAGAAGATAAAAACTAATACAAACTAATATAAAGTAAGGAATTTTAAGATCCGTGGACTTCAACTCCCAAAATTCTGGGAGTTGAAGTCCACGCATCTTAAAGTTGCCAAGGTTGAGAAATACTGCCCTACCCAGTGTACGAATCCTCATGCCATTCGGACAAATGGGTGAATAATTTGCTCAAATATATTCTAAGAGCTCCCCAAATGCAGGCTTGCTTACCCTTTTCTTCTCTTAAACAAAATAGATAGGGGTGACATAAGATGTCCATTTCAGGAATTCATGTGGGATCCAAGTCACTGACTTTGTTCTCTGCAAAAAAGGATAGTCCATCTTCCCTTTGAAATCTGAAGAACGGGAATCAGTCATGTTCCCTCTTCCCCACTTCAAATATGTATTTTTATATGCAAACAAACTTTGTGTGTGAGAAACATCATTCATCTCTTTTTGAGGAGACTGGCAGTATAAATGCCTGTCATGCTGGAATTTTAAAAGGCTGTAAAACTTAGGATTCAGCAGGACACAATAATGCATATGATATGAAGGTTTGAACTTTTGGGGTCCACCAGGAAAAAGATTTTGGGGTTGTGCCATATAACATATTGAAACCATCTATCCAATCTAGGTGGTTCCCGGGTTAAGAATGCCCACTTTAAGGATGACCCATAATTACAAACGGAGCCTATTGTAGCAAAATTTGAGTTAAATACACAATGATTCAAGTTAAATACACAAAGGTTCGAGTTCATTACACAATACTACGTATACAGTTTAATACAGTAATACTGTTCCAGCTTACATACAATTCAGCTTAAGGACACACTGGGAACGGAACTTGTTCTTAAACTGGGGACTTCCTGTATGCTGGTCACTATGAAAAGGCACTCCAGGGATTATTATGAAAGGAATCAAATATAAAACTGCCCATATTGTAGGGTCTTTATATGAAATGATTGCAGGGCTACACTTGGAAGATATTAATGGGTGCAGTTCAGGCAGTTCCTTATGAAATGGATATCAGAAGTTGCTTTGTGTGAGACAGATGACTATATAAATGTGACAAAATAAAATAAAACAAAACGTCAAAAGGCTGGTAGAAAGAGCAACGAAGGGCAATCATGAAAGGCAGTAATTTGGAGCATGTTGAGTCCCAGGAACAAAGACCATAGTATTTGGTCATGTTAGTGTAGCAGTAAGTCATGTCCAGGTAAAAAGAAGGGGAGACAATATAGATCAAGACAATTTGTTTTCCTCTCTCATGAGAGAAGAATATAGGGGCCCATGCAGAGAAATTGGTCAGCATTTGCCTAAGAAAAAACAACATGTAATTAAATTGCTTCCTTGCCTGCTTGCTGTTTTCCTATCTCCTTTTCTCCTATGCACCCCTCCAACACACCCCTTGCCCCTCTGTCTCTGTCTTAGCCTTTGCTGGGTGGGGTGAGGCTGCCTCTGGCCATTGGCACATCCTTGAAAATGCCAGGATGTGGCTCAGTTCTCACAGGCAGCTGGAACGCCGGATGCTTATGAGTAAAGTTTGAGTTAGGGAAATGGGGTGGGAAGTGTTTCTGCCTGGCTGCAGCTATTTTTCCCAACTTCACTCCCCCACACTGCCTTAACAGATGACATGTCTGATGGGCACTTGGCAATCATCTGAATCCTGTTCTGTCCAGCATGGAGACATAACCCAGAACCTATAAACAAATTATGAATACGCAGAAAGATAGAAGTGAAAGAACGGATTTTCTGCTGGATCAGCTGTAGCATCCTTGGATTTCTAATGAGGGATAAAGGAACAAATTATTACAGATTAAGCTTGGAAATAAGGAAGCATTGCCCATGCTAAATAGACAGACAGGCTCTAAGGATCCCAATTACAGAAGTATCAGTAACGCAAAGAGAGAGAGAGAAAAAAAGTGATTGAAACACTCTGGCCACTGCTATTGTTTTTCTACCATTAGCTACAGCAAACTGGAAAGACAACAAGATGACTGAAGGGCCAGAGATTCTGAGTTGGCTAGGAATGAGGATGTTTCAGACTCTTACTACTTTAAATTGGAAACAACAGTGGCTGGGAAATTCTGAGAGTTGAAGCCCCCATAACTTAAAGTTGCCAAGGTTGAGGAACACTGATTTAGATCATTGAGTCTCACCACATAGCTGTACATCAGTGGCAAGAAGAAGGAAAATAGCACTAGCAGTTGGTGCTTGCAGGACAAGGGTTTTTGATAACCCACTCCAAACAGATTAGTTAACTTATCATGGTGAACATCATCAGAGGTCATCCTGGTTGTTCCAAGTCTGGTTAATCAGCAGTTCCCAATGTTTTGCGGATCATTACATTATTACTGAAATTTTTTGAAGAACATTTTAGGTTCAGAAATAGCCATTACACATATGATTCGTGCCCCCTGATGGCATCCGTGGGACTCATAAATTAAGTAATCAATCACGTTTCTTTCTTTCTTTTTATTTAATGGCTGAAATCTTAAGAGATTCTGGTGTTCCCCTCTGCAATCTAAGATGCTTTGGGGCAAGAACATTAAAATCTCATGAGTTTTCCAGTGAGAATACACAAATCTTGCTCATTTTAGAGAGTTTGTGAGATTCTGACTGTTCAAAAATTATATTTTTATTTTGACTCTTGCATTGTGGACCACCTGCGGTAAACTTTCCAATCACATGTGCCCAGACCACATCTTAAGAACCATGGCTATGGATTTTGACATTGTTTGATTTGGTAGCAAAGAAATACTCTTCAATTCTATACATGAAAAGAGAAGGCTTCATGGAATTCTCATGTATGGATTCAGGAGTCTTCCACCTACCTTTCTAACAAGTTAGTTCTTTTCATCATACAATCCTCTTTCAAGCAGTCCGCAGCCTTTCTTACTTCCCAGCTGTATGTTAGATCCCAAGGGAAAACCCAAGGCAAGGGCAACTAGGGAGGCTGCAGAGCGATGGAGGTGCCGGTAAGAAGAGCAGCAACATCTCCACTGTAGAAAAAAACACAGAAGCACTTCCAGAGGAGAGGAATGTTTAAAAAGTAAATGAAGTAGAAAAGCAGAAATTTCTTCTGCAGAGGAAGAAAATGTTTGGGACATTGGAAGGCAGTTTTCAGGGCAATATTATGTACAAGAGATGAAGTTGCTTCCCTAATGTAATATAGGCATAGCCTTACACATTACAATGTGAATAGTACATGGCAGTTTACTGGAGAACAGCCCCTTTAGGTTTGCAGTGATGGTTAAATGGAACAATCTGCCTTGTTCCAAAGCAGTTTACCCTGAGTGCCAAGCCCAGCGGACGTACAGCACCGGCCGTACATCAGCATTATACTCAACTTGACAGCTTCCCCAGTGGAGCAATCAAGAAGAACTTCTAATAAAGGAGTTTACGCAGCATATAGTTTTCCCTGCTACCAAAAATAGCAAAGAGGCCTGGAAAACACGATGATTTAAATTACCATTGAAGCCAAAAGGGGAGCATTTTGATGAAATTTCCATGCAGGCCTCCTGCATGTACAGTACTACAGTTTCGATGAGTGCTCCGAGGACAAATAGCACTGATTACTGACTAACACCCATAAAATAGACATTATTCATTAACACTTTGCCAGAGGAGAAAATAAGAATTTTTTTAACACCACAGATGCTACCAAAAGAGCAAGCCATATTCCAAGCAGGTTTTAAACTTCTTTTTTTGCAAAGTGAAAAATACAGTTTAGGATTTCCTTCCTTGACATTTTGAAATATTAAATTATTTAAGCCTGTGAGTACAGAGAGAGAAACAGCATATATATATATATATATATATATATATATATGCATATCCATGAACACACAGAAACTCACAATCGTTTAAACTTATAAAATAGGGTTTTATATACAAAGCAGGCTAAATGAAGAGGCTGCTTTGAGTTAGGTGCATTTCTATTTTGAAGAAATTTCTCATCTTGAGATAAATCAGGGCTTAAAATCTCTATTACATATTTCTGGGACAAGTCTGTCTTGTTTATCCCTTGTGCTCATAGTTAGGAGTGAAACTCTATAAGCAGGGGTATTTGTACATATAAAAAAGGGGCTTTGATTGTGTGGTTGTGGCCTCCATCTTGACTTTTTTGACCCCCTTCCCTCCCTCATCCTTCCAAAAACCACCTGGCTGGCTATGTGGAAATTCTGGGAGTCACAATCCCAATACATGAAGATAAGCCTGGCAGGAATTTTGTGTGAATGAAGCAAAACCAAAAATATGGGCCGCACCATAAATTCATGGAAGTAGCCATTTTCCCCTATAGAATTTGTAGTCTTATCACATTGGTGATTGGATGACAGAGGACAGAAACAAGACTTGTTGTAGAGTCTTAATCCACTGAGAGTCAGACTATCCTTATATCCTTATGATATCTAAAATGCTTTTTCCAACATATGCAACAGGGTAGCCCCATTTTTAAGCTGCCTTGATGATTAGTTTCTGTTTGAAAAAAAAAGAAGAAATTCAGTCCTTCAACCTCAGATGTCAGCCTTTGGGGTGAAAACGTTGGGGTGAACCAAGGGGAAAGGAAGATCTACACTTCTGTCCTTCCAGTGCATAGAAGGTATGAAAGGAAGGAAGGCCAATTTCTCATTGGGTAGATAGTAGCCAAACTCAGAGACACTTAGTCCTCCCTTAACTGCCACTCAAGAATGGAAACGTTCCCCAGAATGGGAGAAAAAGAAAGAAAGTTGACAGGCTCGCTGACTATCATCCTGGAGGCACAAATGCTAAATGGGGAACTGTGTTGATTAGTGATGTCAGATGAGAATCAGAAAGAACCAGATTGAAGTTGATCCTCAGCCACTGAAACTCACTGGATGGCTTTGGACAAATCACTATTTCTTACCTCAAGATATCTCACAGAGATGATGATGATGATGATGATGAAGATGATGATGAAATTTAGAGGCCAATTCCAGGCAACTCTGGGAAGCTTACACTTTCAAAAGCAAGGACAATAAAATATAGAGAAAAAAATAACGTGCATCTGGAAAAAACAAACATGGCATACCAAAAAATGACAGGGGCTCAACATCCACCCTTCCCAAGGCTGGCAAAACAGCCAGATTTTGGAATATGGTCAGGGTGGGAGCCATACAGATGTCTGGGTTGTTTCTGTGAGGGGAGAAAGTCGGCTGAGTATCATGTCTGCCACCTGGAACTCTTGGAGGTAAGGAATGTTCTAAAATTAATGAATAAAAATAAGTAAAGCCAAAATCAGAATTGTAATTAAATCTTTTGGAGAAAGTCACTAAGACAAATCAAGAAGCTTGCTCTGGAGGCTCTTAGAAAAGCCAGGAAACAAAGATGTGTCCTTGAAATCTGCAAAACTGATAAATAGGAAAAGTAGATGCTCAGGGAATAAAAAGGAAATTGAATCAAAAGGAGGGGGAGATCAGATTCCACTTTTGCAGAGATTGAGGGGACTTTCTGGGGGAAATAATATCTTCCAAAATGCATTTCAACATCTCAGTGCCAACACAGAGTGAATATGTCATGTACATATTTTACAGATGGAACATGAGAAGGACCTCTTCTGAAGAGCTCTACAAATAGACATTTTTTAGATATTCAGATGGACCAGCCTTTGTAAGGCTTTAACAGTAAGCAACAAAACTTTGAAGTGAGCTTAGTAGCAAATAGGCAGCCAGTGAAGCTCCTTCAAAACTGAGGCATCATCCAGGATGGCAAGTGATGGGAATTGTAGTCCAAAAGGCCTTGATAAATCAGGCAGAATTCTAGTGCTTGCTTATGTTATTTATGAGATCTCCTACCTTTCAAAAAACCATGTACAGCCTTCTCCTGTTTTTCTCCATAACCACCGTATGAAATAGGTTGAGTTAAGAGAGAGAGAGAGGTCCATATCAACCAGTGAGCTTCTATGGCTCAGGGTGGTCTTCAGTGTAGGTCTTCCCACTCCTAATCTATTAATCATCATACCACACTGTCTTAGATAAAGCTTCTACTTTGTTCTACTCTATTTTTAAGAACAGTCTCTTACTGTAATAATGCAACCTGACTGTTAATAGAACAAGAATAACTGGGCCAGACTATCCTGGTCTAGAAAAAGGTTGCAGCTGGTAAATCAGCCAAAGCCATTAGAAAGATGCTAAGATTCACCAAAACCAGTATTAACAAGTTTTCAGAAGGATGTTTTGTTGCAACAAAGGTTGAAATAAAGTAAGTACTTCCACAAAGCATCATAGCACCCTGCTTATAGATGGGAGTGGGGTGGGGGGAGGAGGGACCAGTCATGATGCTACCTTTCAACTAGCAAAAGGGGCTTTTGTGCATGCAGAACAATGTGCAGAAGTCATATTCATTAAACTGAAGCAACTGGCGTCACAGCGCTTCACAGCATCAGGGCATCAGCATGGTGAAGTACCTTAGTGAGATAGATCAACAGTGAACCATACTGGTCATTTGAATCTTTAGTGACTACAATGGATCAAAGAGCACCCCCAAACTACAATTCTAAGTTCAAAGTATTCATGAATTGTCCTACCATGGTTTGCCAAGCTCTATTTCTACATCAATCAAATCTAAACAGATCACAAAAGACAATGGTTCCATTGTTCTGCACTGACTTGAATGCACTTGGAGAACTCTGGCCAGTTCTGGACACCATACCTTAAGAGAGACATTGAGAAGCTGGAGTGGGTGACAAGGATTGCTACCAGGATGATAAGAAATTCAAAAACCAAACTGTGTGAGGAATGGTTGAAGGAGCTGGACATGTTTCACTTGCAAAAAAGATCATTAAGAGAGAATATGATGGTGGTCTACAAATGTCTAAAAGGCTGTCACATGCAGG
This sequence comes from Python bivittatus, assembly GCF_059951505.1. Taxonomy (NCBI): domain Eukaryota; kingdom Metazoa; phylum Chordata; class Lepidosauria; order Squamata; family Pythonidae; genus Python; species Python bivittatus. The sequence goes on from NW_028277087.1 coordinate 12,280,323, forward strand.
TGAGGAAGACTGGATCTGTCCTCTGTTTAAATCAAGGGCAAGACAACCAATGAACTATTTTTTTTAAAAAAAAGGATATTATAAGGAATTTCCTGATTGCAAGACTTCTTAAGCAGTAAAACAGTCTGCCTGAAATGAGGGGAAGACACCACCACCACCACCACTACTACAGCTTTCAAACAGGGGCTGGATAATAAGCAGTCATCTGGGATGGCTTAGTGGATTCCAGCACTGGGCAGAGGGTTGGACTAGATGACATCCAACTCATGCATTTTGCACTTGCACTTGCACAACACATTCATGTTGTGAATGGGGCTGTACATGGGGCTACCCTGGAAGAGTATCCGGAAGCTACAGCTGGTTCAAAATGCAGCCGTGCAGGCAATCTTGGATGCCCCAAGGATGGCACATGTAACACCTTTGCTGCGGGAGCTGCATTAGGTTCCAGTTTGTTTCTGGGTCCAATTCAAGGTGTTGGCTATCACCTTTAAAGCCCTACAGGGCATGGGTCCAGGTTACCTGAGGGACTGTCTCACTTCTGTTACATTGACCCGTCCCACCCGGTCCGACAGAGAAAGCATGTTGCGGATCCCATCGGTGAGAGAATGTCGACTGGCAGGTCCTAGGAGGAGAGTCTTCTCCACCACTGCTCTATGGAATATTCTCCCCCCATAGGTGAGGCGGCCCCCTACCCTCCCAATTTTTCGGAGGGAATTGAAGACTTGGCTCTGCCAACTTGCATGGGGTGAGGAAAGATACAATCGACGCTGGGGATGGTTGGCGCCTTGATGACACTCCCTGAGTTTATTAACACCTAATTAACATCAGCCTCTTGGAAGTATCATATAGGAAGTTTGTTTTTTAGCATATTTTAATTAATTAATTAATTAATTAATATTTATCTATTTTAATTAATGTTTATTCTGTTTTTACTGTAAACCGCCCAGAGTCACTCTGTAGTGAGATGGGTGGTGACAAATTTGAAATATAAATAAAAAAAATTAAAAAAATGATATCCAACTCATACATTTTGCCCTTGCCCTTGCACAACACATTTGCTTGCACTCACACTCAATGCCATCAACTCTCTCCAGAAGAAGGAGGACTCTGAGAAGGAAAGGAGCCCTGTATCACTAAATCAGGCAATTACATGTACAGTAAATGAGACTGCGCCCATGATACCTATGGCTTTGCTGACAATTCCTCTTTAAATTCTACTAGATCATCAAGTCCAGAACAATGGAGATGGTTACATTCCTTAGGCCAGGATAATCACTAAGCCTGCTTTACTCTGAGAGGGAGCACTTGTTATGCCCAGCTTCATCTACATATATGATTGTGCAGTTATATTGGTTTCATGCTATTTTTGGTTGATTCTGGTTGTTTTTTATTGTCATTGTTATACACCACCCAGAGTTAGACATTATGAGTTAGGCAATCATGTACATCAACAAACAAACAAACAAACAGACAGGCATTGGCAGGAAGAATAAAAAATGTCTAAATAGCAGCCACCACTGTGTGATCAAAGCCTTGCCCCCTTTTTACATATGTCATACATGCCACCTTGATTTTTATGACCCTTCCCCCCTGATATCTTGGTATATTGTTACAAAAAGGAGCATTGCACCTAACTTCCCTACACCAGGGGCTGCCTAGGGTTAATAGTCCCAATACAAAATGGAAAGCTCAAATTAATTCAGTTAAAAGCCAATATAACAAATCAAGTAGCACAAGATTTGTACTGGGATCTGGATTCTTTCTAGATCATGATGGTGATACTAAGTCACTTTGTCTTATCAAAACTTGATTCCCCCCACCCCCCGCGTATTAGACCAGATTTGCCAAATGCCAAGTAAGAGAGGCTTGGCATTTGTTATGGAGAAATGTAAACAGATAGGACCAGTTTATGGTCCTTTGGAGTTTAGCTTTCGGTCTCACTTGCTTTCAAGAAAGACCACAAGGCATTTTTCCCCTGCATATTTACTGGAAAACACAATACAACCCCTTTCCCAGTTTGTTCTCACCAGCGGCTGCCATTGGATACTCAGAAGTCAAGAGCGTTAGGAAGCAAAATCCAGAGGGCTTGTTAAAGCATCATTTGCCTATCTGATGCTGATAAAACCATGTGAGGTAGCTGCTGATTGGCTTCCCATTTACTGCCATAGCAGGCTTCCTTCTTATTTGCTGCCAGATCACATTTACAGCTGCCTAGCAGTGATATGAAGAAGCAGTGATGGCAAAGGAGCTTAATTTCCATTACAACCACTTTCTCTTAATGGCAAATGAACAAAGGCAATAACATGATAGCAAGAGAACACTAAAATGTATCATGGTGATCTTCAGAAGGACTTCATTGTAATCCAGTACAGGAACTACCAGGAATGCTGAGATTTAGACGAGGTTGTTGTTGTTGTTCAGTCGTTAAGTCCTGTCCGACTCTTCGTGACCCCATGAACCATATTGCGCCAGGCCTTCCTGTCCTTCACTGCCTCTCTGAGTTTGCTCAGTTTCATGCTCATTGCTTCAGTGATGCTATCTAACCATCTCATCCTCTGCTGTCCTCTTCTCCTTTTGCCTTCAATCTTTCCCAGCATCAGGGTCTTTTCCAAAGAGTCCGCATTAGGTGACCAAAGTATCTGAGCTTGAGCTTCATTATCAATCCTTCCAATGAGCAATCAGAGTTGATTTCCTTTAAGATTGACTGGTTTGACCTCCTAGCAGTCCAGGGGACTCTTAAGAGTCTTCTCCAGCACCATTAGACGAGGTAGTTGTGTCCTAAGCTATCTTTCTGGGGTATTTGGTTGATGAAGGACTTAGAGACACTGCTTTGTCCTGGTTCAGGTCTTCTCTGGTGCTGATGATTACTGTTCAGATCTTTGGCAATCAGTCCAAATTTCTCCTCATGATATTTAGCAGCTATTTTAGGAGTAGGCAACTTTTTTTATTATGATGATGAGTTCAGTAAGATATCTTTAATGCTAGTCTTAGGGTAAATTCAGACTCTTGGATACTGCAAGAAGAATTTCCAACCCTCATTTATAGTGAGTTCATTAAGGCGGCATCTCTTTCAGTGACTTGAAACTCTACTTCCTGTATTTCTGGCCACCTGAGGCTGAGTTGACATTTATAAGATAAACTGTCAATGAATTCTCCTCCTATCTCTTGACTGTTGAGGTCTACATTCTCCATTCCCTTCCTAGCCTCCTAAGAATTTCTCACACCTACTAGCCTCCCCAAGCTTGCTGGGAGAGATAAATTGCTTTTTTGGAGAAAAGGCTGGTTACAAGTATAGCATTAATTAATATTGTTCTAATAATTAAATTTCAGTGACTCCAGTACACAGAGTAGAGTTATCTCTTCTTAATAGGGAATTGTTCATACTGAGATGTCATTTGCAGCCATGGGTCAAATCATGGAAGGGGCATCAAATCTTTTCCCAGGACAACAAACTGTTGCTGCACTAAACTCACTGTTTAATCATGTGCAAGAATACATTGTAAGCATAATGAGTTACACAAATAATTAACAGATTTTTATCAGAGAAAAATAAATAATTAGCTTGGAGTCAGTTCCCTGAGTTAAATATACACACAAGCATACACATTGAGTTATGGAATTATCAGTGGCATAACTGTGTCATTGTAGATGAGAACATCAATCCAGTGAAGGGAGAACAATTTACACCCTACTGTGATTTAGAAACCCTTTAGGCTTAGCAGACAAACGCACTGCGGTAAATATCCAGCAGTTAGTTAGACATTTAATATCTCCATTTCTCACCTTTCCTCCAAGAAACAAAATGCAACATGCATGCTTCTTGTAGCCTTCCAACAACCTTGTTAAGTCAACTCAGTTTAGCTACTCCAAGGATACTCAGCAAGTGTTGTGTCTAAGCTGAGATTTCAACATGAAGTTCAACTTGGGGTGTGTGTATGTGCTGAAAATTGCATAATAGGGTTGGAGGGCTCAGAGAGAAGCCAGTAAAGGAAGTCAGAAAAGAAAATAAGCTACATGCTCCACCAGTTTTGATTTTTTTTTTCTCCCATTTAGTACTAATGGGCATCATAAGGCCCTACTTACTAATAATTAACTTCATATGCCACAAGAACCCTTGTGTATGTCACAAGTAACCATATTTTGCTAAAAATCAGTGGGATGATTTACCTCCAGGTTGAGGCAGGAAACGTGAATCTACAGAGTAATGCCTAAAGTAAACTGAACATAACTAAAATTGATTATACCTCCATGTCTCCCATGCCCAAACTAGGAAAAAAATAATAATTCTACCCACTGCATCTTCATCTTCTCACAAAAAGTTAACCTTCTCAAAGTTAAACATGTTAACTTTGCCCCTCCCTCAAAAAATCAGTCCCTTCTCTTAAGAATTGTAAGCTAAGCAGGCTGGGTCCTGATCTGTATATGGATGAGAGACAATCAAGAAATCTCAGGGTGGTAGGCTAGGTTGTAAAGTATGCAGAAACAAAAGTGAAGCATACTGTTGTCAAAAAACCCTACATGGACCATGGTAACCATGAAGTCACCAGGAATTAATCTTGACTTCAAGGAGGCTTTTTATAATACATGAAGAGTTGTTGTTCTGGAATCATTGCTTGCTAAACTCTAATCTACAAGTCTTTATTAACTCTGACATTAAAACCTTATTTGCAGAGGATACTCAGGGAGACTTATTTTTTATATGGAAATCAGACCTTTCATTATAGATGGCATGAGCAAATAGACAGATGTCAACATATTCAGACTGTATTGTTTTAGCAAAGTTAAACCAATCAGCTTCTTGTATGCTATGATGGACTTATACACTCTTTGCAATAGTCATTCATTCCTTCTGATGTAAGAATTAATCAAACATGCCCACAGTGGTCAAAATGATCATGTACTGCCAAAAGGGTCTTGTGATACTTTATATCATGCTTTCACAGAGAGCCCACAAGCAACTAGTCTCCAAGCATTCCCCAGCCAAAAAACTAGCAAGGTTTTCATGCTGTATATGAGGAGGTCTTTTTCCAAGGTAGAACTGGATGCTGTCTCTTTGTTCTTCTGGTCTTCAATTTCATTCTCTGAAATTGCCAATTAACAAATAAAACACGTTAAACCAAGGAAATTTCAAGAGGATGATTTGATTCCATTGGGGGTCATTAGGAACAAGCTGGGCTAGTGAGCCCCCATTCATATTTATTGACTAATCTGTCTTCACTTCTAGGGATTGGTGTTTAGTGATCATTATTCTAGTTCATAAGAAAAGTAGGAAGGATCATGCAACCAACTGTTTCCTGAACAGTCTTCCAATATTGTTAATAAGTTAGATTCCAGACATATAACTGAAAGCACCTAGAGTGGATCCAAGGAACAGGAAGAACAGGCCAGCTTCAGAACTAGTTGTTAAGTAAAGGACCTGGGGTCTTGTATAACAGCATTTGGCTGAGAAATATTCCCATCAACCACAACTGATTATTGCATCTGTGGATTTTAAATATGCCTTCAATCTCATTTCTAAAAGAGAGCTTGAGCCAAGCTTAAGGTCTCAACAATCAATTGACATCTATTTACTCTCATCTATAAATGAGATTGATTGATTATGTGCCATCAAGTCGTTGTTGACCTTAGTGAAACATAGATTTTTTTCCATGAACAAATGATATAACAGCAGCAAATGTGTAGTCCAGTGTAATCAATTAGACCACCTTAAGGAGGAAATCCAACTGATAGGAGAAGGGAAACAATGGTGTATTCTTGGTTCATTCTTGTTCAATATCAATATAAGCCAATTAGTTCAGCATTTAACCTATTTAAAGCATTCTCCAAAGTCGGGGAACCAATATCATTCAGTGCTTTTTACATAGATAATGGAATTTCCTGTTGCAATCTCCTACTGGAATGAGGAGATCTCTATTAACATTGACTATGCATTGCAGAAAGGAATTTTTTCAGGTTAATTAGTGCAAGACCAAGAATGCAGTATTTGCAAAAAGGCCCAAACTGACTAAATGATATATCAATGATTTAAGATTGAGAAAGTGACATATTTTGCATTCTTGAGTGTGATCTTATAATCTAAGCCATAAGGAGCTATATTGTCCAGTATAGCTATTCTGAACATTTCATACAATATTCTCAAAAAAGCAATGTCCTTTTTTCACTTGAGAGGAGGCCAATATAGCCTTGCAACCTTAAAATTATGTGAAGTGAGTAGCCCAACTTCATTATGGTGCACAACGTAATACCTATTATAACTTTGCTACCGTAAAGTAAATCCTGATCTTTTGAGGAATGCATGCCAGAGATGGTCCTCCAAGCAGAAGGCATCTTCATCAGGTACAGACTGGGGAATGGATGATCATTTTTTCTTTAGGGGTAGACTTAATATTTGTAATGAGGAATACACCCCTTCCTTTCACTGACACAGTGTTTCTCAACTTCAGCAACTTTAAGATGTGTGAACTTCAACTTCCAGAATTCCCCAGTCAACATACTGGCTGGGGAATTCTGGGAGTTGAAGTCTATGCATCTTAAAGTTGCCGAGGCTGAGAAACACTGTACTAACAAGTGAACATTTCTATTCATAGAGAGTTTTCCCTGGAAGCATTAATTCCCCTGGAAATTGAATGGCAAAGTTACTTCTTAAACAAAAGGTATGAATTACATCAAATTCGGTCCAATGTATTTATAGAAATCAGGTAAACTGCCTTAGACTTGAAGGCACCTCAATTTGCTCTCTATTTCTGAAGATCCTAGATTATTTACATTAGCATGTTTACCATAATCTCTTTTGCAATTTAGAGGACAGATTAAATAAAATTTGTAACATGAAAAATGTTTGACCCTATAATTCAGGAGCAGTAGCATCTCTGTCTCTTTTATTGTATTTTTATACTATATGTCTTATGGAGACTGACTTATACACCATAATAACTCCTCTTATCAAAGCAGTTCCTAGTTACTTTATCAATGTTTTATCAACTTTATTCATTTAGATCAGGGCAATGAGCTATCTTTTAAAACTGCTAGATTTCGTTTGAGAGACATCAAAATGCATACTCAGTTACCGTTTTAAGTAAACAGATGAATTTTAAGAGCTATCTCTTTGGCTCAACAGAAAGGTAATTTTTAATTTATTTTGAACTTGCTGTTAGTTGACCTGGAAACCCCTCCTCCCCCCATCTCTTATTGTTTAATTGGACTGTGACTGCAATACCACAGTTCCCCCCCCCCACTTTTTCCTAGCTATCTTTAAGAATTCTCTGCTGTTTTTAGCCTTACTGTATTTCATTATGTAATGAGATTAAGTAGTTTATGTCAAAAGCTACATACTCCACCATCGTCTTCTGTCTATCCAGAAGCTCACAACCCTTCTTTCAGCTATAATTTACACACAGACTAATTGGTACACATTTCAGGAGAACAAAGTGTCTTCTCCAGAGACAAGGTCAGTTTGCTGACATGTGGAGATGTGCATGTCTTTCCAGTCTTCCTGATAGGGGGAAAAAAACCCAACAAAAACCAGAGTTGAGCTGTATAAGTGTTTTCACAAGTGATGTTTATATATATATTTATTTATTTATATGTCACATTTATGTATCTCACACAAAGTGACTCTAGGTGGCATATAACAATTAAATAAAATAACAAATGGATAAAAACAAGCATTATAAAAAGATAAAAAGTTATTATTAAAATAAAAATATGATCACAAATTTTAAAATTTAGATTTTAAAATATACAAACCCCATGGAGAGAGCAGGATATCAATTATAGTGGAGCTATCTAAGAAAGCCTCTGGTTCCCAGGCCTGATGGCACAACCAGGTCTTGAGGGACTTCCTGAAGGACAGCAGGGAAGGGGTGAGCCTAACTTCAGAGGGGAGAATGTTCCACAAGATGGGACCCACGACAGAGAAGGCCCACCTCCTGGGATCCACCAAATGCAAATCCCTGGCTAATGGAACAAGTAGCATAATTTCCCTGCCAGATCTAATGGGACAAGCTGATGTAATCGGGGAGAGGGCTTCTTTTTCATGGGAATGGAAAGAAGGTTGAACACCAAGAAAGAAGATGGACAGGAGATGACTGGCATGGCTGGAAGCTATATGAAAAGGTCAGCATAGATGTAATACCGAGTTCCATCTGAGCAATGGTACAGCTACAGCTGTAACTCAATTTTCTAACAAACTGACTTTAAGCACCTAATGCCATGCTCTCTTCTCAGCTATGTTTGTGTTATGCTGATATTAGACAAGAGATTTGCTGAATGCCTGTCTTTGGCCAAAATACACAAAGCAGCTCCCGTTTTTTGTTTTTCCTGCCTGCAACTCAGTGCTACAGCAGATTTGTAAAGGGACTAATGAAGGCTTTCAAGTATACATCAGGCTCATGGGAAGACCTCAGCAGAATTTCCCAGAAATTTAATTGGACAAGGCTGGACTAGGCTCAGCTTAAGGCCCTCAGACACCCAACAAAATAAGAATCTTAATTGCATAGTAGGAGGAGGCTACTAAAACAGTGGATTACCATCTGTCAACATGATTGTGCAACTGCATTTTTGTGCCTGCTGTAGTTTAATTCTGATATTTCTTTCTCTCACCCCTCCAGCTGTTTAATTGACTTTTGCCCTGAGCTTCTCTGCTTTTATGCTGCATGAATGTTGGTGACTGACATAACTGACATCTCTGCCATGAGAAATTCTGGCTCTTAACTCCCGTACATACCATTAAGTTGTAAAATAGAAAGTGGGATTTCGGAGATGGTGTTAAAATAAATTCGGCCCAGAATCATGATGGGAGTGAGTTAGGATATTTGCATTCTAACAGATCCATGGTGGCAGAGATACTGATCAAAATAAATGTTGGTAGTTGTTCCATTATAACTTAGAAAAACAATCTATGGTAGGAACAGGCAAAGATTTTACCTATTGTAGAAGCTTTGTAATAGCTTTTCCCAACCTTCAAATTGGGATTCAGATTTGGGCTTCAGATCTGCAGACTTCAAGTTCGAGAATGCTTAGCTGCAGTTGATGTTCAACCATCTGGAAGATACACAAGTTGAAGAAAAAGACTCTTCTTTCCTTGTTTGAATGTTTAAAAAGGCCTGGGTGGTTATAGAAGCATCACATTGTTTGTAGAGCAGAGACTTCTATTCTGGTGTTTCTTGGGATGACTATGTGATTATACATTCTTGGTCATTCCAGGTAGCACAAGGAGGGAGGGGGGAGCCTCTCCTCTTCAAAGAGGCTGGCACCATTAAAATTCTTCTCAGTTCCTTAAATGTTTAAAAACAAAAACATCAGGCAGCTTATTATTGTTCTTATTTTATTTTATATTTTTAATATAAATACTAAATTAATCTGACCCTGGAGTGGAGATTAGAGGTGCACAACAATGCAAGAAAAGCCAAGGGAAGGAACGAGATTCATTCTCAGTATCTTAATCAGTAGTGAGTGCTGATCCCAACTGGGTAATCTTTAGTGGATCACTAAGAACAGAATCAGAACGTTTTCCCTTCCTATTGAAGAGGACTTGCTGGCCTTCCTGATTAATTAAGATCACCCTGCCACTGCCTTTGCCACTCCAGATGGCTCGTCTAGGGAGCAGCCGTCTTACTATAAATCAGTTTTGTTTGCCTTCAGTGGCAACAGCATAAGCCAAATTTCATCAGTTATCTAGTGTCATTATATTACTGCATCATGGCTGCAGCCCGATTATTTATTGCCTGGATCACAAACTTAAGAGGAAGAAGCAGCAAGGGGGGCAGAGGGAGAGGGATACATGAGTAGCAGTAGATTGGAGCAATAACAGTGTTCATGAATAAATGCAGAAATAGAAAATAGTTTTAGAATGTTTCTAGACTAGAAATATTATTTTTTAATTATTTTTACTGCTTTGGTAATAAATATCCTGTTAAGTGCTGTGCCCCTCTGTGCTGGAAGGAGAAAGCTAGATAAAATATTTAGTATGAATCAGTCCTGTATGTTTTTGGACTACCACTCCTATCATCCTTATCCAAGGCACTGGGTTGGGGAGGACTGGTATAAGCATTTAAATCCTAGAAAAATAATTAAAATCACTGTAGAAAGAGAGATGGATTTTTCTGTTCTTTAGATCTATTCCATCTTGTCTACCTGTTCTGCAGTCCTCAAAACATGATTTAAATTTCCAGATGATTATAGTCTCTGCATTCTTACTTCCTCCCTATGAGTAGTAAAATAGTAAAATCATCCTCCACCATTTCTAAGACTATTTAGCTTTTATAGGCTTTGGTGTGTTAAAATCAACACCTTGAAGTCCCAAAACAAAACAGAAGCTGACTTTGAAATGTGAGACATGTTCTTTCTGCTGTCAGTTAAGCTAATCAATTGAAGCAATCTCCAGTATGTTCAAGAGCAGGTCCAAATAATACCCTGTGCAGTAATCAAGCCTTGATATTACAAAGGCACAATATCCTCTCGATCCTTATTTTTCAAGAGGAAATACATAGTAGGATCACAAAATGTAAGAAATCATCTAGTCCAACACCCTGACCTGTGCAGAAATCCAGCACAGAATTCTGGCACAGCTGATGCCTTGGGAAAAAAAGAGTGTTTTTCCACAACAAATGATGTTTTATTTAGTTTCCTTGTTGATTGTATTAGAACTTGCAAGGTCTCGTTTTCCAGGCTATATGTTTTGGGTTTATCACTATGGAATAAGGTTTTCAGAGGAAAATATCCCATGGGAACTCACAAATATTAGGGTCATGTTCTTCAGAGAGATAGAGTGAACTCCAAAGGGTGCAATGCTTCATAGCCCAGCATTCATTCTTTAAACCAATATATTTGGACACTCTGACATAATCATGATTGCCAGAAGCATCTACATAGACATTTAAAGTGTATGTCACGGTGGACTTGTTTTAAATCAAATTGATTTAAGTCACTGGATGGGAAAACTCAATTTAATGATTTAAAGCACAATGTATTCACTAGTCAGGAAGATTCTGTAATAATTATTTCTAGAAAAAGTGCACTTTCTTCATTTGATGTAACATGAAGACATATGCTTCATTATGCAGAAATAGGTGTAGATTTCATTGTTGGAAGGTGTATATCAAGTAAAGTAATTATTTGGTCAATTCCTTTTTGGGGATTTCATCAAGGAACACAGTAATTATCTTAGCACCAAGACGGCAGAAATCTAAGAGCTGAACTAACTCCAGCTCAATTCATTGTTGTGGATGTGTGGAGGATAATTGATGGGCTAGGAGAACAGCCATCCTCAGCTTTTAAATCATACTACCCCATCATTGCAAATTCATTATTTAGTAAAATGTAAAAACATAAGAATAACTCTACCTGATCAGGCCAAGTCCAACTTAGTGCAACATCTTTATTTCTCAGAGTGGCCAACCGTACACCTTGGGGTAAATGCATGAAGGAGATGAAGGCATATTCTTCTTCTGCTGTTGTTTCTCTGCAGCTGCTGTGTGAAAGTTACATTTAATTGAATATTGCTTGATAGATTTATCCTCTGTGAATTCATCCAATCTCCTTTCAAAGTCATCCAAGTCATACTGTAGTTTGATGGTAATACTCCCCATCTCCAGATCATGTTACCACTGCCCTGAGCCAAAACCCAGATCTAATGTGTGAGTTGGGCCATCAATAGTCTGGACCAGGTCCATAGTTACCATGGTGGCCATGAAATCCTGAGCCACCTGAGATTCCTGCCCCCAAAAAGGGAGGTTGAAGTCCCCCAGAACTATAAGCCTGGTGAACTCCACTGATAACTCAGCCACAACATCGAACAGTTCAGCCAAGGAAGCAGCTATGTAGCCAGGAGGCTGGTACAATAGCAGCAATCCCATCTGATCCCTAATGCCCAGCTTTATAAGCAAAGTCTCACATCCAGTTATCTCGAGGACAGTGCCCCTGATAGCTACCAGAATTTCTCAGAGATGACAATAGCTACTCCATCACCCTGGTTACAGGTCTGTGACTGGTACCACAGGTGGGCACATTTTTTGCAAGATGGATCCCCCCCCCCCCCCATGTGCCTAACCAGTTTCAGTAATGCATATTGTTCTCTGTTGTGTTTCTTATGACTTTGGGTGATTTTAAGCTGTTGAAGTGAGTTTGATAGGACAGCCATACTTAGGAAGATTCTATTGTTCCCAAACTTTTCCTTTTCAAGGTTGTGTTTCTGGCTGTGGATTGGTGAACTTTACAAATGGGTTTGTAATCTCTTCCAAATTGAAAAGTATGACTGTTTTATGGAGATCCTCAGAAATCTCTTTTGAGCAGGACATCATGTACCTCTAGAATCTGTGTGGTGAGAACTTCTTTGCAATAACATTTGTGAGATTTATAAAGGACAGGGCTGGCCTAAATCACACCTAGTGAGTACTCATATACAACCCTCTACTGGTTATCCCTTTAATTGAGTTGATTGACCTGGGGGGAGATGGGTGATTAATACTTTTCAGCTCTGGTACTTCACATTTTGGATGACTCTATTTAATAAATGAATGAAAGAAGCACCAAACCTTAGTGTTATTTGTTCATCCAGATTCCCTGTATAGATTCATAGGAATTACAGGAGGCCCTGATAACATTCAGCAGCAAAAATGTGCAAACATTCAGAAAATCTGAAAAAAGGGGTGAGTACTTTTTCATTGAATTGTATGCAATAGGATGAAATAAGATAGTGAGAAAAACAAGCCCCACTGCATAATAGCATTTGCATGAGGAAGATCTACATGAAAAAGAATGGCACATTTTTTTCTAGGGAATATTTAATTTTTTCATTTAAATATTATGTAGATTAGGGTACATTGTGTACAAAATATCCATATAGTAGTGAAAGTTGCAAATGAAAATGGAAGCATTTTAATTTTGGTGGGTTTTTTTTTTAAAGAACATTAATATGCCCTACCCAACAGACTGGAATTTTGTAGAATTCAGCATAATATAATAGCGCACACCAGGTTTGGGGCCTTTCCCTCTTGCACTTCAGCACAGAGTCTACATGATCCTTGTGGTCCCTTCCAACTCTACAACGTTTATGAATCTGCCCTGTCAACATCCATTGTCTGCCCTGCCCCATGACAGCACTTTCATCTAGTGCTGAAACCATGAGTGAGGCAGACATAAGTCATTCTTTGCTGTACTGGTATTAAAATAGTAGTCCTCCCCTTCTTCCCACATCATCCAAAGTAGCCTCGAGGAGTGTAAAATGTTAGGCTTTGTCACCCATTCTCTTGGAGGGAAATCAGGGGACCTGAAGTAACTGGGAACAAGGTCTATAGAGGTAGATGGGGATCAGCACTGAGGACAACAGATGTTACACTGGTATTGTTTTCTGCTAGCTCAAAAACAGAACACTTCAGCTCAGCAGTGGGGAACAGCCCATATACTGACCCACATAGCCTTAGTTTCAAATGAACTACAGCTCTTCTAAGTCACAAAAATCATGAAAGTGCTACGCTGAAGGACACCAAGTTAGGGGAAATTGTTTGGAAGTATTAGTTAGCCCTCTAGTTATCTGCAAATTTAATGAATGACTACTCATTCTATAGCTTCGGCCAAGTCATTTATAACATTGTTGAATGAGCCCAAGAAGGCGCCTGCAGCACCACACTCAAAGCTGTAATTGTTTATTTGTCTCCAGGAACAGCATGGATGCATTACCAGGCAATTTTATCTATATCTATTCAGAAGTATGTTCCATTGAATGTAGTAAGACTGCCAGGAAAATTAGGATGGGATTGCAGCTTTAACATGCTGCCACTTAAATTAAGGCCTCAGAAAAGGAACCTTTTTGTGCATTGCTAACTGCATGTTCTTCCCATTACCATCGCCATGAAAAAGAGTAAAGTATCTGAACTAGCAACCATGACTCCAGAACTGAAACCAAATTATTCCCTAAGCATCCACTGAATGTTGAAGTTAGCTGCCAAAGAATACAAAACAAGCCACCTACGTGTGCAGCGAAGACATTCTGGTTTTACAATTTCCAGTCTCCAGGGAAGAATAAAAATGCATAGCTCTGATGGGCAGTTGTCTCCTTGTTTGCTTTGAAAATTCAGATCAATTGGCTTGCATGAAAAAGAGAAGGCCTGTGAACAATATTTGCATAAGAATTGTTCTCCCCTCCTGATAGGTTGTGTCATCTCTTTCTCTCTCTCTCCTCAGTTAAGCATCCTTTTTCATATTAGGCCAATCCTTCAAGTTGGTACTCATTGTAAGTACTGAATGGTCCTTTGGAGTTCAGATAGAAAAGAGAAGCCATTCTTCTGTGGGTATGGCTAATATCTACCAGCCATTAGCCCCAGAGAAGAAACTCAAATCAGGTTTGACAAAGCTCTGAAGACTTTTCCTTCTCCCCACACAAGCCCAGAAGAGCCCATGTCATTGCTTCAATTCAGATGAATTGGGTTGATGTGGGACTTTGTTCTTGTAACAGTTGATCACTACTTTGCTCTTTCAGGGGGTTAATTTTGTATGTAGAAGTCAAAATGGAGCTCTGAGCAATGATAATTAAAGGGACCAAGAGAAGCAGAAATTCAAGAGGACTGCCCCACATGCTTACTCAGACAAATTACCCAGGCATGTAGATCCTGAAAGAGGCAGAAACTCAGAGTTTGGCAATCTCCAAGGGGAACACTGAGAGGGGTTTCTGAGAAAATCTGTCTCTTATTATGTCCTGCTGTTGAAATGCAGAACTGAGATATGTATGATTCTCAGATATTCATAGAACATTCATTCTGGCCTATTAAAACACAGTTTGGATATGTCACAATGACCCATCTGGTTGTAGCATCTGGAAGATGTTGAAAACTCTCTGTTTCCTTGAGCTGAGTGGAGCTTCAAAGGAATGCTTCAGTGCACTGATGTGATCAGAGTTGTTTGCTGTTTTAATCTGGATGCTAAAAGAAACTTCTGCACATGTACAGAAGTCTCTTGTACCACCAGATCAAAGCAGCCAGATAGATCATATCAGCCCCCTTTGATGCTCCAACCTGGGGTAGAAGGACTCAGTTTTCCAAGCCAAAGAACTGCAATGAAGCAGATGGCTGTAACATCTCTGAGATTCTGTCTTGAGGCTGGGAGAGACCTGCAGATGGTGCAATGGTAGTCAAAAAAGGGAGCAGGACTTCAATGGTCAAGGCCATCATCCTGACTTTGGTTTTTCCCCTCTGGCCACCCTACGTGAGGTAGAATAGTGCTGGTTTGCACAATCCTAGGAAGTCCTGGATTTCTGTCCCAGTGTCCCGCTTTGGTGATGCTAGTAAAATAGCAGGGGTTGCTTCTGTAACACCATTTTATTACCCCCAGCATGTAAGCAGCAATGCAGCATTTTAAATGATGTTTTGCATATTTGAAGCAAATTCCATTGTGTTCCCAAAGTGCTACCCAAAATGTTGCTCCAAATAGTTTACCTGCACCCCCTCCTTACTGGGAAGAGGCCCTCACATACACTATCCCAGTGACTCAGTGACTAATAAATGGGAGATATACTAAAATGCCTTGTAAACCAATTTGCAGCAGGTGACTGATCTCTCTGCTTGAGAGCCCTCTATTTTCATCTCCTTTTGCAAAGCGAATACTTATTTAAATGCAGGTTATTAAACAGCAAAGGTTTACCACATCTTGAGAAAATGTTAGCACCCTTTAAAGAGCTCATAAATGCTTTATAGTGTATGCTTCTGAATAAATACTAGCTGCTTCTGAAAGATCAGTGAACAGTTCTCCAGGATTCATAGGTGGACTGAAACAAAGGAAACCCCGCTCCAACTTACTTGTTGTCAAAAGCTGTCATCCAGCAGAAACGATTCCCATGGGAATACCAGCACACCATGGCTCTGCCTCCACTACAGAACCAATCAAATGATAGCCAATGATGGCCCACCAGAGGACTGTGTTTGGGAAACCATCTATCTTGTTTGAAACAATGCTGTTCTGCAGCATCAGGCTCTGTGACAAGCTGGCTGAAAAGCAAACACCTCATTGCCTCGTGCCCTGGAGGCTTTGCCATGCAAACTAGGCAAGTGCAGCAATGCAACCAAGTGGATCTTGTAACCAGCTGGGAGAAATGTGAAGAAGAGCAACAACAGTTCATGCTGTTCCAAACCCTAACCTTGTCATTTCTTAAAAGTTTTCTCCCTAGGCAAAACTCCCCCCTGCCCATCCTTGTTTTTTTGCCTCCTTCTCAGGGAGCTTGAGAATTCTTTCTTAATTTGTCCCAGTGGCATTTTTGAATAGACTATATTGTTGGAAATGGTGCTGTTTTTATTTACACCTTCATCCTTCTCCAAAGAAGGAAGAGCATCTTCCCTTGAGTTTAACTGAAGCATGGCAAGTCAGGGAGGCTGCAGATCATGAGAGAGATTGTTGTACAATGGAAGATGGGCTATTCTCATTGCCTGTTGGGCTTCTCATAGCTAAGTTCCAAAAATACATTCCACCCATGAGATTTTTTATTCATTCCTTTATTTTTACATATATAAATAAATGCCACCTCCTGTAATTGTACTACTGTACTGCAGTTCACAGTAAACTTCATGCCATGCTACAATACAGTCAAAGAAGATAAAAGATGTAATCTTCCCTCCAAACTGAAATAAAACTCTCTCCCTCTAGTCAGTGTTTCTCAACCTTGGCAGCTTTCAGATGTGTGGACTGGTTCCCTGATGGCTGGGGAATTCTGGAAGTTGGAGTCCACATCTGAAACCTGCCAAGGTTGAGAAACACTGTTCTAGCCCAAAAGCACGGTGGAAAAACAAAATCTTAACTTGTTCTGAAAGCAGTGAGGAGGCCATCCTAAACTCAGATCGCAAGTTATTGCAAAACAAGGGGACTGTTATCAAGAATCCCCTGTTCCTTTCCTTTAACTTCTTGTGGAGACAAAGTTTGACTCATATGATTTCACCATGATTCTTTAGGGTTGCTTTTTGGTTAGAAGTCACCCCATATCTTAATACAACTTAATACAATGGAGGGAAATATAGTTAAGATGTAAACTTGAAAAATATGGAATTTGATTCTTTATGAAGAACTCTAGCTGTACTGAGTCCAGGGCTTAGTGAAGAGAATCATCCTATGTAGGTGGAAAGAAACTCACACTCAAGATGTTGAAGAGTGGATTCAAGAGTGATGCTCTTTGTGATTTTTGAAATATCTTTAGAGAAATGAGAAAATGGAACAGATTGTTTCTGCATGGTGTAGATTTAAGAGTATGTTAAAGGACTGAGCTATAGTAGCTGTATACACAGCTGAGCTAGTTGCATATTAATAAGTTTTTATTACTTGCATATCAATGAAACAATCCCTTTCTTTCCCATTTTTAAAGTTCTACTTCATATCCATCCATCCATCCATCCATCCATCCATCCATCCATCCATCACCACTTTGTTAAATTTCACTAATAAAATAAATATAAAAACTCATCTTTTTAAAAAAAAAATCAAAATGAAATGGTCATCAACTGAATGACAATTGCTAGGAAGAAATGCAAATAACTGTTCTGCAGGTCACTTCTTTAAATCTGCTGCACAGATTGTGCTTCTGAACCAAATAAGGTTTGTCAGGTTCTTCCATCACAGAGCTGACTTTGCTTATTCAGAGCTAGATCATTATCTAGAGGGGCTTACCAAAAGGTAAGACAAAGTTCTTCCACAAGAAGAACTCTTACCCACACTTTCTGTAATGTTTCAAGTTTACAAGACATCAGTACTGACTATGGGTTCTAGGATTTATGTAAGGACCCCTTTTCCTTATGGAGTCCAGGTGTGGACTATAGTAATTTAGTCACCCACCCAAAGCAAAAATAATAATCCAAGATCATCAAAGAGGTCTTTTGTTTTTCTTTTAAGTCTCCAATCAAATCATTGTGGTTTTAGGTTTTCTATCAATGCTCTTTTGGCATGTAAACTTGCAGACTTGAGTTGACAAGGCGACCCAGTTTCTTGTAAGAACCCTGTTCTGTGTAAATTAGTTAGATCCACCATGTGTTTATATGAATGCTACATTAATGCCTGGTGTGGGTCTTCTGGGCTGTGTGGCCGGGTTCTGGAAGTTTTGTTTCCTAACATTTCACAGCATCCACACCAGGATAAAAGAACACAAAAGACACTGCAGACTACAGCAACCAGAAAAATCTGCAGTAGCTGAACATGCTCTCAAGCACACTGGACACAAAATCCTATTTGAAAACACAGAGATACTGGACAACACCAACAGCCACTATACCAGGCTATACCGGGAAGCCATTGAGATTCACAAACACCAGCACAGTTTCAATAAAAAAAGAGGAAAGTCTAAAAATCAACAAAACCTGGCTACCAATCCTGAAAAATACAGCCTGCAAAAGGTCAACGAAGTCAGCTCAACCACCAGGACGCGTGAACAATTCACACAATGAACATGCTAGTCACCCTCAGCAGCCACTCGTTAACAACTCAATAGAAAAAAACCCTGCCTAACCCCAGGAAGATACACACAGATGCTGACACCAAAACAAGCAGCCACTCGTTAACCCAAACCCCCCCACACACCTCCACCCCACCCCTTCAGGCACCCTCGCTGATCTCTATAAATACCCACAACAGGGTCACATCACCCTGGGCACAGAGAGAACTGCTCCTGTCTGTGCTCCTGCCCTCTGAAGATGCCAGTCACAGATGCTGGCGAAATGTTAGGAAACAAAACTTCCAGAACACGGCCACACAGCCCGGGAGACCCACACCAGCCATCGTATGCCGGCTGTGAAAGCCTTCGACAATACAATGCTACATTAAATTAGCAGGAGCAGTTTACTGAAGTTCCATCCTCAAAATTTCTGTGGATTAGTTGCTAAACTTCCTGTTTTTCAGGTGGGATGCAGAAAAGCCAGGAGGAGGTCAACATCACATGATGAATTCAAGGCTGCATAAAAATTGCTATCAGGAGTATCTAATGCTAGATAGGCAATGTTTTTTCTATCTCTTGGGACTGATGGGAGGCTACCCATTTAGAGTTTCCGTTTCTCCTCCTCTTCCTGTAATTAAACTACAACCTTATATGCACTTACATGAGGGTAAGTCCAAATGAGCTCAATTGGACTGACCACTGAGTAGATATTTGATTCTACTGATAATCCCTTTTTTCAGCTTATTCTGGGCACCAGGCATCATTAAACAAACCTTATAATAATAGAAAATAATTATAAAGTGCATGAAAAGCCATTTAATGGGAGCAAAGTTAGCCCCTTAATTCCATCATAGTAAACAATGCTGCTAAATAAATGATTCATAATTAGGAGCTTTTACAGGAGATTATTGCACACTTAGTTTTGCCAAAGTTTAAGAACTGCTTTAATTTAATTACCTTTATTGTACCATGGTTGGTTTATGTGTATACCATCCTCCTATTCTTCTCCCCAACCCCATTATTATACTCCACATCAGCTGCAGGAGACAGCCCTTTTGCTACAAAAAGGCAACATAAAACCTTGAGTAATGAAGCCAAAGTGGATGGATTAGCTGCTGTGATAAAAAGGAGGCCATTCATCTAGCCTTCGAAATGTGCACTTCCCCAGATCTCTCTCTCTCTCTCTCTCTCTCTCTCTCTCTCTCTCTCTCTCTCTCTATATATATATATATATATATATGGAACATTCTGATAACAATCTGCCTAAATACATCTGTATACTAAGGAAATAATGTACAAAATAGCAGGGAAAACTGCTTGCAAAAACTTGGTCTCTTAGCCAAAATTGTAAATAGCAATGATAGATGATAGATAGATAGATAGATAGATAGATAGATAGATAGATAGATAGATAGATAGATAGATAGATAGATAGATAGATAGATAGATAGATAGATAGATAGATAGATGATAGATAGATAGATAGATAGATAGATAGATAGATGATAGATAGATAGATAGATAGATAGATAGATAGATAGATAGATAGATAGATAGATAGATAGATAGATGATAGATAGATGATAGATAGATAGATAGATAGATGATAGATAGATGATAGATAGATAGATAGATAGATAGATAGATAGATAGATAGATAGATAGATAGATAGATAGAGTGGACTGAACACTCTTCAACAGAAAGATCCAGATTCTACCACACATCTTGGGGCACAGTTTTAACTTAGCTTACTCAATATAAATATCTCATAAGAGAGAAAGAACTTCTCCAGAGACCTGAGCTGATTATAAACTCCACTCTTCCAGGATTGTATTTACACAGCCTCTTTCTAATTATTCAGATTTAAGAGACTTTCTGATATAGATTTTCCAAGAAGATTCACAGAAACTGAGATTAGATTCATCTTAAATTATCACAAAAGAGTTCACCATTTCACATATTAGAATTTATTTCTTGGCAAATTAACAGTTTAGGAAGGCAAGCATAAAGATACTTGATTGGAAGTGGGGTTATATATGTGTAAGTATGTACTTTTCAGCAAGACATCTCTGGCTAAAATTAGAGTTGCAGTGCCCAGTGCAAGATTGCAGTGAGCCAGGGCTGCCTCTTGGAAAATATCACTTCTTGGAGATACAATAAAGCCCTAACATGAACATCTAAAAATATGACAAATAAATCTATCAGGATTAGGGAAATGGGATGGGAAATGCTGTATTTTATCAATCCATTTTACTAGTTATTTAGTAACATATTCATATGTACTTTCCTCAACAAATTCAGTAATCAAAGCAACTAATTGCCAAAAAAAAAAAAAAAAAGGAATTTAATTTAAAATGGGACCACCATGCATAGGATGGAGAAAGCAAGAACGTTCGTTTAGAACCCTGCCTTTATAGAAGGTGCACAATGAAATAGGTGGGGGTCAGGGGAAGAATTATAAACCTCCCACCACATGTGGCATGAGTCCCCCTTCAAACCACTGCACCATACTCTTGCAGTTACAGACATTTTTAAATAGAACTAATTTCCTGATTCTCCTGTAGCCTGCCCATTAAAGCTAATCACCCAGCTGTCAGTTCCTTAACAGAGACAGGCTATAAGGCTCTCTGTCACACACAAGAGCAGAACAGTAGGAAGAGGAGGAGAAACATTTCATGTTCAGATACCTTAGGCCAGTGATTCTCAAGCAGTTTGGTCTCAGGACCCCTTTACATTCTTAAAAATGATTGAGGACCCCAAAGAGCTTTGGTTTATGTGGGTTATATCTGTTGCTATGTACTGTATTAGAAACTGAAACTGAGAAATGTTAAAATATTTATTTATTTGACTTCACAGATTCCCTCAAAGTGTCTCAGGGACCCTTTCAAGACCACACTTTGAAAACCTCTGCCTTAGGCAATCATATGTTGCAGCAGAAGTCACAACAAACTGAGCCAAAATTTCAATCTGGAGGAGAAATCCAGAAGCATAGTTAAGGAAGCCAAGGGTTTATATAGTAGCCAGGGGCCAAGCCAGCCACAGCCATTTCTGAGCCGTGAATCCTTCTGAGCTTATAAGCTAAGTCTTCATCTTTCCTGAGGGCTTTGCTTCAGGCTGAAGGGTCCTTGAAGTGGCAAGTTCTAGCATGAAAGGAATGGATTCCATGGAATCAGGGCTTGGCTTGGACCTTTTGGGTAGTCTGTCTCCAGACATGTCTGAAAATTCCAGGAACATATCATCAAGATGGGATGATACAAGTTCTGTAATGCCCAGTTGACCCCTTATCATGCTGTATTATTTATCCTATTGACTATAACATCTCGGATGAAGATGGGTGAAACCCTGAAGACCTTAAATTGAGGACAATCTGGTGCTCTTCAGATGCATTGGATTTTAATTCCCATAATTCTTGGTATTGTGGAATGCAAACCCACATCTGGAGGGCTGTAGTTGGAGAAAGCCAAGAAATGCCAAGAATGAGGACCAAACATTTTGTACTTCTCAGAGTTGTTCTTTTAAAATATTATTTTGCAATGTTTCTGATTCCACCTGTAGAATTTCTTCAGCCTCAGCAACTGCACTTCATTCATTGTCTAGCATGCTGTCATCTTCCTTCTAGAAAAGCAGCAGGTACGCGCCTAGTAAGTAGTGTTTAGGAAATTAGCCAAATGCTGGAGTGTTGGAATAAAAGACATACCAGCAAGATACAACAGTTAAGCCTTCCTTTCTTTGGCATAATGCAAACTGGTTTCTTGAAACTCCCTTTTTTTCAAAAAGGCTGATGAACAGAATTTACACCCTTCCTGGGGGCTATGATTTCCTTTAAATGAGCTCTCTGAGATGTGTGCCAAAGATAATGGCAGAAATCCGGATGCATTTGAAGACCCCAGGAAGTAGCAATGGATGGAACAGAAGATGTACAGCAGAGAGGTGCCAGGTGGGAAAAAAAGAGTCAAACATAATCTTTTCCTATGATTTCTTCATTTACAATGAATGCTAGGAAGAGATGTTCTCCCACACTTTTTCTTACCAGTCCTCACTTAATTTGATGAAAGCTTTAGAAATTCATTCAAAGAGGAAGGGAAGAATTTTAGTAAAACTCCAATAAGCAGATTGTTATTTTTTTTGGCACTTAGTAAAGATGTCACTGAAGGCTGACTATGAATATCATGTTTTTCATTGTACAATCATCACATCAACAATCTGCACTCTTTTAGCTTCCCACCATTCCATAAAATCTCCAGGAAACATATTAAGAAAACATTGGGGCTTTCCAGTAATTGCGCCGCAGCCCCCTTGCAAATGGAAGTCTTGCCCTTAAGGAAAGTGTGGATCAATTTCCCTTTTCTTTTGTGAAAATTAAGGGAATTGTTCTCCTTTCGTATTTGGTGGAAAATTTAAAAAGGCCATTTGTGCCCAGCTTTACCTGCAATCACTACTATATTCTCAAACTACCAGGATAGGTGGGTGGGTTCCTTGGGTTCTTGCTTCTAATCTGACATTTATGCAGCAAAGCCTATGATGCTACATTATTCCCAGCTCCATTCTTTTCTTAGCAGTAAAAGGGCAGCAAAATCATCATGAAGCTTGGTGATTTACCGAGTAATCTATCTATACTCTTCAGCCCAAGAGGGCAACACTGGAAAAAAAAGCTCCTCTCCTTATTTAGGAGTTTGGTGCTTTCTGAGGCTGTCCTGCTGAGATGCAGGGAGAGACATTACATTTTTGGCTTTAAAGTTGTGTGGAGATACAAAAAGGTGGAGGTCAGTCGATGGAGAAATTACCTTTTTTATCTCCAAATTTTGGCAGCACAGTATACTGATGTTCTGGAGGCCACGATTTGGGTATTGGAGATAGAGGTAATCCTTGGGCCTTTCCCTGCTACTGAGCTGAACTGCTCTCAACACATCCTTAAATTGGCAGGATATTATATTTGGCCCAAAATTCACTGTGTCCATTGCTGATCTCTATCCTGCCTCTCTTCATAGTTGTTGCAAGTGTCAGCCTTACTAGGTAGACCAGACAGGAAACACAACCAGAGGAGCTTATTTTACTTTATTATAAAGCTACTTTAACAGAATCTTGCAAGTCTGAAAGTACAAATCTCCCACCATCTCCTTTATAGCCCAAAAAACTAGGGACGGTCTCTTCTGAGCCTCTTGCCCCACTCACTATCCAGCTGTGGGCTATGCTCTCTCTCTTATCTGACCATTCCCTTGGCAGCGTCTCTTGTCCCTGTCTCCCAAGGTCTTTCCCTCAGACTATTAGAGCAAGTCACCTTGCCTTTCCTCCAAGGGATGATAAAGGCTAAAAGATTTTACACACCTTGAAGCTGCCTTGAGATAGTGTCAGAATAAGGAGGAAAAGGTCCTTTTCAAAATTGGTACAGCTCAGGACAACTTAAGCCTATCTCATTCATAGGCTGGGAATGAGATGAAAACTAGGTCTTGGGGACACAACTGAAAAAAGAATTTGTCATGGGTGCAAGTGGCGACAGCCTTAGAGCCGCAGGTTGTCCCTTTTTCGTAAAATGCACCAACGTCATTTGGTTGCAATTGTGTCTGTACAGTTCCACTGGGTGTAGACATAACCTTGAAGAAGGAGTGCAAGAAGAGTTACCTAAACATCAGCTTAGCCCTGAAAAAGAGAAGGAGATGAGAAAGAAAATCAAGAATCAAGTCTTGATTCTCTTTGGTATAATTGGGGGGGGGGGGAGGGGGGAGAGATAGAATCTATCAGGCTTTCAAAATTCTGTATTATGCCCTACAACCATTAAGTAGAATTCCATCAATCCTTGTGGACTCTATTTCCTGGCTTGCCCCATCTTGAAGGGTTGACATTGAGGTTACTTCTCCCTTCCTATCTTTCATCAGTTTTCCCCTACACTAATGAATGTTTGATTCTAGATACCTCTGGCTCTTCTGTTCACATCTTAGCTCTTCCTGTTAAAATGAGAGTTCTTTGGGAAAAGGGGATTGTGAATGTGCTCATCTTACCTTGTTCCTAAGCTTTGCAAAGCCTTAAAATCCTTTCAAGAGGGGGGAAATAAGTGTTTGAGGAGCTCAAAGATGCCATTGTCAAGTGACCTGACAGGTCTAGCTATAAGTGCTCCTGCAGATTAGTATCTTCAAAGTGTTGACATGGCTAGCTTGGGAAATAATACCTGTGCATATTAAGGAGAGGAGAGAATTTTTAGTGCTGGGTGAGGAAATGACTCTAGTATGTCCATGAATTATGGAATTCCTCTTGTTTGCAGATTTGTCTCCCCCTCACCCCTGCCCCCCCCCCCCCTTCATCAGAATATCCTGTTTGCTGTCTTCAGTATCTCTGACTATACAATCTACACTGGCACCCATCAATGACCTATAGAAGAATACCTCTTCCCTGACTCTTAGTTTTAAATAATTCTTTTGTGATATTTCTTTTAATAGAAGTTAATATGTGTAGCTCAGGGTTGAACTGTGGAGTCCTTGGGGTTCTCTGAGCTTGGTTGTTTCCTTGCAAACATTTCATTACCTGGCTAGGTAACATCTTCAGTGCTAGATCTTCCAACAAAATGGATACCGATGCAACTTTATCAAAAAGTGCCTGACCACTCAACCTACTACAACACAATCTACACAAGCTATGAAAAGGATAACACTGCCATACGTCAGAAACTTCTCAGAAACAACCAACAGACTATTACAACCACATGGCATCGTCGTAGCACACAAACCAACTAATGCTGTCCAAAACATCTTAAGCAAACCAAAAGACCCAATAGCCCAAGAAGAAAAAACAGGAGTCATCTACAACATACAGTGCAAGGACTGTAACAACCACTATGTAGGACAGACAGGCAGAAGGCTTGCAGAGCGCATCCATGAACACCAACTAGCAGTCAGAAGACACGATGAAAACTCCTTAATCTCACAACACATGGACAGACATAACCATAGTTTCAACTGGGAAACTGTCAGCATCTTAGACCAAACTAAATCCAAAAATGTGAGGGAATTCCTGGAAGCTTGATATTCAGACAAGGCAGTCATCAACATGCACATAGAGATAAATAACATCTACACGCTATTCAAAAGAGACAATAGAAAGGAAGAGAAAAGGCCAGAATATTTCCTCACCAGCAATCATCAACCAGATAAGCAAAGATTAACACCAAGATTATCACTAGTCATACAAGCAGTAAACAATACCTTAATCAAGGAACCATCAGAGGAAAAAAATAGAACAAAACAAAACCCACACCCACACCAACACTGGCAGGGCATGCCACAGTATATAAACAGAGAGAAAATCCCACTCCATTCTACCACTGAAGATGTTAGCTAGCCAGGTAATGAAACATTTGCAAGAAAACAACCAAGCTCAGAGAACCCCAAGCACTCCATATTTCTTTTATTATAATTTCAGCAAAATATTCAGTTCAGGATTATTTGCAGAATTAATTTGCAGATTTTCTCCTGTTTGATTTTTTTGTGTGCCACCAAGAATCTACATGCCCCCATGTCCTAGGAATACTTTTCTATATATCTAAAACATAAGTCAGACTTGGCTGAAGCCTTTTCAAACAGTCCTTTATGCAGGAAACATTCCTGGTCATAAGGATGACTTCTGGTGGAGGGTTGTGGACCACATGGGTATCAACATATGTGCATGCACACCATACGTCCACATCCATTCATATCACAACATATGTCACATGACTTTTTTTTATCATAGAGACATTGTGAACAGGGGGAACTTTGTCCACTTATCTGCCAGGGAGCCTGCTCCTATTTCTGTTTCTCTACCAGTAGCAGGGAAGCAACTATCTTGAGCAAGAGTGTTTACAAGAAAGGGAAAACTCCTTCCTCCCTTTTTCAGTGGTCCTGTGGAAAATCACTTTCTTGACTGCAATAACAACAGGGATACTATGATCTCTAGAAAAATCATGAAAGAGACACCTTTCTCTCAGCTGCTGATTCCCAACTCTCCAACTTAAGGCTGATCAGCTAAGCAGAGGAAAATAGCAGATGGGGTTCTTGGGATCCCTACAACTGCAAACAGAGTAGCCATGGGCCACTGCTTATACAATTCTCCATTCCCAAATAAGGGAGGAAGGCTCAACAACCATAGCAATCCAAGAAGATATACCTTCCTTGGATATGTTTCCAGCTATCCTTCACTCATCTTTCCTTCCATCTGCTCTCTGTCCATCCTGGCTTGGCTTGGCATCTGGCTTCTTTCTTTCTCAACACCATATGCCAGGAAGGTAATGATATTTATGGCTCCAGGAACTGCATTGGGAGCAAAGGGGAATGCATGGTGTTCTTGATAGCTCAGTTGGCTAGCATGCTAGCTGAAAGGATGGTAGGTACATGGAGATAATTCTTACCACATTCTTAATAATAAGTGGTGTTAGGTGGCTCATTTGGTTGGCTATGCCTGCACAATGGTATCTTTGGTCCTCATGACTTATGGTGTGTGTGATCTGCTATCCCAGCCTCTCTTCCAATTCCTGGCATGCTGATGCCACACTGTATTTGCCTGCTGCACCATTTCTTCATCACATTCTACTAACCTATGGACCTCCTTCTCAGTGTACAGACTGGGATGCAACAGCTCTGTTGAGTTCCTGTTTCTCTGCTGTCATTGGGTGGCTCTGTGATTGAGTCAGTGCTATGCCATTTGTTGGTCACCTGACTTTGGAAGGCTTTCAACCTTTCCAGTCTCTGATGCCCAGTCTTCTGCCCCTGGGGATTCAAATCCCAGCTGAGTCAGCATGCCCTCTGCAATTATCTCCAGTTAAAAGTGATGTGGGGTACCAAATGAACCAGTGGTCAGAGGGCTCATAAGGCTTCTTCCTCCAGTGGGAAAAATAGAGAATTTTGCCTGTGATTTGAACTGCAACTGTTCAGCATGCATGTGGAAGGATGGCAGATGGAAAGATGTCTGTACTGAGCCATTAGAACGCGGATGCTTGGCAGAGCGCATTCACTTCCCATCTGCTATCCTGTGAGCAACAATACAGAGCGGTTGCTTGCCTTAGGGTTGCTCTCACTGCCTTGACTATTACTGACAAACATTAATCATCTGCAACATCCTTTTTAGTTCCCCACATTGGGAAAGGGGCTGCTCGCCATTAGCTCAAAGTCAGTTTTGCTTTCCTAAACAATCTGCTGCAATTTAGCAACTGTTTAGTGCCAAATACTTACAAGTTGAAGATAGCCACACACATTCCTAATCATCTGTTTGGGGTGGTGTGTGTGTGTGTGTGTGTGTGTGTGTACTGAAACATAAATGAGAGGAAGATCATCAACCCAGGTTTGAAAGGCATCTTGGTGTAGATGTTAAACTGGTTGTAGTTTTCTGAAAGCATATTCTGGCTATTTGAGTATGCCATTGGCTGTACCAAAGGTCTTCTGGATACAAACTGACTTCATCTTGCTCTGTGCACAGTTGCTCCCAAGATGTGGGATAATTTATGGAGTTCTCGAGGATGTGAAGCTCATCGGAGGGTGTTCAGAAGGTGGGATAATCTCACAACCTCTCTTTGCTGATTTGATTTTCAGCTTGAAATTAATGCAGTCTAGACATCTGCCATGTGGTTTCTCTAAAGTTTTCTTTGGCAAAAGGGGCTTCTGTTTGTCTACCTTATTCTCAGGTTATATGAGAAATCCTTTTGAACTTTTCTTGGTGACATTTTAGTTGATTTTATTGTTAGAGCTGGAAAGGATGCTACTGATGGTGGTAGTGTCTTCTCCTACACATCTTTCCATCCCTCTAAGTCTTCTTTGGTTGCCACTATTCCACAGTCTGAAAACATCCCATGGGAAGAGTTCCCTTCTGATGTCTTCCCTTGGAATTTCATTGAAGCCTGGGAAGCCAGGGAGATTTTAGACTGCAGGAGAGCAGATTGTACAGGAAAAGACAGGACAACCACAGCATTCCTATTGTTGCTCCTCATAACCAAGTATAAGAACTCCACATGCCACGCATGAGAAAAAACACACCTATTTTTGAAAGCAACTTCAGTATTATCAAGCTGAATGAAAGCTGATAGGAACAACATGCAGGAAAACCTGAAATATGTCATAGTTTGTCTGTGAATGACTCCAGATTTGGATTTTCCCTTAGAAAAGCATCAAAGTTTCCAGGAGATGAATTCCTGTTATGTTCTCCCTTTCAACCATACAAATAACCAGCAACGCACTGGAGCATTTAATTTATCATTAGGTTTCTGTAGTCTCAGCCAAGATTGGATACTTTTGCCCAGTATCTGAAGCATTCAAGGTCCTGATAAAAAGCAGTCTCCTTGTCATCCAGCCAGGTGCACAATATGGCATAGGTGGCCCCCATTTCAAAACTGCCCACTGAGGCAGTAGCCATCACGTCAGCTGTGGTCCAGTGAGCTGACTGCATGATCTGACTGGCAACTGAAGCTGCAGGTGCTTCCAAAAAACTAATCTTATCTGAGCCACAGAATTGCAATGCAAATGACAGTCAGTGATGGCTTCAGTCCAATCCATTCAATGGAAATGAAAAGGGCTTAAACACAGCTGGAGCTCAGATCCAGGACCAGCTGCAAAAGTCCGGCCACTCAATTCTTGATCAAATCCACTGTGCAGTTCAGCTTCTCATTCTCCTCCCAAACTAACTACAGTTTAGGGGTGTGCTGGGTTCAAAAGGTAGAAAGCTATTTTGACTGTACATGTAGCATCTCTCTGACATACTGAAACCAAAGATGTCTTTTCCTGGGATTGTGTGACAGCTGCAGAAGGCAGCTGTGTGAGCTCAGAAACAGATGCAGTTGCTTTAAGATGCTCTTGACAGATGCTACATGTGCTCTGAATCTGGATCTCTGCAAAGAGCTAATGCAGATTGGCCTCTGCACCAAATTTCTAAAGGAATGGAGGGGAATTGTTTCAGATTTCCTCTTTAAGAAGGCAAAGACTTCCAAAAGCAAAGTGCAGATCTTTCAAAGGAGCATACAATAGGGATAGTGTACTTTAATTATCCCAACATCTGTTGAAAGATGAACTCTGCCAAACGTGATCCTTCCAGAAAATTCCTGATGGGTCCTTCTGCTGATTTTTTCCTTCACAGTGTAGAGGAAAGACAGACAAGAGGATAGTCTGTCCTCGATGCTAACCACTAGGAAAGACTCTTGGCTAATCTAAAATTCATTACTTGTCCCAGGGTGAGGACAGGCCACCTACCACTTTGGGAGGGCAGGAACAGATGATATGGTCCTTAACCTGCCCCATGGCTACTGGAGGTGACCTCCATCTGAATTTTCTTGCTTGGTATCAAAAAGAGTGTTTCTCCCCCTTCACTGGGCCAAGCAGTGCAGTTCAATCTGCCTGGTGCACTTCATTCCATCGTACACAAATGCCTCCATTCCGGTTGGCTGGTGTCTGCTCTGGTAGGCATACCCTCACCCCAGCCCTCACTCTCTGCTTTCAGCAGCCATTTTGTTTGGGGCTGCTCGGGCTGTCTGCCACAGAAAGCTGGGTCTTTGATGTCTTGAGTGGGAAGGGGAGTTCAGTATGGAATGGGAAAATGCTTGCCTTTACTTCTTTGGCTTGGTGTTTTCAGTACAGAAACTGTGAAATGGGGGCATTTTCTTTCTTTTTTTTTTTTTTTAAACTGGGCAAAATTGCAGATATTCTGCCAATTTTCCCCTTTTAGCTCATGTGATTGGAAGAAGTATAAAACTCTTGTCTTTTTTTTTTTTTAAACCATCCTCCAAAGACGCACTCAGAGAAGGAAAGCGATTGATATTTGCTTTCCTAGCATGGATGGGATGGGAAAAGCAATAGAGAAATCCACCAATCAGGAGCTGTGTTAACCACAACCTGGGCAGAACATCTGACCATCACTCTGGCCAAAGTAGAGAAGGGATTGAAATCTGGAAGTGGTTTTCTTCATGCAGCTTCACTTATACATGGGAGACAAGCAGCTGAAGGCTGCAGAGCAGAGAAGACTTGGGGGGTGGGGAAGTGGCAGTAGGGTGATCATTGGGGGAAGGTGACTATCTAATGATGGAATTCTGTTTAAAAAGACAGTAAAGCAGAGTATAGCAAAGCACATTTTGTTTTTAAAAAAGAATTTAATAAATCAGAGCAATGATAAGTAGGATTCAGTGTCAGGAGAATCTAATGGGAAAAGATGCTCAAGATGGGTGGGAATGCATTGGGGAAGTTGGCAAAAATGCTAAGGATAAAAAGGAGGTTCATTAGATATGTGCAGAATAAAAGGAATAGGGTTGGTATACTAACTACTCAATAAAAATGACAAAATGCTAAAACATAACCCCCAAACCCCCCCCCCCAAAAAAAACAGAGTTACTCAGCTTCTAATTTGCTTTACACTTATTCAACCAGAATAAGTGCCATCAAGAAATTGTGAAGAACAAAATGAAGGGGAAGGAACAAAGCCGGAGACTGATAAATTGATAAAAACATAGTTGGGGGAAAGACTTATTTACTCTGAAGGAGTTTAAATACTCAAGGGCAGATTAACAGCTTCCTTGAGGACTAGAGTAGACAAGGTCAGAAGAAAAGGGGCTGAAGCTAGACTGGTCATCACAATACTATTGCAGAGGTGGCAACTGCTTCTACTAAGAAGCAAATAGGTCTCACTCAGTCCATTACAATGCACAAGTCTGAGGAAGGTTTGTAAGACATGAATCTTGGATCTGCTTTATCTACGGCTTGAATCTTACAGTTTGCAGTAGATCGTTTTCTTCATTATTAATGGCTGTTCGACTACCTGTAATAACAGTATCTTACCATGAAATTTGCTCTTGAATCTCTCCCTGTAAGACGTCTTGCTCAGGTATCAAGCTGGGTAAACCTGACACTTCCTAGAGTAATGGAGGATCTTATAATTTGGAAAAAACTGGACCTATGTTCTTCAATACTTTTGTTAATAACTTGGGTGAAGGAATGGATGGAATGCTTATTAGATTTGCAGATGACAACTGGATTGGATAGTTAATAGTTAGAATACAGAAATAAAATTCAAAATGATCATGAGAGGTTAGAGATATGAACTGAAAAGAACAGAATTTTAACAGAGATTAATTCAAACATCTGCATGTACGAAACAGAAATCAAAAGCACAGGGATAGGATAGAGGCTACCTGGTTTTATAATCATACCTGAAAAAAAGGTTTTGGGACAGCTTGTGATTGTGGGCTAAATACTGTATGAGTCAATAATGTGATATGGTTGCAAAAAAAAAAAAAAAAAAAAGCCAATGCAATTGTAGACTGCATTAACAAGAGTATCATTTCCAAATCAGGGAAGTTAATATTTCCATTTTATTCTGCATTGATCAGACCCTACCTCAAATACTGGGCCCAGTCTTTGGCACTGTATTTTTAGGAGGATTCAGACAAACTTGTACAGGTTCAGAAAAGGGTTGTCAAGAATATACTATATATTACAAATACTTGAATGTGTATCATCTAAGACATGAAATAATGGTCTAAGATGGAATAATAGTCTTCAGTTATAGGGAGGTAGATTCTAGTTAGAATAGCTTGAAAGTGGAGCCAATTACCCAGAGAGATGGTGGGTACTTCTTAATTAGTTGTGTTTAAGCAGAGACTGGACAGCTTTAATTTAGTACTTTAATTTGGACTCTTGCATTTAAGCAGGAGATTTGACTTGATGGCCTAAAGGTTCCCTTCTGATTCTACACTGCTATTGAAGTTATTTGTTCATTTATTAGGGCATTTAGATCCTACCTTTCCTCTGGAAGATGCTCCCCTCATTTTATCCTCACAAACAATTGTCCTATGAAGCTGGGTTGAGGAAAAAAAAAAAGAGTGACCTAAAGTCATCAAATGAGTTCCATTGTCCAGTGAGATCACCCTTCTCTAAGCCCAACATCTTCACCATCACACCACACATGGTCTTATATGTATTAAAGGATAAACCAAGACTATGTGAACTTTAAGAAGCCCAAGGGAATTTCTTCTCACTTTATTCTATAAGTAGGTTGGGCTCCAAGGAAATGACTGTTCAAAAATCACCTACCAAGGGTCCCCAGATTTGAAGTCAGGATTTAAACTTAGGTCTCATCAGTCCCAGTCCAATTGTTTACCCACACTCTACCCTTCGCATTTTCAAACCAATATTGAATCTTCTTCAAAATTCATAGTTCCCAGAAGAAATACTACACAAAGGTGACTGTTAGGGAAAACAGTGCACAAAAATGTATATATTCATGAAAATGATGAAAGCATATTTTATGTTAGGGAAGAGAAAATACATTTAAAATAAAGGTGGAGAAGAATCATAGGTAATGAGACAGTGATATCATGAGGTCACCAGAAGAATCATAACTTATGATTTTGCTACCAATTTCCCTCTTTTTGTCTTTCTTTCAGGGCTGTGATCTTAGAGGGCTTCCAGCTGTGAAATTAAGGCTTCAGGCCAAAAGTAGTTCACCCCATTTTAGAGAAACCTGTTTGCAGACATGTGCTTATTAAGTAAAACTGCCTACAACTGGTAATAATACAAAAACACACATACAAATTTAGCTCTTACGTGACTACTGCCTGCCCACTGAACACCTCTTGCACTCTAAATATCCACATGCCATTGCAGTTTATTGGTAAAGAAGGTGGCAATCCAAAAGCAAATATGACTGAACATGACTGACAGAGTACTGGAATGCTTCCACCATAGCTCTGAAGTAGAGAAAAATGATCTCCTCCATCATTGCATCTACTGAAAATTGCCTGAGACGGCTGTTCCAGGTGATACTAGGTTTGATGCACCCTCTTAGAGTTGTGTTAGGCCTTTTTTGTGCTCTTCACAGTGAACTACAATGGATTTGTTATTTTTTTTTTCTCAACCAAAGCACTCAACCAAAGCAAGCACTAGTGAAGACAATAGGGACGTCTCAGAAACCACCAACAGACTATTACAACCACATGGCATCTCTGTAGCACACAAACCAACTAAAGCCCTCCAAAATATCTTAAGTAAACCAAAAGACCCAGTAGCACAAGAAGGAAAAACAGGAGCCATCTACCACATACAGTGTAAGGACTGTAACAAACACTATGTAGGACAGACAGGGAGAAGGCTGGCAGAGCGCATCCATGAACACCAACTAGCAGTCAGAAGACATGATGAAAACTCCTTAATCTCACAACACCTGGACAGACTGAACCATAGTTTTACCTGGGAAAATGTCAGCATTTTAGACCAAGCTAAATCCAAAAATGCAAGAGAATTCTTGGAAGCTTGGTATTCAGACAAGGCAGCAATTAACAGACACATAGAGATAAACAGCATCTACACACTATTCAAAAGAGACAATAGAAAAGAAAACAAAAGACCAGAACATCTCCCCACCAGCAATCATCACCCAGATAAGCAGAGGTTACCACCAGGCACACAATCAAGCAGCAAACAATACCCTAATCAAGGAACTACCAGAGGAACAAAACAAAACCCCCACTGACACTGGTAGGGCATGCCACAGTATATAAACAGAGAGCAAACCCCATCCCATTCTAGCACTGAAGATGTAACCAACTGGGTAATGGAACATTTGCAAGAAAAGAACCAAGCTCAGAGAACCCCAAGGACTCCATAGACAGTAGGGAGTAGGCCAGCATATCAGTTGGTTTGATTTTGTTGGATCAGTTTTTCATTTGCTTCTCTTGAGGATGTGGAAAGGGTACTTGACTCAGGCTACTACTTTGGAACTTCAGACAGGATTAGAATGAAGTAGGGAAACCCATAAGAATCCAACAACTTAGGCCAGGGTCTTCTCAGTGGCAGTACCTATACAGGTGTTTCTCAACCTTGGCAACTTTCAGATGTGTGGACACAGCTGGCAAATTCTGGGGGGGAAGTGGAACAGCAGCCTCGGGCAATGTTCATCAAATGCAGTGATGGTGGAGATGATTTTTATCCACCTCAAAGCCATAATGGAGCCATTCCAATACTCTGTCAGTCATGTTCAGTCATATTTGCTTTTGGATTGCCACCTTCTTGCTAGATTAAGCACTATAGAAAAACAGCTCATGCCAAAAAGTGTTGAAATGATGGGATCTTATGGGACATCTTTTGTCTGTCTCTAAAAGTCTATGCCGGTCACAAACAGGTCATGTTGATTATATACCTGATTAAGAAATGGGCAGCCGTCATAGAATAGCAGTTGCTAGGGAACAACAGGAGGTAAGACTTAGCCTATTCTTGTCCTGATTGTAAGTTTCCGATGAGCATTAAGTTGGCTCTGGTTGGATGGTATCTTAGATGAGCTTTCAGTCTGATGAAGTTTGACGTATTCAGATATTAGGACTTTAGGTTCTTGAATAAAATTGACTCTTGTTCACTGAAAAAAGATGAAAAAAAAAGTGATCTAACCCTCTTCATAAAAAGTCTTCCAATGGAGCCAAGAATTTTTTCTTTCGTTATGCACTGATGAAGAAGCCCTGCTTGCTGGTCCACATTTGTTTCCATATGTCATGTTCTGGTGAGCAACCAATCCTAGTTGGTGGCAGGGGACCATCTTATCTTTCTTGTCTCTTTTTAAACTCTTTAAACCATCATTTGGATTGTTGAACTCTGCCTATTGGTAGAGAAGAGCAAAGGCATGGTATTTAACAGTTAATCATTTTTCTGTCTCCAGGTGTCTCTATTTGCCTCTTATATTCAGATTAATTTTTACACCTTGCTTTCTTTTTCTTCCAACTTGCAATACTATTCCACACATCACAATGTTGTGGTATCCTGAAGGCCACCTGATCCAATCCAAGGCTATCATTATTCTAGGTACTAGAGCATTCTTTAGGCAATTGCATATTAATCTAGCCCTGGCTATAACACTGAGGCTGTCCCGAGTTCAACAGCAGTTTCCCTGCAGAGATTTTTGCCAGACAGAATATCTACCACCTTGGATAAAACTTTTTCTCATCAAGGTTGCTGCCAACCTTTCTAAAGGATGACTTTCCTCCCTCCTGGGGCATCCAGTAAAAAAAAAAAAAAAAATCCCACCTCTGATAATAAACTTTTAAATAACCTTAGAGAGAAAGGGTAAAATATAAATACAGTTATAACTACTGTCAAAAAGATCGGAAGCTGCTTCTTTATAATCTTTTCTTTTCTCATCTCTTTTTTCTATTTTCTTTCTTATTCACTAGTCTTTATTTTCTTTGTTTCTGTTCTAATATTTGTATTGCTTTTATCTTGTTAAAAATTTCTTCAATAAAAATTATATTAAAAATCAAATTAATAATAATGAACATCTACAGTTTTGATTTATATCCTCATATGGACACATGGACCAGGTAGATCAGAAACTTGAAACAAGATTAAGCTATTGAATGAACAGTCCAGTAACCAAACCAATTGTCGTCTTCCACTCTTCCAAAACTGGCTTCCTCTAATTGTTTCTTGCCAATATCTCCTGTAGCTGGTTGCTTCCTGCTGCCTTCATGTGTCAGTTCTTCAACCCACTTTTCTCCCCTCTCTCTCTCACACTAGTATCTCTTTTTTATTTGGGTCAGGTCTCCAAACTGCTTCTCAGCTTCTCCCCACAGATGAAACTTCCAGCTATTCACACCACACTGATACAGCTGTCAATCGGGGCTCTGGTATTCCTTGCACAGGATCTCTTCCTTCTCTTGTTCACCTCTTACTTACAAGTAATATTTCTGCCAGGTGGGGTGGGGGGACCTCCCACCCTGCTAGTTTCAAATACGTTCTTATTTCTCTTTTCTTTCTCCATATATGAGACCCCAATTTTCTATGTCACACACAAAATTGAGGTCTTATATATGGTCCTCAACTAACCCATTCTCTGCATTCTCCCAAACTAGCATCCTTTCCTTCATTCTATTCTGCCTCCCCTTGCACAACCTTTAGGGATGAGGCAAGTTTAACTTTAACCTGGAGCCAGCACGTCTGTCTGTCTGCCTGTCTGTCTATTTATCTCTATTACATATGTCTATGCTGCTGCCATCAAAATGACTCTCAGCAACTCACATAGAAGAGCTTTTTATTTTTTCTCCCAAATCTGTGCCTCCATTTATTTACCATCTGCATTCTACATCATGGAATCAAGCTATTTTGGTTACCACTTTAACCTTTCCTGCCTTGAACCCAACTCCCCTGCAAACCCTGGGTTGCACAGACACATTAGAAAAACTGCAAACCACAACTGAGATGACCCAGGTGAATGCACTGTCTGAAAAAAAAGCAGGTCCTTCTGTTTGAAGCAGAAAGGATTTACTGCTCCTCTTCATCCCTCCAATATATTATTTCCTATTATACTTGAATGTTTTTTGCACCCAAAGAATTTATCAAAACAACTGGGGAGGATCCAAATTATCATTTCATTGAATACAGTGAGTTGCTGGCCCCCATGCCTGGGGGCAAAGAGCCTGAATAATATATTATTGGGCATATACCTTTATTTCAACTAAGTATGGTACCAGGGTTAGCATTTTCAATGGTAGAGATTCTACATAAGAAGCAGTGTCTTGCACAGGTCCTTTTGAGTAGTGATGCTCTTATCCCTGCTAAGTGGGAATCTTGACCTTGAGAAATTCTTTCCACTCAACTTCTCTGCTGACAGATTTGGTGGAGATTCTCAAAAAGCCATTTGTGTATAAGACTCATGGACCCCTCTCTCCAGTGAATGGATGATCCCATAACTGCCTCAAAATGCATTGCACTGCATGTCCTCAGAATGGAGCATCACCCTTAGGCATCCTGAAGTGACAGCTATGGAAATGCTTCAATCTGCCTACTTGTAGAGATGGAACTGAAAGCAATACCTGCAGATTTTCCAGGTTTGAAAAAATGGGGAAAAAATTAGAAAACATGGGACAGGATGGAAAGTAGAGCTGATTGGTGTGCAATGATAAAAAAAAAAAAAAATCTTGCCATGTTTTTGAACTAAAGTAAGACTTTTAGTAGGAAATAATCCAAAAGGGAACTACAGTTCATAGCTTTGAGTATCACCAACCCAACTCTGAATCACATCATTCTGAGCAAAAGCTGTCATGATGGCAATGACTTGATTTCAATTTCTATACCTGGATGATGATGAATTTCACTGAAACAGCCTTTGATAGCCTATCAGTACCTTCTCTTTAAAATCTTATGACTAATGCAGCTAAATCAATTCATTAAAACTTGAGTGCTTATCCCCCACCAAAGTGCTAAATGAATCAGTTTGGTGATGTCAAGACATGTCCCTAGGCAATTTTTGCTAGAACTGGGAGCATTTTATTCCATCTTCAGATGAGCTATTTTTCCTCCTGCTTTTTTTTTTAAAGTCAGAAAACATATATATTTGATTTGCATTGCACTCCTACATCATAAAAACCCAAATATAGACACTTACACACATTTTAAAAACCACCCTGTCCATTTGATATAACACAGAACTGTCTTCTCAACTGCCTAGGTAAAGTTTGGAAAGTTGGTTCTTGAACTAGTTTCTTTCATTAAAAATCCAAGAAATAAAGTAAAGATACATCTGACTTCAAGAAAGCTACAGTTCCATCTGATTTCAGGAAAGCAAAATCTACATTTTCCTTTCCCCACCAGCAGGCGTGCAAAAGAAATCCACAACATACTGGGAGCAATTTTCACAATTTGCCAAAATGGACTTCGCTGCAGCATGGATAAGCAGCCGTGAATTCATGAGGACTCATCATATGCTGCTCAGAAATTATTATTTCTCACTCTAGCTGGGAACCAGCTAAAGAGTTCTGGCTAGAGGGCAGAATAAAAATGTATCAAATTAATAAAGAAATAAACCCAATATTGGTTAACTGAATGACACTTCAGCAAAGCAGGTTGAGATCACCAAGTGTTATCAATAGCAAATATGTAATTGTGCAGAGTAGGAGGGATATGTACTGTACAGTGGTGAAAATCTGAACTAAGTAGGAAGACCCAATTCTCCCTCAGCCATGGAAACTCACAAAGTGATTTTGTGCTATCATTCCCCCTCAGACCAATCTGAGAAGTTGTTGAAAAATAAGATTCCCCCATCTTGGCTGTTTTGAGCTCCTGGAGAACAGGTGTGATATAAATCTAACATATAAATAAAAGATTTGAGAAAGCACAAGATTATTAACAAATATATTCATCATGATATGAAGAAGGAAGAGCTCCATTGACTGCATTTTCAGGACAAGGCCCTAGAAGCATCTCCAGTTAAAAGAATCAATGGGAGGGATTCTGAAGAACCATTGAGCTATAGCCAATGAGAGTAGATAATGGCTCACTATACAGGTGGTTTCATTGGTAAGTCACCATATGGACTGGATTGTACAACCTTCCCCTGGTTATACTGGTTTCCACAATTGTGCAGCCTGTATTTCTGAAATCTGATTTTCTATAGATGATTGCAGGCACGTCAGTTAAGAGCCAATTTCATTAGTAAACTAGCAGGAGATATCTATAACGTTTGGGATTGAATTCTCAGACCTCTGAATGATTGCCTTCTCATAAGTGTTGAGCTAAGAGGTACTGGATGTTACAAGAAACTTACAGCTAAAATATGTAGCAAAAAGTTTATCTCCTCATTCTCTTTTTGTCTGCCTCTCTCCCTTGCCCACTTTCTTATGGGCTCAATGAAAGATGTGTTTATCACTACAATTGGATGGGTTTTTTTTTTTTTCTTTTTGGTAGCCCAAGACAGAAAATAGTCTGTAATCTAAATTGAAATCTGCAGTGGGAAGAAGTTGGGATGGAATTGAGGGCTGAAGGTAGTGCACATTAAAGACAGCCCCTCTTTGGATTGTCAGACAAAAGAAGACAATTTGTCCATATCTGAAATAAAAATGAAATCACAAACATTTGCTTTTCAGACTCCTTGAGAATGGCCATTGCAGCATCCTGGGCCTTTGAGTGAATCAAGAGAACATGAAAGGAGAGCATGGAGGAAAAGTCATCCAAAAGAACATCAAATGTTCCATAAGGAGTAACCTATGGATGTAATGCCAGGCTTAACAGAAACCATCAGAGGATAGAGCTTACACAAAAGAGCTGCCTGGGTAGGTTTTCCAAGTGATTTATACAATTGTATGTGCCAGGTAAAACCACAGGTTGTTCATACATTTGATAGACTTCATCCATTCTAAAAGATTGAATAGCAAAGACCGGTATTCTAGCTCACAATTTATAAGTCACATTTTTCCAATTAAATGTAAGTATGTAGTAATACTTGAACCTACTCTTTCTGTCCTGAATCATTAAGAACAAGCCTTCATGGTTGGTTTATTTATTAGGGGTATGCAAAACAGATTTTGCTTTGCAGATACAGAAGCCATTTTGGACAGTTATGATGAAGTGTCTTGGACATTTCATTGCTTATGCAACTCTCAATTACAATTAGAGTTTAGGAGTCATTAATAGAATTTGCTATAAACATTCCATCACAAGATTTTGTAAGAAAGGCTCATTTTTTAAAGAATCAGAAGAAATAGGATCTCAGGAGATCAGGTAGAATCAAGAGGAGATGGAGATCAGAAGAAAAGATAAACAGTTGCTACAGACAAACAGAAATAAGAGTGAGATTAGAGGTAGAAACTTCTTGATTTTTGGGGGAGGGGGGAACATTTCTCCAAGAAGTAAAAAATGCAGGAATGCAGTAAATGGAAGAGTAATTAATAAGGATTATAAGGATTATAAATGGCTCCATATCTGAGGAACATACTACAATTCTTACAAACAAGAATTATAAAGAGAAATGGGGGTTCTAAAGCAGGGAAATGTTTCCCACTTAGAAGCAGAAGAAAGAGATAGATGACTCAAGCAAAGAGCTTAAGCTAAGAGGTAAAATGGAGGAAACAAAGGGTTTCCTCCTTGTAAGGTTCTGTTCAACAGGGATTCCCTACACCACTGAAATAAGGAAGATGAACACCTGGGAGCACAGTTTTGGTTATGATAGCAAGTGGGCCAGTGGTGCAGCATCTGGCAGGAAGAGTAGAGGGGAAAAAGTGCCTAGGGATTAGAATCAGAGAAGCGGGACAAGAAGCAGGACTGGGAGGGACAGAAATGGGGTCGTGGTTGATGTGGCCCTGAGACTGAAGCCCCACACCTTTTAAAATGTGTGTTGTGCCGTACATTTTAAACA
Organism: Python bivittatus; assembly: GCF_059951505.1. Lineage (NCBI taxonomy): Eukaryota > Metazoa > Chordata > Lepidosauria > Squamata > Pythonidae > Python > Python bivittatus. The sequence continues at coordinate 12,320,828 of NW_028277087.1, forward strand.
AAGAGACAGATTGGACTTTGACTGTGCAGCCATGACCACCATCTTGATTTTTTAGGCAACCCCCTCACCACAGATGCCCTTTGGATGGGCAAATGTGTGCACAAGGATTGGATCTGGTTTATTTATTTTACTTATTTATTTATTAAATTTGTCCCCGCCCATCTCCCCCCAATGGGGGACTCAATGGGTTGCCATTTTCAACAGCCCAAACCTCTGCTTTAGAGTTAAGACCTTGATTTCTAATATTTTTCCTACTTTAACATTTTATGCCATGCCAGTGCTAAAAGGGTTTCTCTGTTGTCAGCATTTGCATTTCTGTAAGTCTGACTAATATGAGTTGTAAATCTATTATATGTGCATGACTATTAGGTAGTTTTTACTTTTACTTTTAATTATGCATCAGCATTGGAGCCTGACCTATAATTGAGGGAAGGTCATTAGATACCATCAATCTTTAGAATGGTAGATACAGTTCCCCAGTCCTACCATTCTAAAGAGAGAGTCTATATATTCCTTCCTGCAACACCACTGAGCAGCAGAACCTGGATAGCTCCTAAGACTAATGCAAGACATCTAAAAGGACAATGGTCCATGAATTCAGTTGCTAGTAGAGGGTTTGAACCCCATAGAAAGATCTATGACTATATATAACTGAAGAGTCCCAAATAGGATGAAACTGCTCATGTACTGCCTAGTGGTCAATATGGGTACCTTCAAGTATCCTGTCCTGTTAGATAATGCCATCAAAGGGGGTAGGAATTTGGGATAGTTTTACAGGCCCAACTGAATGGGATGAGCAAGGGACCTCCTCACATTCAAAAAGCTGGCTTAGTACATGTTGAAGTGAGTGATAGAGTATCAGACATGCACTGTTTGGGAAGCTGATTAGGAAAGGCATTTGCTTCTGGACTCAGAACAGGTTTGCTCTGCATCCTCCATCAGTAGTAGCATGTCTAGCAGATTTGTGAGAGGTGACATTCTCTATTGCAACATGCAAGCTCGGACAGTTCTCATTCCAGAAGATTATCTAGCTGAATCTCTTCCTTTTTCTGAGAGGATTCTGCTCTAACTTCAACCCTTCTCATATTCTGATACATTTTGCTTTCTCTATCTGTTCTGTTGCTTTTGTGAACAGTTTGTGGCATTTTTTCACAGTTAGTGTACTGTTGCTTCGTTGTTATGCACTGTATCTGCAATCATTTTGTCTGTGCTATATGATACCTAAGGCTCTTTCTGAGATGGATGGTGAAGGATTATGGTATTATGTCTGTAATACATATTCATTTAAACATCTAGAACTGGTATTCTGCTAAATCAGCTTTCTCAAACTGGTGCTTCCAGACATGTCATTGCTGGTGCTATAGGTATGACTTGCAAACTACAAATACAGGTTAGGAATCTTGGGTATTACAATCCCAACATGTACAAAGGACATCAGATTGGGGAAGACTGTGCTAGAGTGACTAGTATTTAACTCTTGTTTGATTGACATTTGGCTTAAAGAATATATGTGCCCCAAAAGGATAATCAGCAAACAGACATGAATGACTTGATGACTTTCCAGTGTAAAACAAGCAGGACAAATGATGAAACTTACATGAAGAAATCATTGGAATAAACCACACACTGAAGGATAAAGAGGCAAACAATATTACATGTCAGCCTCGCACATGGAGTGCATGAAAGGGAGGAAACAGAACAAGATGTACAAGGAAGACCAATGGCAACAAATAATTATAGCCAAATCAGACTACAAGATTTTCGAAGGTATAAAGTATAGAAGCATCCCATAAACAGTTGGGTAGTTGGGTATTTATTGGTAATAAACAAATGTTTCATTTATTATTGCAGTATCTACTTTTGAGCTGGTGAGTAAGCAATAAACTAATGAAAAGTGACTCTTCCTCAGTGAGTTCTACTCTTCTGCTCCTAGGGCAGCCTAGTTCACCAGAACTGAAATAAGGCCAGGAGGCTAAGGGTACCGGTCTAAAATGGAAGAATAAATAGGTTGCAAGCAGGGACCAGGTCTCAAATGATAAACCAACAAGTGCTGGATGTCAATATATTCTAAATGTTACCACGTTGTTTACAGCAACTGTGTGGTTATTATGCTCTGGATCACCCTGGTGGAGAGGGAAGCTAGAAAGAAAATTGGATCCAGTGATCAACAAACCTGCCCTCAGTCAGAATAACTCTTATGATCTGAGTACCCTAAATCACTCCAATCTCAGAAGCTTCCATGGGTGGCAAAATTATGAGGACATAGCTTCTTGAGTATTAACTGGACAGTGTGGGACTGGCAAGGAAGACTAGAGAAAGGCATTATAGGGAGTTTGGGAACTGTGGCAGAAGTATATCCTGCTAAGAACTGGAGATGAAAAGAAAAGAAAATACAGTATGAAACATGTATGACAAGTCATGGCAGATTCAGTTATAAAGGGTACAATCTAGCTTGGAGACATCATGATTGCTATCACCAGAAGAATGTATGTCCCCTGCCTTCTATTTGTTTTTCTTCCTTGAATGAAATTGGGTCTTGCTGGCATAGAATGATCTACAATGTTCTCCTAAGCATTTACTTACTAATTACCATTAATTACAAGAATGAGAAAGGCATCTTGGCTGCTTTTAACTTATCATTATGATCCAGATCTTTTTGTCAATATGTCACAGAGATGGAAGACAAAAGAACATTTGGGACCAATGAAACTGCTGAAGATTTACTTCCTAAGATTAACAAGCCTTGATGAGATTTTAAATCAATCTGTGTTGATAAAGGGCAGATATCAAAACTGAACTTCCAAACCTCTCTCCAAAACTGAACATAAAGGCTGATTTAATTTTATTTGCACTAGGGCTAAACTATCAACAGAAGACTTCGAGTGCCAGAAAAAAGAAGGAAAAAAGGCTGAAAATGACAATTTGCTCTAAGTGAAAACAAAAACAAAGACTCATTTTACCATTCTGACTTCACGTTGCTTATACTAGCAGTTGTTCCTGGTCCAAAGTCATCATCTGAAATTCCAGTTCTCGCTTTTGCTCTCATTTTACATTTAATTGGTATGGTTTCTGATGTTCAAAGCCAGTTTTCAACATAGGAAATAATGTGAAATACTTCAAATAGAACCTGAGAACTGGGACAGCCTACATCTTTGCACTGCTTTTCTGTTGCAAAATAGGGAGGTCATTAAATATAATTATACATATACTTATTTGTATATTTATTTATTATATATCTATACTTGAAGGAACTCAGGAAGGTATACATGGGGTCACTCTCATTTTTATCTTCCCAACCAATGAGATAAGTTGGACTGAGAGATAATGATCAGCCCTAAATCACCAGTTAGTGTCATGAACAAGCCAGAATTTGAACTCGGGTGTCTCTGATTCTAATCCAGAACTTCAACCACTACACCATGCTGCCAATTTCTGCTGCACACAGGGATGGGTTGAGAAAACCAGATTTCAAGTTTGGAAAGGGACTTATTTCAAAATTCTTGTTATCCAAATTGTATATTCTTCTTCCCCCTCCCACCCCTTCTCTCTTTTCTTCTTCATTACTTTCTGAAATTGTGGAAGGCACAATGGCATCCCTCTTAACATATCTGAAACTTCCAGGTGCTTTAGAGAGGGTGTCCATGAAATGATTTGGTGATCTTGTTCACTTTGCTGTTGTCGTATTTAATTCTCCGAATCTCCCAGAACAATAATACACCACTGGATTCAACTGGCCCATCCTACAGCATCAGGAATAATAGATGAGAACAGGAATTAGTGGGGAAGCTATAGTGAATGTCCTGAAAAGGTTGGGTTACTCCGAAAATGTTCAAGAGGGGCAACTGCTTTATCCCATTTCTCTATGAGAAATCTAAGCCAAACTTTGGTCTACAGTGCATTTCAACCAGCATCAATAAAGTGGAATGAGTGTCCTACATTTACCCAGGTCCATTGTAGTTTTCTTCTTTCTAATCCAGTGTTTCTCAGCCTTGGCAACTTTAAGAGGTGTGGCCTTCAACTCTCAGTTTTTCAACAATTGAAGTCCACACCTCTTAAAGTTGCTGAGGCTGAGAAACACTGCTCCAATCCCTCTTCTTCCCAAGACATTTCTTCCATAGCAGGTGGAAAAAATTGTTAAGGGCAGTAGATCTTGGTCTTTCCAATGTTATTATTTCATACCAGAAGCAAATGCCTTGCCTAATCAGCCTTCAAACCTGTGCAGGTCTGGAATCACAGCTACTTTAGCCAGGGATCCTAAATAGATGCTATTTATAGTCCCAGAGAGCTGGAGTACCAATAAACAATAATGACAAATGTGCTTTTTGATATGAACCTTGGGAACAGCAAGAACTCTTATCCCTGAGACGGATGTACCACCATCTGTCTTTCATTTTCATTTTAGCCTGGTTTTCTTGTACTTACAACACCTAATTTGCATCCTTCTCCAGAGGTGTATGGAGCGACATGTTAACTTGTATCGGAAAATGTTAGCATTTATTACCTGTTCTTGCTGACTTTTTTAAAAAGCACATACACACACAAGAGTCTGAGTAGTTATTTTGACATGCGGACATTTAAGTAATGAGAAAGGTATTATCTCATTAACAATACGGCCTCAGAACTGCAGAATTTTGGTTTGGGGATAGAGCGAAAAGGAAAACTTCTCATCCTGTCACTGCATTTAAACTCCTTATAAGGGGAAATTATTCTTTCTTTTATCATGCAATTTATATCCTATCTTCGAGCCCAGAGGGCACTCCATGCATCAAGCAGCAATGGAAATAAAATGTCATCAAAACATTGAAAAACATTCTAATCTAATTCCAAGGAAGCGGTGGATGGTTTGGGTTTCTTTAATTAATTAATCCTACATGCCACCCCACTCCCATTCCTTGCTGCAGGATAAAATTTTGGTTAAGCTCAGTCTGCAAGACGTGTCCTTCCTTGATTTTATCATAGTGTTGTGCCAAAATCTGCCCTGCAGTTTCTCAGAAGCTTTCTTTCTAGACAGAGAGGTTTCTGGGTTTCCATTTTCTTCTCAGAGTGTTTAAGAATTCCTTTCAAATTTATCTTGGTGGCATTTTGGAGCTTGAATTATTGGAGGTGGGGTAGGTGTCTGCTGGTGGTCGTGGTGCTTTCTGTTACCCATCTATTCATCACCTTGAAATTTCTCTGGCTTGCTTACATTTCTCAGCCTAAAAAACCCTCAGGGAGGAGTTTGCTCACAATGGCTTTTCTTGGACCTGCATGAAAGCCTGGAAGCCAGGGAGGCTGTGGAGCATTGGAAAGATGAGTGAGTGTACAATGAAAGACAGGACAACATACCTTGGTCATCTCATTATTAAAGAAATCCCCATTCCACACTCCACTCACGAGAAATGTACCAAAATTTTCTTCTCCTTTAAAAGAAATTCTTGAAAGCAAAGTCTCTATCGTCACATTAAATTAAATTAATAGAAAAACAGTAAGAGAATTTTCCAGCATGACATTAATTGAAAAAACAGCAACACTTCAATTTAACAGATCATTTGCAGGGGGAGGTGTCCATTAAATCTGAATTTATATCAGATGGAATTGAAATAAATGGCATCATTTGCCTTACAATAGACAACCCCTTGATTTAATGTGCAAACCTCCATTGTAAAAGTTTGGGTGGAGCTCAGACTGGAAATATTTCCACTGTAGCCAAATTCTGTTAAAACAAGCTTTACTGTACTGGAAATGGCTCCTGACTGGGATTCCCATTTTAGCACAGCATCAGAATCCAAGAAAGCAAATTTCTCCCTAGTTTCCCCCTCCCACCCACACAAATACTCAACAATGCACTGGACCATCAACTTTACTGGGTGTCTGTGGTACAAAACAATTTCTTTTTCATCAAACTGAATGACAACTGATAGAAGAAAATGCAAGGTATTATTTTTTTCTGCACCTCACTAGTCTATTATTAACATAGCTTTGAATGAAATACTGTATGCTAGGTAGCCACAGCCAGGGCCCAAAGGTATAAAGTTGGAGGAGCACATCATCAGTGGGTATCCTATGCTATCACTGATGATGCAGTACATGGTCTGATGCTTGCAAGTCTCCCCTCTAGTTGGACCAAATATGGCAAAAAAGGTGCAGTTCCTAGCGTCATTTTAAGAATTAGACCATTTTGAAATTAATCACCAGGCATGGTTGAAAATCCTTCATTTCATTGTTATGATCCATAGTGCTGGAGATTAAAGTGTTCTGCATGAACATGGGGCCATTCCTGAGAGCAGAAATCTAACCTGAGCCATGATTCGTGGAGCAGGTTTTATCACTGCAACACAAAGATTTATTTAAGGGCGCATATTATATAGGCAAAGCCTAGCACCTACAGCCGATCAGAAAGAGAACCAAAGACCTTGTGTTCCATGCATACAGTATGTGCTTCTGAACAAAGGGAGAAGGAAGCAACTTCAGAGTAGACCAACAGCAGGAAGAATTATAGACCAAAAAGAGGCAATAAATCCTTAATTCTCTTCTACACACCATTGTCCCTTTGAGGTTAGGAAGTCATGAGGTGCTTAAGCTGTGTTTCTCAGCCTTGGCAACTTTAAGATGTGTGGACTTCAACTCCCAGAATTCCCCAGCCAGAATTCTGGGAGTTGAAGTCCACACATCTTAAAGTTGCCAAGGCTGAGAAACACTGTGCTAAAGAGTCAGTGCTGTTGAATTCATCCTTCCAACACATACACTTAGGAGGTTAAGATGCTCAACAGTTCCCATTTCCATCCTGCGAAGTACTGTAATGCTTTTATGCCAGCCCACCTTACCTCTAAGGAGCTTAGCACGGTGTCCATCATTCTACAGTATCTCTTTTTTCCATGACCATATTTTCCTCACCATAATTGTTTGAAACAGGTTAGGTTAAGAGGCAATAACTGGCCAATGGACACCAGGACTTAATGGCATTTGAACATGAGACTTCTTATCACATTCTAACCTAGGGGTCATATCCTAGTAGGGTAGTCTAGTCTAACCCAGGATGCTGAGGTGGTTTGGTCACACAGAGAGAAGGAAGGAGGGCTGAATCACAACACCAATATATAAAGGAAGAGTGAATGGGTGGAGGGGAAGTGAAAGACCAAGCAAGTTGTGGCTGGACGTGGATTAGATCCTTAAAAAGAGGGAGGTGAGAAATGTAAAGAACAAAAATTGTTGAATGAAGCAATGCATAGGCATTGTAGAAGCAAGGATGCTTTGCTAGGGGGAAAAAAAAGCATGGAGAGATATAGTATATGGTGTGGTATAAACTAAATCAAGGTATACTTTCTTTTCTTTACTCATGTTTCCTGCCTTTTAATGTGCTTTATTCACCGTCGCTTATCCCTCTCTGCAGTTTGCATAGCATTGCTTACACTGAAAGAGAATAACATGTTGGATATATATTCTACCTCAGGAGTGATGACTGTAAGGTTATATTAACAGAATCGTACAAGATGGAAAGTACTTCTCCCCTCCTTTCCTTTTACTCTCCAGAGAACTAGGGAGGGTCCCTTCTGAAATGTTTGCCATGCCATCCCCCTTCTGTGGGCTGAGACATCTTTTATATGCCAGTTGTCCACTCTGCAGTGCTCTCTCCTGACTCCCAAGGTCATTCCCACATACCATTACATCAGATGTTCTTACACTTCAACTCCCATCACTGGAGATACTGGGTTGGACTGGTGGGAGTTAGAACTTCACTAGCATGCGAAGGCCAGTTTCCCCATCTTTAACAACTGTAGATCCTTATTTATTGATTGATCATATTTTTATAGCCACTCATCTTACAAAAAAGTGACTCTGGGCAGTGTACAGCACTTAATTAAAAAGAAAACCAAATAAATACATATAAAACAGTCATTATGAAAACTATAGAAATTATAAAAAGCACCCAGAACAAGAGAGGATGACGTTAACCACAGTAAGGGAGCCATTGCAAAATCTCCCCAGTCCCCTTGGACCCCAGGCCTGATCACATAGCCAGGTCTTGAGTTCCTAAATAAAGGAGTTGTTGTCAGGTTCAGCCCAAGAACAACAGCGAGATAGTCCAGAACAGTTTAGCTCCTTTATTAGCTTACACCTAATGGACAGAATCTCACCAGACTAAATCCATACCACAACAACAGTAACTATAACCATGAGGCTCCTAGGGAGGGGCCAGTCTCATTCTCTTGACTTTTCCACACTCCAGCTGGGGGCTGAGGAGGTGCTTCCCCTGGAATGTCTCTCCCCCCTCCTGGCAACCTTGAAGCTCCATTGCAGAAGCTTCCCCGCTCATGCCTTCCATCACAGTTGTCTCTGTATCTTTTCCTACTCTCATTTTTCAGATGTTTCTTTTCTACCTCCATCAACACCTGCATACTGAATAAGAAATATCAGAATGCCGTTTTCCTGAAGGACATTCCTTGATAATGAAACCCAACATTCCAACCAAGTGCTCTTCACTTCACTCTTGAGTTGCTCACACAATTTGAATGTCAAGCTCACAAAATTATGGAAAAGAGAGAACAGTAACAGCATATTACTGCTGCTTTTATAAGTGATAAATTTAAATTACTCCCTTTAATAGAAATACAACAAATGAGTAAAAGAAAGAACTTTTTTTTTTTTTTTGGCTGTCAGAACACCTCAATCAGGAATGCTTTCTCAAGTCTTCCTTTCTTTCTCAGTGGTGGGATTTTGAAAGATCTCCTTTGCTGATTTACCACAGCAAAGGGCTCCTTTCTGAATTTGGTAAGCCTCTTCAATACTTCCATTTTTATTTCCTTCTTTTTGTTGGTATCTTTTAAAATACTCTTTGATCTGGTAGGAGGGCATGAAAAGAAAAGTGCTAGCAGACCAACATCTTAGAAAACGTTGAAGATGCCAGCTTCCCTTAGTTTTACAGGAAGTGAGATGGCCAAAGGTATTCATTACATTTATATGCTGCCCAGCTCCCAGCAACTCTGGGCAGTTTACAATGGTTACATTTAAGAGCAACAGACAATACAAAAAAGACAAGAATAGCACAAGACAAAAGAACAACGATGGCAAAGAAAACACTCCTGGAGGGGAGCAAAACAGAAAGAAAGGGGCATCAGTCATTCTCGCCAAAGACCCGGGCAAAGAACCATCTGTTCAGGGCTCTTCACAATATCAGTAGGGTGGGGGCTGTTGAAATTTCATGAAGAACCTCATTCCAGAGGGCAGGCGCTGCTACAGAGAAGGTGTGCTTCCGAGGTTCAGATACATGGCATTGTTTAATTGATGGAACCCAGAGCACGCCAACCCACCCAGATCAAATCAACCAGGCAGATACTGTATTATACTAAAAGAACAGAGTCTTCTGACATTTTAAGATGAACACCTTTACTATCTGATAAAGGCATGTTGATAGCCATCTGATGCCGATGCTCTGATGGTGAATCCCGGCATTAAAAAGAGAGTTGGACTAAATTATCTCTGATATACCTTCCAATTCTTAAATACTATTATTCTATATATTTATAGCTGTTGTTGGGAGAGGGGGAAGTGAGGGAAGAGAAATGATAAGAGCAGGGTGAGAGACAGTGGGAATTCCCAAAAGCGAATTTCATCAAAGCAGCATTTAACATGGGGACAAACATTTCAGCACTGTATAGTGAACATATGACAGCTTGTGTCTGCACAAAGGTTTAACCAGATTAATTAAAGTTCTTGTCACTACATTCACATAACATACCAACCTTGGTTAGTGTTAGCCTTGTTTAGGATTTGTTGTGGCTTAGTAGAGCAAACATAGGCCATCAGGCTTAGTTTATGGTTCATTATATTGTACAAGGCCCAAAAAAGGGTTAATTCAGTAACCAGGTTCAGCATGTCAGCATGTCACAGCTGTAGACTGACCTGAACCCTTGATCTTTATGTAATCCCTGAAAAATGGCATTCAATCTTCTAATGAATTCCAGCTCTGCTGTTTCCCCATTAACTTTTCAATTCTCCAGGACACTCAGCTGCTGACCTCAAGATGCCCCCTCCTTGCCAATAGGAATGAGAAATACCAATTTCATCGTGAAACAGCTCAGCTAGAATTCATTCAGAGATGTCACATCATTTCTCAGGGATTAAATGAGACCAAAGGTTTTACGATGCTACATATGGTAACTAGCACAGCTGACAGATTCAGGTTCAATCCCCAAAAGATGCTTTGGGGCACATGGATGTGTGGATGTAGGATGAGTCTGCCACTGTTTAAAAACTGTGGAGTCTCTGGGGTCCTCTGAGCTTGGTTCTTTTCTTGCAAACATTTCATTACGTAATGAAACAAAAAAGAAATTAGGTAATGAAACGTTTGCAAGAAAAGAACCAAGCTCAGAGGACCCCAAGGACTCCACAGTTCAACCCTGAGCTACACATATTCACCTCTATTGGTACTATTTAAAAAACTACAGCCAGGTACTAACCCAACATACTCCAAAGCATCTTTCAGGAATTGCATCTGAAGCGCTACACCACTTTATTATTATTATTAGTTGTTCAATGTCAGAGTGTTCTGCATGTGTGCTAAGTGCTGCTTTATTAATGGCCATTATCTATAAGTAAGTCAGTCTCTCGCAACTCTTTTAGCATTTCCTCCTTCCATCCTCTCCCCACCAGCTTAGCAACAACTATCGTTAGTCCCAGGTGAGACCACAATAAATTAATCTTTTAATTTCTCACGTCTATAGTCCATGCATCCGAGGAAGTAAAATGTAAGCATGGAAACTTATGTGATCTGAATTGGCTTCAAGAGTGACTCTTCTCCTTCTCCTTCTCCTTCTCCTTCTCCTTCTCCTTCTCCTTCTCCTTCTCCTTCTCCTTCTCCTTCTCCTTCTCCTTCTCCTTCTCCTCCTTCTGAAAATTTCAAAGAGATTCTGCAAGGCTCGTGGCATCCTTACTGCTCACTTATTGGATCCAGAATGCCCATGGAAAAGCTGCAACGTTTTTGTTTGTATTATCTTTATTTTATTATTTATTGTTTACAAGCAGGAAGAAGGAATATATCTAACTTCAGCCAGCCAATCACCTTTGGGAGTGTCTCAGACATGGCTACATTTCTTTCCAAATGCAACCCAAATCTCTCACTCTGCCAAGTCCTGCACACATGGGGAGGGGGATTTTCAGCACACTTGAGTAGTCCTTCCTTCCTTCTCTGTCACCAATGGGCACCTAGCTGGGCTTTCATCAAACACTACAACACAGCAAGAACAACATTGCTGTGATTTCAGGCAAGATGCATCAAGATTCTTTCGTGTAGGTTTTTTTTAAAAAAAATGTTCATGTGCAATTGTGTGGATTAATAATACCTTTTTTTAAAAGCAAGCTTTGCACAATTATAATTGAAACTAGAATTGCAGCAAGGTTCCTTCTGTACGTTGTTTTGAATTAATCAGCACAGGGCTTGGATATTTATCTATGAAACTCTAGACTTAAAGTATCTTGATATAATTCTACCAGAATCAATATTCATTACAGAAGAAACAGATTCCCCACAGGAATTGAAACCAATATCATGGTTTCTTGGACAGAGGTTGGGGTGAACAGAAGTATTTGCAAAGAGGAACAGAACACATCACTAAAATTTTCAACAGAAGTTATAGAAAATAGATGTAATGCTCTGGGAGAAAATGCCCACTTAAGTAAGAGTAAGTGTTTGGAGAGAGATGCAACAAAGTACTTTTTTCTTGATACGTACAGCTACCGTGACCACTGGGCTTCTCACCAGAAAATCCCCAAAGCCCACAAAGTGATAGATTATATAGCCTTCGAAATAACACATAGTATGTATTGCAAAAGGCATGGGTATGAAGCAATAATGAAAGGAAAGGGAGCTTCTGAGCATGTGTCAATTTTTTTCATAGCTTACCATGTAAGCACAAGACTCCAGAAGATGGATCAGCAAGTAGGCTTCCTAGATAGTAGTGACTGGCTGATGTTTTGACTAGCTATGTTCCTTGGGCACATTGGCTGAAAGGACTTGCTGGTGGAAGATGACATTAGTTCCTTCCATTTATTTTGATAAATAGTGGTAACCAGAAATGGAGCAGAATTGCACTATGCTAACATTTGTCTCAACAGTTGTGCTCTATCGCATCCAAATGAGAATCTCACAGATTCAAAGGCAAATGACTGGAATAAGATAACTCCAGCATCTGCTCTTTCCTTTAGTTTCTATAGCAATTTATTTTTAAAAACTAATAGTTAGAAGACGTATGTCAAAAAAAAAAAAAGTGGAATTTTTAGTCACTCTGCTCTTTGCAAAGAGATTGGATTCAGCAAGGCAACGGTGATCTCTTCCTCCTTCAAAATGTGTTGCCTTTAAAATTTTTACCTTCCTCCCTTCCTTGTTTTCTGATTGGCTGGCTGTTAATTCCCTACATCTTTCTGTTCATTCATTCCAGCAACCTGTTTCATGGCAAAACCTATCAAAAAGGGATCCATCCCCGTGTTGTAAATGGATAAGACACTCAATGTGATGGAGGAAATTAGGCTCTGGGGAAAATATATGCCCAGCTAATAAGAAGCAAAGTTAAATGCTGTTTTAATTTACCTCCAGCTCACACACACGGGCATACATGAACCAGCCCTTGTTCATTCCAATTTCTCTAACGGAGCTAGCAGCAATGAACCTTTCCTGTCTTTTATCAATAAATTAGGGACTGAAGAGAGTTATATTTCATCTCTTCCCCATTTTTTTTTTCTCCTGCTCTACAAAGCAGAGGCACCCAGGAGGTGGGGCTGTATGGATGAAAAAAGTCAGGATGGTGGGCATTATTTTCACTTAGCAAGCAGACACCCTCGCAATTACATATCCTTCTTTACCTTTGAACTCTGGTCTGAGCGTGTGTCTTCTGGCAACTTCCATTAGTTGATTATGTCAGGGGAAAAACCACATTAAACATGGGAGGCAGACACACCATAAAACAAGTCACTTCAAAGTTCTAAAAGCTTTATTAAATGTTAGTTCAACAAGCAAGTAAAATTCAACCAATAGCATACAAGGTATTCACTTAGATTCACATTGCAATGCCCACCATCACGAGCAAGCGGTCAGGTAAGACAGCTTAGCCGTGTGGCACCGACCCCCTCAGATGCAATCCCTTTTATCCTCAAAAACCACAAACCACAGACATGACTCCTAGGTTTAGCAACTGGACCATAACTTCCTTGGTGCTAATTTTACCATACTTTCCTGTTCTATTCGTCCCTGTCACGTCTGCTCCCATCAACAAGTCTGCTTAGTCTTGCAAGTTTACTTATTTCCTGGTATTTCCCTACAGGTCACATTTCAGCTAACTTGGCTTTATGAAATGCAATCAAAACTAACATTAAAACATATAGAAGGCTACTAATAATTTTCCTCTCACAATTAGAAATGTGAGTAGATATTTCTGCCCTTGTGCTACACTTGCACAGAAGCCATTTCTAGTTACTGGTTCACTGAGGCAACCTCAGGAGAGAGCAAAAGTGATGGAATGTGACTATTTTACTCTTAAAAGTGTGTGTTCTGGAACAGCTGTGAGGGAGCATTTCACTCACATTTTTGTTGACGTGAAGGCTCCTTCAAAGATTTGTACAGCCCAAATTATTACTCTTTTCTGTGACCATTCTATATTGTTCTGAGCACACACACACACACACACACACACACACATTTACAAACAAGAACTTCTGCATTTGCCCTCCCATGGAAACGTTTCCTAACATAACGGTACTGCATGTGCACTGTGCAAACTTTCTGCATTTCTGCATATGCAACTTTCTTGAGTATATGCAGCTTTGCATGCTGCTTTCTCAAAGCAGTGCAGTTTTATATCCATTTTTAAATTTATACCCAGTGTAAATTTAGATTTTTTTGAACAAAGAAAATGCAGTGTGTGAATTAAATGAATAGGTAAATGCACTTTAGTTCATAGTTCTTGAGGCAACAAACTTTTGGATATACTGTAGATGCTAGTTGATTCCATGAATTATTTTGCAACTTCATGCCATGGGAAATTCCTTCTTGGTGGATCATGCTGTTCCACTTGAAAAAAAAAATGGATTTCTTCAACGTCCTTAATATTTCCATCTTTATGTAAATGTATAAATGTGGCCTGATCTGTGTATATGGACAGGAAGAGTGAATTCAGAAAAGTTAAAATGTGAACAGAATTTCTCCCTGGGGATCCATCCTTCCATGTAAAATTAGATCTTGATGTCCTTGGGAAAGAACATTAGATTAATTCCTAAAATGCATTTCTATTTGATGAAACTGTATCAGCATATGCATATATATTAGTAGCCTATTTGAGCATAAACTAAGAATGGTCATGGATATTTCTATTTATTGACAGTGAATAGAGGTTGAGAAAGAAGATATATCCAAGGTCATACATTTGAGAACATGTTGGTGATCATTGAATCTTCTTCAGACAAGCCTAGACGATTATTCCACTTGCACTTTTCATCTATCTATATTCTTCTTCCCCCATTCATCTTCCCCTTTCCTTGTCTTCCCTCTGGCTTAACACTGAAAAATAATTCATGGTTAGCACCAAAATCTTGTAAGTAATATTACTGAAGATGTATTTCTATTTCAGTCTTAGGTTTCTTATATAATCTAAGTTCAATATTATTTTAAAACAACTCCAAATAACCTCCTGAAATAAAATATCCAGCTGGGGAAAAAATAGTGCATTACAGCTTACTAATAAATTTTAAAAAAGACTCCTCATGCTGTTCTCAATGAGATGTTGGATATTGGATTTTGGCCTAGAGTGGTATATAATGGTGGATCTATCAACATATGCCAGGGATACCACGGGGTACCAGCCCCTATTTCTATTCAAACCATGTCTCAAGCATTGTCATCAGTGCTCAAAGGATCAATGGGCTGCAAAAAGGATGAGTTTGGTATCTACAATAAACCTCCTTGGCCTTTAAAACTTACAGTTCATGAAGCTCAACTTATATACCAGACTGAGAATATTACTCATGTATTTCAAGTCACGAAAATTTAAAGATGGCAATAAAATCAACAGTTTAAACCTCTTACATGGTTTAATAACAACCAAGCTGCTTGTTAGGGTAAAAAAGGACAGGAGGCAATATGGAAAGTATGAAGAGAAAGATATGCTGTGCATCAGCTTAAAACTTTCCTGGTACTTTCCTAGTATGCAAATCCAGGGTCTAGAATGAGGTACTTCCTCTTCCTCCCATCTCATTCTTCAACTCTTTCAATTGCTGAAGAGCACACTGGAAAAGCGAGAGAACAATTGCTTGTCATTTGTAATGTGAACCTGCTACCTCACTTTACTATACCAGGGGAAGCCATTTCTGTAAAATGTTGGGAAGCACATAGCCTCCAGATGGCTTCTATAAGGCTCCTGAAGCATTATTTTTTAAATGGTCCCAACCCATGAACATAAAATTGCTCTACACACTTTATGTAATTGTCCTAGCTACTACAATTCTTATTATTCCCAAATAAGTTAGGTGAGGTTCCCATCAAAATGTTATCATCTTCTCCAAACCACATAAGGATACTCAAGAAATTCCAGCCCAGAAGGTACCTGGTTAGCAATTTCTTATGGAAGTAGTAGGGATTCCATTCTGGTGAGAAATGAGATCACACTAATGGCCTGGTTTCATAGAGACCTCCTGTTTCTTAATGACTACCTATCTGGTCATCGCACAGGAAATCCCCACCCAGTCCATGTTTGTTTTTGTTTTTTTTCCTCTTTTCCTGATAAGGAGGAAGGACAAAATGGTGCCTGCTCTAAGCCTCAAATGCTGCAATTGTTTGTTACAGAGGGATTACTCCACTCACTAGAGAATACTCTAAAGTTCTAGCATGAGCCATAGAAAGCAGTTGTGAAGTGTCTGCTCTCAGCTAGCCAAAGAGATCAGCTTTAAATGTAAAGAAGGGTAATAAGGCCTTTGAAAAATCTTCCCACTGTGCACAGGAGAGTTTACACCAGAATTGTGGGATTCAACCTAAGTCCAAAGATAGATATGGTTATGAAGAGAGGAATTTTGTAGTCCAGTGCTGGAAAGACATCTGTGAGAGCATCCCAGAAGCAGAGGTGTATAGCTGAGAAGGCCTCCTTCCTTTAAGCTAGTTACCTAACTTCAGGATAATTCGAGTGTAAAGGCAGATATACACAGGAAAAAAAAATTCATGGTACTCAGGGATATATATCACACCAAAATGTGCTGATGATCACTTCAACATCCTAGTAAATATACATTATACAGTTTGCAGAGAAAAGTTGTTGGCTTCATAATTCAGTATCTCCGGTTTGATGTACAGCTGAAAGGGTGAGAGTTGTTTCCCACCCCACCCCCAAGTCTGTTATATCTCACCATTACGTGGACTAACATCTATTCTTAGGTCTATGAGCAAAAGACAGTCCTTTGTTTTGTTTCTTCTTAATCTAAATCTGCCTAGGAGACTAATAGCCATAATGAATCCGAGAATTCCATAGCCCCGAACAGCCTCTGCTAAAACCTTACATGATTTTGTATGGCACCTTTTATTTCCCAAGTCTCAATAAAGCCAAATAAAAAGACTTGAGACGAGGCTTCTTTAAGATAACAGATGTATTTTGATCAAGACACAGCTGGGTGACCCCAATCAACACATTCAGAAGAGAGGTTGATGAAATCACACCTTACAACACAAACATCAGAGACTTTATAGACATGTAAATCTGTAATCAGATAGTACATCCCCTCACACCCATACAAGGGATTTTTGGGACGGTCTGAGCAAGTGAAAGGTGGTTCTTAGGAAGGTAAACTTAAATGTAACTTATTCTTCTGGTTACCAAGAGAATGGCATACAAGATTTTTCTTATCTCTCTCTCTGGAATGCAGGGCCCCACGACTGTTGCAAAAGCTTGGTAAAACAAACAACTTGTATTCATCTAATTGTTTCTTCGAAGACAATCTGGCATTCAGCAAAGAGATAAGGGGGGGGAAGAAGAAACCAGTGCTCTTTACAAAGCAAAAGCAAGTTAACCCTTTAGAAATAAAATAGAGTGCACTGTTACAGGTATGGTTAAACATTGTGTGAAGCATATATAAAATTGTGTATATATAAAATATAAAATTGTGTATCAAAATAATGCCCTTCATTTCCTCCCTTTGCTTTTGAACATAAGATGCTTCTTATGTAGTCAGTTAATTAAGCAAGATACATCATTAACAGATTCATTGGTTAGTAAGTCAGCAAAAACTTAAAGGAGCAAAGGTAAACAATCAGTCAATGTTTATGAATCCAACAATGGAACACAGTCCTTGGGAATAGGCTTAAGGACCAATATTGTCGCTGGTTTGTTAGCTGAGGGGGGGGAAGCCACCACAGTCATGTCAGCTACTGCAGACATCACTAATTTTCTCACTAAAGGAATTATACATGGAATGAATATTAATCCAGCAATTGAACATAATAGCAAAAATAATACCTGTTTTATCCAGGCGCTTCCAGGTAGCCAGGAAAACCATTGGTCTGTATTTGCAAGTCTTTGCCTTATCTCAGAAGCTTTTTCTTGCAGGTCTTTAACAACCTGTCGAACAACTCCTGATTTGTTAGTGTAAAAACAGCACTCTTCTTCCAAAAAGAGACAGAGACCCCCTTTCTCAGCTGTGAGAAGATCCAGGCCTCGTCTGTTTTGGAGAACCACTGCTGCTAATGAATCCAGTTGGTTCTGGAGTTCAAGTACTCCTTGTGCAATTTGATCCAGGCTACTTTGGAAATCTTTTGACAATTGTTGAAATGTGACAGCAGAATGGGTTATTCCAGCAATCCCAGTTCCTGTGGCGACTCCAATAGCTATTAACAGGGGAAGAAGAAGTGGAACTCTCTTCCTCCGAATATGTCCTACCAAAGGGATTGGTGGATCTTGCTTATTTACAATAACACCAATATCAGGAGACAGGAAGGCTAAAGTACATATTCCTTCCCAATCAAGGGGCAAGCATCGAAATGCCTTGTCTCCACAGAGAAAGAAAACTCCTCCCTCTTCCAGGCATGGTCTCAAAGTGAATTCAAAATCTTTTTCCTGTGAACTGTCACTGAGCCTCACAGTGAAAGTTCCAGTCACATACATCCCAACCAATGATTGAACCCCTTCTTGTGGTTTTACAGGGGCTTCCATTGATTTATTTACTACCACGCCTGGTAGGGAAGGATCCACAAAATATGAGGAGTCTTCCCACTGTCCCTCTTGGGACCTTTGGGGAATAGGGAAACAATCCTTTCCCTTCTTGCCCTTTAAGAGCCAAGGGAGGAGATCGAACTGGTCATAGGCAGGTTTATTCAGACACCAGTTCTTTCTCACATTTCCTTTCAAAATAGTTACTCTAGATCCTTTGGTTAAATACACATCTTTAAACTGTTTTGTAACTTCATGCATAACTTTCATCATTGTGAAAGTATGATCACGAACCATTGAAACCATCATAGAGCAAGCATTCACATCAATTCTCCCCACATCCACTCGTCTCTTAGGTTCATGGGGATTATGTCGCTGAACACATATTGGTGTCTTATCCAGCATTTCCACTCCAATAGCAACAGGCCCATCTATGGGGGGGCCTTGCTTTAGTCCCATTCTTAGTATCATCCTCTTAAGTGTATCAAAATAAGATCGAGCAAGTCCACTTGGGGGTCTTTCTCCTGTGAAAACTAACTTAGTCTTGATTTTGTACCACCATTCTGCTGGGACAGGAAGGGCTTGGTGAACCCCTGGGGTTATAGGTAAACATATCCAACAATCCTTTGCTATTTCAGGGTTACCTTCCTGCAGCAGATTTTGGGACAAAACCACAGTATCATAAATGTAAGTCTTATTAGACTGTAAACGGGACACAAACTCCTCTGTATCCTTTCTGCGTATTACCTTGTAAGTAGGTGCCGGAGGTGGTGGTGGTCTTCGACCTCCATACCTTTGGATATAAGCATTAGTATTGTCAACCAAGAGAAACACTTCAATTATCAATAGGCTTATGATCAGATTTTTCAGACACACACTCTTTGATCTGTCCCTGTGCATCCAAAGCATTAAGACATCCGCCTTCCAAAAAATAGTAATCAGACCCATCTTTATCCCTTCCCCAAAAGGTGCGGGGAAACCAACAACAAGTGAAAAGTATTCCAAAACAAACAATCAATACAATGAAAACAATGTCAGTTTCACAACTTGGGTTGTGACCAAGCCAGCACATCTAGGGGTTTGTGTGGCTGGTAAAGTCTATGGTTTCAAATCTTCTGTTCCTGAATTAGGCCTCTACCGGTGGACCTAATTAGTCCTTGAAAAGATCTGCTGGTGAAGCTAGAGAGCGCTGCAATTTTAGTTTAAGTCCATCAACTGAGGAAACTTGCCAGGTATCTGGGGGTTCCTTCACCTGCTTGATCCTGGATCCATGCACCCAAGCTTTGATGCCTTCAACTTTTACAGCAGTGGGCGTGCTCAGGA
This sequence comes from Python bivittatus, assembly GCF_059951505.1. Classification (NCBI taxonomy): domain Eukaryota; kingdom Metazoa; phylum Chordata; class Lepidosauria; order Squamata; family Pythonidae; genus Python; species Python bivittatus. The sequence goes on from NW_028277087.1 coordinate 12,340,303, forward strand.
GTACTTGCTTCGGCTCGGACCACTTTGGATCAGTGCAAGATGGGAACAGCTCCTTCACTCTGACCCACTGGCCTGGCTGGGCGATGGGTGGTACATCAGGAGCAACTGGCAAGGCGTCTCGAACCTGTAGTGAAATAAAAGATAGGACGTGCGCCAGCTTCTGCAAATATTGAGAAATGTTCTTTTCACCTGTCCATGCAGTTAGCACTTCATGAGATACAAACGGTCTCCCATAAAGCATTTCAAAAGGTGACAACATCAGTGGCCCTCTGGGCATGGCCCTAATACGTGTTAAAGCAAGGGGCAGCATCTTTGGCCAGGGGAGCTGGGTTTCTTGACAGAGCTTTGCAAGCTGAGTCTTTAAAGAGCGGTTCATACGTTCCACTTTGGCTGAAGCCTGGGGCCGATAACTGGAATGTAGATGCCAAGGAATGTCCAAGAATTTGCTAACTTGTTGAGTGACATCAGAAGTAAAGTGTCTCCCATTATCTGACTCTAACCCTTTAGGGACCGAGAATCTTGGGATGATGTGTTCCACCAGGGCCTTGACCACTTCTCCTGCACGTTGAGATGAGGCAGGAAAGGCTTCAGGCCATCCAGAGAACAAATCTACAAAGACCAAAAGATGATTTTTGGGTCCCTTTTTGGGAAGCTCAGTAAAATCCACTTGCCAGGCTTCTCCTGGGTATTGAGCAGTACGAAGGTGGCCTGAAGGAGTAGATTTACCACTCCTTGGATTATTTCTGTGGCAGATAGCACATTGAGCCACAGCTGTTTGGCAGAGGTGCCTCAGCTTCTTGTTACTGTATCTTTGAGAAAGCCACTTGAAAAGAGGTTTGGGGCCACAATGGGCCATAGCATGACTTCTTTTGACAACCATCCATAGGATTTGAAGAGGTAACTGAACACGATTGTTAACAATCCACCACCCATCCTTCCACTTTCCTTGTGGATCAAGATGATCTCTTTGATCATAGAGAGGGGGTAGTGGGTGATCAGGCTCTATAGGAATGAGGGGTAAAAGCTGGTGAGTTTCTGCAGGCATGACATCACCCTTACGAGCAGCTTGTTTGGCCCAATAATCAGCAGCACGATTGCCTCGGGAGATTTCACCTCGATCAGTCTGGTGACCTCTGCAATGAACTATAGCTAATTGAGTAGGCAAACGCACAGCCATAGCTAGTTCTTCAAGCAGTGGTTTCATCTTCAGAGCTTTTCCATCTGCCCCCACATAGCCCCGGGCTTTCCAGAGAGCTGCATGTGTGTGTGCAGCTAAAAAGGCGTATCTGCTGTCAGTGAAAATATTGGCTGTCTGCCCTTTGGCAAGATAACAGGCTTCTATAAGGGCTAACAGCTCAGCTGCCTGTGCTGACCAGTGAGAGGGCAGCTTACGTAACAAAATAGGTCCATCAGTGGTGACCACAGCCAAACCTGTCTGGCGGACCCCATTTTCAATAAAGGAAGAACCATCAGTCCAAAACTGACATTCTGCCAAGTTAAAAGGTTCAACTTGGAGGTCAGGGCGAATTCCAACAATAATCTCTAAAACCTGATGGCAGTCATGGGGGCCTTCCAATGAGCTAACCTCCTCTGATGGTCGAGGCAGGAGGGTGGCTGGATTGAGCTGCTCACAGCGAAACAGTTTAACTGAATCATTTTCCAAAATTAAGCTGGCATATTTAGTCAATCGGGCTGAAGTGGCCCATGCAGGAAGTTTTTGTTCCAGTAATGTCTGTACAGAGTGGGGTGTATATACATCAACTGTTGCTCCTAAAGAAATCTTTTCTGTCTCTTGAATTAAAAGTGCTGTAGCTGCAATTGAGCGAAGGCAAGCAGGCCAACCTTTTACCACAGCATCCAGAGTTTTGGATAGATAAGCAACAGGAACCTTTTCCGGGCCTAATTTCTGGGTAAGGACTCCTAGTGCACATCCTTGCTTCTCAGTGACAAATAAATCAAAGCCTTTAGACTGATCAGGAAGAGCAAGGGCTGTAGCTCTAGCAAGAGAGTCCTTTAATTCCTGCCAAGCAGATTGATGTTCTCCAGTCCATTCCCAAGCCATATTTTTCTGTGTGAGTTGGTACAGAGGCTTGGCAAGGAGGGAATACCCAGGGATCCAAAGTCTTGCATATCCAGTTATGCCTAGAAATGTTTGGAGTTGTTTGATGTTTGTTGGCACACTTAGGGCTTCTATAGCACTCAGGCGACTCTGATGAAGCAGCCGAAGGCCCTTCTTGAGTACAAAGCCCAAATACTGCACCTCTTGTTTAGCCCACTGTACTTTCTTTTTAGACACTGTGTATCCTTTAGCAGCCAGGTGATTGAGGAGAAGTACAGAGGTGATTTCTATAGCTTCTTTAGTTTTTCCAGCCAAAAGGAGATCATCAACATAAAGAAGCAGAGAATTCCCATTGGGGGAAAAGTCCTTTAAATCTTGGGACAAGGCAGCAGCAAATGCTGTAGGGCTATTTCTGTATCCCTGGGGAAGCCTTGTCCATGAAAGCTGGCATTTCTGTCCTGTAGTGGGATCCTCCCACTCAAAAGCAAAATATTGCTGGCACTCCTTAGCCAAAGGAATGCAGAAAAAGGCATCCTTGAGATCAATAACTGTATACCATACTTGGTCACTAGACAAGGTAGTTAATAAGGTGTAAGGGTTGGCCACAACCTGGTGCAACGGTTGAACCCTCTTGTTGACCTCTCTAAGGTCGTGGACCATTCTCCAGGAGCCATCTTGCTTGGGGACCGGGAAAATAGGTGTTGACCAATGAGATTGAATAGGAATCAACAGGCCATTTTCCAAAAAGAGATCAATCAGTATTTTAATTCCCAGGCGTGCTTCCCGCCTGATAGGATATTGCTTGATCGAGATGGGTTGTGCCTCAGGGAACAACTGAGCCAGGTGGGGCTTGGCAAATTGAGCAAATCCTGGTTTCCCTTGATACCATACCCGTGGGTCAATCTGGGCATTATCAAGTGGGCTGGCTTCATTTGGCTTGGATAAAAAACAAAGATAGGCCTGTTCTGGGGGAATGTGAAGACTCAAGCCTTGATCATTGAATTGGATGGTAGCTCTTAATTTTCCTAATAGGTCCCGACCAAGGAGATTGATGGGACAATGTGGCATGAGCAAAAAGGAATGGTCCAATTGAGGTCCTTGGGGGGCAACAACTGAAAGGGGTTGGCTGATTGGTGCCATTTCCATAACTCCTGTTGCACCAATTACAGGAGCAGAGGGAGTAGTCAGGCAAGGGATATTTTTATCATTTAAGACACTATAAGTTGCGCCTGTGTCAATGAGAAAATGATAGGGTTGCCCCCCGACATTTAACTCAACCAGAGGATCGGGGGAAGACAAAAGTCCTCTGGAGCCCCTTCAATATGAATTGTCCTCAGGGTAAAATTCAGGGGCTTGAGCGCTTAAAAGAGGCAAGGGGGGTCCAGACCTCTGCTGGGAATTTTGAGGTCGGCCTCTCTGTGGCTCTTGGCCTTGCAATGTTGGTCCTCTTCGCCCTCTATTGGCCCTTGAAAGTTGGGCATTAGGCTGGGCATTCCACGAACATTCATTTTTCCAGTGGCCAATTTGTCCACATTTTGCACATTGATCTCTCTGTATGCGTCTCTGGGAGGGAAGGTTCCTTTGGAAAAAACCTGGCCTTTGAAAAGAGTCTTGCCTCCCTTTGCTTTGGGGGCGAATGGCTAGTGCAAGAAGAGATGCTTGCTTACGCATCTTCTTGTCTTCTTTCTTTTCATCCTCTAACTCTCTCTGAGAATAAACAGTGAAAGCCATCTGGATAAGGGTTTCAAAATTTTGGGTGGATGGGGCAGGTAACTTTTGGAGTTTTTTCCTAATATCTGGAGCACTTTGGCCAACGAAAGCAGCTTTAATCATAACTTCATTGGCAGGGGCTTCTGGGTCAAGATCAGTGAAGCGGCGGTAGCCATCTTTAAGGCGTGTCAGGAATTCCATAGGGGATTCTTTGGGTTCCTGAACAATTTGGTGGACACGATGAAAATTTACTGTCTTTGGCACACCCAGTCGCAGTCCCTGAAGGAAAGCAGTTCTAACCCTTTCCAAAACTAGTGCCCCATCTGGAGTATTGGGATTAGCCTCATAACTTGGCACTAGAACATCTTCAGCAGCTGGCCAAGCTCCAAGCGGGCGGCCAGCTTGCACATCCAGATTTCTTGCAGCTGTATAAGCATCAGTGGCTGCTTTAAGTACTTGACGCTTCTCTTCTGATGATAAAAAGGCTGACATCAAAGTAAAAAGATCTGGGATGGTAGGTTTGTGAGTACAAATGATGCGTTGAACAAGATCCACATATTGCTGTGGAGACTCACGATAAGGAGGCAATCCTTCTCTCCAGTTAAATAAATCACTGGTAGTGAAAGGAGTGTGAATAAAAGCCAATTGGTTGCCCATTGGTACTTGTCTAAGAGGGGCAAGGAGATTAGGGTCCTGCCCCCGTAGTGGAGCAACAAAAATATCAGGAGAGTCCGTGTTGTAAACAAGTCCTGTCCTGGTATGTGAAGGGCTACTCACAGCCGTTGGTGACTGTGAAGCTGCCACTAAAAATTCTTGAGAAGCTGGCTGAAAAGCAGCTGCAGAGGTTAAAGGCAGTGGGGGGGCAGTCCCAGCTGCGGGGGTTGCTGCAGCAGCAGAGCCAGTGGGGGTTGGCAATGGAGATGCCTGAGGAGCTGATGCAGGAAGCGGAGGAGGGGCCATTGGAGTACAATAAGGGGGGGGAAATTCCTCCTCCTCCTCCTCCGTTTTGTGCTTTAGCTTTGTTTCTGTGCCCTGCTCAGCTCTCGGCTGCAGGGAAAAAAGTTTTACAGGGTTGGTTTTCAGCCCACATAGAACTTGAAGGTCTGGGCGAAGGAAGAGGTTAAAGAAAAATTTAGCATATATCTCTTCCTCAATTCTGCCACTTGAAGCCAAAAAGCTGGCAAAAATATTTATGAACTCTCCATCAACAGTACCTTCTGGTGGCCAAAATCCTACATTTGGGCCAATATAATAATGTGGCCAAACGAGTTCACAAAAAGTTTTTAGTTTATTCTTTTTAAAACTCAATTTCATTGCAACTCTGGGTTTTAAAATGTCCCAGTGCTTAAGAACACACTGCAGCGGCGTAGGGCTTTTTGCCGGCATAAAGCTTTCTGCCGCGGCTTCCTTCCTTGCTGTTTCACTCAGGCGGCTGTTGCTGTTCCCCATAGTGCCACCTAGTGGATTTTCTTCTTTTTCTTTTCTTTTCTTTTCTTTTCTTTTTCCTTTTTTTTTTATTTTTTCCTTTTTAAGCCTTCTATTGCTGTGAGTTATGGTGCGTGCTGCCTAGAGGATTTCTCGGGTCTTTCCATCGACTCGGGATTCTTTGAGAGGCACAGGAAAATTTCTCGGGCTGCCTACTCCCTGTTCGTCTTTCCCTCGACGCAGGGCCTCAGCTCGGGATTTCTAGGAATTTCTCGGGCTGATTTTTCCTTCAATCAGCTCGGGGTCTGGCCAGAGTACCCTCCCTAATGTGAAATCCTTTTCCATCTAATAGTGCACCCTCCTACCTTGGAATCCTCCTCTAGGACAATATATTCCAACACACACACAAATCAACCACGCGGATCGTCGTGGCCTCTATCGCCTCACATGGGTAATAAGAGGAACCGCACTAAGATCCTCACACACTCACTTCATGGGCAGATCTCTAACAGAAGTTTCCCATGTCTCATTCACGCACTCACAAGGCACCACTCCCCACCTAATAAAAGCATACTCACCCTTCCCAATCCGTCTTTATACAACGGAAGGGAGAAGCCTCAATTTTGGAGCATTCAGGCCCAGCAGGAGCGGAGTCTGCCGACGGCGATCAGCACAAGGTCACTGGAAAACTTTCCAGGCGCGCGCTTGACATTGATGGATGGTCTCCGTCGATTTTCCCCGTCCGCTGTTGTGAAGGCAATGAGGGGGGCTTAAAGCAGCCTCCCCAAGGAATCCCTGCCTTCGGGACTCCTGGCTGGCTCGCCAAAAATGTATGGCACCTTTTATTTCCCAAGTCTCAATAAAGCCAAATAAAAAGACTTGAGACGAGGCTTCTTTAAGATAACAGATGTATTTTGATCAAGACACAGCTGGGTGACCCCAATCAACACATTCAGAAGAGAGGTTGATGAAATCACACCTTACAACACAAACATCAGAGACTTTATAGACATGTAAATCTGTAATCAGATAGTACATCCCCTCACACCCATACAAGGGATTTTTGGGACGGTCTGAGCAAGTGAAAGGTGGTTCTTAGGAAGGTAAACTTAAATGTAACTTATTCTTCTGGTTACCAAGAGAATGGCATACAAGATTTTTCTTATCTCTCTCTCTGGAATGCAGGGCCCCACGACTGTTGCAAAAGCTTGGTAAAACAAACAACTTGTATTCATCTAATTGTTTCTTCGAAGACAATCTGGCATTCAGCAAAGAGATAAGGGGGGGGAAGAAGAAACCAGTGCTCTTTACAAAGCAAAAGCAAGTTAACCCTTTAGAAATAAAATAGAGTGCACTGTTACAGGTATGGTTAAACATTGTGTGAAGCATATATAAAATTGTGTATATATAAAATATAAAATTGTGTATCAAAATAATGCCCTTCAATTTTATCATGAACTCTGCAATACTTTTCCTGAGCAAATCATTTTATGACTGAAAACTCTCTAGAGATTAGCTGGCATCAACACAAAGCAATTGGTTTTCCTATCAACAAACTTTCATTACTTTTTCTGGGGCATCTTTTCTTCTGGACAAAGGTGAGTTTCATTTTCAAAGTCCACAGGTTGGTGTGCAGTTGATAATATGGCAACACCTGCTTCTGCTTCATTTAATGGCCCTTTCGAATAGACATCATATCTGAGACATTTTTCAGAGCCAAGTGTTTGCAAAGTTGAGTTCAAAGCAGAAGCATTTGGACAAAGACATGATATCTTAACCTCTGGGAGAGTGAAGTTACACAAAACCCAGGCATTTATTAAAAATATTTCTAGATTTATTTAATTGCACTATAACAATAATGAACACTTTAGTTGGGACAAATGACTATGTGTGAGACTGAATAAGTTCCTGTCCCTTTCTCACTATCTGACAAACTTCTAACAACAAAAGTTTTCAGGATAGAGGAAAAAAATGTAATATTACAGCAGAATAATAATAATAATGATGGAGGATGATGATGATGATGATGATGATGATGATGATGATGATGATGACGACGACGATGATGATGAAATGTTGTCTAGTAAAGCATAACATTTAATGCCAAGGTAAATTGTACCAATGCCTGGAGAAATTTTCCAACCAAAACTTTCCTTTCCTTTCCTTTCCTTTCCTTTCCTTTCCTTTCCTTTCCTTTCCTTTCCTTTCCTTTCCTTTCCTTTCCTTTCCTTTTTTTTTAGATTTTTTTATCCTGCCTTTATTATTTTTATAAATAACTCAAGGCGGCGATCATACCTATTATTCCTTCCTCCTATTTTCCCCACAACAACAATCCTGTGAGGTGAGTTAGGCTTTTCATTATGTATTGTTACTATTTTGTTGTACAATAACTAAATATATACATCCATGCCATAGTATTAACATTTTAGTGCAACACAAAGAAATCACCATATTAATCATTTTTAAAACTATGAAAAAAAAAGGCCTGGAAAATTGTAAATAGAACTTTTTTTTTTTTTAAAAAAAGAACATCTTTCTTGAACCCTTGTTCCCACCCCCCCCATCAAAAAGAAAAAAAAAAAAATCCCACCTAAATCAAATGTTGGCCAGCAACATACCCTAGGCAATCCAGTGCCACAGGTCAGATGTATATTTCTCCTTCCAGTACTGAGTGATAATTCTTTCAGACAATCTGTTTGCTGAAAAGTTGACAACTCTTGAAGTCTTGATAGATTCCAAATACTGGGGTTATAGCCAAGAAGAGCATATGCATCTTTAATACACAGTGATCGATTTACAGTCATAAAAACACTTTTATTTTCTATCACTTTGCAGGTGGTAAAAAAAAAAAATCTTGGGGAGGGGAACAGGACAAATCATCTTTACTTCACAGGAGATAGCGGAGAGAATGCCTGTCTTTCTTTCTTTCTTTCTTTCTTTCTTTCTTTCTTTCTTTCTTTCTTTCTTTCTTTCTTTCTTTCTTTCTTTCTTTCTTTCTTTCTCATTTCCTTTCTCTTTTTTTAATTTAAAAAGGCTCTGTGAATATTTTTTGCTCACATGATTCCCCTGGCCACTTCTTGCAAGATAATGCAACTTCTCCCTTCTGTGCTTCCAACTGAGGAATTCAAAAACACTGCTTAACCCTTCCCATTTCTGTATAATTTCCTTATGTTTGCCCCATCCTTTGTTGGATACATGACCCTGTTCACCAAATTGTTTCTTTCATGGCTCAGAATAGAGGGAGTATCACCTGTTGTCCTACTTTCCACCTCTATTCTGCTACTGCTGTATACATAAAAGAGCTAAAGCTGGAACAACCAAGGGCCATGCGTTTTGGGACTGACCATGCTAATTACCCACAGTATTGTTTCCAGTGGCTCAGGAAAGTTCTGTGTTGTTTTGAAAGGTATAGAGAAATGAATAACATGCAAAAAATTACATTTTTCACATCTCTCTTTCTCTCTCTCCCCCACCTCTCTCTTTCCCTTCCTGTTTTTGCCTGTCTTTTATCCCATTTTGTGCCACTTAAATATTATGAAGTTTGCTGAAGTTTAATAAACAAATACCAAGCTATATTTTTGCTAGTTGAACTGAGTGGTGTGTGTGCTTGCTCTGATTTGGAAACGGACTGACTTGGGAGTGTGCTGGGTACAAACTAAAATGGAAATTATCCACAGTAATTTTTCAACATCCTTCATGAACAGGGTGAATGGAAGCCAGAATGAAGATGAAAACATCTTCAGCTGCCAGTGCCAGGAAAGTCTGTCTGGGGAGAGCAAAGCTGGGCACTCACTGATATGGTCTGGCTCTATAATTTAAAGAATGGCAAGTTTTATTGTTCAACTCAAGGCACAAATGACCAGGCTCAAATGATCACACTTTGGGTACATTATGAGAAGACCTAGCTGTCTGCACAAGTCAATAATGTAAGAAAAAAGAAGAAAAGGATGATCAGAAGCAGGACAGATGGACTCAATTACAGCAGCAATGGGTGCACCATTAGAAGACCTGAAGGACCAACTGCAGAAGGGCTATATATGTGGTTACTAAGAGTCAACACTGACTTGATAGTACATCATCATCATAGCCATCATCATTGTCATCATCATCATATCATCATCATCATCATCATCATCATCATCATCATCATCATCATCAAATTTTATTGCAGGTTTCATGTTCTGATGCCCTCCACCCAGAAATGTTGGGACTATAGTTCCTATTTGATGAGTTGCTTCTGCTGCATTTAGAGACCTGGGCAACTTCCAGATGTTGACTCCAACTCCCAGAACTCTCAAAGTGGCTATGCTGCCTGGGGATTTCTGGGAATTAAAGTCCACACATCTGGAAGTCATTAAGATTGAGAAATGCTGCCATATATGGTTCCTTCTGGGCTGCATCACTGGTAACCTCTTGGTCTACCAACGGATGCTAGATAAATTAAAAAGATTCCAGAAGAGGGAAAATAAGTACCAAGTTGAAAAGAAATGAAAAGACTCATATTTGTTTGAAGACAAGCACACTCGCTTAGCATTTCTGCCTCTGATTAAATTTTTCTCAGTATCTCTTGGTAGTACACTCTTGTTTTCTTGTAGTGTTAAAAAAGAAAATTCTGGTTAATAAATCAACAAAGGTCCACATATTTTGTGCCTTTTCTCATGCTTTGATGAAAGCCCAGGCTCTATTTGCTGTTTGTTGAGTCAGTTCAGTTTCTACGCACAGAAAAAAGGCCTGGGTTAGAGGACTGAAAACTGTAGGCAACAGAACCTTTGAGCATGTCAACAACAGCAACACAACAACCAGGACTTCAAGAAAACTGAGAGGAAGATGCAACATTGGTCAGAGATATCTGTAAAAATCTGGGGGGAGGAGGAATGATGAAAGCAGTGTCTCACTATCACAACACAAGCTCCACCCTTTTGCGTATGTGCTGTGACATTGCATACACGTGCAAAGGGAGCAGAGCTTGGCAAAAGTCTTTGAACTTGCAGGTTCCTCTAATGTTGGTCATGAAACATTGCACCTCTTGGTCCTTCACACAGAGTTGGTATGGCAGCCATAGTTCCCAGGGCTGAATTCTCTTTAATATTCAGCAGATCTGAGTTATATTATTAGCAACTATTGAAGCTTCAGGAATTGATTCTCTGGGTTGATAGGGAAGCAGCTGAGAGGAACTTCAAACCATACAGAGATATACACACATTTCAGCTCCATTATTATTAATGTGTGAGGATGGGAGATTTGTCAAGTTTAATTTCCTTTCCTTTCCTTTCCTTTCCTTTCCTTTCCTTTCCTTTCCTTTCCTTTCCTTTCCTTTCCTTTCCTTTCCTTTCCTTTCCTTTCCTTTCCTTTCCTTTCCTTTCCTTCTTTTTGTTCTGCTTGAACTAAAGTTAAGTTTTAGCTTGTCCATCTCCATTCTCACTCCTGAGTTGATCTGATATGATTTTAGAGAAGGTTTTTATTTGCGGTTCTTTCTTTTTTTTATCACTGCATCATTAAACCTCCTTCCAAAAAGAATCTTGATGCAATCATAAAAGCAGCTACTTCAGCATTATTTTTTAAAACCTATTTAGCAATCCACTTACATACCTGCTAGTGTAAAGGGTAGAAAAGAAAGAGGCTGATGACAGCTGAAACAAATTGTTCTTGTCCTAACTCAGGAATGAATGGGGAAAAAAAACCCCTCCTTCCTTGTAAAATAAAATTCATGAGGAGTGAAATGCAATGCATAGCAAATGGTATCACCAAAATTTGCACCTCCTTAATTGCATGCTTTAAAATCCTAACATACTTAAATATCACAATGTTATAAGTAGTGAAGAAATATTTTACTGAAACCTAAAAAGTCACTTGGATATGTCTCTTCCCCTCAGAAGAAGAATTGATATTGGTGTACCGTCAGACAAATGGCCATAAAAAAGGAGGACATCAGGATGATCTGTGTTTTAAAAAATCAGGGTATTTACATTGAAAACGACATACTTTAGAGGAAATTGTGCAGAAAAATTCTATATAGGAAAACAAGGAACCAAAACAAGTACAGGTAGTCCTCATTCAGTGACTGCTTGAAGTTACAATGGTACTGAACAAGGGGGACTTACAACAGGTCCTCGTAGTTGTGGCCTTCGCAGCATTCCCATAGCCATGTGACAATTTGGGTGCTTGGCAACTGGCTTGCAATTATGGCATCGCAGCATCCCATGGTCATGTGATCGCCATTTGCAACCTTCACTGACAGCTTCCAACAAGCAAAGTCAACGGGGAAGCTGGCAGGAGGTTGCAAATGGTGATCACGTGACCATGGGACACTGCGACTATGCAGGATTTGCCTAACGATGGCAACTGGAACTGCATCACCTGCTGTTTTAAGCTGGCAGTGTCACATGACTCACGCTTTACGACTGCGTCGCTTAGCAACAGAGTTCCTGGTTCGAATTACCGTTGGTAAGTGAGGACTACCTGTATAAGGATTTTTTTTTACAGATATATAGAAGCCTATAGAAAACCATGATAACTGGATTATAACAGTACTGATATATCCAGTTTTTAAACAGGATTTGGACCCAGATATTCCTTCAATGAGAAATCACTAAGGAATCCCAGGACTATACATTAGTTGGGGAAATTAAAGTAATATCCCAGTAGAAGGGAATGGTAAGCCAATTTCATATTGTTAAGAAAGATTTATATGCTTTGAAGAAAAATGTATATGATTTGAAAGATAAATGCAAGGCCCCATTCAGTGGCATCTTGGGGAGGGGGTTGTCAAAATGGGTAAGATGGTAGACTCAGCTTCATAATGCCCCTCTGTAAGCACGCTTGTCTTTGTGACGTCACACCCATTATCTTGCCCATGTTGAATTTCACTCCTACCCCCTGCCCACAACGCTGCTGGCACCGATTACCAAACAGGTTGAAGAACGAATGTTACTTGCACTTTATGAATGAGTTACTTACATGTGTCCTTATGTCTGGATGAGTACCATGAAACATGGCAATCCTTTAATGAAACTATTTTGTAAAATTTCATGTATAAGAAGCCCTTACATAGTAGTGTTGCTGTACAGCTTTTCTTTCCTTCTTTTTTCTTCCTTTTGCTGCTGTTTTTTCTTTTTTCCTCTTTGTTGTGCTTTATCAAATAAATAAAGGCACCCCTGCCATCCCCCATCATCAAGGGCTGAACGAGACTCAGCGGCAATGTTATATTGTACTCTGTTTCTCTCCCCCAGTTTTCCTTCCTTTTTCTTTTTAAGAGGGGTGGGATCACCAGAGAGGAGATGAAAATTGACTATGGATCCGAAGGAAGAAAACAAAGGCTTTACTTATTAAGAAATAGCCATTTCAATTTATGGTTGTTTTCTTTCACTCGGGACGAAATGGAAGGATATTTTACATATGGAAGCACAAACAGTTGGTTATTATCTGACCAACTGGAACATGTCTTTTCTGTTGCACTGCATGTTGAAATTATATATATATATTCACATCACCCTACCTAACTGTAATTTCTGTTCTGCTGCTTGCACTTAAAGCCATCGTATCTGACTACCACCTAATGCCGGAACATTTCTCATTTCCCTCAACTGCCACAGCTGGAATCTTCCCAATTATTGCTTTAACTGTTGGCAGATTAAAAAAGGAGAGTCCCATCACTCCTGTTTCTGACAACCTGAAGAGCTTTCAGCTCTCCTTCATAAAGCTTCAACAAATGCCCTTTGCTGGAGCAGGTCTCACTTAATGAATGTGGGAAATCTTCTTGCACCATTATTAAAACTGGAGCAGTTTTTCCTTTTCCTCCCTCCCTTCCTCCCTCCCTCCCTCCCCTTTTAAATCAAATTGATTTACATTAAAAAAAAACAAACCAAAACCTTCTTGCCCTTAAAATAAAATAGGCATTTTGAGCATTTCACTCTCCTAAATTGGCTACATTAGCAAATTTACATAAATATGAATTTCAGCTCCTGTAATATCAGTTCCGCAATTTATGAACAGGTCCATGTTGTTGCCTTAACAGCAATGTTCTTTTATATATGTATGTTAGATTTTATCCTGCCTTTCATTCATGACCTCATGGTGGCATACATAACACTCTCTCTTCCCAATTCACCCATGCAACAGCCCTGTGAGGTAGGTAGGGATGAGAGAAAGTGGCTGGCCCAAAGATACTGTTGTGGTCAAAATCTGGCTCACCTAAAGCAATCAAATCAAATGTATACCTTATATACTGGGCTCCCAGCAAAGCATTGGCAGCTTGTTGGGCAGAACGGGCAGAACGGGCATGCTATTTGGAAAATGGCAGGAGCCCCGTTCTTGTGGTGATTCAGTGATTCGGAAGACCTCATTCTCCATCATGCACCCCATCCTTTCTCCAAATAGTGCACCCATTCTTGCAAGACCCAGGGAAGACCAGAAGATTTCCGAAGGATCGCGAGAATGGGGCACGTGATTTGGAAAAGGAATGGTGCGAGCGGCTTCAGAAGAAGGCCTGGTGCAGCCAGCAGCTGTCTGGCATACAGTAGTGTCAGGCTGGCAATGCCTCATCAGCAGTGGGAGGAAAACAGTGAAGGTCAGCTGGGCACAGCACAGCCTGTGGAGTGCAGGGTGACAGGGGCAACCAGGGCTTTGCACAATGATGCAGGGGTGGCTGGCTGTGGTGTGGGGCTTGAGGTGGCATTTCTCAGGGGCAGTAGTAGAGGCTGAAGTAGAGCCCTGGGGGTGGTAGTAGCTGGCTCAGATTACTGAAGGCCCCAGGCCTCTACTTCAGCCCCAGCCCTGGTGCTGCCGCTGAGTGCCACTGTGCAGAGCAGCCAAAAAGACATAGTTGGCAGGGAGATAGGTGGGTGGGGGGGATTGCAGCACCCTTGCAGTCATAAGCGCTGCTGGGCTGGGCTGAGGTGGGGTGGCTGAGGCTTCCAAGGGTAGCTGCAGCTTTGCACCGCACTGCAGCACCCCTCTCAACTTGCATGCAGCCTGTGCCAGGCCTCCCAGGACTTCCCCCACCCCCTTGTGTCACTCCTTAGCTGGGACTCCTTCCGTTTAATGACCTGCAACTCTTGGTTAATGATGGCAACCGGGAGTGCCAGGGTTGCTAAGCAAAGTGGTCACGCGATGTCTTGCTTTACAACCAATGGAAATTCCAGTCCCAATTGTGGTCATTAAGCGAGGACTACCTATAATGGGGTACAGGAAGCTTAAGATCAATATAATTGTTCACTTGTACAAGTGCAAGACTGAATGGGAGTGAGAAAACAAGCTTCTACTGACATTGTATTTGCACTTTCTCCTACAAATTCAGCTCCCTGAAAATATCTTTATGCGTACAGAATAAAGATAAGAAAAAAAAAATCCTCATGTAATATTTCTGTTGATGCACTTAGAGCTCTATCCCATATTATATACATAAAATAACTTTGCCCTGAGCATCTGGAAGATGCATTTGGGTTTTTCACTCAAGGAAAACCATGCTGAGATGAACCCTAGCCAGAATTTGGCCTGGTTAGCACTAGTCACTCCCCAGTCTTAACTAATTTTTGAAAATTAGGAGATGGCTGGATGTCATGGGTTCCCCCCCCCCCCTTTTATAACAAAACTTGTCTTAGCAAAGGGCTTGAGATCAATGCCGCTTTGCAGCACTTCTTGGGATCATCATGTGACCATGCAACATTTTCAGAGAGTAAGTTACTCCTCTCTGACTGTACATAGATCGGTGAATTTATGTCCAGATGGTGTATTAAAGATCTGCTCATAAATTTTCCAAAGCAGAATCTGCCCTGCAAAAATGGAAATAAAACAGATTGGATTTATATTGATTTTCACGTATCTGCTCCCAGTTGGGAATCTTGCAATATTAGGTATCCTTTCATGGATGAATTTGAAAGCATGTTCACCCAGATAGATGTCCAGCCCTTTTCTGACCTTTGTACTAAACAGGGAAAGATTCTGGAAGGGGCACATTAGCCAAATACACTAGATAGGGCCTTTATCCTTCATTTCTTTTGGCCTATTTATAAGCAGGCAGACACTTTCATAAAGGTCCAGTGTCCAAGCTGCAAAATGAGGAAGTTTTTTTAGAAGCATAAAATGTGTACCAAAGGTCAATTTTTTTCCAGCATACAAATTAATACTCTGTGATGGATTCTTGGGACTCCATCCCTGGAGCTATAAATCATTCTTCATATTGATTGGGTTGACACATTGTGCTAAGGCTTAGTTTAGTTATCTCTGATCTGTGTCATAAACCACAATTGGCTGGCTTTGTGCAATACTTTAATCCATAAACTACAGTTTATAAATCACAATGGCTAGGTTTGCACCATGTGTTTAAAGTAAAATCTCTTTTGCATGAAGCTCAGCTCCTGGTGATTTCATACAATCCTAGAATGTAAGGGTTGGAAGTAACTCTGGAGATCATCTCATCCAGTGTTTTTCAATCTTGGCCACTTCAAGATGTGTGGACTTCAACTCCCAGAATTCCTCAGAATTTATCATCCATTTGGAGGCATAGTCTTTTCTGTGGGGGAAAAAAAAAGCCTGCAATGCATCAGATATATTTCAGTGGTTGCCTAGTTAATGCAGCCCAGTGTGATGTCAATGAGTTACAGGTAGGTACAATGTGTGGATCAGGATACACTAGGATGAGGATGGTCCAGGATATCCCAGAAGATCCAGGTAGGTATGGAAAAAAAAAATCTTGCCTGAAAATTGAAGAGATATTATCACATAATGTCAAAAATACTGGGCTGGAAAACAAATTACATCTTTAAGTAGAGGACAGTTTACAATAGGAACCGCCTCGCCCCGGTCATTTCAGCCCGCTCCACTCAGTCCAGCAGAAGGGGCAGGTTGCAGACCCCACTAGTCAAGGAATTTCGATTGGTGGGGTCTAGGCAGAGAGCCTTTTCTGCTGCAGCACCCGCCCTATGGAACATCCTGCCTCCTGAGGTCCGGTGTGCCCCCTCCCTCATGGCCTTCAGGAAAGGGATCAAATCCTGGCTCTGCCAGAAGGCCTGGGGGCCAGAGGGGGGTCCGTACCTGTGGAAATGGCTGGTGGGGTGATGGGTTGTCCCCCCCCCCCCCGCCAGCATCTTACAGGTTTTTTAGGGCTAAAATCATAAGAGGTTTTTAGGGCATTTTTAATATATGTTTTTTAATTATTTATAGATTATATCCATGTTTGGAGAGACCTGTGTTTTTTCTTCTTTTTTATTATTGTGAGCTGCCCAGAGTCACCCGTTGGGGGAGATGGGTGGCATACAAGTCTGAAAATAAATAAATAAAATAAATAAAATTCCTTGAGGTGTATTTATATCAACACGAAATGCCTGATTAATTCCAATAAAATTATGGAAATCAATTGCATTGTTGCCTGTTCATCCCATGTCCTATTTAATGCTTCTTTGTAGAGAGT
The DNA here is from genome assembly GCF_059951505.1 of Python bivittatus. Lineage (NCBI taxonomy): Eukaryota > Metazoa > Chordata > Lepidosauria > Squamata > Pythonidae > Python > Python bivittatus. Next base: position 12,356,904 of record NW_028277087.1, read on the forward strand.
AAGAAAGATGACTTTGATGGAGATATGCAAGCTTCAATGCCAAGGTGGCAAGGGGTAAACATTTTTAAAGGCCAGAATGCCCAGATAATGTTTAGAAATGACACTCTCTAATTCACTGAAACATAAGGAGGAGGAGGAGGAGGGACAACAAATCAGATTTGCAAAATTTGATTATTATAACCAATCTCTATAAAAGTAGCTTAAGCTTTCCTGGGGAGTTGATTTCTTGGTTGCATCTAGAGATGGCACTCTTATTGACTCATCTTCCAACATTTCCTTTCTTATCCACAGTGGTCATTGTGCCAACAGGAATGGTGAATTCTGCACTAACAGGAAGTGCTCTGTGTCAGGTTCGGTCAGCACGAGGCTTCAGGGAAGCACGGGGCTGCAGGGAAGCTCGCAACCAGACCACGCGGAATCCACCGGCGGTAGCTAGCGGGGAAAAGAGGAACCGAAAGCGCCGCTAATTAACGAGCCACCTGCGGCCAGCTAAACAGGAAAACCACAGCGGAAGCTTTTAACTATGAACTGATAACGGCGCGAGCATGCAAGGAACGGGGCCGCAGGGCAGCGAAACAAGATCGCAACGCAGCACAGAACCCGCGGGTCTGCACGTAGCAGGGAGGGACCAACCCAGCCGGAGGGGGACTGGCAATCAAGGACAATGGACTCTGACCGACCCTGCCATCATGAACGATCAGGGGGGACATTGGGGGGCCTAATAGCCCACAGCCGCAACGCGATCACGAGGCGGGAAAAAGCGCGGGAAGGGGGGAATATAACAAGTGATGCAATTGTACCAAGCCAGTCCTGGCTTTGCTTGTGACTACTACGTTATGCATGAGTAAACCTTCTTTGTGAACCACACGTGTCACGAGAGTTTCTCTGTCGAACGGGGCAAATCTTACATAAAGCCAGGACTCACCGTCAGCGCTACCCGGTACCACCGAGGAGCGTTTTCTTTCTCAATACAGGCATGACCAGCGATGAGGAATCCGTGGGTCAGCTGGAGCGCGAGGGATCCAGGCTCGCGGAAGGGCTGTCGGAGCCCCCCGGGAGCGACGGGGCAGCGGCCAGGGCCGGGCGCACTCCATCCGAGCGGTGGTCGATGGGCGTGAACCAAGGACCAGACGATTCACGCGTTACGATGACCCGGGGTTCGGGGTTCCGGAACCGTGAGTGGAGCGAGAAATTCGCCCGACTAGAGGAGAGAGTTGAGCGACGCCTAGACGCCATGGAGGCAATGCTCCAGACCCTACTACAGAGAGTGGGGCCACCGGCAGTGAACGAGGAGGCGAGCGACAGGGGGGGCGGTCCGACACCCCCGCCGGCACCACCCACGGCGCCCCGGTCGGAGGACCAACGGGCGGCAGACGCCCTGAGACTTCGAGGTATCACTGGGAAGTTCTCAGGGGACCCCGAACAGCTGCCGCACTTTCTGACGCACGTCAGGGGGTTCATGCAGAGGGGTGGTCACCTATTCGCTAGAGACGAGGACAGGGTATCCTACGTGGCCAAGCTGCTAGATGGCCAAGCAGCCAGCTGGGTGATCGGGCTGTACGATGCCAACGCGGCGGAACTACGGAGTTTCCCGGACTTCATGCAGGCGCTCCGGGACAGATTCGAGGACACATTGAGCGCGAAGCGGGCGGAGGACGACATCCTACAGTTCAGACAGCGGGGCAAATTGGTATCGGAATATGCCCTGGAGTTCCGGAGGTTGGCCGAGAAGCTCACGGACTGGCCGGAGTCCCTGAAGGTGAAGTATTTTAAGAGGGGACTCAACCCAGAGATCCTGGAACGGGCACTGGGGCGGGACAACCCGTCCACAGTGAAGGATTGGATCTGGCTGGCCGGAACGGCGGAATCGGCGTGGCGGCAGATCCAACAGAGCACAAGACGACGGGACCAGACGAGGGACCAGCCGAGGGAGAGGACCCCCGAGGAGAGGCGGAGCGGTCGACGGCAGTCCACCGGGAGGTGAGAGGCGACCAGAGCCCCGAATCTGTGCTTCCGATGCGGAGGCAGAGGCCACCGAGCGGTGCAGTGCCCGACGGAGCGGGAAGGCGCCCCACCACGGCCCGAAGTCAAAACCCCGCGTGCGAACGGGAAAAGGACCGGTGACCGACCGCGGAAGGGGGCAGTGGCGGCGGTGACCGAGAAAGGACGCGGGGGGTGGTCGACCCCGGAGACAGCATCCTCCGGAGAGGACTCGGAGCCGGCGGGAAACGGGGCGCGCTCGCACTGAACGGCGTCCCAGTGCGAGCAGGGGAGTCGAGGCGCGCGGACCCAATAGGAGACGAGGACTGCCCACCGTTCCGGGTGAGGATACACGTCCGGGGGGTGAGATCCGGAGGGGAGGCGCAGCTACGGGCGCTACTGGACTCGGGCTGCACCCACTGCTTGATGCACCCAGCGGTGGTCTCGGGGCTCGGGCTACAGCTGAGGCACCTCCAGGAGCCCATTTCATTCAGCCAGCTAGATGGCACGCTGGCAGGGGGGGGGCCAGCTCAGTATTACACCGAGCCAGTCCAGATGACGATCGGGAGTCACCGGGAAGAACTGAGGTTCGTGGTGGTCCCGGTGGCCGACTACGCGGTGGTACTCGGCTTGGCGTGGCTGCGGCGGCGGAATCCACGAGTCGACTGGACGGCGGAGGCAGTGCGGTTCGGGGTCGACGGACCGGCGAGGGGCGAGAGCAGAGGGGACCGAGCCGTGGAGACGGAGGCAGCCGCAACCACCGGCGGGCAAGCGGAGGGTCCAGGACACCGGGAGACGGGGCGAGAGCAGATGGGGCCCGAGACCCGGGCGGCAACAGCAGCAGCAGCAGCGCCGGGACCCCGGAGACCCGCCACGATCCCGAGGCGAGGGGAGGCAGCGGCGACTGGCGAGGCGACCGCAAAGCGAGGGGCCGGACCCGGGGAAACCCCGACGGGCGGCGGAATCCCGAGGCAGTATCGAGACCTGGCGGCAGCGTTCGGGGAGAAGGAGTCCGACCAGCTCCCACCACACCGGCCCAGTGATTGCGCCATCGAGCTAGAGCCAGGAGCGACCCTGCCTAAGCCGAAAATGTACTCCCTGTCGAGGAGGGAGATGGGGGCCCTGCGCGAGTTCATAGACAAGAACCTAGCGCGGGGATTCATCCAACCCGCGAAGTCACCATTAGCGGCCCCGGTGTTATTCCGGGAGAAGAAGGACGGCTCGCTCCGTATGTGCGTAGACTACCGGGGGCTGAACGCAATCAGCACGGAGTACAAATACCCCCTCCCCCTGATGAAGGACTTGATGTCGCATCTGTCGAAGGGGAGGGTGTTCACAAAACTGGACTTGCGCGAAGCCTACTTCAGAGTCAGGATCCGCGCAAAAGATGAGTGGAAGACGGCGTTCAACACCCCGCTCGGAAGCTACCAGTTTTCCGTGATGCCGTTCGGATTAAAAGGGGCCCCGGGGGTATTTATGCAGCTAATAAATGAGGTGCTGCACGACCTACTCTACCGGGGCGTCCTGGTCTACCTGGACGACATCCTCATCTACACCGAGACCCTGGCGGAGCACGTGAGCCTGGTGCGCACGGTGCTCCAGAGACTGCTGAAGGCACAGCTGTACGCAAAGCTCTCGAAATGCGAGTTCCATCGAGAGCAACTAGACTACCTCGGCTACCGAATATCCAGCCGTGGAATTGAGATGGACCCGGCGAAAGTAAGGGATGTCCTGGGCTGGGAAGCGCCGCGAACCCGGAGGCAACTCCAAAGCTTCCTAGGGTTTGCGAACTTCTATCGTCAGTTCATCCCGAACTTCGCCCAAATCGCCCTTCCCCTAACCGACCTGCTAAAACCCAAGGGCACTGGGAAACCCCCCAAGCCCAGCATGGCACTCGCGTGGACTGCAGAATGCCAGGGGGCGTTTGAGGAACTAAAACGGCGGTTCACCGCGGAGCCGATCCTGCGCCATCCCGACCCAGACCGGCGGTTTATAATCCAAGTGGATGCATCAGACGTGGCAACGGGAGCAGTCCTGCTCCAACCCAGCCCGGAGGGGGCCATCCACCCGTGCGCCTACGCCTCCCGCAAATTCACCGAGACGGAGAGGAGGTGGATGGTGTGGGAGAAAGAGGCGTACGTGGTCAAGTGGGCGCTGGCCACGTGGAGGCATCTACTGGAGGGGGCAACTGAACCGTTCGAGGTGTGGACGGACCATAAGAACCTCGAGGCCCTGAAGACCCCGCGTAAGCTATCCCCCAAACAGGCACGGTGGTCCCAATACTTCGGGAGGTTCAGGTTCACACTGAAACACATCCCCGGGAAGCGCAACTTCCTAGCGGATGGACTGTCTCGCATGCCCCAACACGCCAGCCTACGGGAGGAGATCGTGGACTCCGTCATCCCCGCCAGCAGGCTGGCTGCAAAGGCGGTGACCCGAAGCCAGACCAAGGGGGAGCGACGGGACGCGGCGCCTGAAGTAAGGCAAGGGTTCGCGGAGGCGGCGGAGCGGGACGCTTGGCTCAAGCAGAACCGAGAGGCGCTAACCGGCCAAGAGGGGTTGTGGTGGCACGAAGGAAAGCTGTACGTGCCCGAGGGTTGCCGACGGGAGGTCATGGAGAGAGCCCACGACAGCCGGAGCGCGGGGCATTACGGCTTCGTAAAGACACTCCACTTAATCCGGCGGCAGTTTTGGTGGCCCACGCTCCGGAAGGACGTGGAGGCGTACTCGGGGGGTTGCCCGGTGTGCGCAACAGCGAAAGGAGCCAAAGGCAAACCTAGAGGCCTCCTCCAGTCGGTAGCGGAACCCGACGGCCCTTGGCAAGAGGTCGCCATGGACTTCATAGTGGAGCTCCCGGAGAGTAAGGGGAAGACCGCCATTTGGGTGGTCACGGACTTATTCTCCAAACAAGTGCACTTTGTAGCGTGCCGGCGAGTCCCCACGGCCGAGGGGCTGGCGAGACTGTTCGTGCAACATGTCTACCGACTCCACGGCGCACCTCGACGTATCGTCAGCGATCGGGGCGGCAACTTCATCGCGCGGTTCTGGCGGGAGTTCCTGAAGCGGGTGGGGACGAAACAAGCCCTATCCTCCGCGGCGCACCCGCAGACGGACGGAGCCACGGAACGCCTGAACGGGGGCTCGAACAGTACCTGCGCTGCTACGTGGGGCACCAACAGGACGATTGGGCGGAGCTACTACCATTCGCGGAGGTGGCATACAACAACGCCGTCCACAAGAGTACCGGGTTCTCTCCGTTCAAAGTAGCCACCGGGAGAGATTTCGTCCCCATGCCGGAGCTGCCTCAGCCGGAATCCCAGATCAACTCCCTGGACGCCTGGTTCGCCCAAATCGACGAGACCCGGCGAGCGGCGCACGCGGCATTGCAAAGAGCCAAAGCCGACTACAAGAAGCACGCGGACCGCAAGAGGCTCCCCGAGGAAAAGTGGAAAGTGGGGGACCAGGTGTATCTGTCAACCAAAAACCTAAAGACGCACCAGGCATCGAAAACTCAGCCCGAGGTTTGTGGGGCCGTTCCCCATTTCGGAGGTCATCAATCCGGTGACCGTCAGGCTGACGCTCCCGAAAAGCCTCGGGAAGATCCACCCGGTGTTCCATTGCAGCCTGCTAAAGTTGCACCAGCCGGGGAACGCCTGGCACAAGGCAGAGGGAGTACCACCACCCATCATGGTCGGGGGGGAGCAGCATTTCGAAATCAACCGGATACTGGACACCCGGAGGCACAAGGGGCAGACCCAGCTCCTAGTGCAATGGAAACATTTCCCCAAGTCCCACAGCGAATGGGTGAGTAAAACCCACATAAGGGCGCCGGACCTAGTGCGGGACTTTTACAGTAAATACCCCGGGAAGCCGAAATAGGACCGAGGGGGGGGAGTTGTCTTCAGGGGGGCGGCATGTCAGGTTCGGTCAGCACGAGGCTTCAGGGAAGCACGGGGCTGCAGGGAAGCTCGCAACCAGACCACGCGGAATCCACCGGCGGTAGCTAGCGGGGAAAAGAGGAACCGAAAGCGCCGCTAATTAACGAGCCACCTGCGGCCAGCTAAACAGGAAAACCACAGCAGAAGCTTTTAACTATGAACTGATAACGGCGCGAGCATGCAAGGAACGGGGCCGCAGGGCAGCGAAACAAGATCGCAACGCAGCACAGAACCCGCGGGTCTGCACGTAGCAGGGAGGGACCAACCCAGCCGGAGGGGGACTGGCAATCAAGGACAATGGACTCTGACCGACCCTGCCATCATGAACGATCAGGGGGGACATTGGGGGGCCTAATAGCCCACAGCCGCAACGCGATCACGAGGCGGGAAAAAGCGCGGGAAGGGGGGAATATAACAAGTGATGCAATTGTACCAAGCCAGTCCTGGCTTTGCTTGTGACTACTACATTACGCATGAGTAAACCTTCTTTGTGAACCACACGTGTCACGAGAGTTTCTCTGTCGAACGGGGCAAATCTTACACTCTGAAGTAGTAGAGAAATGCTTCTGCATTGTTTTTCAGTTCTCATTCTATTTGATGAAAGGGGAATTGCTTTTTAAATGTGTCCCAGTGGAGAAGAAACTTTTCATGGGAGGTACTCTTTGCACCTAATTTGGTTGCAAGGTAGCTGAAGGGTGTGTGTAAATGAGTTTACACACAAAGAATTATCTCTCCGAGGGACTGCGGCTTCCCTGACTTCTCAGAATTTGGTGACATCCCAGCGGGTAGAAGGTCCTCCTAGAGCAACTCCTGTAGGGCTTTTCCACTATAGTAGTACTGTTTTCATAAGGGGGGAATTCTGCTGTTGAGAATTTGCTGGAGTAGTTCTTATTTTGCTCAAGAAATTCAGAGAAAGTGTTCACCCAATTTGTCTCCCCACAAATATGGTGGAGAATTTGAAAATAATATCACAAACCAAATCTGCTCCCAAATGTCTTCAACTCTCCAGGATATATTTTGCTGGTGTACAATGGCTGTTGCAGAAAGAAGAAAACCTAGGGAAAAGGCTAACTGTACGAGCAAATAGCTATGCCTGTAACATTAGATTCACCAAGTTTTTTTTCCCCATTTTCCCTTGAAATGTTGAAATGTGAACTTTCTGACATTTGTGAATAATCATAGCAATGGAAAGGGCAGAGTGGCTAAATCCCAACAGTGAGCTATAAGCAATAATCAGAAATATCCACATTTGTTTCCTTCCCAGAGATGAATAATTCTCCCATGATTTTGATCAACATTCCCCTGTTCATCAAGGTCTTTCACCTATCAATAGAGAAGGCAAACTCCTACTTTTTCGGAAGAAAAATTGTGCTGCAATTGATAGAGACCCAATTAAATCTTCTAGAGTGCAGTTCTCACTAACCAACCAATTCTTATCCATATATTTTTCAACCATCCTGTCTCCATCCTTTTGTTAAATGACATTATTTCTAATTTCTGGGTCCAAAAATCCTAGGCTGTAGAAGGTACATCTATCCCATTACTATACAGGTAGTCCTTGACTTACAACCATTCATTTAGCAACTGCTTGAAGTTACAATGGTGCTGAAAAAAGTGACTTACAACAAGTCCTTGCACTTACAACCACTGCAGCATCCCCTTGGTCACATGATCATGATCTGGGCACTTAGCAACTGTTGCACATTTACGTGATCACCATTTGCAACTTTCCCAGCCAGCTTCTAACAAGCAAAGTCAATGGGAAGCCACCAGGGAAGGTCACAAGTCACGGTCACGTGATGCCTTGCTTAACAACCACTGTGATTCGCTTAACAACTGTGGCAAAAAGGTTGCAAATTTGGGTGTGGTTATGTGATACCTCACGTAATGACTGCACCACTTAACAACAAATTTTATGATTCCTATTGTGGTTGTAAGTCGAGGACTGCCTGTAAGCTATCTGATATTTCAGTGATAGTATAAAAAAAAAAAAAAAAAAAAGCCTGATTTTTGATAAGCCATAAATGAAGTTGCTTTGTATGACACAAATAGTCTGATGGACTGAGAATCTGGGTTGGGGGGCATGCTTGTCCTTATCTCTGACAACTTTTACTCCTAAAAAATGAGAAAAGTGATCTCTTGGCTGAATCTATTAATCATTAGTGCCAAAAGGAGTTTGAAAGAACAACATTCAGAACTGATAGTGAAGAATGCCAGAACATAAGAGCAATGGTGGATCGGATTAAGAGGTCCACCTAGTTTGGCATTCTGTGTGATACTGTAGGTAAACATACATATCCAGGATGCTCAAAATAGAAGATTAAGGTAAGGACATTCTTCCATTTTCCTCTCAAATAACTAGAATTTAAAATATGCTGCCTTTGAATTGAAAGACATTATGACTAGAAAACTTTGATTGACCTCTCCTTCTTGAAACTATCGAATTCATTTTAAAAACAATTTAAATGGTGGCTTTTACCATATCTGGTAAAAGAGCAAATCCTCTACTTTAAGAATCTACTTTAAAAACTAACTCCCTCTGCATTAGTTGCCAGGATAATTGAATGAGTTAATGTATTCACATGACACATAGACAGATGACTTTCCCGCATTGCCTAAATTAGATACTGTATGTCATATAACAGATCAGAATGGAGATGTTTCTAAGGCTTGCCAGGTGGCTAACCGGACTGTATATTTTGACTTACTCAGATAGACAAGATGTTATCACCATCTTTCATAATGACAAAAGCCAAGAGGGTTATGGATTATTTCATTGTAAATAAGTGCAAAATGCAAGTAAACTGTAGAATCTATCGCCTTTGTAATCTGCTCATATGACTGTGGTTATTAAACCGATCAATAGCATAATAAATTGAATGAATAAGTGAATGAGTAAGCAAATAAAAAATAATATGAAATATGTAAATAGAAAGCAAAAATAAAATAACACTAAGCATTCCATGGAATATCCTGTCATTTTAGTCTAAAGCTGCGCTGATATTCACCCATTTCCTGAGATGCTTCTTCTCAGTGAAATCAAGTTTCTACTTTTAGAATGGGAAGGACTGATGCTAATTTCTCCCCTTCACTATTCCCCTTTCTCAAGGTCATGGGAGTGATGTAGGTGATTGTATAGCATTGTTCTGAGTATGGCTTTAAGAAAAGGAAAATGGAAGTCACCAGCAAATGGCCATAAAGTTTTGCCCACACCCCAATTTTCAGTCTTAAAGGGCTACAGGAGGAGGAGATATTCAGCTCCTGATCTGAACCTTGACCCTCCCCGCTCCACCAATATTAAGCCAAATCTTATTATCATAAGACTCCCCCATGTTCCTCTCCTTGAATCTGCTCTTTCTTCTGACTGAAAGACTGATATTTGAAGATTTTTCCCTTCAGTCTCCTTGCTGCAGGAAGAACAGTGTGCTTCTTTTTCTTTCCTCCCACCTGAGTATTCAGGGATGGTAAGGGTCTGCTGAATACAGAATCCAGTGAATGAATTAGATTCTAGTGAGGCTAAGTTCAATGTTTTCCTTAGACACTCTACTGTTTTCCATTCCATTTTCACACGCACCTACTCTTTATGGTCATGGAGGACGAAAAAGTGCAACAGAAACAAGGATAGAGAACCTAGATAAACCTTGTTTTCATAAGGCTGCCCTAGGAGTTTCTCAGTCACACGGAAATAAGAAAAGACAGTTAACACTGGTAAGCCACTTGCACAATGCAGTTTACGAGGAAGAGTTTAACCCCAAATAAGCACATGACTATTTGGGGTCAAAACTAACTCCCTCTGCATTAGTTGCCAGGATGAGTTAAATGAGTTAATGTGTTCACATGACACATAGACAGATGACATCCGCCCATTGCCTGTTAGATGTGTCATAGAACCAGTCAGAATGGTAATGTTTCTAAGGCTTGCCAGGTGGCTAACCGGACTGTATATTTTGGCTTACACAGATTAGACAAGATGTTATCACCAGTTTTCATAATGACAAAAAATGACTAAGTGAGGCCACAAATTATATATATATATAACTTGTCTCATTGGTATACAGTATGTATAATTAGAATGGACTAAAACCACTATTCAGGGAAGCAAAAAAACAGTAATTTATATTCAGCCCAAACCATAGGTGAACAAATTAATCTTCAGTTGGTACTGAACATTATTAGGCACAGAAGAACAGAAAGGAAATTCTGCCAGGAAAAGTGTATTGAGAAAGGCTTCCCTTGGTTTGCTATACAATGAATCCGTGTCAAAAGTGGCACCAAGATCTTGGTTAAATCTTGAAAGCCAAGGTGGTATAGTGGTTAAGGTGATAGACTGACACCAAGGAAGAGATCTAGGATGAAGTCTAATCTCAACCATGGAAAGTCCATTTTTCAGCCAGTTATTCTCCCTAATCCTGACTTACTTTGCAGAGTTGTTGTTGTGGGGATTCCCATGTAAGCTACCTTGAATTCCTGGAGATAAGATGGGATAAAAAAATCCAATAAATGAATGAATTCTTCATTTGTACTGAGAAGGGATTTGAGAAGAAGTTAATGCTCAGACAAAATCTGCCTTGCAATTTCTAAGGTGTTCCCTACCTCTCTCCCCCCACCCCCCCAAAAAAGGAGCTTCAATTTTTATACCTTATTCTTAAGACATGAAACAATTTCTTTAAATTTATCTTAAATGTCTTTTTGAGCTTACTTTATTATTGGAGATGTCAGAAGGTTCTACTGCTTCCCAGTCAGAAACCAAATTCTCATACTAGTTTCAACAAAATTCACTTCTCTTTTGAAAGACATGTTGAAAAACAAAGTTGCTTTCATAAAATTGAATGAGAACCACAGACAAAATGCAGGATAAAATTTAGTTACGAGATGCCCTAGATGATATGGCACAAAGTGTTGCCAACCTACCCAACCCTACACCTGCTAAAATTGTTAGGACAAAAAAGAGATACACTAACCTACATTGGCCCCAAAATCTTGCTGATTCTGAAATCAGAAATGTGAAAAGGTCAGTTTGCTTCATAGAATTTAGGGATGCTCTACAGGCAAACATTCCAATCATATTTTACTAATGGTTACATGCTCCCTCAGCAGCTTTGTACTGGGGGTGGGGGAGTAATGTCATTCTCTTTCAATGGCTAATTTTATGAGAGAGAGTAATTGCTACAGTTTCTCACATCTGGGGCTTTCTTTTTTTCCTTTCCAGTTGGCCTCACTGCCCAATATTTAATTAGACTGACCCATTTTACACACACACCAACTTGTCACTTTCTAATGAAGATGATCTTCAGCATAGAAGAACTGCTCGATGCATTTTTAGATGGTGCCTTGGGACCCATCACTGTGATGTTATTGTCTCTGAATGAGTGTTTTTTTGTTTTTTATCACACAGAGGAGAACTGAGCTAGAAAATTGTGTAACAGGCTGTAAAAGCTGATCAGATCTCCTGTGTATCCTGTTTAGGAATTCTGCATGAAAATGGTGTTCAGTACAAATGGTTGCATCAGTATGCAAATAGCTGCATTCAGGGATTCATTCAAAAGAATCCTGGAACGGGAAGGCATCTGGATACTCCATCCAAAACTGAATTTTTTATAATGAAAATAAAGCAGTATATAAAATGAAGAAATTAATAACATGTCTTGATTGTTTATTAAAAAAAATGTAGATGGATTCTCATTTGTATAAATCCCAAAATGGGTTGCAATATATAAAACAGTACTACAAAATACACCAACCCAATTAAAAAGCCATAAATATTATTTCCCAGTTACACATTAAATACCATTATATGTTGGCAACCAAAAAATGCAACATGCTGTTGGTCAGAAATTAATTAAATTTCAAAAAACATTGCAGATTGAGGATCTAGTATATCACAAAGGCTCCAGCAGGTGAGAAACATCTCCAGAATTTTATCCTTCAACATTTCCCAAGAAACAGAATGTATGGAGACAACTAGATTAGTACAAACTCTTCAGGGCTTTAAGAGTGAAATATCTACAACCAGAGGTAGCCAGGAACGGAATGCCACAAACTGGGGAAACTATAATACCTTTCTACACAATGTCTTTCTTGTGAGCCTTTAATAGCACCCAGGGGAATGATGATCCAAGCTCATCATTCCAATGCAATACATGGATTAGTGAGCTTGGAACAGGCACGTCTGTATTATAGCTACCAACCCTACTCCTTAGAGGCCACTGCTCAATAGAAAATCATGTGATTTCCTCAAAGAAGAAATCTTCTTCTGATCTTGCACTCTTCTGGGGAACAGGGGAGTGAGGATTGGATCTCAAACAGGAAGACACTTGTAGAGAATCAGGAATGCAGTTGCTCTTCAGATACACTGAGCATTAAAATAGTGTGAATCAAACATCTTCTTGAAGACTTTTAATATACAGTATCATCAGAATGCTACATTCCCACAATATGTACTGTATTTATCTTCTGTGAATGCTGTCATTTCATCCAGTCTGCCACTCGGTATGTTTTTCTCAGAAACCTGACCCATTCCCACATCATCAAAACATTTCTCCTTCCCTGGAAAACAGTTCTTTTGTCACATCATGTCCAAGGAGCCATTTTACTAGACACTCATTCTATCATACTTATTATCACATTCCCAATTGCTACACAGCTAATTTATCATCCAGCTACCTGCCAAAAGGTTTGCATTATGTTCATAAGCGACAAATAAATGGCTTAAAAGTGGGATAGAGGGAGCAGCAAATTGCTTTCTGGGAAGGAGGGAACTTCATTAATTCCAGGACTCTTCCATTCTCAGAGATAATAGAGAAAGGATCCTAGTGACGGGCAGCAAGGGCAGTAATTGACTGATCAGATTGGAGTATACAAGGACAATCAATGGTCATCTTGGTCAGCAAACATCCCAGCTTTTTCATCCACAAAAATGAACAGAATATAGCATTACCAATCTCAGAAAAGTAATAAGATCATCTGAGAAGTAATCTATTTGCATTTAAGTTAATATTTGCAATGGTGTGAATTGGTCAACTAAAACGTTCTCAGTATAAGACAGATGTAAGTCAAAGTCATGAAATTCTATGAATAAATGATTTTAAGAACCCTAAGTCACACTGAGATTATTATAATTTGGATTTGTTGAAGAAATAGAGCCAGAGTGAGGAAGCGTAATACACTTGACATAATTTTTCACAAGTCTTCTAATGGGATAAGAACAATTTGAGGAATTTAGATTAAAGCAGCTTGGTATATTACAAAGTGGCATAATATATCAGGCTGTTTTATGGTTTGCTGCACATTAAATCATTGTGACGAGATGGAATGATTTACATAATTCCTTCCACATTGGGTTTGTTGCACCAAAGTGAGTGAATTGGCTCTGAACGAAATGGGTGATTTAATTTTTCTTCTGTCAATAAAGCAATGAGATTTTAATGCTTAGATGGGGTCAAGTAAGTGCAAGTCTGCAGCTTGGAAGCTAGAGCAACTGGAACATGCCACAAGCTCAGCTTCCATTAAATCAGAGCTAACTCATTCTCTACCATGCTGGCAATTTCTAGTAACAGAGCTTCTAACATAACCTCATGGAGAACAGGTGGATTTTGAAATGTTAGCCTTATATTTGAAGCTGGGGAAGTGGGGAGGAAGAAGTGTTGGAAAAAAATCTGAGCACCTTTGAGAAGTTAGACCTAGACCTGATTTTAATCCTCAGACTTAATGTTCTAATGGAGATTTCTTGCACCTTCCCTTTATACAATGAGGTACCCAATTGGGGAATGAGCACCAGTTTCTTTCACAAAACAGTGATACATGTTGAAAGTAAAAATGAGATAATTGTGTAACTCATTGTTTTAGTGATTTACACCAAGTAATTAAAAACATATTTTTTAAAAAAGGAGAAGGAAGAAAATATGTTATAGTAAGCCACTCCATATCTGGTATACTCAGAGATGCAAGTCCTGGGTCTGTTTGCTGTTACTCCAATCACTTCTCACTTCCTTGCTGATAATTTTGCCCATCCACCCATACTTATTATGTCTCATAAGCATCTTATGTGCATAGTTTCCACTCACAGCTGTAGAATCCACATTCAGCTAAATGGGAAATATCAAAAGAAAAATAAGGAATAATTGTGATTTCTTGGTTTGTTGTCAGGAGAACAAAAGAATACAACAGAACATTTTCTGCATTTTTTTTAGTTCTTCCCTTATTTATGAAGATCAATTTTTTTTATATGAAGTTAATACTAATAAGTGGAACATGGTAAGCATTATGCTATACACCACTGCCTTGTTTGCTCTCTCTCTCTCTTTCTTCCCAATTCTTCTGTCCCATTCTCTTTCTCAGTTTTAATTAATTACGTTTAGCTTGGCTTCGTCTGGAAAATCAGGTCACTAGCTTCTTTTCTCAACCAGAACTAATCACTGCAGTTCAATTGTTATTTATCTGAACAACCCAAATCTCCACTAAATTTGTGAAGATGTAGATCAGTTCTTCTTGTCTCCCGGAGACATAGACAAGAGAACCTCCACAGGTGTTCCTTAGATGAATAGAAGCTGTACTGAAATGAGCACCAAATAGGTTGTATAATTTGGCACTCACATTCAACCTCAAATGAATTCAAAGGGGGTGTGAGAGCAACCTGATACCAGATGAATCCATTACCAAAGCAAGGGACAGCTGGAAATCATGACTTCCACCCAAAAGAGACTGACTTCTAGCCCAATACATCACATGAGCAGGAGAATCAGGAGCAAGAATTTGATTTCACTACATATAAGGCTTGTGCTTGATGTACAGCAGTTGCTGGAATTCTTTCATAATGGCTTCATTAACTTTTGTACAATAAATCTGAGCTTTGGTGTCTTTGAAAGTCTATTCTTTCAGTTTCTTTGTCTAGCTAACTGAAAGTTCTGATAAGTTAATATTAATGATAATTGTTTGACTGTCTTCCACAAAAGAGAGCAATTATAAACAGAATAGGGGCCAGAAATTGGCAGTGTTGGAGCCATATGCAATTCAGAGGCTACAGATTCACAGATAAATGAAATGAATGAAATCCATGTCTATGTCTCCTTATATTCCAGATTTCTAAACCTTCTGCAAACTAATTTAGTTATGCACATTTGGAATGGACAAATTGCTTCCAACGCATTCTGAGAGTCTATCTGGACGATTTCCAATGGGAAGGAAAAGACAAAGAGCCCGTGTTCAATATCACCCTCCTCCAACCCCTCTGAGGGTAGGGAGGATTCAAATAACCCTATTGTTATGGTTATATTTCCTAGTGAATTTTGATCTTACTACACCAGTGATTCGCTGAAGTGTTGACAGATCTGTTAGAATGTTTGCCATCATGGACCTATGGAATATGAGACATTCATGAATGTTCTGGGATATTTCGTTGCTGGAGTTGATGTTGATGGCTTCTCTGGGGTTTATTCTTATTATGGAATGATGAGTCAAATTGCTATGAGTATACTGTATGTGTTTTGTTTTTGTGCCTTCAAGTTGGTATTGACTCCTGGCAACTACTTGCACAAGTCCCTGCAGTTTTCTTAGCAAGATTTTTGGAAGTGGTTTGCCCTTACCTTCTTCCTAGGGTTGAGAGAGAATGACTAGCCCAAGGTTACCAGGCTGGCTTCATGCCTAAGGTGGGACTCACAGTTTTCCAGTTTCCAGCCTGCTGCCTTAACCAGCATCACCTTTGCTGAGCTCATTGTATTCTCAGGTTGCTACTAATGGGAGCTTTCCAGAATAGTTCAAGACCTGCTATAATCTGCCCCAAGAAACACTGGAACACTTGGATGCTTGCTGTAATGAAATTGCACAGCATTTTGAGGATAAAAGTGGCTGTCCTCATAGTAATCTGAACCCTTGAGCTGTTAGAGATCCTACATAGTAATCCAGTAAACTGAGATCCTACAGAATAATCCATGAATGGTTTACCTAGATTTATGGAATCATTTTTTTTTAAACTATGAAGCCTGAGAACTTGTCAAGACTCTTGCAGAGAGGAGTCTAGTCTATGCCTTGTTGAACCTTGCCCATCATGCCTTATTAGAACCATCCAGGGAGATTGATCAGATGTGTTCAGGAATTGGTTAATGGGCCACCATGCCAATGGAGTGATTCCAGTGCTGCCTTTAAAGAGGTGATTTTCCAGTACCCTAAAGAAAGAAAAAAAAGGCTTTTCCCATGAACAAGAAAATGTTTGGTGGAAGGAAGCCTCTGTGCCTAACAAAACTTTTGCTAGCATAAGCAACACTCTTGGCTTTTCTTGAATTCCCTCATTATGTTATTCCTAGTCAGACAGATGACCCTGGGACAATGGAGATTGTTGAGAACATCTTTTAACTGGTGTCTCTTGATCTTGATGACTTTTGTGTGTCTCGGTAGAACTAAGCCTATTACCTCTGTTGTTTATATGATTTTGCCTCTGTGCCTCTGTTAGTCTGGTGACAGGCTGCAGCTTTCCTTTGCAGGTAGTTCAGCTTTGCAGAAAGGAGAGCTTGTCTGGAGGCTGTCAGATTCTCTGCATTTTTCTTTTTTGCCCTATCATCTGGAAGTAGCACCTGTTGAAATGACAGGTTTCTTTGGACTAAGTCAAATGTAGAAGCTCAGATAATTAGCATGATCTCATTTGTGGGTAGCTAAACATAAGCTAGAGATATGATGACAGAGGGCATATAAAACATATGAGGAGTATGACACTGTGGATGCAGAGGCTTTGTGACTATGCTCTATGAACCCCAATGTGTTTGTCCAATGTGCATCAAAGTATGTATTCAGTGTTTGTAGTGACTATCTCAAACTGGGGGATATAATCGTTGCTTTGCATAGAATAGCAGGAACATCAAATTTTAATATTGTATTTATCTGGGTGCTTTGTTGGGGTTATTTAAAATCAGTACATCTGCTTCCCGACACTAGGGTCTTTGGCTAAAGGCCAAAGCAAATGGCCAGCCAGTAGGAGTAGCTGTATATAACAGGTATTTCATGGACAAGGAGAATCTTGCCTGAATGCTCAGTGCTTTAGAAACATCAAGATTGAATGACTGCATAGCACTCCATAGAAGGCTCCCCGTGAGAGTAGTTCAGAGAGTACAACTAGGACATAATGTTGCAAATAGGTTGGTCAGTGAACTTCACTCTTACACCCCTGCTAAATGCCCTGCAGTGGCAGCCAATCAGCTACCAAACTATTTTCAAGAATGTACTATTAATTTGAAAGGCCACAACAGCTCAGAACCAACATATCGTATCAATGACTTATTTCTATGTAGGCCTACCTGTCTTAATCCTCAAGAGAGAATGTTTATAGCTGGCTTCTATTCATTCAACTGCAGTGCAAAGGTAGGCATTCTCTGTACTAATATCCACCTTGTGAAGCAGACCTGAATGCAGATTAGGTGATTTCCAAATGGAGTGCTTTTGCTAAAAATTGAAAATGTATTTATTCACTGAAGACTTGCCTTGGTTTTATCAGCCGTTCTGAACATTTTAGTTTTACATTGCTGCTTTCATTTTTATACTGCATAATGTTTATTTTGTTTTATTATATTTATTGCATCCAGTATTAATTGCTTTCAAATTAAAACATCGTAAAAATGCTGTTTAAAAAAGCATAAAGCCTTGCATATTGTTCAAATCTTCAGTAAAACAAAGATATATATCATAGCATTCCCACCATCTACTAAGAAAATTACTTGATCAAAAAATAAGGTAATTTATTACTGTAACATTTGGTCTTGACAAGTCTATGTTGGCTTCTGGTAACTGAAAGCTATTCTGCAATGTCCCTTGTTTATGCTCTATGGGTATGCCTTATAGTCATGGGACACAAATCACAACTTCTCTTTTTGTCTGCTTTCCCTCAGCTCTTTAGGGGACCACCTTCCTGTCTCCTGTTCAACAGTGTCTCTTTTTCCTCCACTTAGATGTGCTGCTTCTGAGTTCCATTGCTAAAGAATATCTCCTCCACCTCTTTAATCTTATCACATTTGTCTCCTGGACTTGCTCCTTGAATTTCTCTCTTAGGGAGAGTTGTTTTGTATGACAACTCCTTTTATAATGCTCATTTGTTTGGCTTAGTAAATGTTCATTCTCTGTATGAACTGAAGTATATTTATTTACTGTTCCATTCCTCTTTTTCTTCAAGCCCTGCTACAATCTTGCAGTTGCTTTAACTTTTTGCCCAATTGTTTTTAAACCAGAATATGGCCACAAACAGTGTGGGTCACAACCATCTAATTACAGTATGTCTCAAGGCACATGCAACAGAAAGCCTTTCTGTTTTTCTTGATCCTTCTCTGGTGCTCGGGTTAGTTGAATATGTATTGCCTTGTTAAGGGGAACATTGTTAAGGAATTCTCCATAGACTTTAGCTGCTAAATTTCTGATTGTTTCTCTGTGTACAGTACTCAGCAAGTTTGCTCTCTAGGAACTGGCTGCCTTATATTCCTTTTATAGCTTCTACTTAATCATCAAGAAGGAATCAGTTACCCATAATAGACAATCAGCAGCTCTCAGAATGCACCCCATGCAATTGGCAGCCATTCAGGAGATGGTCTTGTCACTCCTATTAGCTGAACATGCAGCTTTTCTAATCACTCTCCTTTCTTCCTTATGTCTTCTTTCTGTGAAATTCCACTGCATACTTTCCATTTCTTCTCCTAGTTTGTTCACGCAGCTTGCTCCCTTGGAACTGTGTGGACCTACAGCTACCATATGAGCTAGCATGCTTTGAGACATGGAATCTGTAATCTAAAATTATTTGAAGGCACTAGTTTAGAAAAAGTTACCCCTGGACACTCTTTGGCATCACTCGATGCTTTAGAGCGTATTGTTCTAAACCAGAGTGGGAATAAAACTTTTGCATTCATTTCCCCTGAAACTGGAAACAAAACCACACTGCTGATATTTGGTGGTTTTACTGTTGATTTTCCTGCTGTAATGGTGTCCAGGGGCTGCAAAATTGGGTCTGAGTTCACGAGTGATTGATAGGCTGCAGCTTACTAAGCCCTGCTCTGGAAAATGTACTAGCTGCCCTGGTTGAAGCCAGCAAGGTCACTAGCTGCTTTGGTATCATTTTAACAGAAGCTCTTAATATATTATTATTCAGAACTGTATGAGGTCCTGCTAATTATATGGGGTGGGTGGTTCTTTCAGCAGCAAACCTGAGAGCCAGATAGCAAAGTTCAAAGCATTTGAAGTAAATTTGATATATCTAATTATAACTATTTCTATATATTTATATCTATCTATATCTATATCTATACCTATATCTATTGTTGTTGTTGTTCAGTCGTTAAGTCGTGTCCGACTCTTCGTGACCCCATGAACCATATCGCGCCAGGCCTTCCTGTCCTTCACTGCCTCCCTGAGTTTGCTCAGTCTCATGCTCATTGCTTCAGTGATGCTATCTAACCATCTCATCCTCTGCCATCCCCTTCTCCTTTTGCCTTCAATCTTTCCCAGCATCAGGGTCTTTTCCAAAGACTCCTCTCTTCGCATTAGGTGACCAAAGTATCTGAGCTTGAGCTTCATTATCAATCCTTCCAATGAGCAGTCAGGGTTGATTTCCTTTAAGATTGACTGGTTTACCTCCTAGCAGTCCAGGGGACTCTTAAGAGTC
Organism: Python bivittatus; assembly: GCF_059951505.1. NCBI lineage: Eukaryota > Metazoa > Chordata > Lepidosauria > Squamata > Pythonidae > Python > Python bivittatus. The sequence continues at coordinate 12,376,449 of NW_028277087.1, forward strand.
TTCTCCAGCACCACAGTTCAAAGGCATCAATTCTTCGGCGCTCAGCCTTCTTTATGGTCCAGCTCTCACAGCCATACATTATTACTGGAAAAACCATAGCTTTGACCATGCAGATCTTTGTCGGCAAGGTGACGTCTCTGCTTTTTGATATGCTATCTAGGTTTGCCATAGTTTTCCTCCCAAGGAGCAGGCATCTTTTAATTTCATGGCTGCAGTCTCCGTCTGCAGTGATCTTGGAGCCCAAATAAATGAAGTCTGTTACTGTTTCCATTTCTACCCCTTCTATTTGCCAGGAATTGATGGGTCCAGATGCCATGATGTTCATTTTTTTAATGTTGAGTTTCAAGCCAGCTTTCGCACTCTCCTCTTTCACCCTCATCAAGAGGCTCTTTAGTTTTTCTTCACTTTCTGTCATTATATATCTATATCTATATCTATATCTATATCTATATCTATATCTATATCTATATCTATATCTATATCTATATCTATATCTATATCTATATCTATATCTATCTATCTATTGCAAAAGCACATTACTGTTTGGCATAGAAAGAAGCTACGTCTATTCAAAGCCAAAGAAAGATTTCTAATTTCTAATTCTAGCCACTGTACCAAATGGTGTTAAGAGAATTCTTTAAAACAGTCATCTTGTATGATTTTACTGTGCAACAGGGATGCTAAACTTGTTTTCAAGCAAAGGTCCTTGGCCTTTGAGAGGTATTATTTGGACCACCCTCCTCAAAGTGAGTGGGGCCAAGCTCAAAACAAATTTTAATTTGTTAACAATGTAACTAATTAACAGGATTAGGCCCCGTTCTCTGAATAACTCTATCATATTAAAAATGATAATTCAGCATGTTAACATTATAATTTAGCAGCATAATTAAACATTACAATTATAAAAATTGTAATTCAGAAATCCAAAGAGTCCTGGGGGCTATATTCCAGTAGGTTAGAGGGACAAAAGATTGTGCATCTCTCCTCTACAACACCTTTTTCATTAATAAAATGGACTGCTAATTCTGACAAAATTGCAAATAACCCAAGCCTCTTCAGTTTTTCTTTCACACTTACTTAAATAATTAATGCCAGGTGCTGCTGCCCATTGATCTGGGAATAAGCACTATTTTGTTGAAGAAATAGATAATATATGTTCAGATAAAGTGTTTTGACATTTTATTATAACAATGCATATAGGAGGGAGGGAGGGAGGGAGGGAGGGAGGACCTTTGTGATCCTGGGCATACTATTACTGGCCCTAATGCTGGCATCAGGAATGACTGACACTATTTTCATCATCACTGGATTCTGCCTGGTCCTGGACCCTGAAGTCCAGATATAATGGTACAACTGGTTCTTGGAAATATAAAAATCAGTTGTACAATTTTGTTCTGTTTGGTTTCCATCAATGATATTAGCATGGAGGGCATAGCATATCAGAGAACTAATGAAGGATGAACTTGACCTAGATTTGTGACCCATGTAAAGAGATATAAATTCTCCTTCAAGTTTGGTTTAGGCAGCAGCATGAACTTCCTAGAGCGAGAAAGAGTGACTGGCCCAAAGTCACCCAGCTGGCTTTGGGCCTAAGGTGGGACTCGAACTCACAGTCTCCTGGTTTCTAGCCTGGTGCCTTAACCACTACACCACACTATCTCTCTTGTGATGAACATACAGTACTTCTCCTCAAATTAGCACCAATGGTTATAGAATAAATGTTTGGTTTTGAGGAAAGGAAAGGAAACCGAACAGATATCAAGAAGGAACTGGGGTGTTGGGGAACAGTGAGAAACTCCAGTTCTTCATTGAATTCCATCTTAGTTTGATTTCCCTCTATCTCTTCCACATTTCTATCTCTTCCACATCTGAGCTGGGAACAACTGACCTTTCAAAATTCACCATTTAGTTTCTTGGTAAGGAAAGCGGGTGGGTGATTTCATCAAATTTATGTAAGGGGAGAATAAATCTTCCAACATTTTTCTCAAGGACCCACCCTTTAACAGCATGATTACTGAACAAGCCCTAAAGGAAGAATTCCTAAATGAAATCTTTCCTTGGAATGTAATAGAAAAGTGGAAAGCAGTGGAGACTGACGAGATGACTGAAAGAAGAAAGATAGGACATTCACATCCATCCTCTTGGCCACTTTGTCTCAAGAACACCACCCTTCACCTGTAAGGACTTCTGTGATTTTTTCTTCTATTTGGAAATTATTTCTAAAGCCTTTGTGTCATCAGATGGAACAAGAATTGGCAGAAAAAGCAAGAAAATTTCTTTGCCCAGTGTTATTCCACTGACTTGGGTGTTTGCTGCCTACTAGTGCCTTGATGTGTGCTGAAACTGATTCTCTTTTCTGGAAAACAAACAAAAGAGGACTTTGCTTTTAGATTTATTATGTCAGCTTCCAATAATTTTCTACAAGTTAGATTTCCCAGCCCTGAGTGTTTCAAAAGTTCTTTCCAGAGCCCTGATTAATTTTCTGTTCCTTCTTTAGGAGATTTTACTCCTCCTTTATTAGAACTGTTTCTTTGTGACTCTTGCACGGCACTAGCTTTTTCCAGACTACATTTTGGCCTTGTAGGCAGCTGTGAATAAATCTTAATTTCCATTTCTTTCTTTGTTGATTTCCTTTCCATTTTCTTCCTAGAGAGGCTCAGTCTTCACTGCTATAAGGATTTCTTCCAATAGATTGATTTTTGTGTTAATTCCACTGGATCCTATGCAAGGGTTTTTATTTAAGGGGGAAGTAAATACTTTTTAGGGGGATGTGGTGGCGCAGCGGCTTAATGACGCTGAAAGTTGCCGGCCAGAAATGGTCGACGCTTCAGCGGTTCGAGTCCAGCCTTCGCGTTAAACAGGGTGAGCTCCTGTTTCCTCCCCAGTTCCTGTCAACCCAACAGGTCGAAAACTCACGTGAGTAGATAAATGGGTACTCTCACTCCGGTGGGAGGAAAAATGCTGGCGGCGCCTTGCAAAAAGGAGTTGGGAGCAGTTGCCGATAAGCGCGAAAAACCGCGCGCGCCCGAAAAGGGCGCAAAGCAACGGAAACCCCGCCTCCTGCACTCGCCAGCTGGGCTCTGCTCTAGGAAGGAGGCTCTGGCAAACCACTTCCAAAAAACAATTGCCTTGAAAACTGCAAGGACTCGTCCAAGCAGTCACTGCAGGGTCAGCAATGACTGAGCGCAGACAAAAAAAACAAACAAACTTTTTGATGGCTAGGACACTTAATAATTTGGAGTCAATCAAGAGTAATGATAGGTCCTTCCTTCCTTCCTTCCTTCCTTCCTTCCTTCCTTCCTTCCTTCCTTCCTTCCTTCCTTCCTTCCTTCCTTCCTCTTCTTTGTCTGCTTTTCTTTCATGTCTTTTTCTTCCACAGGTTTTTAAGAACCGTCTTACCCAAATGGCCATGATCCATTTTAATCCAGTTTTTTTTTCTCACCACAGCTAATGAGAGGACTCCATCTCATAAGCAAGAGATGAAGACATCCTCCTTTCTCACCATTGTTTCCTTGCAACTGGTATTTAAAAGCATACTGCCCCCACTTCAGAAATATCATTTAGTCTTCAGGACAAATACTGTAGCCCTTGATAGACCTATCCTCCATGTAGTTATCCAATCTCCTTTTAAAGCCATCCAAGTTAGTGTCCATCACCATCTCTTGGGAAAATGGATTCCACAGGTGAATTATGCTTCCTTGCATCTGTTTTAAATCTCCTTCCAATCAGCTTCATTGAATGTCCACTGGGCATGCTTTTCCCTGTCCAATGTCTGCCTCCCAACCCTTTTTTTCCAAGCCAAAAGTCCTGAATATTTTTGTCTTTTCTCATAGGGATGGTTTTTGACACCCATACCCCACCCCCAACATTTTAGTTGTCTTCTACTTTTTGCTATGTCAGCGGCAATCAAAATTTAGACTTAGTTCCTATACAATTTATGGCAGGCAATGCAAAAATCTGCTGCTGAACTGAAGGAAGATGGAGAAGGCCTGGGAAAGCAAGAGAGGAAAGAAGGAAGATTAGATGACCCAGGACTGGTTAGATGACTAGTTTTTGATTAGACAACTTTTCCTTCCAGTGTTGTTTCAGGCCACTTCCAGAAGGTTATGCTCAATAGCCTTAGTATAAATCCTGGCTTTGGATTTTAGCAGAGTTCTCTGAGGATTTGTATGGAGATATTTTCCCCTCTTTCTGTTCTCTGTTTCCTAGTTTCGCCTTTATCATTTCCACTCCTTATTATCAAGGTCTCTTTATTTTCAGGAGTGGACTTATTCTTCCATCTCCAATTCCGGCATCATTTGAGACAGAAGGGAAGTGGAATAACATGCTGATCTATGAATTAATCCTGAATCTTTTAGCCCAACCATATGCAGAAATGTCTGAAAGAAAAACTGAAAATAAAGAGCTTAGTCTGAGTTCCCAGATCTTTCTGCATGGGAGAAACACTGTGTGGGGGCAGGAAAAGCTTTGTTTCATAATTCACAGAATCTATCTCTCAGGACAACAGTAACACAGAATGAAAATGGGATGTTACCTATTTTCCCAGTGATGTATGTATCATATAAATCTTATCTATCTCACTCCCTTTATTTCAGGGCACATTTCTGTTCCAGCAGATTTATAGATGGCTTTTAAATTGAATTTGCCAAGCCATTTAGGGTTTTATTTACTTTTGAATATGTTCAAAATGTCTGGAACCAGAAGTGTCTGTAGGGTAGAAGGCTTTCATCCAAGTGTCAAAAGCAGCAATTGTTCTGCAGGTTCTGCCCTTTTTGTATATGCAAGTGGCATCTGAATGCACATATATCAGCCCAGAGCTTGCATCACAACAGTGTGATGCTCCTTTCATCATTCCCCATCCCATCCCACCTCACCCCACCCAACTTTCCCTCCCTGGTGGATGCTTCTGGCTGGAACTTTTGGCTTTTTCTTACTTTTCTGTTCATAGCAAAGTGTGTGGCTTCATTCAGAGACTTCTTCTTTCCATGTCTTCCTGGAATGACCATGCAGAACATCACCTAATTATATGGACAGCCCAGAAAATGCTGGAAAAGAAAAACAGTTCCTGTGGGGACTGAGCTATTGTAATATACAGACCACTTTGTACATTTTGTTTTCCAAAATGGCATTAGGAAAGGAGCACTCCCTTGGTTAGGATCCCCAACCATGGAAATTTTTGTGTGTGTTGGTGGTTGTTGTAGTGGATCTTTGTGTAATGGGTGAGCAATGGAGCTTTGGGGACCAGCCTGCTGCTTGGAACAGGAGATACATTGCTGCTGATGTGATTAGATTGGTTTGCAGACACTGATTGCTGGGAAGGAGATATGAAAAGATACAGAGGATTGGATTGTGGATCCTGACTGAATGAAGAGTGAGGGATAACCAGGAAAGATTAACCCTGACCTGCGTGACATGGTCAGATGGAGATTCTGGCAGCAACACAAGAGCTACAGTGTTGGCTAAGTTGCACTGGTTGGAATTGATACTGCGGTGCCAACCATCACCACCATGGACATGTGGGGGTCAGCAGGCTGGAAGAAAGAGCAGTTGGGTTGGGACCTTGAGATTTAGGGTGGTGAGTCACTGTGATTCAGCTCCTGTGACTTGTGTTTGGGCTGAATTTGAATGGGGTTGAACTGAAGGACTGGCAAGTCAGTCTGATCTGCTGGCAGGACAACAGCTTAACTGGTGTATTGGATGGTAGAATAGGCCAGATTACTGCCAAAAGAGGATAAAGGAAGGTATTGGGTTAAGGCCACTGGCACCAGCCTGCCAAGCTGGGAGATTTAAGGCCAGTTAAGTCTGAATACTCAGATTCACCTGGTTTTCAGGAGGATGATAAAAACTGAGCTAATTCAGAAAGCATTCCAATGCTTACATAGTGCACTACATTTATACTTTTTTATTTTTCTATTTTTAATCTTAGACTGTGTATTGGTTTTGTGATTTTATGATTTAAATGCTATTTTAATTATGCTGTGAATATTCTAATATTTTTCTTATATCATGTGATCCACTGAAAGTCATCAGATTGGGACAGGGTGTAAATGCAATCAATAAGGAGAATTTCAAAAGTGAATTAAACTTTTCATTGCACAGAGATATATTAACAGTGAAAATCCAAATCTCTTTACAGGGGGTTTCCTACTGCCCAGCAGAATCAGGTTCTTATGGATTAACTTCAAAATGATACCACCGTCAACTGAACAACTGAAAGAGACAACCATAGTCTTGCACACATCATCTATTGTATCTGAATAACAAAGCTGATTTCAGTGAATCACTTGGAGATTTTGTTGAAGGATAGTAGGACAATCATATTTTTTTATGAGGTTCAAATTAGTCCATTCCATATATATAATGGGATCAAGTTCTAATATCCTCAGTTTCATAAATGTTTCTATGCTCAGAATATAAGAAATTAGCGTTCTGTCAAACATGACTTAATTCACCTACAAAAGGGGTTGGATAATGTTCAGCTCTCTAGATGTCATTGGTCTATAGTCTTATATTGTCTCATCATTAGCTAAGCTGGCTACAATTAAATTGCAACAATATCTGAAGAACCAGACATTGTCCATTCCTGGTACAGCTTAAATAAGTTTAGTCTGCTTGAGAAGGAGATATGGAATGGCAGAATTTTCTGCTCAGGGATTCCAGCCACACGTGCCCATGTGCTACTTTTAATTGGGGACGATGCAGAAGACAGAGATACAGAACTTTTAAAACAGCTCGTTGCTCATCCCAAAAATATATGAAGACACTTATTCCCAGACTTCCAGGGAAAAAATAGTGAACTGAAAATAGCTCCACTAAAAGCAGAGCCAAAGACCACAGTGGGATGAAGAACTAGTGAGTAGACCAGCTCTTCAATAATTCCTTTCCGGACATGGAGAGGACTTGAGATCACCCACTAATGCTCTAGACAGTGTGAAGAGACCACAAGACAGTGGTCTCTAGCAGGTTAGAGTTCTGGGAGACAAGGGAATAGTCATCTTGCTCAAACCATGATCGGTGCCTTTGAAAGGACACTGGGTTTGCATACTTCCTTTTCTAATCACTTTCAGAATTTGTTTGTTAACTGCTTTTTAGTTATTAGGAACTTTTGGATCGACAAGTCTGAAAACACCCGGTTAGCAAAATAAATAAACTTTAAATACAAGTTTATTCCCCCCCTCCCTTTGGAATAAACAGCAAAAGGGTGATTAGAACTTTGATTTTGGAAGGTTACAAATGGACTAAGGGTCCAAGATGGATTTGAAATAAGATTTTGAAATTAATTATAAGAATCCTTCCTGTGGGAAAATGCTGTTGTTTTGAATTCTCTTTAAAAAAAATGATAGGATGAGAAGGTTGGACACTAGAGGAAACCAGAAGGAACTAAAAACTGCAATTAAAGGAGAACAACATTTAAATGTGACTTAGTAATACAGAATGAAGCAAAATATTTTAACATTGGACAATTGAAGGATATTTTTGAACAATGGACCTAGAAGTTAATTTTAAGAGTGTCTGCCTCTATAGATAGATTATGTTTAAAAGATGTTATTGAAGAGGAATGAATTTTACCTGATAAGATTGTGACTGATCTGAAAGTGGATTAAAAAATGACAGGCTACAAGAATGATAAGAAAAAGATGCTACACTGAACATACAAAAGAAATTGGCTGATGTCTTAATAATTAAAAGGGATAGACAAATAACAAACCCAGAGAATGACCTGGATAATTTTTCTACGTTGGATTTACAAAAGAGGCTTGTTAAAGCTTTGAAGAATTTTGTGAAAAGGGACAAAGAAAAAAAGAAAAGAAATCAAGTTCTAGGACATTATTTGAAGGGACTAAAAATTAAGCTTGTTAAAAGTAAAAGGGAGGAATATAACCTTGATTTATTTGATCAAGGTTAAAATAGATATGTTGTTATTTTGGGTAACGCTTGATGGACTTTTGCTGATCAGGACTGAAACAACAAGGCTTTAAGGATTTGTTTATAGATAAGAGATGGGATATGGGAAGAAGAGATCATTTGTTGTATTTTAAGAGAAGGTAATAAGTTACTAAGATTGTTTATTCTTCTTGTGATGAAGGGGGAAGTAATTTCTTTATATATTTCTTTTTCTTTACTATAGTCTTATTCTTTCTTTTTATCCTTTTATTTTTTAATTTGTACTAGTATCTTAACAATTGTAATCTTTAATAAAATTACTATTTTTTAAAAAAGACATTCATTCCCTAAGCCATGTTCCATCTAGGCAACTTTATCAATATTATCAGCTGGAAGTATGTGTTCTTACATGTTCTGTACTCCTTATGACCAGTGATCCTTGTAGTTGGAGATTGATTGTATGAACACAGAATTACCAGTTATACCCAACGCATATTACACTGAACTATCCTCCCCTGTGACAGTAACTGATCTCATTCTGTTCTTATATTTAATTGTGTCTTATAAGAACAGTGTATTGACTGAGATTATGAATTATCTATCTCATAGGTGCAATGCTACTACCATGTGCAAAGAAGATCTTTAAATCAAGACATAATTAGTTGGCTGTGAAAGATGGGAAGTTGAAGGGCCCCATTCCCCCCAATTGAAGTGCAATCTAGCCATCCCCAAATAGACATAAAACTATACCAGCAGAAAGTTTACTGTCCCCATTGCTTATCCCTCTCCTGCCCCTGTCCCTATCCTTGTCATTCACCTGATTTCCCTCCATGGTCATGTTGGGTTGGTTTCACAACTTGAGGCTCGCACAAGGGAGAAAATACTACCACAATCACAGTACAACCAAGGACAATTTGAGCTTCTTTCACAGATTGGCCAGGGATAAGGGGAAGGCAACATTCATGGGGACATAGCAGGAAGAAGAAGAAGAAGAAAGAAAAAAGATGGGGGGCAGAAAGACAGAAGGAGAGAAAGTGAGCAAAAGAAATGTTGCCAGGGTTTAGGTGCCCTAAATTTAGAGAAGGCAACCAAGAACTTTGGGTGTTGCTGTTCAGGAAAAGAAAAGAAATCTCATCACTCAAATTTGTTGCTTAAACATTTTATTTGAAGTAATGTGAGGTTCCCCCCTCCTCTTTTCCAGGCTTATGATATAACTTTTGCATTCTCTAATATCCTGGCTTTAAAAGAGATCAACTGAAAGAGGAGAATATTGCTTTCCTCTTATTTGAAGGCATTAACTGGGTCAGAAAGTCACTTACCTTAGAGGAGATGCATTCAGGATCCACTTTCATGGGCTGGAAAATGCTCCAGGCAGTGATCAGGAATGTGTTGTGTTCTTATTACCACCCTTCTAGAGGTACAAGTGTTCCTGTCCCCCTGACCATTATGAAACTATAGCCAGGATCCCTGTAGATTTACATTTTCAAACGGCTTTTTTCCAGAAGCATAGCCCAAATGTGTCAGAATCCAAATGTGCCCACTGGCGGTGTTCCTTCTCTCATACTTGCCCTCTTTTTTCAGATTTCATACTGCCATACTTTATTTCTCATGGGGATTAGAATTATTGGAAATATTGCAAGCTACCAGAGCAACAAAGCAGCAAAGCATAAACCCCTCAATTTTGGAAATTAAAACAACATTAATAACAGCAATAATAGCAACAACAACAACTACTCTTGGAGAAAGAAAGATGTCATGCAAAGGATTGTGTTTGAAGAAAGCCAGATTCCTAGTCTCCTAGAACAATATAACAGAGCCATGTATTTGAGATGGTGAGTTTGGGCCTTTTAGTCAGGGTTCACTCCTGGCAACTACCTGGTCAAGTCCCTGCAGTTTTCTTTTCAAGACTTCAGAAGTGGTTTGCCATTACCTCTTTCCTCAGGCTGAGAGAGAACAACTGGCCCAAAGTTCCTCAGCCGGTTTTGTGAAACTAGAACTCAGGGTCTCCTGGTTTCTAGCCTGGTGCCTTTAACCACTCCACCAAATTGGCTCTCTATCTGAGATGGGCAGCCGTATAAATTGATTAAACAAACAAACAAATATGGGAGACTTGTATATTGCTTCAACTAGTAAAAATCTGAATTCCAACATATTTCCATCTTTCAGCTCTATCGGGAGAAAGCTGAAAGGCCATGCTCAACAGTACAGCATTTATTTGCATGCAAAATGTCTCAAGTTCAATAACAGGTTGGACAGGTATCTCCAAACTGGTTTAGGAATTATTTCAGTTTTAAATCCTGAACAGTTGTTGGCAGTAAGTAATAATATTGTTGAACTAATAGTCTGACACCCCATGCTGTTGAAAATGTCTCCTTATTTCCCCTACTTTCCATTGAAATTAGCTGGAATTTGGGGAACAAATAGCTTCCTCATAATGCTCAAAGGCTGAACTTAGAACCTTACCAGATGAGATACTTTATTTATTTTATTTTATTTATTTTATTTTATTTATATATCTGCCCATCTCACATACATGACTCTGGGAGGCTTAGAAGGTTAAAACACAAAAATACCAACCCTCTCCCAATTATACAAACATTAAAACAATTACAACCAATTCAAACCATAACATACACTCAACAGAAGACCATAGTCAATTCAGGAACAATATAATCATTTTATAGGCTTTGCACCACTCTTGGATCCTCAGGCCAAGTCTTCAGGCCCTTCCAGAAGGCCAGAAAGGTCAGGGCCAGTCTGACCTCAAGGGGAATTATAGTCCATAGGGCAGGTGCAGTGGCAGAAAGGCTCTCCTCCTGGGTTCTGTCAGGTGGCACTGTCTCATGGATGGAGCCTGCAACATGGCCCTTCTGCTGGGCCAGATGGGGTGAGTAGATGTAATTGGGGAGAGGCAGTCCTTCAAATAGCCTGACTGTATTTCACACTGTCCCTACATTAGAAGGTGGATTCAGTGACCTAAGTGGGCCAAGCCAGTTTCATGACCCTTACACTGAGCCTAAATAAATAAAAGCAACCTTACAAAATGCACATTTTTATACAGCAGCATTTATATTAAAAAAAAAAAAGCTTTGAAAAGATGTATGTTTAAAAGATGTGCATTGGGGAAATTAATATAACAAAGGAAGATATCAGAGAAATGGCCACATTTTTGCTGTTATACTTGAGCAATTCCACTTCCTTATACCAATAATATAGTCAATTGGACTTCTGTGTACTTCATCTGGTCATTTCTATGTATATAGATGTTGTTTTAGTTGTTGGAAGCCTGTGTCAGCAATGAAGACATCTTTGGACTAGCAGAAGTTGATAAACTGTTCTCCTGCTTCCTTTCTGTTTCGTAGGGCATACTATCCAATACAGTTTTCCTCCATAATATTTCCAACCTTGGCACTCCAGTCTCCAACCACAAGCAGCACATTTTGCTTGCATGTTCTCTTCATCAGATTGAACTTGACCATAAAACTCATCAACTGTCTCTTCTTCTGCATCAGTAGTTGGAGCATAAAGGTGGATAATCATCATATTAAAAGATGTCCATGAAGTCTAATTGATATTATTCAGTCATTGACTGCATTGTACCCATGGACTGTCCTCGATATATCTTTCCTGACTATGAAAGCAACAATATTCCTTTCTTGTTTTTCATGTCCTGAGTAATAAACAGTGTCCAGTTTCAGTCCATTTGGATTATTTGATGCCTAAGATTCAAAGTGTAGTTGATTCATTTCATTTTTTGCCATGTTGAGCTTTCCTAGATTCATGCCTCTTATGTTCCATGTTCCCTCTATAATTCTGTTTTGGAGCTTTGAATTTTCTTTTCCTGTATGGGAACATTGGCAACTAGACCTCCTGAAGGCTTTATGAAGCTCTAATTGCACACTATAGGCAGATTCTCCAATTTCAGACAAATCAGAAATATTTCTACCAATCCAACAATAGAGAGACTCCAGTGAACCAGTCAATACTTGACAAAGAAGACAAGTGCAGTTTTGGGTGCAGTTATGGGACAATCCAAAGAAATACAACAAGAATGCAGCTTGGATAAAGGAGGTGGATAAGAATTAAAAAGAAGCTGAAATGAAAGAACTTGTAATAATAGCAGAAATGGTGGAAAAAAGGGCAAGGAAGATCAAGAATTGGTCAGCACCAGGTGAAGATGAACTGCATGGTTTTGGTTGAAACATCTGACTGCTCTGCACCCATTCACTGCCAGGCAGTTTAACAACATACTGTACTACAAGGAGGTGAAACTGAAGATTGATTACATCTGGCAAAACCTACCTGATAAAGAGAGATCCAACAAAAGGGGCAGCACCAGGCAACTACCGGCCAATTACATGCTTACCAACAACTTTCAAATTGCTAACTAGAGTTGCAGCTGATGTTGCTAGTTGTTAACAAGTTCTTTCCACCTGAGCAGAAAGGAAACTGCCCAAACAGCAGAAAAACAAAAGATCACCTCTTAATTGACAAGAAGATTTTGGAAAACTGTAAGAGAGGGAAGACCAACTTGAATGTAGCTTGAATTGATTACAAGAAGGCATTTGACTCCCTGATATATGATTGGATAATCAAGTGCCTAGAAATAACAGGAGTCAGTAGAAACATCAGAAGCTTTGTACAAAGATCAATGGCACAATAGAAGACACAGTTGCTGGTCAATGGTGATAGACTGGGAGAGGTTAATATCAAGAGAGGAATCTTTCAAGGAGACTCACTATCATCAGTACTGTTTGTCATTGCATTGATTCCTCTGTCAACAATATTGAACAAGTCAGACCATGGCTACCAAACATCAAAAACATCTGCCAGGCTATCCCATCTCCTTTACATGGACGATTTGAAGCTGTATGGAAAAACACCATCTGAAATAGAATCGCTGCTCAACACTGTCCGAATATACAGCCAAGATATTGCAATGGAGTCTGGACTGGACAAATGTGGGTGACCCCCTTACAATCAGCAGGAGAAAAATAATGAAAATTGAAGGAATCAAGATGCCCTATGGAAATAACATCAAGAGTCTGAATGAAAAACATCACTACAAATACCTGGGCATCCTTCAAGGTGACAATATTGAGCACATTGAAGTCAAGGAGAAGGTTAGTAGTGAATACATTAGAAGAGTGAAGAAGATCTTAAAGTTCAAACTCAGTGGAGGAAATGCCATCAAGGCGATTAACACCTGGGCAATTCCAGTCATTAGATACACAGCTGGAATAGTGGACTGGACTCAAGCAGAACTAGAAGACCTGGATTGGAAGGCCAGAAAAATAATGACAATGAATCATGCCTTCCATGCAGTGAGGTTGACAGACAGTGGCCTATAAGAAAGATCAAACGGAGAATGGAAAAGAGACATGGCAAGGCAAGGTATTATGTGGCCAGTACAAACACACACACACACACACACACACACACACACAAAACCTGGCAGGAAAAGCAGATAACAACAAGACCTAACAATGGCTAAGAGCAGGAAAGTTGAAGAAAGAGATAGAGGGGCTAATTCTGATTGTACAAGACATTCAAATGGACCGAGCTTTGATCACACCAATGTGGCCACCATCTTGACTATTTTGATCATAGCCTGCAGACACCCCTTATCTTTTACTAGCCAGAAGATTTATTTTAGATCTGTTCCATATGTCTTTAGATGTTGAGCAAAGAACTCCAAAGCACCCCAGGAATGTATAGGTAAAAAGGCCCAAGTGTGTCTTTCAGCTAAAGACTCATCTTCCTGCCTCTGAAAATGCTGGCCAAGAAATGTCTTAAGAATGTTGACTATTTGCATTTCACTCCTGGCACTGAAATGTCAGTCTGCTGGCTGTGCAGAAGTTCCCCAAATGGACAATTAGATGTGCACTTACCAACCTAAACAGCCCCATGGGAGGAGTTCTTTTATGATTCATGGCCCTCAAAATCACCAATTCCAAAATAATAGCTCTATTTGACATCCACCGAAGCAGTCAGGATTATGTTTGCAAGAAAGGGCTATTAGCAGCTATTATGATTAGGAGTGGAAAGGTTGTGCAGAAAATATCCCTAAAGGTCAAGTGAGACTTAAATTACTGAAATCATTTTTCCAAAGGTGGAGGAAAAAGAAGAAAAAGGGCAGACGTGACTTTTGTCATATGTCTCCATTCTGCTTCCATCCGTGATGAATACATAGCAACCCTAGGTGTGTATTCCAGAACAGCAGAAAGTGATGAAGAAGAATAGGGATGATCTTTAGGCACAGTACTGAATTGCCAGCCCCACTAGATAGACCAGAAATCAATATCACAGGAAGCCTAAAACTATCTTTATTGAGACTGGTTATAATAACAGAATCTGGCATATCTCATTGTGCTTTACTCCCCCCGCCCCCTTATACTCTACGAATCACAGAGGTGTCTGTCAGAGCTGTTTCAGAATATCATCTTGTTTCTCAAGACTTAAAGAATGCTATTTTAACTCAAGGCAGCATACTAATGCTCCTACCTCCTATTTTTCCCACAACAACCTTGTGAGGTGGGTTGGGCTGAAAGAAACTGAGTACCTCAAAGTCACCCAGCTGGCTTCCATGCCTAAGGGAGGACTAGAACTCATGGACTCCCAGTTTCTAGTCCAGCACCTTAATCAGTGCACCAACCTAGCTCTCAGAATGAAAAATAACAGTCCAACAGCCTTCCATCTGAAACAGTAACAAGTTAAACATCAGCCAACTAGAAGCAGATCGAGATGTGATCCAAAGTAGCTTAGAATTCTAGGTTTATCCAGCTAAAGCCATGTGAAAAAGAAAGGGTTTGCACTGTTTTATAAAGAAACAGCAGCAGCAGCAACAACATTCTTCCATTCTAGAGAGAAATTTTATATAAGGATATTTGAAATTTTTAAAATTCTCATCAAGCACTATTTCTCTCTCACACACAAATATATACCAAAATGTTCATCTTTTTTCCCTTTCAATTCTGCATTGTTTCTAGCTTTTTTCAACTCGCAAAATTCATCATCATTATTATTATTATTATTATTATTATTATTATTATTATTATTATTCGTACTGATACGCTTAAACCGGATTTGGCATTTTCATCCACCTACTGAGTCTTTCCCAAGGACATGGGATAGGCAGATGTGGTTGGATTGATTGCAAGAAGGCATTTGACTCCCTGCCATATGATTGGATAATCAAGTGCCTAGAAATAACAGGAGTCAGTAGAAACATCAGAAGCTTTGTACAAAGATCAATGGCACAATAGAAGACACAGTTGCTGGTCAATGGTGATAGACTGGGAGAGGTTAATATCAAGAGAGGAATCTTTCAAGAAGACTCACTATCACCACTACTGTTTCTCATGTCATTATTATTATTATTTTGCAAAATAATTGCAGAAACATATATATCTCTCTATCCATCATCTATCTATTAAAAAGGTAGGATAAAGCTTTATTTTTATTATTATTATTATTACATTTTTATCCCACGTTTTAATAGATAGATGATGGATGGATGGATGGATGGATGGATGGATAGATAGATAGATAGATAGATAGATAGATAGATAGATAGATAGATAGATAGATAGATAGATAGACAGACAGACAGACAGACAGACAGTCAGACAGACAGACAGACAGACAGACAGACAGACAGACAGACAAACAACTTTCTCATTTAATTCCCGTTGGATATCAGTAGCTAGGGCAGACACCTAACATACTTTGTTTAGAATAAGAGAAAAGAAAAATTGCTGGTGGATGTTGGGTAGAAAATTTATATGGAACAACAATTCTGCCACTGTTATTTGTGGAGAGAGAATTTAGGGGTTTCTCCAGGCATATTACCTAGAATGAGAGAAAGAAGAAATCCATTTCAAATGCTGCACAGTTAGCAGATAACCTAGCATCTACATGGCAGTTGGATATGCAAAACTTGGATATGGTCAAGAAGAAAAAGGAATATAACTTTTGGGAGGAGGGGGAGGAGGAAGAAAGAGAGAAAACTGCCACAGTCTTCAACCAGCCTAACCAATGTCCATGTTGGCTAGAACCTCCAAGTGCTATAGTTCAACATACCTAAAGGCTGGGAAAGTTTGCATAAACTCAAATCAGTTGGTTGACCAATATCTTAAATGCAAGACAGCTTTATATGACTATCACATTAAGTTGTCTTAAGCTGAATTTAGGGCCCCTCTAGATCTCAGTGGCCTGGCTCCAGAGGTTGAGCCTTTGTAGGCTTCCCATAAGGAAACTGAGAAAGGAGTCGAGCTTTCCCAGAAGTACCTTCTCTTTGTAAATGGACAGAAGCTCAAAAGCCAATAAAGGCACGATGAATTTGCTAATCTGCACACTTGGTTAGCACAGATTTGCAGGTTGGAGATGAGCCATGACAACCTTAGCACGATGCCACTTAATAAAGCAAACTGCCTTGTAAAAGACATTTTCCATAATTCCTAGCAAATCATACATTCCACTGGGGCCTCTGAGAACCAGTTGCTCCTGCTATGAATAGCCACTTAAGGAGCCTGAGTCACTTCAAACTGGGAGTGGAAACTTCCAAGAGAAAGATGCACTCCAACATCCTCCTCCCCTGATCATTACGATACCATTGACATTTAAGCTGGTTTCCAACAAAAAAATCTTGCTTATTTAGTTTGCGAAGAGGACTCAGAGGAAAATGAACATTCTTTGTCCACATCAGGAAGGTTAAAATTGGTGCTGATTTAATTGGCTTCATCTGACATAAAGGGGAGGTAAAGGCTTTACAGAAAAAAAAAAATCAGGATGGTTATTTTGCACCATGATTAATGAGATTTGGGGGATACACCACAGTTATTATTGGCATCTCAGACATGGAAACGAATATCTCCTGCCACTCATCTGCCAATATGAGGAACTCTGGAGCTTGTGTAATGGTGGCTTGAAAAGCTCAGCACATATGTTAACATGGACATGGCAAGCAAAGCTCCTGACTTAATGATATTAGCCATGATGTTTCCTAATTTGAGACTAAGCATGCAGATATCTCATTTCAGAAGATGACAGGCAGGAAAACAATTAGTGAGAACTCTTGTTTTAGACAGGGAAGGAAAGGAGGGAGGAGGAAGACAGAGGCTGGTTGTAAATTGCTTCCATTGTATCTCTTTGAAAAAGCTCCTAGCATTGCACAAGTACTCTGTCAATATTTTCCACCATTCATTTTGCAAGTTATAAACTTCACAGCAGAAGGGCCGGCGGGGGTTGGCCAACCAAGCCAGAAAGATGGTTTCTACCAACGTTCACCTCATTGCTATCTTCATGAGGTAAAGAAAGGTGCTGTGTCATTCAATTCATCCATCATCCGATCCAAATAAAGCACAAACTTTGCTTCTTCTTTTTCCCCTGACAATCACAGGGAAGAAGGCAGAGTTGTTTAGGAAAAGGCACTGAGACTTTGCCTGTAAGTGGTTGTCCGTACCTGTCAGAAATGTGTTTTTGTTTATTATGTGAAACATGACAGCTGACACAAGTCCGGCATCTACAGAGTCGAGTGACACATTTCCCCTTTCAAATGCTGAACCTACTAAATCAACCTATTTGCCATTATTTGCAGTAAGCCTCTGCCAACTGGATTTCTATACTGATCAATGAGACTGGGTTTGGGACCTTCCTAGACCATGATCTGCAACTGAAATTCACTCCTGGTGGGTGATAATCCCTAAACCTGACTGCTTTTACCACTTGGATGTGACAGCAAAGAGGAAGCAGAGTCAATCAGTCCCTACTGGAAATCCTGTGCTATCTGACATCCTAGATACTCTTCCACATTCTTTTTAAGACTCAGATCAGAAGCAGAAGAAACTTTTCAATCCACACCTACACCAGGTCGCTTTCACTGCAGCTAATGCTTCAAGCAAAAGGCTTTAAACCTGATGAGTGTTCCAGATTGGATTGTATGATTATACTCCAGACTTCACTAATCAAGGGTGTGGACTCTATTAACCAGTGCTGAAGCAACATTATTGTTCAAGCTTTGATATTTCTCTTCCTTGCCCTTCATACTTCCAATCCTCAATTTCACCAATTACTTTCCTGGTTTCTCATTAACTGCTTGTGATATTTGTAAAGGGTTGAGTCCTGTCCTCTCCAGCTCTCACCTCCACGATATGTTTCAGCTTTTTGACATTCCTAGTCCTTTTTCCAGCCAGATGCCCATCAGAAAAACCAGGAAATGCCTTTCTGGTGCAACAGTATCATCCTTCATAGGGAAAGAAGCCTTTGACTGTTATAATCATGGTCTTTCTCCTTACCGGACAAATTAGGGAATCTGTTTGCTTTTCTCATTTGGGACTATAACAATAAGTCTTCAATTGCCAGGAACTTCCAGTGCATAGTATTCAAGAGACTAGTTTTAAGTGAGTATTTTAGTTCAATTTCCCCCCCCCAATAAGTGTTAATGCCCTCTCAACTCATATGGAGCAATATGAGGTTAAACAGCAAACGTAATGCATATAACCCAATCTATACTCTACCCATGTGAAGAACCTGGAATAACGATTTCTATCATTCTTTCCCTCACTTAGAACTAATTCTTAAATCTCACTTTAAATTGTGAGGGAATGAAACTGTTTGCAATTGGGAAAAGTAGCTGTAGCCAGGCAGAAATATTTCCCACTCACCCCACTTCCCCAAGGATAGCTCAGCCCATCCCTTCTCCCAAAGGGCAGTAAAAGTTTACAACTCCAGAAATTTGAGATGAGATGGGCTCTTTCATTCATTCATTCATTCATTCATTCATTCATTCATTCATTCATTCAATCCCTCCCTCCCCCCCCCCAAGTTTACTCACAAACATCCACCACATTCCAGGTGTCAGGCTAATGGAGCCACACCCTGGCATTTTTAGGAATATGCCATTGTCCATAGGCAGCCTTAACCCACCCAGGTCCTTAGCCTACAATAGTATGGGTGTGTAGGAGTGTTATAGTTTCTAGATGCTCCATTACGGTCTCTTCTATGAGTGCTGAGAGTGGTGATCCCATGGATATTCCTCTGATTTGTTGGTATATTTGTACATCAAACTGAAAATAGGTAGTGAGGTAGGTAGAGGTAGGTAGTGAGACCATCAAACTTTCAGAGGAACACCCATGGGACCATCACTCTCAGGACTCATAGCAGAAACTGTAATGCAGTGTCTAGAAACTATAGCACTCCCACACATACAACCAAAATTATGGATCCAGTATATAGACATCTTTGTCATAATAAAAAAGGAACAACTAGAGAAGACTTATGAAACAGTCAACAACATCTTCAAAGGAATAAAATTCACAAGAGAAGAAGAGAACAACAACACACTACCCTTCCTGAATATTTTTATCAGCAGAGGAAACAACAGCAAATTGGAAATGCAAGTCTATCAAAAAAAAAAAAAAAACCAACCACACTAACCAAGTGCTCCATTACCACAGTAACAACCCAACCTCCTACAAGAGGAGTTGTGAAAGAACATTATTCAGACAAGCACAAGTGCATTGCAGCAACCCAGAACACCAGAAAAAGGAAATAGACCACCTATTCAACATCTTTCAACAAAATAGATACCCATACAACTTTATCAAAAAGTGCCTGACCACTCAACCTACTACAGCACAGCCAACACAAGCTATGACAAGGATAACACTACCATACATTAAAAACATCTCAGAAACAACCAACAAACTATTACAACCACACAACATCACCATAGCACACAAACCAACTAAGGCCCTCCAACACATCTTAAGTAAACCAAAAGACCCAGTAGCCCAAGAAGAAAAAACAGGAGTCATTTGCAACATACAGTGTAAGGACTATATCAGCCACTATGTAGGACAGACAGGAAGAAGACTAGCAGAGCACATCCATGAACCCCAGCTAGCACCATGAACACCAGAAGACATGATAAAAATTCCTTAATCTCACAACACATGGACAGACTCAACCATAGTTTAACTGGGAAACTGTGAGCATCCTAGACCAAGCTAAATCCAAAAACACTAGGGAATTCCTGGAAGCTTGGCATTCAGACAAATGAGCAATCAGTAGACACATAGAGATAAACCACATTTACACACCATTCAAAAGAGATAACCAAAAAAAAAAAAAAAATCTAAGAAGGAAACAAAAAGGCCAGAATGCATCCATTCCAGCAGCCAACACCAAGATAAACAGGGATTAACAACACCAGACAAACAATCAAGCAGAAGACAATACCCTAATCAAGGAACTACCAAGGAGAAAACCACACCCCCACCAAAACTGGCAGGGCAAGCTAGTATATAAACAGGGAGAAAACTCCACACTCACAAGCACTGATGATGTTACCTAGTTGGGTAATGAAACGTCTGCAAGCAAACAACCAAGCTCAGGGAACACCAAGGACTCCACATATACATACACATACACATACTATGCCTTGGAGAGGGGTAGTTGCTGATTCTTCAGCTTCAACTTTGTGGGCTTCAGACCTCTATCTGCCACCTAGGTGAGACACTACATTTCAATCTTCTCCTGCATTGTGACTCATTCACCCTAATGGTGATCCCATCAGTCCTAATTGGATTGCTACCCTTCCACAACCCTTGGTGCCACTTTGGAAGCTAAAAGCTTAAATTGTAAGCCAGAAACGCTTCCTAATGAATTTGGCATCCTAAATCGATAAGCCTCAATCTTAGGGTAAAAGTGTGGAAAATTCTCCTTATCTCCAACACATAGATGCCAGTTATCATCATTGCAGCTGTCAGAAAACAGCACCAGAAGATAATAGATCACTTGTCAGACAGAGTCTCCCGTTCGCCTCACCAGGTTCCCATTTTTCCCCATTATGTGAACTATCGTTTTTCTAGTATGTCTCCAAGTTGCATTCGGCCTCTGATTTATTCTCTGTTCATTTCGTAAAAATGATTATGTGTCTCCTACCTGTGATTTATAACCATAAATCATCTTTGCCCTGAAAACAGTTGCACGGTATCTACTTCTCTCAACATTTATAAATCTGAAATGTTATTGTGCCACTTGGCAGGCGAAGAACAAGTTGCCAGACCAGTGCTGAGAATGCTTTCAAACTCTGCTTGGAGAAAGAGTGAAGGCGTGTGTCCTCTCTCTGGATTCCTGGTTCTTTGCAAAAGAGGAGGTTGATGGAGTTCATTAATGGATGATCCCTTGAGCAGAAGATGCCAATCAGGATGCGCTAGATCTGAGTTTTCTACATTCAGCCAAGGGTAAGTATAGCTGGATTACAAGCCATCCCTTTTGGCTTCACAATTAACATTAGTCATTACAAACAGTAAAGGGTCTTGTGGTAAATTAAAGGGTGCCAAAACTGGTGGCCCATATTTCTATGGACAATAGCCTTCTTTCTTTGATTCTTCAGACAAAGCAGATGATGAAAATGGACCATGAAAGTTTAGGGCAGAATAATTTTGTCAGTCTTTAAGAGGGCTGCAGTCTCTCTAGAAAGTGGTCATTCCTCCCTCTGCTATGGCAAAATTCTTCCTTAATCTACTTGCATAAATCAGGATCATCAAGAGATGAATAGAAGTCAACTACAATGCATCTGGATCTTTCCTAAAAGTGAAACAACTTTTACAGAAGTTGCATTTACGTCATTTCTCTTAAGGGATGCAAAACTAGGAAGAATTGCAAAACTACAGAATGGGGTTAGAAATTTCCAAAAGGCTGGGGGCTGCAACTTAGCTTACATTTTAGGGGGCTGCACAACTCTGTCCAGTGATGCAGTAGCATCAAGGGACATGGGCAAGAATTTTGGAGAAGCTGAAGGAGAAATTCCAAGAATTGAAACACCATCATGTGGTTTTCAGGTTGTCTGCTCATGTTTCATAGATGGTTTAGGAGACCTGGAGAGTTAGAAGATAAGAGCAAGCTAAAATTCTGGTGGTGTATGACAAATATCAAACAATAAAATGGACCACATAGAAATATTTACAGGGTTGACTGGCATCAGTTGAATAGTTATATTTCAAGGAAGGAGTCTGGAGCTACAGTATAGCAGAGGGAGGTATCTGAATCAATCATGTGGTTTGATGATATACAAAAGTCAGGTCATGTCCAGCATCAACATTTGGGATTTTATAGGCTTCCTTTTAATCAACTGTGCTACAGTTTGGTTCATTCCAGGTCTCAGTTCCATATGCATGTGCTTAAAAGATATGTTCAGACGTCATGTTCTACCTCCTCAGTTCAGCTTTGAGGGCTAAAACCAAATAAAGAAGCTGAGAAAAATAGATATCTTGAACCAGCAGGTCATCTTGCTCCGTCTTGTCACATTAATTCTGCCATGGAGACTCTCTGGCTGACATCCTTCCATAATCAGGTGTGCCTATGCTGTAATGAAGGCTGGGAAGTGAGGAAGCTCCAGTGTCTCATTATTTTCCCCTGATCTTAGTTTGCTCTGTCCTCTTTCAGCATCAGTGTACAATTTGATAAAGTTAGCCTGCAAAAAGGCGTTATATATTAATAATAGTAATAAAAATAAACTATAAAGCTATTACAGAACAAATTATATGCTTAAAAAAGAAAAAAAAAACCATGAACTACATTATTTAAAAAAAACAATTAAAATAAGTTAAGCAAAACAAATAATGGAACAAAACAAAATGAGGAGGAAACAAGCTGGAACAAGGAGATGGAGGGGGGAAAAAACCAAGAAAGTACAGAATGCCCTCCCCCCAAATATTGCAAATATGAAACTATTCAACCTTCAACATTAACATTCTATAATTTCAAAATCTTTATATTATATTAATGGTAATGATTTGATGAAGTGCTATCAATTAGGCGTCTCTTGTTAGTGATCATTCAGATAATACTTCTCCAGGATGATCCTCCCAAACTTGTTCTTCAGGTTCCCTAGTGTTGAACCCATTGCTGCTGTCACTCAGTCCATTCACCTTGCTGTTGGCTGCCCTTTTGTCTCTTTCCTTCTACGTTTCTTAGCATTTTGGGCTCCTCCAGAGAGTAGGTATTTGCATAATGTGTCCAAAGAATGATAATTTGAACCTGGTCATTTGTGCCTCAAATGAGAACTCGGGATTGATTTATCCAGTGATATATTTGATTGTTTTCTTGGCTATCCATGGTATTCTCAGAAATCTCCTCAACACCAAAGTTCAAATGCATCAATACTCTTTCTATTCTGTTTCTTCAAAGTCCAACTTTCACTTCCGTAGAGTCACAGGGAATCTTGTGGCTTACAGTTCTGATCGTCGTAGGTGTAGACAATCATGGCATCTGAATATCTTTTCTAAGTTCTTCATGGATGCTGTACCAAGTGCTAGCCTGTGTAGATTTCTTGATTGCTGCTTCCTTACTGTTGATAATAAATTCTAAAAGGCAGACACTATCCACCTCTTTGATATATCTTCACTGTCAGTTCTAAGGTTGGTTGCTATACCTGGTGTCATAAGTTTGGTCTTCTTTATATTTAATTGTTGTCCCATTTTTTCTCTGGTCCTTGACTTTCATGACTAGCGTTTGCAGTGTAACTGTAGCTATATCTTTACCCATACCTATTTCTATCCTATGATGCATACAGAAGTGTGCACATTGTGGAAGAATGTACGTATGCATATGTAATTAAAGTATTTTGCATTGGGTAATACTACTGTTAAAAAGCATGTATATCAGGCAGAATAGCACAGTGGGGCCCTGAAAAAGAAGCCAATCCACATAGGAGAAGGAACTGCAATATGAATCTGGAAGTCAATTGCAAACCATTTTTTTATTGTTGCCAAGAAAAAAGTGTGTACATAGTGGCAATATTTAGATATGTTTGGGTGCCAGATGATAACATCCCAATGTCAGTAGGTAGCTTAGCTGCTAGGGAGGAATGTTGAACTTTCACTTTTGGAGATGATGACTTGGCCATACCAAAGCCATAAAGAAACCTGGTTATTGATGGTTTCAGTCCTGAAAGAGGAGATCTTCATTTTACTACAATACATAGGAGTGGAAAATGGAACATGAGAAGCACAAACCAGGAAAAACGGTCAAAGCAGAAATGAAACATACCTAATCAGATGTTTTAGGAAGAAGTGAATTTAGGTAGATGATGAGTGGCCACTTTAAAACACCACAAAGTGGTGATGATATTCAAAAAGCAGCACATAGCTTAATATGTGCTTGACTATAACTGAATAAACACCAGGATCATATCTATTAGAATGAATTAATATGCAGTAGACATCATTGTTTCACCAGTATATGTACCTATTAAAGATCCAACCATAGTAGACATTGAAGAATTCATTGGCAAATTAGAAGTGATAAATGAAACATCCAAAAAGAGTGTAGTACTACTAATGTGTGATTAATCAACAAATCAAGGAAAAGAATAAGAAAAGAATAAGGGGGATTTTTAAGAAGATGAGAAAAATCACAAGGAAATATACAGCTAAGGTAGGAATACTTAAAAGTAATCATTGAAGAGATAAATGAAATAAAAATAAAATTGAATAACCATACTGAAACAGTTTAAAAACAGGATTATAGAATGACAGAAACATAAAGAATATATTCAAGAATCAATTCCATTAGAAAGTAATGTGTAAGAAGCCATAAACCTGCTGTCAAATAGAGAAGCAACAGGTACAGATGGAATAGCCATCAAATTGAGAGAAGAGGCAGTTAAAGTGCTAACAACCCTGCATGAAGAAATGTGAAATAAAACAGATTGATGTGCATCCACTATCCTAATTCTTCCCATAAGCAATGCTTTGCTTTAAGATCTTTCAAAGAATACATCCATAAATGAAAAGAAAAAGAGGAAATGGACAAGCTTCAGAAAAGGCAGAGGACATGAGATCAGAAGGCTATCATAAAACGGGTAATGGGGAGGATAAGAGAATTTAAGAAAAAAGATTTATCTTTGCTTTATTAACTACAGGAAGACCTTTGTGTAGAACATGTCAGAATATGAGGTGCATCAAAGGTAATTTAATACACCTCAATTATACTTCTGACAAACATTTGCAATGAACAAGAAGCTACGTAACGAGTGAGTTTAAAGGATGTTTTGAATAGAGAAAGAAGTCAGACAAAGATGAATACTGTCTCTGTATATGTCTAGCTTTTGATTGATTGATTATGTGCCACTGAGTTGGCATAAACTCTTAGCAACCGCAGACACCTTCTCCAGGATGATCTGTCCCCAACCTGTCACTTCTACAGCTGGTTGCTGTACCTGTTGTCGTTAGTTTTGTCTTTTTTATATTTAATCATTGCCCCATTTTTATTTTTATTTTTTGCCTTAGAATTGGCAATGAAGACATTGAAGTGGTGGATAGTTTCTGCCTTTTAGGATAAACTTTTAATAATAAAGAAACCAGCAGCTAAGAAATATGCAACAGTCTAGCAGTTACTAAGATAGCAATGAAGGCCTTGGAAAACATATTCAGTTGCCAAGATTAGTCTATACCTACAAGGACTAGAGTCATTCGAGAAATGGTTTCCTCTGAGACACTCTATGGATGCAAAAGTTGGACTTTGAAGAAGCAGGATAGAAAGAGTAATGATGTGTTTGAACTTTGGTGTAGGAGAAGGTTTCTGAGAATACCATGGATAGCCAAGAATACAATCAAAGATATCATTGGATAAATCAATCCAGAGTTCTCATTTGAGCCACATACGACCAAGCTCAAATTATCATTCTTTGCACACATTATGGGAAGACCTAGCCCTCTGGAGAAATCCATAATGTTAGGAAAGGTGGAAGGAAAAAGAAGAAACAGTGGCAAGATGGATGGACTTAATGACAGCAGCAGTGGGTTCACCATTGGAATGCCTAAAGGACCAGGTTGAGGAGAGATTGTCATAGAGAAAATCAATCTATGTGTTATCATCGTCATCATCGTCACTGTCATCCTTTGCAAAATAGGAAGAAGAATAATTGAAATTCAGTCTAAGCTGCGAGGTACAGTACAATTGAGCTAAAACTGTATTCAAATAAGAATTGAACTAATTTCTCTCCCATCCTTGTGTTATTATATAGAGTGTAAACCTAGTGTTATGTACTTGGACTCCTTAGAGACAGAGTCTGAGCTGAGGGGCCTGATGCATCAATTTACCAGCCTCAGGAGTAACAGACTATTAGCCACCTGGAGTTGACTCAACAAAAAGTCCACAGAGTCAGTGCAGGAGGAGTCATGTGATAAGGGTCAAATCTTGGTAGAGTACCTAGTCCTAGGAGATGTTAGTAGCTTTGGAGAGCTAGGTAGAGGCACTCTGCCCAGCTCCTTGAGAGGCAAGGGTACCTGTGCTCATAACTGAGCCACACCAAAATCTGACCTATTAAAGACAGCCTCCAGTGGCTGGCCCTGCTTTGGGAACAACTCACCAACCTTGGATCTACGTCCCTGTGTCCTTGCTTCCTGCTCAGCTTCTTGACTTCAGGTCTTTGACACAGACAGCTGGGTGGCTGACTCCTGGAGAGTTGTGGACTATGTTTGGAACTCCTTCTCCATCTGACCCTGGACTGAACTCTCAGGCAATAACTCAGTCTCCTGTATCTCTCCCAGGATATATGTGCCTTGGTACTGAACTTGCTATTTGCTAGTTAACTCCTTATAGATCAAATTAGCATGTGTGCGCTCAATCTAAAATAGGCCACAGAGAACTGAACAGCTGTTTTTGCTTCTCTAATGATTGTGATTTGGAAGACTGGGTACCAGAAAATCAAATGAACATCTCCAGAGATATCTGGTAATAGAAGGAGCAGCAGGTAGTCATACAGAACAGCAATGAGTGGGTTTGTTCCCAAAGTAACAGGCTAAAGTCCAAGCTGGGGACAAGGAGGGAGGTGGGGCTTGTCAAATCAAAGGAAACAAGAGATCTTCAAGTGACAACCAGCTTGTCTGCCACCGTGCATGCTTGGCAGATATAAATTTTGACAACACAGATTGATTCCCTGACTACCACAAGGTCAGAAAATAATAAATTGGGGACAAGTGGGTGTTTAGTTGTCACTTTTTTCAGTTGCCTATTTGCTTCTGTCCTTGTTTTCAAGCAGTTACGTGAAGAGGGAATTAAAAACTAGAGTCCCTTCCTTTCCACACCTCCACTTCTTGTCCATATAATGGCTAATGGCTATTGATTTTTTTCAGCCGGTTCTGTATGTTCACAGCCACCCTGTGTGGCCATTTCATCCAAATCTCTGAAGGCTAAAAATGAAGATGAGGGCTCTGCAGGTTGAAGGGAGCTTTTTTGCATGGGAGGAGCATCTCCTTTGCTCTTTCTCCCCCTTCCTTTCCAGCTCCATAACTAAAAGCATATTTTTCTTTCCTAATTGGCTACAGTGCTTAAAACTAGAGTGGGCTAGGAGGGTAGTATCAGTCCTTCAAGGTAGACCAGGTTAGGAAACAAACACCACAAGAAATACTAGAACTCTACTTTCTTGATATAGGGTATAATAACAGAATCTTGAAATTCTGACAGAGTTTCTCTTTCCCTCCCTCTTATACTCAAGAGAGTCAAGGCAAGTGAATCTTGAGTTTGTTTCTCACATTTTCCTATTTTCTTGGGCTAAAGTCATATTTTATTAACAGTTATCACATATTTTCTTCAAAGGTCATCTCTGTTCTCCTTTACAGGGAGAGATCAGTCCCTCTAAGTTGTAATCATCTTGTTTGGATCATGTTGTAGGTCAATGAAGAGCAGCAGGATAGAGATTATTTATTTATTCATTTATTTATTTATACAGTTTATATAACCACCCATCTCACCAAGGTGATTCTAGGCAGCATGCAGAGATTAAAACCAAAGGTACAATAATACAGTTTATAAAACAATGTACAAAAACAGAAAATATACCATATGCCTGGGGTGGAAAATTCCACTTCATCATTAACTCAGCACTTAAGCAGCCAACTCATGGGGCTTGCTCAATCTCCCAGCCCAAATACCAGTGGGAACATCCAGGTCTTTGATGCCTTATGAAAGGCGATCCAGAATTCCAGAGAAAAGCTGTTCCACAGGGCAAGTGCAGCAACAGAGAAGACAGAGGTGTGACAAATTATGTAGAATGTGCTGAAAGGGCTCTAGAGAATTCCCTCTTGCATAATGTTAGAGTTAGAGCAATCTAACTCTGATGAACCACTGGTGAGAGACTCAGGGCAGATAAATGGAAACGTTTATCCACCCAGTCAAGACCTTTCTCATGGGGAGATGGGTGGGAAGGAGACAAATGACCCAGGCCCAATACATGGAGCGGGACCCATTCAAAGCAAGTATTTGGGGGTATTGAAAACAATCAGCTGATCAATGTTGCAGTCAAGGCAGAAAAATGCATTTCAACATAATCCTAAAAATCTTTTTAGTAGTTTGGGATTCCAATCCTTTCTGATTTACTGATTCATAAACTTCAGTGTACAAGCAACAATAGAGGGAAAAAGAATTAAATGGGTGCACGATGCAAATAGATTAGGGGAAGGGAACTCAAATGAGAATTATTTTCTTGGCTGTCTCAGGAGTTTGGAAAAGCCTTGCATCCAAAACATAGTAAAGTATTGAATTCACTTTGGTAAGATGTAGGGAGAACCATCAATTAGGATACCTTTAAAAAGGGATTTGACAAACATCTGGAAGCTAAAACGGTCAAAAGCTACTTACACACCTTTGAATACCAATTGCTAGAATAGAGGAGTAGGAATCTGTTATGGTCCAGATGCTAGTATAGCCAATTGATTGATCAACTTGATTATTTGCCAGGTCGGTGTTGAATCCTAGCGACCACATACTGTAGATAGATTTTCTCCAAAATAATCTGTCCCTAACCTGGCCCTTCAGGTCTTCCGCTGGTGCACCCATCACTGCTGTCATTGAGTCCATCCACCTTGCTGCTGGTCATCCTCTCCTTCCCTTTCTTTTCACCTTTCCTAGCATTGTAGACTCCTCCAGAGAGCTAGGTCTTTGCATAAAGTGTCCAAAGTATGTTAATTTGAACCAGGCCACTTATGCTTCAAGTGAGAAGTCTGGGTTGATTTGTCTCATGATCCATTTGGGGGGGGGGGGGGTTCTTGGCTCTGTGTGGTATTCTTGGGAATCTGATTGACTGATTGATTGCTTTCATTTGATTTGTTAAGGCTGCCCAATACCCAAATGACTCTGAGCAGCTTACAAATGATCAAATATATAATTAAAACACAGTTAAAAACAAAACATAACAAAACATAACTGCTTGGACAAAACAATACTGAAGTTCGAAAGGATGCATAATTTTTCTATCCAGCTTCTTCAAAGTCCAACCTTCACTTACATAGTGTCACAGAGAGACCCAGAGTTCCATAGAATGTTATATTGCCTGCATGATTCTGATTTTTTTAAGTATAGACACATCACAGCATCTGAATATCTTTTCCAAAGCCTTCATTGGCTTTATAAAACAACTGCATCATTGGTGTCACCTGACAAGACTTTTCTTATATATATTTCAACTGTCAGTGTTAAGTTCACTGTAAAGCCAATCATGTGAGTATTATACCTCCTAAAAAGAAATGCAGGTTTATTGGGTACATTCACATACCTAGGAGTTAGTATCACGTATGAACCTTATATGAACAGAGATGCAACTGAACTGAATGAAATTAAATTGGCAGCCAACAGTGCATGCTTTGATTCTGAATTCTACCTCTTTTTAAATTGAAATTCAGGAGGGAGGGATGTGGGTCACATCCACTGAACCACTAATACAAAGGAATGGAATGGGGAGAATATTCTTGCTCTCTGTATGGTTACAACAGTGAGTAGATACTGAGTTCTCCAAAGCATCTAAAAGTTCTGTTCCCTTCTGTCCCCCCCCCCCCCCCAAATATATGGTCTGCCTTGCTATTTTGCCCTACAACAAAATGAAGCAAAATCAGCTCTTGGCTTTAGGAATCAGTGAACTGCTTCATTTCTGCCTCTTTTCTGAAGAAAGCAAATTTATCCTATCCCTTCTACATCTTTTTTTTTTTTTTAATATTTTTTTATTTTTACAACAAACACAAAACATACACGAACAAACAAAAACATAAAAAGGCATAAAAAAAGCATCTTCCATTTTATACCGTGTGTCAACCAGTTACCAACTCGGTGCCCCTTTCATAATCTTAAATTCTCATATCATCTATTCAAAATATACTTGTATACTTATCAATTAACAATTATTAATCATTCATAGCTAATCTATAGAATCATTTATTACAAGAAATTTTAACTTTCAATAGGATTAGTAATACATTTTCATCTATCGATTATATGTGTATATATATAATAATTAATATCAAATTTCTATTATAAAATTTCCTAATCCATTACATTACTATATTTTCTCAGTGTCATATAAAATTACTTATCTTCTTACTCTAATTTCAAATCTCAATTTAACTCATCTCTGCACATTCCATAATTTTCAATAACTTCCTCCTGCATAAGTACTTTTTAATTTTTCCAATTCTTAAAAGTTACAGTTCTAACCAGTATCAGTTACAATATCAGTTACAGTTCTAACCGGGTTACAGTTCTAACCAGATTCTTCACTACATGTTTCAACAAAAATGTCTCTAGTTTAAAATCTATATGTTACTATATTCAACCATGTATAAATTTTAGTCTAATCTCTTGAAACATTTACAATCAAATACAATTTTTAACTATATATCTCGGATTTATACTTTATTCCAGTGCTTGCATAATTTTGAGTTCACCCTTTTCATTCAATATCCCAAAATATCTAGCTGTTTATTCCTTTTTCTATATTATTGGATAAGAGAAAGCAATAATAAATGTCCTTTCAAACATTCTGCTTTTTGAAGCTTCTGTCAGTTCCATCATTGTTGTATTCCCCTCGTTTTTTCTTTAAACATCTGAAGTAGTTTCTTTCAATATTGTTTTACTTCTTCTTTTTGTGCATTCTCTTAGTACGATTCTCCATTATAATCTTGTATAATCTTTTTCTCACCCTCAGTGCCAAGAACAAGTCTGTCCCTCTTCATTTATCAGTTGATTAACCCTTTTAATTCTCAGTTTATAGGCCTCACAATAATTCTGTTTAATGTTTCTGATTTCTTGTACTATTTCTTCCTTTTCCATTGATCCCGTTTTATGTTTAATTAAGTCCATTTTAGCTTTAATATCTTTTTTTCTTTTTTTTTGCGGGAATTTCTGCAGCTCTTCTTCCAGTTTTTTATAGTCATCCTCAATAGTTTAAAGATCTTTTTCTGCATTGTGTTTCTCGTATAATTTATTATCTTGATAAACCTTTATTGAGTCAAAGGATTCTTTATCTTTGTTCTTGCCAAAAATAAGAAAAAAAAAAAAAGCAAGAGGAGAAAAAAAAAAGAAGAGGAGGGAAAAGACTAAGTCTCTTTAAAAAAAATCCAACTGAGGGGGGAATGGAGAGCAAAGCAGAGCTTCTAGCAGAAAGAAGAGCTACTGCCACTAATCAAGGCTCTTGTGACTAGCTCAAACTTTCCATCTTGATATTTTCAAAATCGCTTTCAACTCCACTTTCTTGTTTATAGTTACGGATGGCACCTGTATAAACATGCACATCCCACTATCTTTTTAGAAAGCACAGGGTCCTTGAGCATGCATCACAATAGAAGAAAAAAAGCACTATGTCGAGCCTCTAGATGGCAGTGCAACTTTCTTTCATTTACTTTCTCTTAACTCCACTTTCCCCATTTCAAAATCAAAAAGTATAAATTTCTTATAACAATAAAGAAATCTTAGTCAAAAAAAAGGCTTAAGATAAAGAGTTATTGAGTATTAAAAAGAAAAAGCCAATCCAGTTAAAAATATATTTTTTTAAGAGAAAAACATCTTGCCAATTCCACTAAAAAGGGAAAGTTGAAAAGAAAAAAAATTTCCCCCCCTTTTTTTATAAGGCTCAATCTCGCCGCTTAATCCACTTTTCTTCACTTTTAAAAATCTCTTTAAGTTACTTAAGGTGTTCTCTAAGAATAGTTGAATAGTAAAAGTCCATCTCACCCAGTTGACACCCCTCTCTTCCTTCTTCCTTTGGAGCTGTCCCGGCTTTTGCAGCCATTTTGGCTGGCTCTCCTCCGCCGGCTTCAAGAGCTTCTCCCGGGATCAATCTGGGACTTGCGGCGTCCCTGAGATCTGCGGGACGCGCCCTTTGTGATCGCCATCTCTACGGGACGGCTTAGGTCCATCGGGACTGTCCGGGGGAGGAGATATCGGCTGCGATCCTGGGAGCCCAGGATCGCCCGCCGTATCGCCGCGACACCAGCTCCGCCCTCCCCCTTCTACATCTTGAAAGACCCCTATAATTTATGGTTGTAGATCAAGGATTTCAACCTACTTTTCCATCACTAAAAACCAAATGTATCCCTTCAGTCTGCCTATGATTCTATAAAAGGGGCATGAATTGCATCATAGAAAAACAGAGTTGTGAAAGGAGATAGTTACATCTCTCCTCAAGACAGGAGTAATTTCTATACAGAGAGAACTTCATGCCAAGTAGAACTTGTTCAGAACATCAGATGCTGAAACATCTGCAAATGGATTAAATACCAATGTGGGTTATGAGTTAGCTCAATGTGTTCCCTTTTACTGGGAATGTGATTCAGCAGAAATGGTGGAATCAAAAGCAAATATATTCTTTAAAACCATCAAGAACTTCTTGTTTTCCTTATTAAAAAAAATTCCATCCCTTGGCTCACAAGTCCATCTTCTGCACTGTCATTTGTTGAAATATCAGCAATTTCTAACATGTTTATCAGAGAGATTCTGTAAGCCAATCTTCTCTAATCCAGTAACCCTTTAACTTGGAAAGGTTGGACCTTCTGGGATTGCAACCCCAATATATCTGAAAAGCATCATGTTGGGGAAGATTGCTACAAATAATGCTTTCCCCAGGAATCTGAGTGTGTTCATCCTTTGATGACCTTTTGGAAAAGAAATTCAAAAGTATTAATCTATGCTTTCTTAAACTTTGTGGGAGCAAAATTCCAAATACTGACTAACTGCTCCAGTGTGAGTGAATGGTATTCAACACATGCTTGGAAGTATTTGTTTTATGATTGCTTCATGTGATGCAGGACTGGGTCATGACACGACAAATAGAAAACTTGACCTTGCTCAAATTAAATCTTTCAGGCATGATAGCCTCATATTGTCTGGGACCGGTTGTCCGGGTTGCACCACTCCAGATTTTGAGGAGAGCTGACATAATTGTCAGAATTAGGTGAACAGGATAAAGAGTTCTAGTTGAGTTGGACATCCTAGTTTCTTGAGTGGAATAACTGGTGCTCCGT
Organism: Python bivittatus; assembly: GCF_059951505.1. Taxonomy (NCBI): domain Eukaryota; kingdom Metazoa; phylum Chordata; class Lepidosauria; order Squamata; family Pythonidae; genus Python; species Python bivittatus. Next base: position 12,409,631 of record NW_028277087.1, read on the forward strand.
TCAACTGTGCTTTTCCTTGTGTTCTAGAGGAGCATAGCTCCATCATTAACCTTCCAAACATGCAATGTAGTGTATGATTGTGCACAGTGCATAGACTAGGAGGTTGATTCCTGTAAGCAAATCCAGATTTATGCACCCCCAGCATAGCTTGCTTTGAAATTAGGACAACTCCAGCTAGGCTTCATAATGATAAAGCTCTCCCCACACAATCCTTAGGTTCTACTTCCTATCACTGTTAAATTTCCCTTTTTTGCGCTTTCCCCCCAGTGTATTGCAGTTGTATCTTGCTTTTGATATAGAAATATGTCAATGAACATGCATGAGTGTTACAGAGCCTGCAATTTCACACACTAGTGAAGCTCATTCTAGGACAATTATGGACAATTATGTTTTTTAGCTTGTCCTTAACTGTAAGATGGGAGGAACACTTCAGCTTTTAAATTTGTCGAAGACAAGCTGTTGCAGAGTAACTGAATAAAGCATACAGAAGACTGAATAGAGTTTTCAAGAGTGTGAAATAGAGTGGGGGACGCTTGGCAAGATTCCTTTCTTTGTAAGAGAACAGGTTCCAATTTTCATCTTCAAAATGTTAGAAGCTATGGATATTAATCCTTTCAACCCAGCAATTGATAGTGCCTACACAATATCATGGATTGTACAAAAACATTTGAATTCTGGAAAAGAATAGGAATGGTGGATCAAGTGATGAAATAACACATTTTTTTTCTATCCGTTCAATTGTGTCCAGTTCTTGGAAACTGCATGGACAAGTCCCTGCAGTTTTCTTGGCAAGGTTTTTCAGAAGTGGTTTGACATTGCCTTCTTTCTAGGGCTGGGAGAAAGTGACTAGCCCAAGGTCACCCAGCTGGCTTTGTGCCTAAGGTGGGACTAGAACTCACCGTGCCCCAGTTTCTAGCCTGGTGCCTTCACCACTACACCAAACTGGCTCTGGAAATAATACTTCCACTGGGCTAAAGTCAATATGAATGGCCAGGGCTTGAATGTAGATGTGAATGTAGTAGCTGGATGCTTGGTGAATTATTTGAAGGTATGAGTCAATCAAGAATAATGATAGGTCCTTCCTTCCTTCCTTCCTTCCTTCCTTCCTTCCTTCCTTCCTTCCTTCCTTCCTTCCTTCCTTCCTTCCTTCCTTCCTTCCTTCCTTCCTTCCTCCCTCCCTCCCTCCCTCCCTCCCTCCCCTCCCCTCCCTCCCCTCCCCTTCCCTTCCCTTCCCTTTCTCTGAAAATTCTACCAATCAGATACGTTGAAAGAAATTCTGTTAAATCTGAGAAAGTCTGGTGCATTAAGCAAAAGCAAAGCAAGACACCTAGTATGCTAGAAAGAAACGTAAGCCCTCGAAAATAATTTCTACATTCTTGTCACAAGCAGCAACATGAACAGTAGCAGCCACTACTGAAAGCATCAGCATTCAGTGCTGCTTTCTGCCACTTGGGTTATCCTTGGGGTTGAGCACAAAATGTTGTGTGCCACACAATGCCTTGACCTCCTCACCCTTTCCCCTGCTGAGAACGATGACACTTTCAAATGAAATGCAGATGGGAGATGATTTAACCGGTTATCTCTCCTTGCACTTCAAACCAATCACACCAGGGGCAAAAATTAATTCCTGAAGTACATCAAGGTAAGTTTTTAGACTTCGGAAACAAATCTAAAAGTCAATTTCTCATGCTATTGTGAAAGGGCACTAAGAGTGATGGGGCTTTAAGGATTTGTTTTTAGATAAGAGATGAGATATGGGAAGAAGAGATCATTTGTTGCATGTAAGGAGAAGGTGATAAGTTACTAAAATTGTTTATACTTGTGATGAAGGGGAAAGTCATTTCTTTATATATATATTTTTCTTTACTATAGTCTCACTTTTTTTCTTTACTATTTTTCTTTCTATTCTTTTCATTGCTGCACTTTCTATTTTTCCTGTTTATTCTTTTTTTTTAGCTTGTACTAGTTTTTATCTTTTTAATTGTAATGTTTAATTAAAAATACTATTAAAAAAGAGGACTGAGAGTTTCCCATTACTGTATAAATAGTACCATAGTCGATGTCGAATATTGACCTAGGATATCCTTCCATTTTATCAAAATAAGTGAGATAGGATTTTAAACCACAAAAGTGAGCTGTAGTAAGTGGGTTATAAAATGATGGACCAGGGAGATTCGTGATTAAAATTTACATTCAGACAACTTGCTGAGTAACTTTGGGCCAGCTATTCTTAATCAAATATACCTCACTGGATAATTATGCAGAAGAAATAAGAGCAACACCCCAATGCTATATTAATTAATTATTTGGAAACAGGGTGAAAAATAAATATCTATCATTCACTCTGATGTTTTTCTAATCGTATTCTCTTATTCTTTTGGGTCTTTTTCGTGTTGATGCATTTTCTGGGTTTACTTAATTTGTTATGCAAATACTTTAATAATAATCATTAAAACTAGAAGCTTAAGGCTAAAACTAAGAGTTCTACCAAGACAAAGGATTGACTCAGTTGCCCAACATTTCATCCACACTGCAAGCCTGAAGGGGTTTTTCCCAAATTGCTCCTACTTCTTAGTGTTAATCTGGATATTTAGAGTTACTACAATTAAAGCAATGGTATTTATTTATTTAGGGTTAGGATTAGGCACATATATCTAAATAGTCTTTTAGCTTTGTTTTGTAGTTTTTCAACTGTTTTTATGCTTCGTATCTGTGAGCCGCCTAGAGTCACTTATATAGTGAGATGGGCGGCTATAAATTTGATTTATAAATAAAAAAAAAAAAGCACAACCAGACTATGACTTTCAGTACAATTGGTAGTGGATAGTTCACCTTGTTAATAAGAAAAACTTTGCAGATAGGTCTGAGCAGAGGAATTTTGCATTTTTTTCGACCAGTTTTTATTCCATTTGATCAAATCAAATTTGCTTTACAGATTCTTTCAAAGGAGAGAATATTTTTGGAGAACATTTCCTGAGTGGAATGTGATCACTAAAGAGTGTGTCTATGGCCTGTGTTTTATTCTACCGTTATTTTTCTAATTGTCTGCCACCTCCCTGCCTTCCTATGCAAGCACTGATTTCCAAGAGAAGATGTCTCCTTTTAGTGGGCTTTTTCAGTGGCAGTGAACTAAGTCAACACTCAGGAGAAGCTCTGTTCTTGAAGAGATCCTTGGAGAGTGTCTTCTTCCACTGGAGAAAGTTGGAGAAATCTCAACCCAATTTCTCCACCAACAGGTTTATTTATGTGTGTGTGTGTATATATACTACACTATATATATTGGGGGTGTGTATATATATATATATATATATATATATATATATATATATATATATATATATATATATATATATATATATATATATATATATATATATATATATATATATATATATATATATATATATATATATATATATATATATATATATATATATATATATATATATATATATATATATATATATATATATATATTGGGGGGATATATCTATATAGGGTGTGGATTTATATATATATATATATATATATTTATTGGGGGATATATATATATATATAGTGTGTGTGTATGTGTGTGTGTGTATATATATATATACACACACACACACACACTATACATATATATATATACACACACACACACACACATATATGTGGATGAGTGGGTGGGAGGGGAAAGCTTTTGTTTGCTATAGTTCAGTAACATATTTTTGCAATGAAAGAAAAGAAATAACCATGTTCAGATGTTCCTTAACAAGCAGATTATTATATTACCCTATATTACACTACACTACATGCCACTATACTACTGTATGAGAGCCAGTCTGGTATCGTGGTTAAGGTGCTGGTCTAGAAAGCAGGAGACTGAGAGTTCTAGTCCCGCCGTAGGCATGACAGCCGGCTGGGTGACTTTGGACCAGTCCGTCTCTCTCAGCCCAGCTCACCTCACAAGGTTGTTCTTGGTGGGGAAAATAGGAGGAGGAAGGAGTATTAGGTATGTTCGCTGCCTTGAGTGATATATATTAAAAATGGTGGGATAAAAATATAATAATATTATCAGACGATAATTTGTGCTCTTCTGCAAGAATGTTTTGAAGACTGAAATAGGATATTGTGGGAAGAAGATAAAGTAGAAGAGGCTACAAAGCAGGGAAGGTAGCTACCAAGCCATATTCAGATAAATGAATCTGAGTGGCTTCCACCCTGATGGTGTTCTGGAGGGCCTTACGGACCTGGCTGTTCTTTCAGGCCTTGTGGAATGTGTTTGCATCTGTTTTACATGTGGTTAGCTGGATTCACTATCTTATTCTTTATTTTTATTTGTTCTTTTTATCTGTCTTTTTCTTATTCATATTGTATATTATCTTGCCTGTTATATCATGAGTCACCCAGAATTATTCTGGAGGTGGGTGGCACCTAATTCAAATGAATTAGATTAAACTAAACTAAACTAAATTAAATTAAATTAAACCTGCTGAAATAAATGTGGTTCCCACTGAAGAAACATAATTATAGTCAACTGATTTATAAAAAAACATTTTTTACAAATACATAGTACTCAACCTGTTCACAGAATGGACAATTTAATACCACAGCACAATTGTTGTAATAAATGAATGAGTTGCTATATTATAATATAGTATCAACCCAACAAACATTCATTAAAATATATTGGTTGTTTAAAGGAGCATAAAAGTTCCCCCCAAAATCTCACCATCTTAAACTTTGACACTTCTTGCATGTTTTATTCCTGGAATATATGTGAACATTTTCAGAGTAACTACATTACTTTAAACATCATTATTGCTAAAAAGTGCTTTTTAGCTGAATACATTTGCTGAATATATGCTGAATATATTTCGTTAAGGTGGTTTAAGCTGTGAAGAAGTTATGTGTGAAGAAGTTATGATTATATTTAGATAATACTGTGTGTTCAAAAGTAGCCTTATGGTTTATATTTTGTTCAGCCAAGGTAGTAGATTCCACTGATTACTTGGTTCCCTTAGGGACTGAAAATCCATTAAAAGGTTCAAAGGTAGTAAAGCATTCAAATTTGTGACTTTGGAGGCAGTGAGGTTATATCTTACTATGAGAATCTGAAGTAGGAAGGGTGAGAATAATGATAGAATGTTCAAAATGCTGCAGGTTGTATTATGAACCACAGTGATCATGATCATTTCTATCATACATTATAAGAATGTGCAAAGCATTCAATTCCAGACACAGAATGCTCTGAAGAACTCCAGAACATGATATTTCTCATCTGGTCACATGGCTTTGACTGTTCTAGATGCTCCAGTGCTTTTCTGGAAATAAATCTTCCTGGATAGAAAATGGTTCATGGAGTTCTGCATATGGTCAGGCCTCCCACTTGCCCAGAAGTTTCACTTCCACAGAACTGCCCAAGCCACACCCAGAACAGCTAAAATAGTTCATTCTGGAAGAAGAACAAAACGTTACAGAGTTCCAGGGAATGTTTCATTTCCAGACTCCATTGGTCTTTTGTTTGTTTGTTACTTCATTTATGCTTACTTTTGCTTGCACATCAGGGGAAAATTATTTTCAAATAAAACTCTGGCTGATTTTAATAAAACACAATTTGCTGTCACTGTTCAAAACCACTTTCAGTCAAGTTGCACAGTAGTATATTGTTGTTTCTACAAAAGACGTCCTCTGCTCAGTACATACTTGTGTTATGCCAGAGAAAGGAAACTCTCTAGGCAGCATAGAACTCAATGGGCAAAAGGTATTAATTGCATAGAAAATACTCTAAATAGTGCTCTTTCTCTCTCTCTCTCTCTCTCTCTGATTAATAGAAAGGAGAGATTATAATACTTTGTGTTTCACTGAAGATTTCTCTCCCCACTCTGCCACCATCTGAGAGATTTCAAGATTGTTCCTTTTTGTCTTTTGGATGCTATCTTACTCACCATTCTGCATTGGAGGACCCAACATTATCTTGCTATGAGGGCTATTCCCAGGCAAGGCATTCTGGATCCCTTGGATAAGTCCCATTTCCCATACATTGAAGGAAGATTTTACAAGTCAATCATGCAAAGCCTATGTGACCCAAAACCATGCTTCTTGCTTATAATCACCATTTATAAGACACTATTACTTGTCTAAGACATGCAGATTTTGTGACAGTCATGCATTGTTTGTGCTGGGGATATAAATAGTTTGCTTTCAATTTACCTCAGAATCAGCTCCTTTCCAGTCCCATTGATGATTGGCTTTAGGTTGGCTTAAGGTTGAACTTCTAATCCTAAACATCACATACTATATACGATAACTAACTGAGATTTGGTTGTCATTGTCTTCCAGCCAATTCCCTATACTACAATACTCTTAGGAATCTCTGCTTATATTGTTTCCTTTTTTTTTTTTTTTTTAATATTAATTGAATTGGAGTGGGATACATGTGAGTGACTAGGTTTCCATATTCCCCCATTATGGATGAGAAGGCAATTTATGAACCTCAGAGAAGCCATTTGTGCTTTTCCAAGATATCCATTTGAGGATCACCGATACCGTTACAGCTAAGCTTAGTTGGAGGTTCTCATTCTGGTATAACTCACTATCACTGCTAGCTAGTCTTGTTACCTTCTTAATGCAATGAGACTTTCTTTATGATTAATCAGATGTGTTTTAGCTGAAAAAGCCATTCAGTCTGGAATACATGAACATAGGAAGAAAATATAGTTCTTTGATATCAGATCATGCAGATATATGCCACATCAGACACGAAGTTAGAAGACACCTCACTCCCTATGTAAACATGCATAAACATACATAAACAACATGTTTATGTTGTCTGTTGTTGTCTGTTGTCTGCATTTAATATAAATGGTTTTTTTGGGGGGGGGGGGACTTCAAGTCAGTATTGACTCCTGATGACTGCCTGAACTAGTTCCTGCAGTTTTCTTGACAATATTTTCAGAAGTGGTTTGCCCTTGCCTGCTTCTGAGAGAGGGCTGAGAGAGAGTGACTGGCCCAAGGTCACCCAGCTGGGTTCATGCCTAAGGTAGGACTAGAACTTGCCATCTCCTGGTTTTTAGCCTGGTGCCTTAACCACTAGAAAAATATTTCTCCCTTAAAAAATTAATAAAAGGGAAGACCTTTTAAAATCATTTCAAAAGGTCCTACATTTAAATTGATTGAGTTCATTTTACTCGACTTGGTAGCGCTAATATTTCACAGCAGGTTTTCACATACCCCTCTAAACAATGTCATGCCCTCACATCCATTACAATTTCTTCAAGATTTTCAAATTCATTAAGCACATTAAAAGAAATTTATCCCAGATATCCATAGAGTCAGGTTTATAAGGGATTTTGCCATGATAGGGACTTCAGTCCCCCAAATCCTGCATCCACACAAAAGCATATTTGTGTTGTGTGAGTTTGTGTTTTTGATTATCTAAAAAGTACATCAGTTTTGGAAAGTTTTGAACAAAAAGAGTGGTATGTTTTTTAGAGAAATTTGTTTTTTTGAAAATAGGTTTCTTAGGTAATTTATGTTAATAAATATGTATTTATACTTAAGGAAAATTGCAGACAAAAATAAATATAGATTTTGGACACTTCTTTAAAAATTGTTTAAAGCCATGGATATTGGCTCATTAAAACAAATTAGATAATGATCCTTAGACCCCAACATTCAGCTCAATAGCATTTAACATTTCAGAAACTTTATATCCCTCCTAGCATATCTGAATTTTGCTTTCAAGGCCACTATTCTCTCTGAAATAAGATCCATCAACAGCAAAGCCCATGGTCAATGTCTGGTTTTACTTGCAAAGTTCTCTGGGTCAGTCTCCATGATCTGAAATTCTGGAGTCGCACCCAATGACCTGACTCAATGTAAGGTAACTTGCCTTCTTCCTGTTTTCTCATTAAACTGCAGAATTCACGGCCATAGGATATAGTGATGGCCACCAGCTTGGATAGCTTCAGACAACTTTAGCTCTGCCCGAAGTGGCTGAAGGGCAATGAATGGCACCAGAACTTAACATCCTACCCTTGCATTAGCTAACTCCATGCAGAAGAGATGAGATGCTCTGAAGTTCCCATCATATCATCTGCCTGTTTATTTCCCCCTTTCTTCAACATCCATAGCAAATCACTATTAATGTTTTGTTGTGCTATCTTCAAGTAAACATAATAAAGCAAATAACAACCCTAATTGCATCAGGAAATGAAGAGAGAGATGATTAGAACCAATCCGATTGCTGACTGCAGAGCCCCAGGGAAACTCATAAATAATCCTTAACCTTTATTCTGAACAGAAAATTATTGCATCCCGTATCTGAAGCAAACAGGCAAAGCTCCAGGATAAAAGTAAAGTTTTATTGCTCTTCCTTAACTGCATTAATAGAGGAAGACTATGCTGCTTGGCAGTTCTTTCCCTCTATTTATCTCTGGCTCCTTAAGATGTTATTCCTTCCAAAAATGTAAGCAATGTCTCTTAAATAATTCCCAAGAATAATAGGTGTAGTAAGGTATACTTAGCAAATTTTAAAAGCTCAAGGCAACTCCATAACTTTCTCACTCATCTTTTCTTCTTAGTGCCATGGGACTGTGAAAAAGTGAACACCAGACAAGGGTCACATAAAACAATAAAAGAAGAACAGAGAAGAAAGAAAAGACAAGACAACCCTGCGCTATCTGAAGGAAGATGTTTGCACTGCAAAGAAAAGTAAAGGAATAACATGCCCTCTAATTGTCTGTATGCACTACCCCATGATAAATACAAATCATCTATCTATCCAACACTGCTGGGGTGAGGGCAAAATATTCAAGGTGGCCTTTGACAGTCATGTGATTGAAGCCCCAACATTTTGTACAAGATTGTGACATCAACATCAGCATATGTACGTAAGGGGGAAGTTCATGCAATCATCAATCATACAGTCATGCAATTGTAACCACCATCCTGACTTTTTTTTAAGCCTCTGGAATATCTGTCAATCTGTCTGCAAAGCTCTGCCCCATTTTTTTTTTTTTTTCTGAATCCTTGAGATATTTTAGAATATCTTTGGATGGTGTTTTGGGGTGGTGAAGGGTTCTAGTGTTCCTTCCTTGCATTACAGGTAATCCTCACTTAGCAACCACAATCGGGACCATCAGCTCCATCGCTAAACACCGTGGTTGCTAAGCAGAAAATCACGTGACCATGACAGACTTATGATATCACTTCCCATTTGATCATTAAGCAAGACATCATGTGACCATGACTTGCAATTTTACTTCTGTGTTCTCCATTAACTCTGCTTGTTGGAAGCTAGCTGTGAAGCGTGCAAATGGTGATCACATGACTGCAGGACACTTCAATGGTCGTAAATGAGAGGATTGGTCAAAAAGCTGTTGTAACTTCAAACAGTCATTAAATGAGACAGTCGGTAAGCGAGGACTACCTGCACTTCAAAACTTCCCTGGCTGCCTGCAGTGCTAATCTGAAAAAGGTTGATGGGATGACTTGTTTTATGATGTTCCCTTGGAATTTAATTAAAGTGTGGAGAAACGGGAGGCTGCACACTACTGAAAAGTTGATGCATAATGAAAGAAAGGACACTCATACCTTTCATTTGGCCAGTCTTAACTAAGATAGATGCAAAAGCACTCTATTCCAGTGAATTGAGAAACACTGCTCTATTCCATAGAATGCAAAACATCCCACCACAGAATTCCACCAGATTCATGGCCTGACAAAGATTAAAAGGAGCAAAGTCTAACTGGTGTTCATATTCTGGTGTGTTTGCTTTTTTAACTTACTTTTTCACATGCCCAAGATGACCTGGACACATGATGCAATAGGCCATGAAATGATTTCTTCTTGTTTCCTAACATAAAACACCTCCAAGATAAAAAGATTTGTTGAGCCAGTTAAGGAAAAATGCCAAACTGTAAAGGTCATGTCCAAAGCTAATTCCATTGATAAATTATCATAGAAATTGACTGAAAATTGTTCCATCTCTTCTAATTCTGCTGGAAATAAACCTATTTTATTCATGGTTTGGTAGAAAAAGAAGTATGAATTTCACTGGCTCAGGATTCTAAGTAACATTAGCAAGTCTTCCTTGCAGGTTAATCAGATGGCTCATAATGCAATTCACGTGAGCGTGCCGGAATGAAGTCAGATTTTCTCTTTGTGGTTGAAGTTCTTCCTGTAGTTGGCTGAATTGTCAGATAAATCCCAGGGGTATGCTTGTAGCGATGTTTGCAGGCAGTTAAGAACCAGGCAGGAATTCTATAAAACACACCTGGCCTTTATTTAAGCTAGATTTCTTCCACCATTTCATTGGATATGTGCTGAGTCACTTCCTGCTGGCTGCATTCCACCAATCTGAGTCATTTAACTGTTCTTCCTATCTGCTGTTCCAACTCTTTCATATCATACCACATATGCTGTTTCAGTTGTTTCTTACAAAGATTTTTAGGCTGCTCCATTCCAGATAGGCTATATTGTTAAAGAGTGAGTGTTAGCTTTGGGTAAATGCAGAAATGCATGCCAGGTCTGGCAGATCTGAACAAATCTGGGATTTGTTCGTACTGGATCAGGAGTTCTTCAAATCACTGAAGTGAAACAGGGAGCTTCAAAGCCTTTGTGGATGATTTGGAGATTTTGAGGTCATGTACATTCTACCTGCATTGTTGTTGTTGTTCAGTCGTTAAGTTGGGTCCGATTCTTCGTGACCCCATGAACCATATCGCGCCAGGCCTTCCTGTCCTTCACTGCCTCCCTGAGTTGGCTCAGTTTCATGCTCATTGCTTCAGTGATGCTATCTAACCATCTCATCCTCTGCCGTCCTCTCCTCCCTTTGCCTTCAATCTTTCCCAGCATCAGGATCTTTTCCAAAGAGTCCTCTCTTCGCATTAGGTGACCAAAGTATCTGAGCTTGAGCTTCATTATCAATCCTTCCAATGAGCAGTCAGGGTTGATTTCCTGCATAACTCAATACATTTTTCTCTACATTTAATTTATGGATGGGAGAGGGGGAACAGGGATGTCCTAACTTGTGTCCTAAGTCTCCTCTTCAATTACTTAATAAACCAGATAATGTGTCTGGTTGCCCATTTTTCCCTACCGTAGACTTTCCATCAATAGATGCATTTTTCTATTTAGTTTTTCAATTGTAAACTGTATTAAAGTTTGGCAACTCCCTATTCTGCTTCTTATTTTCAGAGTGCCTTGTTACTTTGTAGGTTGATTTTTTTTTCCCTTCCTGGTTACCAATGTGCATAACAGCTTATGCACATTGATTAAAACTTCAAGTCAAAAATGAATCTTCGAGAGATTGCCCGACTGTGCCTGAATTCATTTTTGCACTTTGATCTAATCAAAGCTACTGTGGCACAGATACAAGAGTCTACTTCTTTAATGAGGAGAGTGGTTCTGTGGGATCTAAGGATAAATGTCTCAACCAGAATGAACAGAAATATTTAGCTTAGCTCAAAGATACCCTCTTCTAGTCTTGAGTTGCCAGTGTAGGCTCCCAGAATGAAAGTCCACGGGGAGTAGAGAAGGAAAGAATAGCTAAAGCCAGGATCTGCTGACAGATGCTTCCCATGGCACCCACCCAGTCTCTCTTTCTCCCCTCCTCTTCCTCCTCCTCCTGCTCCTCCTTCTCCTCCAGTACCACCACCACCACCACCATTGGCATGTCCCAGTCTCCAGTATCTTATTTATTTCTAAGAATACCTCTGAGTCCCAAACAGATCCCATAAACTTTCCTGGGATACAGAAATGGAGGTAGCTGCAATCCACCACTTTGTCTGGAAGTGTATCTATCTGCCTCTAAAAGAAGAAATGTAATCAGAGGTTGCAAGGAGTATAGGGGGTGATATTCAAGAAGAAACCTTGCATATTCTCTTCTCCTGCATTTGCATCTGGTATGTACAGTAGATGACACCTTTGTTCTCATCTCTTGCATTTGCATCCGGTATGTAGATGACACCTTTGTTATAATAAAAAAGGAACAAGTAGAGAAGACACATGAAACCATTGTCAGAAAACGACAGACACGGGTTCGGTTGTCCAGTAGACAGAAGTTTTTTATTGGGCACGTTTGCAAAGGTGGGTCCCTCCCGCAGCAATGGAGGAACCCCGAAACAAGGTCTGACAGGTTTTTATACCCCCTATCTGTCCTCCCCCTCCTAAGAGGGCTTGGCTCACAATCTCACCTTTTTTTACCGCCCCGGAGCACTGCTAATTAACTGCAAAACCGCAGACATTCCACTTTCCGAATCCAATCAGCGCAATACACATTCCAATACCCACTTGACCCAACAGCCGCCCCCTGCCGTTTCTCTTCACTCTGGTGCAAATGTGCCTTCTGCCCATCCTCCCTCCTGCTGTCACCCCCAAGGCTGCCCCATGGTGCACAGCGCTCTCCCCTAGCAAACATGGTTCGTTTGAGGCCCTCACTTCTCCCTGCCTTCTCACACCATCAACAACATCTTCAAAGGAATAAAATTCACCAGAGAGGAAGAAAACAACAACACACTGCCCTTCCTGGATATCCTCATCAGCAAAGGAAACAACAGTAAATTAGGAACCCAAGTTTATCAGAAGACAACCCACACTAATCAATTACTCCATTACCAAAGTAACAACCCCACCTCCCACAAGAGGAGCTGTGTAAGAACATTTTCCAAGTGAGCACAAATGCATTGCAGGAACCCAGAACAGCAGAAAAAGGAAACAGACCACTTATACAACATCTTCCAACAAAATGGATATCCACACAACTTTATCAAAAACTGCCTGACCACTCAGCCTACTGCAACACAACCAACACAAACTATGAAAAGGATCACACTGCCATACATCAGAAACGTCTCAGAAACAACTAACAGACTATTACAGCCACATGACATCTCTGTAGCACACAAACCAACAAAATCACTCCAAAATATCTTAAGTAAACCAAAAGACCCAGTTGCCCAAGAAATAAAAACAGGAGTCATCTACAACATACAGTGTAAGGACTGTAACAAACACTACGTAGGACAGACAGGCAGAAGACTAGCAGAGCGCATCCATGAGCACCAACTAGCAGTCAGAAGACATGATGAAAACTCCTTAATCTCACAACACATGGACAGACTGAACCATAGTTTTAACTGGGAAACTGTCAGCATTTTAGACCAAGCTAAATGCAAGAGAATTCTTGGAAGCTTAGTATTCAGACAAGGCAGCAATTAACAGACACATAGTGATAAACAGCATCTACATACTATTCAAAAGAGACAAAAGACCAGAAGATCGCCTCACCAGCAATCATCACCCAGATAAGCAAAGGTTACCACCAGGCACACAATCAAGCAGTAAACATACGCTATTCAAGGAACTACTAGAGGAGCAAAACAAAGCCCCCACCCCCACCAGCACTGGCAAGGCAGGCCACAGCATATAAATACAGAGCAAACCCCATCCCATTTTAGCACTGAAGATGTTAGCTAGCCGGGTAATGAAATGTTTGCAAAAAAAGAACCAAGCTCAGAGATTCCAAGGACTCCACATAGCCTCTTGTTGGAGAAAATTGAGACAAAGAGTTGAGATTAGGACAAAATAGGAGGGTCCTTTATCCCAAATGAAGTATGTTTATGCAAAAGCCACCTCAGGTTTTTATTAGGCAATTGAGACAGATCAATACTGTACCAGAAGGAGGGAGATTGCTGGTAATGGATGCAAGATCACTTGCATTCCAGAAGAAGAAGCTTCAGTTATCAAGCTTTAATATTCACAAAAATTACTCTCAAATGAAAGGGAAAAAAACCCACCCACAGATACATATTAAAAAAAAAAAAATTCTCAAAGAAATTGCTTCTTTAGAGAGGATTTATTTTCTCCTCTTAGTTATACGTGGGCTGTAAATATCCATTAGGATTTTGCAGAGTTTTGGATTTGAAGGGCAAAATATGTTTTGGAGTGTTTGTGGACATGCATGTTCCATCTGTCCAGAACCAGCCTTAAGCAAAAGATGTCTTCTTTGCAGGATCATGGGTCAGCTGCAGAGGGCAGCTGTGCAAGGCCAGGAAAAGATGCAGCTATTTTAAGGTTTTCCTGACAGATCATATCTGTCAGTCTGTGCACACTCCAAATTGCATTTTGTCCTTTGAATCTGGGTCTTTGCACATCCCTAATGTACCTGCATTTCAGGGATAAGTGATCCCTTAATACAAGAATTTGAAATCAAGGATATACTCTTCAGAACATTATCTTATATTGATACATGTAGCCATATTATAATGTTAGATTATTGGTCTATTTAGCACAACATGGCCTATTCTAATTTATTTGTTTATTTAAAAGATTTATGTGGCTGCCAATCTTGTAAGACATAACTCTCGGTGGCTAACAGCAGTAATAAAAACACAATAAAATGACCCCAAAAACAAGAAAAACCCAACACCCAGTCAACAACCTATATCCATCTATACAATCCTCTGGGCTCCAACCTTGCCATTACACTGCTGAGGGAAAAGCCAGCTCTTAACAGCTTTCTGGAAAGCTAATAGGGTTGGAGCTTGCCGGATCTCATTGGGGAGGGTGATCCATAGGGTAGGAGTTGCTATGGAAAAGGCATGTTTCATAGGTCCCACTAGATGGCAACATTTGAGGGAAGGGTCCTGGAGTGTGCCACTTTATCCAATCTAGTAGGATGGGCATATATCCTCAGGGAGAGGTGGCCCTGCAGATAATCTGGCCATGTGCCATATAGGGCTTTAAAAGTAATAACCAGCACCTTGGATTGCACCCAGAAAGAAACTGGGAGCCAGCGCAATGGTGTAGCATGGGTGAATTGAGAGGTGCCCAATACTGTGTGAAGTGCTATATTCTGGACCAGCTATAAATTCTGGGTGATCTTCAAGGGCAGCCCCATGTAGAGCACATTGCAATAGTCCAGCCAGGAAGTGACCAAGGAGTGAGTGACTGTGAGCAAGACCTCCCAGTCCAGGAATCGCTGCAACTGGTGCACAAGTTGTATCTGTGCAAAGGGACCCCCCTAGTCATGGCTGACACCTGCTCCTTCGGCAGGAGCTACAAATTCAGGAGGACACCAGCTCTGTCTGGGGAAGGGCTACCTCATTAAAAGTTAAAGATAACATATCACTGGATCCAGGCGGCACCAAAAACCCAAAGCTGTTCTATCTTGCTAGGCTGAGCCGAAGGCTCTTTCTTTCTTTCTTTCTTTCTTTCTTTCTTTCTTTCTTTCTTTCTTTCTTTCTTTCTTTCTTTCTTTCTTTCTTTCTTTCTTTCATTCATTCATTCATTCATTCATTCATTCACACATTCCATTTATATGGCCACCCATGTCAAACAAGTGATTCTGGATGACGAACAATCATAAAATCAA
Organism: Python bivittatus; assembly: GCF_059951505.1. NCBI lineage: Eukaryota > Metazoa > Chordata > Lepidosauria > Squamata > Pythonidae > Python > Python bivittatus. The sequence goes on from NW_028277087.1 coordinate 12,424,992, forward strand.
TTACAATCAATTACAAACACAATACAAAAAATAGTAAAGATATACAGCAGCTGATAAAAATTATAATCCATAGATGTTCCTCCCTATCCAGACCCTCACAGCCTCCAGACAAATGGGTCAGTACCAAAACAGCATCACCTGCCCAGCCAGGGGTGGAGATGTGTAACTGGGTATCATCTGCTAATTGATAATACCACACTCCATGCCATTGGATGATCTCACCCAGAGGTTTCATGTAGATGTTAAAAAGGAGTGGCAAGAGGCCCAAGCCCTGAGGCATTCCATATTGTAAGGGCTTAGGGCTGGACCTCTCACTTCTCCTCAACACCAACTGATATTGGCCACAGAGGAAGGAGGAGAACCACTGCAAAACAGTGCCTCCCACTCCCAACCCCTGAAGCCTGTCCAGAAGGATACCATGGTTGATGGCATTGAAAACTGCTGACAGATGCAAGAGGGACAGTTGCACCATCTCTATCCTGAGCCCTCTAAAGGTCATCCACAAGTGCAACCAATGCTGTTTCTGTACTATACCCTGGCCTGAACCCAGACTGGATAGGATCCAGATAATTTGCTTCATCCAGAGCCCTCTGCAGCTGAAAGCCAGCCACCCCCTCAACAATCTTCCCCAGGAAGGGTGAAGACTGGACAAAAATTATCCAATACAATTGGTTCCAAGTTTAGCCTCTGGAGAAGGGGGTGCACCGCTGCTTCCTTCAAGGAGGATGGGACCACCCCCTCCCTCAAAGAGGCATTAACCACTATAGGAACCCAACCACATGCCACCTCCCAGAAGGTTTTAACCAGCCAGGAGGGACATGGGTCCAGAACGCAGGTGGCTGAACCTGCAGTGACTCTGTCTTCTTCCTCAGGATTAACTAGCTTAAATGCCTTCCAGATAACTGAGCTCAGACGTGTCTCAGTCATTTCCAATGGAACTGCCCAGCCAACATCTATGTCTGAGCAAAATCTAGCAACTTTGTCTAACAGATGCTGAGAATATTCTTTATAATGACCCTGCAAGGGCTTCCCCAGGTCTTCCTTCCCTAGGAGGGACCTGGTCATCTGAAACAGGGCCACCAGGTATCTGCAGATGCAGTAAGAGTGGAAAAATATGATCACTTCACCACCCTTACAGCCATAAGGTAAGTCCTAATAAAGGCTCTTACCTGTGTTTGGTCAGCTTCACTCTTCATCTTTCGGCAGCAGTGGTCTAGGCATCTCTTGCTTCACTTCATCTCCTACAGTTCCTCAGTAAACCAATGAGCTCTATGGGATCCACAAACACAGAGAGACTGCACAGGGTGATCCAATCAAGAGCCCCCACTGCATTCCCAAGGTGTGACCAAGGCCCCAGTCAAACCATGGACCAGAGTTTCAGGCAAAACCCCAAGTTACTTCTGAAACCCACTTGGACCCAGTCACCTGGGGCAGGCTGATCAAATAGGCGTCACCTTCCTGCAGTGGGGATTGGCATAGAGAACTTTAGGGCCAAGAGGGCATGGTCTGATCATGGCAAGGGAATGATGTTAACTGGCTAAGGATTACCAGGATCCCTGACAGATGCATTTCCCATTACTCACAACCAATTTAAGTATATACACCAAGCACTGAATGTTGGTCCTTTTGCCTAAAGGGCAAGTATCATTTCAAACTATGATCCTTCTACAGTTTGTTCACTGCTTTTCTTTGGTATGCTAATTATACTTTTGGAAGGAAAAATTGGATCAGTTAATGGAGTAGTCTAAAAATGCCCATACACATTTTGAAATTCGCTAAGATAACAGAAGAATGAAACAGCTGAGTTTGCCAGGAAGGTGAATGTCTGCTTCTACTTTAATTCAGAAAGTCTGCAGATAGCAGTATCTATTTAAAGTTTCAATTCTCCCAGTAAAAAACTTACCATATGGTAAGCTACCTTTTTTTTTTTTTTTTTAATGTTTGAGAGAGAATTTTCGGAGCTGAAAGACTCTAAACTGGGGAACCCCAACTCCAGGCCCATCTTCCAAACAGAAGCTGCCTCAAGGATACTATTTTAAATTCTAATCTCATTTGTGATCAGATAAATACAATCCTGAAGAATATTTTTGTTTTTCCAATTAGCTATCAAGTTTCACTCTTTCATCACATACTTTGTTATACAGAATGTGAGGAAAACAGGTGCCTCTATCAATAATATGCTATATAAGCATGAGTAAATTACTGGTTTCTATGATTTCTGGGCATGGGTGGGGGAGGATGCCTATCTTTTTATATATATATATATATATATATATATATATATATATATATATATTTGTAATGAACCAAATGTACAGCTATCTCAAAATTGTTGTCTGTAATTCGAAGCCACCCAGAGTTATTCAGAAATTGAGTGGCCTCAACATTGAATTAAATCAATCAAACAAATAAGTATCACGTTATTTTATTTCTTGGAACTTTTGGCAACTGCTGCATGCCCAGCTTCCCCAAACTGGTGCTCTTCAGATATGTTAATATTACCGCTACCATAATGCCAACAGGTCAGCTAGGTAGGGAATTCTAAAAGTTGTAGTCATCAGGTAGGTAAAGGCTATTGTATGCAATGTCAGCCATCTTCAACTTCTCTGTGGACAACTGCAGCTGTACAAATAGAAGAGAATATATGTAGCTCGGGATTGAACTGTGGAGTCCTTGGTGTTCTCTGATCTTGGCTGTTTTCTTGAAGATGTTTCTGCATACCCCTAGCTAGGTCATGACACATCTGCAAGAAAGCAACCAGAAAACACCAAGGACTCCACAACTGAAGCTGTGACCGAATGTTCAGATGGGCATTAGACTAGGAAAGGTTGTGTTTTGTAATTGCTCCTTCCCAGGGGGTTGATCAAATTACCTTACTGAATGATTCCAGAGGAATAGCTCTGGTGCTCTGTTGCAACAAGAAAAACAAGGAACTTTGTGGCACCATGAAGACTAATACAAATTATGGCATAAGCTTTCCAGCATGATAGTCAACTTCATCAGATCTGGTGAAATGGGTTGTAATTCATGAAAGCTTAGGACATAATACATTTATTAGTCTTAAGTGTCAAAAGACTATCCCCCCCCCCCGCCTTCCTATAGAATGATGAATGATTCTGCAATGATTTAAGAAGCCATTTTGTTATATGTTTTTGTAATTACACCCTGAGGAAAAGTAATCATCCAAATGCAAGACTGGACCATAAGAGCAGTCATGTTTTTTAAACACAATTGTGGTTCTTCCACTCAGTTGTTTCCTGAAGGGAATGAATGATCATACTGACATGAAGCTTCCTTGCTTCAAGCAAGACCATTTAGTTGAGATTAATCTAATGCCATCTCCTTTGAAAATGACACTCCAAAGACTTCCCCAGTTTTCTTACTAGACTCTAGGACTGAAGTATACCTTCTTCTAAGCAAGGAACACTTCCTTCCCTTAACATGGTCATCCCAAGTGTGGTGTTAAGTGTCTGAGACCTTTTGCTTTTAAAATGTGGCCAGCACATATTGGGAGACAGCTTGCATGATTTCTGATTAGCTTGTTTTATTTGCCTCTCATTGATTCAAAGGATTCATGGGGAAGGGACATAAATGCATGGTTACTAGCATTAATCTTGTAGCTTCTTTGGTGATTAAAGAAGACCAAGAAATTCATGCATGAAAACATTCATTTTGTGGGCCAAACCACCAATGGGAACCCTGGATGATACAACTGCTTTTCTCGGATTTCCACAAGGGTATTTGTGGCTTCCAGAGTAGGTGTCCCCTTTCCCTTGACAATGGATTCCTAACCCTAACCCTGAAACACCTATATCCCATCCAGCGTCTCCTTGGATGGTTGTCCAAGAAAGGCAACATAGGTCTACCATCTCTGGATTGCATCTCTGATGATTTTTGAGCAGTTCAGCCATATCAATTTTAAATGGCACTATTCCATCTCTTGCAAGTGACTGGTTAATTCAAGATCTAGGGAAAAGTTGTATAAGTTTTTTTTTTTTTTGCATTCTGTCTCTCCCCTCTACCCACTCCATTGTTCCACAGTGGAACAATCTACCTATGGAGGCTTTTTCCACATCTGGAGGTTCTCAAGACAAGGCTGGACAGCCACCTCTCATAAATGATTTAATTGGCTTTCCTGTACATTACAGAGGGTTGGACTAGATAATCCTCTTGGTCCCTTCTAACTTTACAGTTCTGTGATTCTATTGGACATGATGATCCTTATTTAACTGACTGATTACATGCCATCAATTCTTGGCAGCCACATAGATGGACTGTCTCCAGAATGATCTCTCCTCAATCTGGTCCCTGAGGTCTTCCATTGGTGCACTTATTACCTCTGCAATTGAGTTCATCCACCTTGCTGCAGGCTATCCTCTCCTTCTTTTTCCTCCCACCTTTTCCAATGTTATGGATTACTCAAGAGAGCTTTGCATAATGTGTCCAAAATATAAGTTGACCCTAGGCATTTCTAATTGGACAATTCTATTTCTGTGATTATTATGAATTATTTCCTAATGATTTCTTGGTGGTTACTCTGTCAAGTGTTACTTTCCCTTCCATTCCTAGTTTTCTAACTGCTTTGCTTAGTTCCACAGACTAACACGCAAGCAAATTTAATTACAAGCAAATTCCCTCATCTTGTTCCATGGTGTTAGAAGATTTGTGTGTTAGAAGAAAAACAATGGCCCTTTTCCTATGTTACAGATCAGTGAGGTGCTAAGTGTATCCTGGGAACTCTCAAGGGGCTTTAATTGTCCCAGTCAATGAACCCCCAGTGCGTAAATTTAGCCTTAAACAGAACCAATGGTGCATGTAGGTAAACTAACCCCTCAGTCAGCTGTGACGTGAAAACTGCTGACTGTGGGGTTAACTACCTTGATTTCTTCTGAGATTGAAATGAAGCCACATGAAGACCTCTCTATACACAATGCCTGTAAGGCTGTTTCAATTTTCAATCCACTCCCGCAGATATATAGCAGGGAGTGAAAAATGAAGAGACATGGGTCAGAAGTGGGTAAGACCTTCTCTCCAAGTCAACCTATTGTGATAAGGATTCTGTGCCACCCAATTTTTTTCTTTTCTTTTTTCTCTAGGATGGGGAAGGGGAAGAAAAATAAATGGAGCAGGAAGTTGCAGCTAGTGCAAATGTTGATGGGAAAGCTGGAAAAAATGGCCACTTCAATGCAGGGCAAACCATCCCTGATTGTGTACTGGCAGTGTGCAGTGGTGAGATCACTGACTGGAAACCCAGTCAATGGATTTACTATGCCAAGCACCTCTCCCTGTACGTTCCATGCTTATAAGTGTATGAACCTGTATAGTGGATTATAAAAACTGTACATAGCAGGCAGGGCAATTCCAGGAGATGAAGAGGACTTGTAACCAATCTAGCCAACCAGAACGGTGAGGCATAGGAGAAGGATAGGAGTGTTCGTTCTCTCTTTTGCAGGTGTGTTTACTTAACCTGACAGATAAGATAGTGCCCTCTCCAGTTGGGAGAGGTATGAATTGGAGGATTATGTCCCTCCTCAGTGAAAATGTCTGCAAACTTTTTGACTGAAACCTGTTTAGTTCACCAAACAACTGGCGTTTATTAACTTCCTAGGGCAGTTGCCCACTACTTGTCAGATAAGTTTAATTTTGATGTTAATTAAGCAAGATGAAAATTCCAGCAGAGTAAATATTTACTGTGAATGTGGCGCTATTCAAACAACTATCCATCTTTTACAGTGTCCTTTGGGACCGACATATACACAGAATGACTTCCTGGCTGGAAGTATTTTTGCCATCAACGTGACCCAGCATTGGGCAAGAATTATCTAAATCCATAATTTTATTAAAGTTCTTAATTTTTTAAATTTAGATTAATAGTTTTCCCTTTCCCAGTTCCTGCATTTCTGACACGAGACGAGACGAGCGGAGTGAAGCAAAGAGCTCCTCCTCCCTATTTTAACTTCTTTTTCCTCTTTTCCATTATTCAAATTTTATTTTTAGATTTCAGTGCTAATCAGAACAAGGTCTGTTCTGTTCTTCCGGCCTTTTCCTACCCCTTCAACATGAGATCATTGTGGTAGTGGGGTTCAGATGTGCAGTGTTATTGTCTGCTGACAGACACTCTTGTTTTATGCAGCAGATATAATTGGCTAGTTAGCTTTTGCAAGGTAGCACAAAAAGAGGAAATTTGAGAACCTCTTCTGTGCAAACAATTTACTTTTTTGAAGACTGTCATGGCTGTGACACTGAGCAATTCCAAGTTGTTCTGTTTAGGTGAACACTAGCAAAGTGTTCTGCACAGTTTATGGAGCAGTTCAAAGTAAAATGATGGACAATTGTCCTATTCCTTGTCCCACAAAAGATTTTTTGGATTGTCAGCTAAGTGACAGCAGCTGTTATTCACAGTCAGAAGTGCCCCAGGCAATGATATTTGCTTCTAGCTTCCAAATCCAAGGAATTGTGAAATTCAATTTCCATTTATTGGACTGTGTTATATCACATTCAAGAAAACTTTCCAGCACTGTAGAACAGGGCATGTTATTAGGTAAGCACAAGGCCTCTCTTGGAAATCTTTGTCATTAATATAATAGTTATTATTAACTATCTCACAGATGATTTCTCTGTTCACATCTTTAAAAAAAAAAAGTGATTAAACAAGGGCAAATGATAAAATGTTAGGTCATGGAAAGAAAAGTTTCACAGAGGTTAGGTTGGAGCTGCATCATAGTAAAAAAGGAGAAGTTAGAGCGGATAGCAGTTGGCAAAGTTGTCCTGGTGATCTGTTTCACAAGAGGCACTGTTGAAATAATAACCATTGGAAGTTATGATAATTTAAAAAAAAAATTGGTTAGAAACGCATAAATCACCATTATCTCTTCAGCAATTTTTGAGAATCATTGAGTAAGGGCCGCAAACGTGTGAACTGGAAATAGTACAGCAAACAGATCCTTAAAAAGCCACATTTTACTTCATGTCGTTAAAAATAAGCAGATCTGAAGGACTATCTAGTATTATGACATTATTATTTGTGAAACATGATCCCTGTTTGGAAATGAAACACAGAACTAAGATGCAGCTGGCGGACAACTCCTAGATTATTCTTTATTTGAAAAGTGAATCTTGAGAGAATATTAGATTCGACTGTGATTCAACCAGAGAATCCAACCATGGATATAGGAAATGATAGACTCCTTGTGGGTAACACTTACCATTTCTTGAGTAGCAATTTCAGCTTTAGGTATCATAAATTGGATTATGGGGATTTCATGCTGATTAAGATAAAGCTATGAGAAAGGTTAAAGAATCTTAAATTAAAACTGAGAGGAGAAATCTGAATAGACTCTTGTGCCTGTACATGAAAGGGAGAGAGGAAGGATAGGAAGGACGAAAGGTTCTGAATGCTATCCTAGGCTAATCTACTTGGAAATAAATCCCATTATGTTCAGTAGTTTTAGTTCCAGGTAAATGAATTGAGGATTGCATCCTTAATTGCATTTTTCAAACTCCTGAAAGGAATCACAAGTAGCATATCTTCAATGCTAATTGCTACAAAGCAATGATGGAATGAAGGTATTAGATTCCTCATTCCTGAGAGCTTTCTAGGTGACCCTGGCTGACCCCCGTGTGACACAGAATGGAGGTTTCTCTGGATATATCACAGCTCTTCTTATGATTTCAGAAGAAGAGATGCAATCCCTTTCTGTTTTTGCTGAGGACAATTTAAATCCAACCTTAGAAAGATTATAAATTTACTTCTGTGCCCTGTGACAACAGAATCTGTTGCCTGATGAATCTCCTTCCTTAGAAATGGCAGTGAGAGTTGAACCACCACTGATTAGGACACTATGGGACAGATGGTTGACTTCTACAATTCCGCTACAGCTGTTGATGTTATTATCACCATTATCATCCTTACCTGCATGCCAGAGATATGTATTTATTTATTTGATTTCTGTAGCTGCCCATCTCACACATGTGACTGTGGGTGGCTTACAAGATTAAAACACACAAGCCCACCAAACATAACCCCTCTCCCAGCACCCAAGGATAAATAATGACCCTACTCACCATGTATAGCAACAGAGCTCATTAACCCGCCTGACCCAAATCCCTGGGGAAACAGCCAGGTTTGCAATGTATACTTTCACTATGTCAGGTTCAGCCGGCGCGGCGCTGCTAGGAAACCCGGCCAGCCGCGCTGAGCCAGTTCTACCGCCTGCTCGCAAGCCGGGGAAAAGAGGAAGCGAGAGCCGTGGCTGATTAATGGGCCACCTGCGCCCACTTAACAAGGAAACTGCAGAGTGGATGTTTTGTATCCATTCTGAGGAGTGGCGTGCGCCGAGACAAAGGGCAAAGCTGCGAGCCGCAGAAAGGCGATCACCGCGCGATCGAGAAAACCCCGGTTTTGCATGCAGCTGAAAGGACTCCGAGGAAACAAGCCCACGCTGGAGGGGCAGGCAACCAAAGGACAATGGGATACTGGCTGAACCTGCCATTTGGACCATTCGGGGGATTATTGGGGCACCGACAAGCTGCAACATGTAACTTGATGATGGGGCAAAACGCGGGAAGGGGAGAGCTATAAATTGTAACACGAAATGTGCCAAGCCAGTCCTGGCTTTGTTTGTAACTGTTGCGTTACGCTTGAGTAAACCTCTTTTGTGAACCACACATGTCACGGGAGTTTCTCTTGACGAACGGGGCATTCCTTACACACTATACAAAAGGGATTCGGATCCATAATATAGAAAGTAAAACTTTATCTGCTGTGGAATAAAAAACAATCAAGCCCAATATACCAATTTTATAAGGTAAAGAGTTCCTTGACTTCAACTCAACTCCTGATGATGACAAAATCATTATCTTGTTATTTTCTTGACAAGTTTGCCATTGTCTTCTTTCTTAACCTCTCAGTCTACCTACAGCCATGTGATGTCCTGTGGTTTCCAAGTACTAACCAGGACCAACCCTGCTTAGCTCTTTGACATCAATCACAGTTGACTAGGTTCTTGAGCATACAAACATAATAATTGTAAATGAAACAATGCAGCATCAAAAATAGAGATCCATCCCCAATGACCAGACTCCTTCATTTCTTGCCCTTGAAAAGGGTTCCCTTTTCTTTATAATGGAAAAGCACTTAGCCCTCTAGAGTCAAATCCAAGAGAGGAAAAAAGACAAGTGATCTTATGGCAACCATGGTTACACTTTTCTCAAAAAAGTATTGTTTTAAACTTCTAAAGGCCACAAGGAGTTGCCAAGGGAGGGACAAAAGTAGCATTTGGAGACTTTACTTTTATATTTTTAGCTGTTGAAGCAAAGGTGAGACTAATAAAAAGATAGGTTGCCATCCAATTTCAGTGCTTATTTTTAACAGTAAGTGAAGAATTGTGCTGGAAATTTACCCAATTTTAGCAGCATGATTTTAGGTACTGCAGGAACCACACCCAAAACAGGCACCATGCAGGCTATACATCTCCTGGTGTGATCTAGTTATTCTATCCAAAGGCAGTAGGCTGGAATAAATGAAGTCCAGGTCCCACCCAGATTCATTCATTCTTGCCTGCAGCTTCTCCCTATGCCTGAATTGCCTTCCTTGTGTACATAAAGTAACTCTGTGTCATTTGTTGGCAATAAAGCCTTCATCAAAACAGGCTCCCTTATAAAATAAAAGCGGCTAAACTGCATTCAAAGCAGACACTAAGCACAGCAAAGCCTCCCCATCAGTTCATTAAGTCTGAATAAACACGCAAAAATTAATATTCAACTTTCATTCTCATACAGCCAAATTAGAAAGCAGCTAAGAGGGAAAGAATGTAATCTAATTAAACTAATGAGAATTGTGCTAATAAATTGCTCTCCATTAATTCTCTATAGCAGTTACAGCAGCTCACAAAGGAATGAAAGGAACCCTACCTGCTTTTTCCCTGTCGGACTTTTTTTTTTTTTCTGAAATCCCCTGATTCTCCCTTTGGTTGGGAGCCTGTTTTCCCACAGATAAAGACCAGAGACTGACAGGTGAATGAAACTGAGGTCAGATGGATTCCTGCTATGAAAAACTAACCTGTCACTTGAGCTCTTAGCTAACTTTTTTGATGGATCCCTCTGCTTTCTAAAGTAATTCACCAACCCATTCTTAAAGCGTTGCCCTCACCTCAAGGAATGAAGGACTGCAACCCATTCTTTCCAGCCTTTTTTTGTTTTTTGCAGTTGAGAGGGTTTTCACAAATGAAATGGATTCTTCCAAAGGTTAAATATCTAATTTGCCACCTAAACTAGACCCAAATAGGAAAAATTAGCCTGTTTGGGATTTTAAAATGGTAAAATAGGTGCTTTATAGCTCTGCAAAGCTTAAGGCACCCACCTGGTCCTTTAACCACCCCACCTCCACCAAGCCCCTGTCCTCTCCATTCTGGGTGTTCCTTTGAGGTAACAGAGGGGGTCTGCACATAGCATGTAAGCCAAAGGTAGCTGGTGCCTAATTTATTTATATTTATTTATTTATATATCAAATTTGTCACCGCCCATCCCGTTGAAACAACTCTGGGGGGTTTACAAAATGGTTAAAATCAATTAAAATTACAACATATGACAAAATTACAAAATTAAACTTACAACATAGAATAATCTTAAATAAACAGAAAATAAATAGATCCAAGGATAGATATAAAATTGGCAGTCACTCGGGGAGTGGCATCAAGGCGCCAGCCACTCCCAGTTTAGATGTAGTTACACTGATTTTGGATGGAATCACAAAACAAATGTATGAAGAAAGGGTGAATGGGCCAAGGGCAAGAGAAGACTGCTTCTCTTTGTGGTTGGATGGAGTAGATGAGCTTCTGAGAAGGAGAGAAGTGAGAAGTTTAAAGAACAAAAGGCAATGTTTAAGTCAGTGTATGTACATGGAGAAAACTAGGATTTTTTTTTCCAGGCAGAACATTATGGGAAAATATAATGGACAGAGTTGATGTAAAATTGATTTTAGTTAGATTTCCTTTCGTCTTCTCTTATCTCCTGCTTCCAATTATGTTTGGCTACCATTTCTTACGTTGTTGTTGTTGTTGCTGTTTGCAGGAGAATAGTGTGATGGTATCTAAGTACATTAGTAGATACACTGCATTATGCACTTGTAGCATTTAGGCTTCGGTGATAAATGAGCACATGAATTTTGCTGCTCAACCAAACAAAGGAATATACACACTTGAAGATGCTCCTATGTTGGGCTTTTGCTGGCTTGACTCTGAGACTGGTTTAAGAAATTCCTGTCTGTTACTTTGGTACAGCTGGCAAGATATTCAGTCTGGATAGCAGGAAACCATGTCCTTCCATTGGAAGGTTTCCTGCTATTGAGTCCTCCTACCCTTCTAATCCAGGAAAGTAACTGGCAATTGTTTTCCTGCCTTGGGTATATATGCCTTTATATGTGTATTTATATGTGTTTGTGTGTATGAGAATGTACATATGCACATAAACACAGAGAGAGCTAAATTGATTTATATATACAAAGCTAAAGCATTGAAATGCACATACCATTTCATAATTTTCCATTACTTAAGACAGGAGGGTTGCAACTCCCAAATAGCCAAAGTCACCTATGGCTTTGGGGGAGCTGGGGGTGAAATCATTCTACCTCAGGTGACTGGGACAAGGTGCACTGTTAGACTTTACAAACAAGCAAACAAAAGCACAGAGAGAAGTAGGAAGCTCAGTGAAAGCAAATTTGTCATTAAAAAAAAAGAAAAAAATCCTGCCAGGTTTTACAACCTTCTATTTACAGGGCAAGCATTATAACCGCACTGCAGTTATATTATTCAGGAAAAAGATAGAGACATACCATTTAGAATACCTCTAAAAGGTATTAGTGAGTGATAAGCATTGATCCAGTCGAAGGAGCATGTTTGCCTCTGCAAAGTAGTCAACTCCTGGGGTTAGCCTGCAACAAACAAAGCATGGTATCAAAAACCAAGAGGAATTTCAAAGTGACATAATATGGGAAAGTGTATTTCATAAATAGAGCAGAAAAATACATCCCAAGGTCATTTTCTCAATGAGTGAGGGATTAAGAGAGGCCAACGCCATCTGTTTCTGCTCTCCAGAAATAGCTGACCACCCAATAGGCAACCAGATAGTGGAGGAGCCACAGAATGTTTGTTGCTAAATATTTACAAGAATTCAGCACTACCTTGGTCTGGAAAAGTTTGCTATGAATTAAAAACCGAAATGAAAACTTGCCATATTAGAAGTTTGTCCTGAAAAGCTGAAAGACTAGTGGCTTGGTCCCACACTGATCTTGTAAACCCTCATCACTGTTAACTAAATTACTGCTAGTCTGAAGCATCTATATCAAGGACTTCAGGAGAAAGTCTGGAGATCCAGATAGGCAGCACGAAGTACTTCAGATATTTTGAATACCAGCATTGCCAGAGTAGAGAATCATGGAGATATAGTGAGAATCACCTACAGAACTTCTGGTTACCTACTCTTGGTGTAGAAGGTAGAAGTGAACAATAGTTCACTTCCTTCCAATATGAAGCAATGTTTACATTTTATTGGAGCTGCTCTATCTAGTGACAATATCTGTCATTTCGGCTAAACTCTCTTTAAATTTGTAAGTTTATTTTATTTTTATTTATTAATTAAATTTATATGGCCGCTCATCTCCCAAAAATTGACTCTGGGTGGCTTACAACAATCAGATAAAAACACATATACAAAACAATCATAAAAATATAAAAATTAGTATTAAAGATTATAAACAAAATATCAAACCCCAGGCAAAGAAAGAGTGAATATATCCCCCTTAATAGTGGAGCCATCTGAACATTTCTCTGATTCCCTGGGCCCCCCAGGCCTGGTGACATAACCAGATCTTGAGGGACTTCTGGAACATCAATATTTCTCTTCATATTTGTAAACATATGAACAAGTCTTCCAAACAGTATAGATGGGGAGTTAGAAAATAAATCAAGGTTTTAAGTGAACTGAATTACCATATTTTTCCGACTATAAGACGATACATTTTTCTAAAATCCTTACGCTAAAAATTGAAGGGCATCTTATTCAAGGAAGTCAGCTGAGGAGAGAACCGTGTGGTTGCAAAACTGCCTATACTTTGTGTCTGCAAAGAGGCTTCCTCCTATTGCTAGCCTCCAATCACGAGTGAAATAGCTTGACTCTGCAGACAGACTTCCTCCAATCACGAGCCTTATGTAACTGACGTCAGCTGATGCTGAACAAACCAATTAGAGGAAGTCTGTTTGCAGAGACAAGCTATCGGCAGTTTCACTCGGGATTGAATGTAATCAGTTATGCAAAAGAGCCTGGAAATAGAGCTGCAGAGAGACAGTTTGGACCTCCTCCCACCGAGTGTATCAGGTCAATGTTAACTAATTACTAAATAAAAATGTGTTCTGCACTATCTTTAAAATATTGATTTCTTAATTTTGGGTTGGAAAAGTGGGGGTCGTCTTGTACATGGGGGCGTCTTATTGACGGAAAAATACGGTATTCAGGCTCTTTCTAACTCCATCTGCCAGATTCATTGGAATTTAGAGCTGTAATGTCTGATAATCTGGTTTGTTTCATAGTTGTGTCTCTCTGGCTTGTAAACCCTTCCAGGTTGTCTTGATTGCTTGCTATCACCTTTGTAATGCTCAGAGTGTTACACCTGCTTAGTTTGTTGAGTTTTCTCTTTTCAGCTATAACCGCTTATGGTGGCAGGGTGTGTGCAGTCTTCTTCTCAAAATCACATTTTACGAACAATCAAGCTTTTATTTTCTATTCAGAGAATGGGCTGGCAATACAAGAAGTGGAAATGCAACATGATGGGAATTGCTTTTGAACAAGCATAATTGAAGAGAATAGGCATTGCATTTTAATTAACAACCCAATGAGATATGTATCAAACTTGCACATTTTGAAAAACAAAACTAGCAATTTCAGGAAGGTTCTGAGAATAAGGAGAAATCTGATTCACTTTACTGACTTTATTTAATAAGAAAGCATTCCTGTCTGGCATGATTTTTATTTGTATTTTTTTAATTATCTCGAAAACATTATAACCATTTGCATTTGCAACATTTCTTAACCTAGGGAGTCTGCATATCCATCTGCCTATAATTTGTGTGGTTTTCAATATCAACTTCCTGAGAGTGTTTTTAAAAGCTAATGACTCAGCTTTCATTTCTTGACACTTACATTGTCCCAATGAAACTTCATTATGTGAATTTGCCCAATGTAAGCACTTTTAAAAGAAGCATAACTGCCACATTTGTACATGTTTAATTTAAATTTTATCATTATGGCAGAGGTACACTCACTGAAATAGTTATCGTTATGGCAGAGACACCAATGTCAGCAGATGCCAACCACGCAGTCTCATTATTACAAACTAGAGGGTGGCCATTCAGTATTGTATGTAGCAAAGTCGGGCTCATTTCAGACAAAACAGGATCACTTTCTGAATTTTAGGAAGAGGAGAGGCTCGGGGACAGCATCTTGCTAAGACAATGAGATATATCTTGGCTTCACTGTTACAACAGAAGACTGAATCCTTTTTGTAGCACTCATTGTTATGGTTGCAGCTGGAAGAGCAAAGTATAGGCCACAGATGCACGAATGCCAGTTCCAGCCACTAATTTATTTATTGATTTATTTATTAGTCACATTTATATGGCTGCCCATCTCACACAAAGTGACTCTGGGTGGCATGCAACAATTAAATAAATCAGCAAATAGATTAAAAAAAACCAAAACCCATCATTATAAAAGGATAAAAATGCCAGTTCCAGCCACTAATGCCAGTGATGTTACCTAGTTGGGAAATGAAATGTCTCCCAGCAAATAACCAAGCTCAGCAATCACCAGGAGCTCCACAGTTCCGCTCTGAGCTACAGATATTTTCTTCTCTTGGAGCCTTAACTTTCTGTAGCAATCAGTGCCAAAAATGCCACATAAGCCAATACAGGGATCACAAATATGAGGATCAGAATCCTAATTCCAAGCAAGTACTTGAGAAACTTGAGTAAGAGAACTGTAGTGTATGTGCCAACATTTTGGGCTACGTAAGTGCTTCAGTCCCATTGGTGAGCTTGCTGGATTTCTATAGCAGTGTCAGTAACATTCACCACTGTTATAACACCAGCTCAGATACCCAGCCCAGCCCATGGTATTACGCCAAGCCCAGTGAGATGGTTTTGGTCACAATGAGGAAAAGAAAAAAAAAATTAAAATGAACTATAAATATGTAAAGTGCTAGTTTCTTCTTTTCCTCCTTCTTCAGAATGTACCCCCTCTTTTTCCTCTCTTCAGTAATAGGTGGCTAAAGCATTTGGAGCTTTTTTGGTGCCAGAACGACTGAAGTGCCCAGGGAAGGACATTTATTCTGATTAGCCTGCCTCATTACACAAACATAAATGTTATTTAAGCAAATGCAATCAAGCTGCCTTCTTGCTGTTCCAAGAAGGTCCTCCATGGCCTGCTGACAGAGCACGCCAAGAGAACCAAATGTGTTGGCCATTTGTCACTAGTTGGTTTCCACTGAGAGCCACTTTAATAAAGCATTTATCACAGCCTGGACACAAAAGGCTCACAAAGAGAGAGAGAGAGAAAGAAGATGGAACCAGAGACCTGTGTTGGGGATAATCCATATGTACTGGTCTGGGAGACGACAAATGGGATTAGTCACTCAGTGGCCATTGTTGAGACAGGCTTTGGAGAGATGTTTAGGAGAAGTAAAGGGGATGGTACTTTTCTCATACAGCCCCATGGAACTGAAATGACCTCTTAGTTTTCTTTCATTTGTTTCTGGCATGGATGTTACAATGTTTTTTTAATGAGATGGGCTCTGTTTTTTAATGAGAGGGGTGGTGACAAATTTGATACATAAAATATAAAAATAAAATAAAGACTAGGGCAATGATCTGTTCCTCCAGCTATTGGCGATGTGAAGTCCTGTGAAATGTAAGGGATCTGTAGTTTTCTGAAAAGAAAAGCATGGGGACTGAAGCCACCAAGGGTGCTACTTGGATGCACTTGAAGCAAGCTCCATGTCTCACCATTGCCTTTTCATCAAGATCGTCTTCTGCTTTAGTGAGGTGCACCCCCTCCAAAAATCAGGTGTAGTGTTTGACCCATGACAGCAAGGGCCCTGTTACCTGGTAAAGCAGGTGAGCCTGTCCAATGCCTTAGCATCAGGTCTTTAAATGCATAAAATTACAACAAGCACTTAGAGACTTTGTGGCGAAGGAATCACACTGGCTTCAATAAGGAGTTTTAATGCAAGAATTAGGAGTAAGTACATAATGTTGGAAACAGTGATAGGAACCTTCAACCTGTTTTTAATAGTGAGTTCATTAAGGTGATTCTGAATCTCTGCAATGATGATGATGATGATGATGATGATGATTTGCAGAGGCAGCTCAGACTGGATTGATGTTTATGAGATAAGTGACTAATAAACTTCTCTCCCATCTGTTGATTTTTTGGGGATGTCTTGAGTTCCTCCTGATTTTTTCCCCAACCTCTTCCCAATCTCTCACTCTGTCCTCACTTCTAGCATTGGCAGCTGATCCTTTGGCTGCCACAACTGAGAGGGGTGGCAAGAGAAGCTAGGGAGAAGCCAAGTCATTAGCCTCCAGGGGTAGCTGTTTAATCCTTCCACCTCTCAATCCTCCTCTCCAGTTCTGGCAGCCTCTAGACCAGCTGCCTCTTTTGGGAGAGTTGGCAAAAGAAGTAGGGCGAAATGGCTGTTTAGCTGCTGGGTCTCCAACTACACCATTCACAAATCAGCTCTGTGGGATCAGAGAACTGGAAGATATGGGGAGAGAGCCCAATATGAATGAACTCATCTCTCCCACTGCTAAGAGTAGGCTGGCCCTGGGAAACAACCCCCAGAGATCAGAAGGGACCAGTGCCCATAATAGCCTTAAGTGGCCAAAAGGATGTAGGCAGGCCTGATCCCCTGGCTACCCAATCCCAACTATCACCAAGAAAGCACCCATAGATAGTGTATGTGATGAGGCATGTGTTGTGAGAAAAGGAAAAATGCTATATTAAAACAGGATCAAATAAACAGAACTCTGCCTTCAGAGTGGGCTGGGGATGAAACAGAGGTAACATCACTTACAAAACCTGACTTACAAAAATTCGTATTGGGGCACCTTTTGCCATGGATAAGGATTAGAGATGAACTCTTGGTCAAGTTGCCTTACCTAAGCCTATGAGAGAGTTCCCTTTGTATCCTTTTCTGCCGTCCCATAGGTAGATCACAGTCTACCTTTTCATTGATGTCCTCTGGGATCAGAAATATTTGCAGAAAATTTGCACCTTGGTGATGGTCTCCCTGAGCCTGGAGGACCCCAGTGAAAAGTTATGTACCACAAACGTGGGCTCCCACTTTCCCAAGAGATCCTTTAGAGCAAATCTTTCTCTTCATTTGCTGCCTGATCCTTTTAACTGGAGACGAGAAAAAGTCAGAAGGAGGGAGCCAAGAGAGGGAGAGAAGCATAAATAATCTCTTTCAATCGTGCCCAGAAGGAAGCAGCGCAGCACTCTGCAAAATCAATTGTTATGAAAAGAGGACTAATTTGCTTAAAGTGGGCTCTTAGTGTTTTGTTTGTCAAACTGCTACGTCTTTGTTTACAGGTTAAATCCCAGCTGTCTCATCCTCTTAATGATCTTTAAATTAAAGCTGACCTTCCAATTTGGATCTTTTCAGAAGTTCATAGATGATAATTGCTGAACAGAATAACAGAAGGCCAACTAGATGGGACAACAGTAATTCCATGTGTTGTTACATGCATTCTATGTTCCATATTAATTTATTACTCATATCTAGACTGCTTCTCCCTCCCTCCCTTCTCCTTTCCTTTTAGATCTATCGGGACTGCAGAAACCCTTGAAGGGTGTTTTGCTTCAGTGATGCTTTGAGCAAAGCATCCTTTCAAAACTCATTGTAAATAACATCCCCCACCAACACACACAATTTTAAAAAATGAAGCCAACTACCATGTTGCTTTGCTTCCCCAACAGTCCCTTCCAGCAGTTCCACCAGTAGTACTGAAACTGACAGAGAAGCTGTTGGGACCACCCCATTTGCCTCAGCAAGATGAACTTTGTCATCTCATATCACAAATTGCCCCATTGAAATGAACTATGGCAGCTCATTTCATATGCATTGTGTACTGGCCATGTGTACTGGCCATTGTGTTTCATATGCATTGTGTACTGGCCATGATGGTAAATCGCCTGTTCCAACTTAATGAGTCTAACATTCTGTAGTTCTATCAAGAATTGTATGAAAGATGGATGGACAGATGGACGGATGGACGGATGGATGGAATCAAGCCCTATTCTGCAAGGCATAATCAAGGAAGCAAGAATCAAACCAGCTTCAATAAGCAGTTTTTATACATGTATTAGGGGTAAGGAATAGAACATTGGAAACCTCCAGAACTTTTTTTATTAGTGCATTCATTAAGGTGGACTTTGAGCATTCTGAATCCCTTCTTCTTGTGTTTTTTGCATTGAATGTGATGAACCCAGATTGAGCTGCCATTTATGAGATAAGCTACTAATGAACTTGTTTTCCATCTGGTGGTCATTTAGACCTTCTCATGTTTCTTTCTCAGCTTCCTCACAATCTCTCATTCATAGGTAGATTAGATAGATACAGTAGATAGATAGATAGATAGATAGATAGATAGATAGATAGATAGATAGATAGATAGATAGATGGATGGATGGATGGATGGATGGATGGATGGATGGATGGATGGATGGATGGATGGATGGATGGATGGATAGATAGATAGATAGATAGATAGATAGATAGATAGATAGATAGAATGAACACAACACAATGCTCCATATTTAAGAATCAGTGGGAATTAGATAAAATTACTTATTTATAGCCTTCTTCCTAAAATGTGTTTATCTCATCCAAATTTTCGTCTGACAGTGGACATGTCTGAAGGGGCCAGGATTAGGAGAATGTAGGATGAAAATCTCAGCCCAGGCTTCTGTACTCCACCGGCAAGGGACTTATTTCCCTTCACTCTTTCAAGGAGATTAATCAGTTTTGTGTATCAAGGTAGGGATGATGACTACATCATCCCTAGTTTGAGAATATGTGACTCTCACATAGGATAAATTATGTATTCAGTAATACAGGTGTAATTTCATTTTCATCTCTCTGTAATACCCATCCCCTTTTGATTTTTTTCTTTAGAATATTTTGGTGCATGTTGAATGAAAGGTTGCATCTGCATTTTAAATTGCTTGGGGCAAAGCTACAAAATCAGATATAAAACAGGTTCAGAAGTTCACAAGAGCAATGTTAATGTTAATTGGGGTTCAGCAAAGGCCTAGGAAATTAACAGCATCCTCAAAAGAACAATTATTTCTTTGGAGGAAATATTCATAAAACTATTTTCAAGCAGGATGAAACCT
The DNA here is from genome assembly GCF_059951505.1 of Python bivittatus. Lineage (NCBI taxonomy): Eukaryota > Metazoa > Chordata > Lepidosauria > Squamata > Pythonidae > Python > Python bivittatus. Next base: position 12,444,438 of record NW_028277087.1, read on the forward strand.
GAACCAAATCAAGCTAATCATTCCATTTCTTCTTAAGTGTCATGTTTAGAGATGGAAGAGACGTGCTTGCCCAGATGGCTTTCACCTTTGCTAAGCAAAGTTGGCAGCTTTAGCAGGTAGTACCTCTGTTCAACTTCCCAGGGTCAGAAGCTAAGCAGGTTTGGACCTGGTCGGATGGGAGAGGATCAGGAAATCCCAATGCTGTCGGCTAGAATGAGAAGCTGAAAATAAGGGGGAGAAAGCCTTCCCAGAACACAATCTTAAATTATTTCTATGTTTCTGCCAAAATGGTGCATGGATCTGTTCATTAGGTCATGATAGTCAAGCTCAACTTCAAGGAGATTTTACGTTTTACATTTATTAAAATCAATTTGTCCATATGCACTATAGGAATTGTTGCTGTGTTGTTTCTAATTCAAATAATTGTACTTCACCCTTGTCTGAACTGGAAATGGATATGCAAGGGATTAGCTTAGCCCTTGAATACCAATCCTTTCCATCCCTTATCTCCCTAACATTTCTTTTTCTTTTCTCTCAGAATTAAAATGTAAGCTAAAGTCAATTGTTTTTGCTTAATAGCCTTATGCCAGCTATAGATATTGGTGGTGCTCTGTTAAAAGAATGGTGGAAGGAAGTAAATTTGCACAGAGCATCAAAGCTATTCTTAATTCAGTACAATGTGTGGCTGTTGTAAAAAAGACAGATTCCATGCTTGGAAACATTAGGAAGGAAATTGAAAATAAAACAACCAATAGAATAATGCTTTTACATAAATCTGTGGTAAAACTGCACTTGGAATACTGTGCACAATTCTGGTTACTATGCCTGAGAAAAGATCTTGTAAAGCTGAAAAATGCAAAGAATGTGATGAACATAGAAAAAGGCAGCTTAAATTTTTAGGGGGATAAAGAAGATCTTTTATGAAGAAAAACCATGACATCTGGACTTTTTAGTGGAATCAAGACAAACGAGGAATAGGAAAGAGTTATAAAAATTACAGATGGTAAAGAGAAGATATAGAGAAGTTTTTCTCCTCTTCAGTGTTAGCTAACCCCAGTTAGAAACTGGGGTTATCTAGCAAAACTAAATGCTAGGAGAGTTATTTATTTGTTTGTTTGTTTATATATCACATTTATATAGCTGCTGTCTCACACAAAGCAACTTTTATCAGATCCATGATAAAAGGAAGTCAACTGAAATCTCCATTTAGGGGACCTCCAATTTAGCAGATTTTAAGGTGTCTGTCCAGGTATCTTCCTAAAATAATGGACAAATCCAGTGCATTCAAAGTAGACTGGAAAAGGCAGTTTTATGTTAATTTTGCATCATTCATCGTGATTTAGGTCATTTGAGTAATGGCATTATTTCACAAGTGACACATTATCTTTTTATCCATTTGTGTCATTTGTGTAATGCCCTCATTATGCAAATGATACAAAGAGCTATGAATTTTGCAATTTAATTAACATTCAGGAGTAACAGATCCCTTCCCATCGGTCCATTTAATCAAGGTTTCACTTACACTTCTTTGCCTACAAAACAGTAAAAAATGTTTCCATCAAATAAGATGGCTATCAGTTCAGATGGCTTTAAAAGCTTGATTGATTGATTGATTGATCATGTGCCATCATGTCAGTGTCAACTCTTAGGAGCTACATAGATAGATTTTCTCCATGATGATCTGTCTCTAACCTGGTCCTTCAGGTCTTCCAATAGTGGACCCATTGCCACTGTAACTGAATCCATCCACTTTGTTGCTGGTTGTCTTCTTCTCTTTCCTTCCAATTTTCCCAGCATTAGAGCCTTCTCCAGAGAGTTAGGCTTTAAAAGGGGACTAGATAAATTCATGGTAGATCAAGCTATTGGTAGCTATTAGTCTTGATGGTGTTTATTAGCTTCTTAATCACAGGTAGTGTGCTTTGAATACCAGCTATTAGGGAGCTATCACTTCCCCATCCATTCACATAAACTTTCTTGTGTTAATGCAGAAATGTTTACATGACATAGAAGCAGGAGCCATGGCCGTGGTGTACCATGGCTTGACAATCAGCTCCAGAGATATATCTGGGCTAGAAAAGAGAGCTATAAAATCTAAATAGTAAGGGTCATTCAGACAGATGTAAGTTGTCATCCATAGAAAGAAGCATGTTTCAGGGGTGTACTAGTTTGGGGAGAGTTGTTAGAGAAAGTATTTTTATATATACCTGGAGAGGGGAATCTAACCTGAGTAAGGACTGGTGAAGCAGTTTGTTACAACTTGAACCGAACTTTATTATAAGAAATAAATGGAAGCTAGGCAAAAGCTTAACTCCTATCTAAGTACATCCTTTCAGGTGAGAGTCAAGAGAGCAAACGTGCTCGAAAAGACAGAAAGAGGAAGAAAGGTCTTGGAGATTAGCGCTCTCATAAACAAAGAACAGGCAGAGTAACAGAGAAACGGGGAATGCAGAGGAAATCCATAACTGCCTATTTGTACCCCCCACTGCCCCTTGGGGTTAGTGGGTTGTAAGGTGCTGAAAAACAGGGCAACTGAAGTCATACCTCCAACAGGACAAGGCTTACTTGACCTTTGAATAGCATGTCAGAAGTGGACTCTTAAAAGCGGGGGGGAGGGGGGAGGACAAAAATAATTGGACTTAATGTACAATTGCATTTATGAAAATTAAATGACAATAAATACAATTGGTGCATTCACTCTCTGAATATTTAACAGTTTTTCCATTCTATCATATTAAAAAATGCTATTTGGAAGGTCCTCAGGACTATGGGAGCCAGGCACAAGTAGCCTGGGCCTCAGAGTGGGTATCTTGGATACTAGCATCCTGCTCACCTCACTATTTCTCCATTGTTGCTTAGAGCACCAGAAATGGCATCATCTAAACCAGTGTTGTCCAAACTTGGCCACTTTAAGATGAGTGGACTTAAACTCCCAGAATTGGCTGGGTAATTCTGGAGTTTAAGTCCACTCATCTTAAAGTGGCCAAGTTTGCACAACACTGATCTAAACGTTTAGTGTTTGGTTCCTAGAATGTATTTATTACTACAAAGGTCAGAAAGATCAAATGAAATAACAGAATAGTGAAACCCATGGTTTCTCCAGTGTCATGCATGGCTGTGAAAGCTGACAATAAGAAAGAATGAGAGAAAAAAGAAAAATGCCTTCAAATTCTAGATTTGGAGTCCTTGGCAAATCTGAAAATGCTAAGTAAGGTTGGGCCTACTTGGTACTTGGATAGAAGATCTCCAGGAATTCAAAGGGTGATAGGTTATATTAGGAAGTCCAAAAAATATCTTGGAAGAAGGGAATGACAAACCATTTCTGGGTTATTGCCAGGAAAACTACATGTTCTCATGCAGTCACCAGGAGGTGAGTTCACTTTGTGGGAATCAGGATCAGGTGGATGGATGGTAGCAATGAAACCACTGGGATGTCCTCAGAAGAGCTATAACTAGGCACTGAGGCCAGGATGTTGATGAAGCTGGCATGGTGTGGTTGACTGATGGATGGATGCAAGTTTTAACAGTGCCTCAACATTTTTTTCTAACTGTTTATGTTGCTTTAATTATATTGTGTTTTTATTCTTTGCTGCCCATGAGGACAGCCATATCAATTTATTTGTCAAACAAACAAGCAGACTAAAGACTGACCAAATGGTGAACATTTCTCCATATAATCACCAGAAGTCATAGCTGCCTTAACAACACCTAATTAACTATAATAAAAATTGGAAAGAAAAGATGGGGAGGGGTATTTTCTTTAAACAAATAAGTTATTTAAATAAGCAGTCCTTGATATTAAATATTTATGTAAACTTGTATGCTCAAAACCTACATTTTTAATAAAAAGTGAAAGGAAATAAAATAAAACAATAAGGATAAGGGTTATTTAAATTTAATTTGCATTTAGATTTCAAGCCAGGTTATTATATAGCGGAAACATGCTAAAATTAAATCTATAACATGCATTGTATCAACACGATCAAATTGTACCTTGGAGCAATTTCTGTTTCAATGTACAGGCTGCCTGCCTCTTCTTTTTTCCCATCATGGGTAAGTAAATTTGCAAAGCTTTTCAACATCCCTTTATTGTGCCTATTAGTAAATCAATGGAGAGTCAGAAGAGGGAATGCATTCCTGAACAGCTGAGGCACACACAAAAAACAGAAGAGAATGTTACCTTCTAAGGCTAGGCTGAAAAACTGTCTAGCGAACATTCTCCTTCCCTTTAGTCCCATTGGCCAGATTCGGCATAAAGGAAAAAACAACTGACCAACAGTGGCATTCTCCTTTGCTCTGGAAGTCTTTTGATCCATGGGTCACCACTGCTACACAAAAGCTATACTGGCTGCCAGTAGGCTTCTGGGTGCAGCTCAAGGCTCAGGTCATCACCTTGAAAGCCCTTCATGTCATAGGGCCCGGTTATCTGAGGGACCACCTATCTCCAATTGATTCTGCCTGCCTGGTATGTTTGCACAGAGTGGGTACATTCCAGGTCCCCTTTACTAAATGCTGCCATTTTGTGGGGCTGAGGAAGTGTGTCTGATCTGTTGCTGCCCCCACCCTCTGGAACAGCATCCCCCTGAGATACATATGACACCCACTCTCCCGGGGTTATGGAAAGCCCTTAAAACCTGGCTCTGCTCCCAGGCCTAGCGTTAATGGGTTTATTGATATATTTGTGGGGTCCCTGCCATATCTGTATGGATTATCTTTAGTCTGGGCTACATGTTTAAGAACTGATGCCTTTGAACGGTGGTGCTGGAGAAGACTCTTAAGAGTCCCCTGGACTGCTAGGAGGTCAAACCAGTCAATCTTAAAGGAAATTGACCCTGATTGCTCATTGGAAGGATTGATAATGAAGCTCAAGCTCAGATACTTTGGTCACCTAATGCGAAGAGAGGACTCTTTGGCAAAGACCCTGATGCTGGGAAAGATTGAAGGCAAAAGGAGAAGAGGACGGCAGAGGATGAGATGGTTAGATAGCATCACTGAAGCAATGAGCATGAAACTGTGCCAACTCCGGGAAGCAGTGAAGGACAGGAAGGCCTGGTGCAATATGGTTCATGGGTTCACGAAGAGTCGGACATGACTTAACGACTGAACAACAACAATTGCTTCTGGATTTTCTAAGTCTCCAGAGCCTAATATAGTAGGCACCTATAACAATTTATTTTGTATTATTATTATTATTATTATTATTATTATTATTATTATTATTAGCAGCAGCAGCAGCAGCAGCAGCAGCAGCAGCCATGGCTGATACTACAAATAAACATACTTTCTAGTTTTGGTAAATCCACCTTTAGTGTGGGTTCACCCATAAGCACATTCTGTGCAGAACTCATCATTAGGTGCAATGAAGCAGATGTTTTGGGGCCAAATGAGATCAGATGCAAAATTGGGGCCAGACCTTTCTTCTGGCCTGTCATCTAGAGCAGAGACTTCATAGTACTGAAGGTATGAAACTATCCAGTTGGGCCCTATACCTTCTCTTGAAGTAACACTGTTGCTACCAGGAAATAGCCAGGCAGAGGGAATCATTGGAAGGAATGAAGGAGAGGAGCAATAAATACTCCTCTCACCTCTGGTTGCACTGCTTGATGGTTGATTATGTGCTATCAAATCATTATCAACTCTTAGCAACCACATAGATAAATTTTCTCTATGACAATCTGTCGCTAACCTGGTCTTTCAGGTCTTCTAATGGTGGACTCATTGCCACTGTAACTGAGTCCATCCACCTTGCTGCTAGTCATCTTCTTCTTCTCTTTCCTTCCACCTTTCCCAGCATTACAGCCTTTTCCAGAGAGCAGGTCTTCACATCAGGTGTCTGAATTGTGTGTGCGCGTGCCTGTGTGTCAGTTTTGACTCCTGACAACTACATGGACAAGGCCCTGCAGTTTTCTTGGCAACATTTTTGGAAGTGATTTCAATTAGGACTGAGGAACAGTAACAAGCCTGAAGTCACCCAGCTGGCTTCATGCCTAATGACTAGAACCCATGGTCAGTTCTAATTCAGTTTAATTAAAAAGGTTTTACATTAATATTTTTTTAAAGAATAAGAGAATCTCAGGGACGGTTTCATAATGGAATATAGTGGTTTTGCACTACTTTAGGGGGTGGCCAAGGTATGAGTGTTTCATGTGTGTGAATGTGAATTTCCTCTCTTTTGCTGAGGGTCATCTCCAGCACTCAGCAACTTCTCTACTTCACTTAAATCACAAAAGAACATATCAGGCGGAAACTTTTCTTATGGGACTTTTTCAAGGATTGTAAATTCAGTCTGAACAAGGAGGAGCATAACATTGAGGAGAAGAACCATGTTTGTTGCAACAATCGTTGGACACCTGCTTTACAAAAAAGAGGGACCTTAAACAATGAAAAAGCGAAGATTTGTATACACGTTGAGGGCTACAAGGTGGAAAATCCTAGGGATCTGATTTGCTGGCCAGTTTGGGGAAGCTAGGAAGGTCCTTGTCAGTGTACCTGGGTTAATTCTATTGTTAGGCAAAATGGGTCTTTCAGGAGGGCAGCAGAGCTGGAGAAGTCCATTGTTAAAGGAGATAGAATGTTGAGGTTGTCAGCTGATGGAAGATGGAAAGTTGGGGTTTCTCTAGGTTGCAATTCCCTTGGTAGGACTAGCATTCCCAGTGACAAAACAGCAGTATTAAGGATGAGAAAGGCTTATAAACATTTTATTAGAATCATCTTCAGTTCTGCTTGTTGGAGGTTGAAGTGTTCTGGAAGTATGTATGTGTGTGTGAGTATTCCTGACAGCAGGAATCTGACCTAACAGTATGCAAAACTCAATTTGCTTCTCTCTCTCTTTTTTCTTTTTCCTGGAGAAGGAGTGTTTAAAGGAAGGAGCTGTTTGAAGCTGTGCAATCTTCAGGAAAGATGTAGACATGGGCAAGGGAGCATTGTGATTTGCAAAGTATGTGTCATGTTTGTGTTCCTAACAGGGTCAGCTTTAAGCTAAAGCTGAGTAGCCAAAGCTTAGAGGGTGCTAACGCTGCCCTTCCTTCTGAACTTTCTAAAAAATGCAAATCTTCACATTGGTGGTGCCATCAGTTAATGTGGCCTAGGGGTGCCATATACATGTGAGCTGGCACTGCTACCTAAGGAGTACTTCAACTACGTCTGCATCAGGTACAACCAACTGTACTGCTGAAGGAGAAAGTGGAAGGTCTGTAGGCACGTCTGGTACACTGAGACTTATCAGGGAAGATGAAGAGTTTCTGGACAGGGCAGAAGGATGATTTAGATGAAGGGATAGAAAAGACACTCAGCAAATTTGAAGATGACACAAAGCTAGAACGAGGATTGCTTACATCTCAAGTGATAGGCTCAACATTCACAAGGATCTTGGTAGACTTGAACATTGGGCTCTATTCAACAAAATGCTGTTTAACAGTAAGAAATGTAGGGTTCTGCACTTAGGAAGGAAAAACCAGATGTACAGGTACAAGATAGGCAGTACTTAGCTTGTAGTAGTACTTGTAGGAAGGATCTGGGGGTCCTGGCAAACCATAGATTAAGCATGAACCAGCAGTGTGCTACATCCAGCAAGAGCACTTTTGGACTGCAAAAAAAAAAGTTCTAACTATCAGAACTTCCCATCTGTCAATGTGTTTTAGCACTGAAGCTGACCATTTAGGCACAGCGATCAACCAGAGGCATTCAAGAGCATCCTGGAGCTGTACAGCACTCTGTTTAGATTCTTGGCATTTACCCATTGCTTTTTTGATGCAGGAAAATGCTGTAAATTCATGGTTTTAATGATGCATTTAAATTGGAGCTGATGAGAAACTGTGATTCGACCAGTAATTCATGAAATTGCCCCAGTCATTCAAGGAGAAATGATGATATGCCTCAGATCCCAAATGCTTTGCCAGACATTTCATTTTATTTGAGGTTGTTTCTATACTCCCAAATACCATGAAGTCAGAACTGAACTCCTAGGTCCGACCTTGTGACTGGCAGAATGTGAAAACAGCCAGTGAATAACCATAGAAAACATGCTTGTATATAATAACAACAGGATGAATCAGGCACTTGGTGCTGACAGAACTGGAATAGGCTAGGTAAAATAGCACTGCCACACCCACCCACCCACCCACCCACCAAGAACAGCATAAATAACCACGGTGCATTGCAGAAACAACCATGGAACTGCAACTCCTACTGGTACTGGGGATATTGATGGATCAGGGCATCAGTGGTAGTGTTCATCCAATCGTATGACACCCATTGTCACAGAAGCAGGAGAAAATGTGTAATGGTGAAAGATCTAGCAACCCATGGTGAACAGAATATGGGGCTCTTATCATGCCAGATCTGATAAACGCTTTACACGTGTGGATGCCTCTACAGAAATCAGATATCTACTCTTTCCTGCAACTCAATCCAAAATGCCCATTGAGGACAGTTGCCAATGACTGGAAGGAGGGGGGCATGGCCACAGCAGCCCCATATGTCCAATGGGAGCTGGGCAGATTCCAACTCATAACCACATCAGCCCTAAAGGGCCGGTGTAGCATGGCAGATTTTATCCACAGCAGAAGTTGCATTGGGAGAAAAAGCTAAATATAATTTTAAAACTATAGGTAATAGGTAAGGTTGACCTCGAGCTGCTTCAGATGTGAGTTAAGGAGAGATGAAGGCAGCATCATGAGAACTTGGCAAAAAGAAGTAATTACCAGAATAAGTTCATGCTCATGTTCAGGCCAAGGGAGAAAAAGTCCTAAACCTGACTTTGCTCTTCCACATATACATTTAAGATGGGAAAGAGGGAAAAGTAAGTATCAAATTACTTTTAAGAGTGGAATAACCCTCAGATGAGAGGGGAATTATCTGCACAGAGGTGAGCTGCAAGAGAAGCATAGTATGGTAACTTAATCTGCAACAATTAAGTAAAGATATCACCATTCTCCAGTCTGATTACTATGCTAAAATAGGATTGGTAATGGGGGCAGTACAATTTTTGCCAGCATATTTTTCTGTGAGCTCAAGGACTGGTGGGTATCACTTTTAACTCAGTTGTTTAAAAGAGGCCTGAGATTCATATGCTGTCCAAATACAGCCAACTATGATTTACTTAGTCAACCAACTTTAAGCAAACTATCGCTTGTAATCTGAAAGAAGCCAACTAGTACAATCAGAGCACTTGACCTCCCTGTCCCCAGACAGATTCATAGCCTTTCCAACAGAGCATTGATGTGAGAAATGAGGCAAAACATTGATTTTCTGCACTCTTTTTCATGGATGGATTGAATCCGGTTAGTCATCAATTTGTATGTACATTCCTCATCCTTTATCTCCTGTGGTGTTTATACTAAAGTAAGGTGTTTTTTTTCCCCCTGACTGATGCCAACAAAGAATCTCCCAGAAAGACTTTGCTAAGCCAAGCAAGTTTGCCAGGTTCTGTTCTTCAAAGCTTGGGTAAGCTCCATGGCAACTGACTGGCTGTCCTCCTGAAGATCTCCTGAGCTGCTGAGCTCCATCAGGATTTCAGGGGTGAATCCGTTTCTAAACTAAACAACTGGAAACAAACCCAGAAGTTAATTTCATAACAGCAGGAAGAGGAGCTCTCAGCAAGACTCAACAAAACATCCATCTTTTTGCAGAGAAAGAGGGAGAGAGTGATTGAGATCATTGCTTGGCTTTTAGAGGAAGGTTTTCATATTCAGGCACACATTTGTTTCATTAATGCAATGCTCCTTAAGATCAAAAAGGACAAAGATATGCTTATGAAGTGCACATAAACATACAATCATAGAATGTATGAAGGGACTTTATAGTTAATCTAATCTAACTTCCTGCTCATCTCAAAATCTGTAAGCCACCCCCAACTGGTGGCCATTCCCATCTGAAAAGTATCTTCAAGGGACAGTTTGTCACATAAGAAAGTTTGACGAGTTAGTCTCTGAGATGATAACACATTATGGTGCAGCTGCCCCCATATTTTTCTTTACCATTATTATTTCAATTCAAGGCATGGATGAGTCACTGGACTGTGCTGGACTTTAGGCCTATGTTTTGATAAAGAACACAGCAAATAATCTAGCCTGTTAGCTAAGTTCAGAGGTGCAGAATTTGAAGCCCCAGGGCCACATGCAACCCTCCCCAGCTTTGATTTTACAGAGCCCTAGGAATCAGGCAATGGCAAACCACTTCCAAAAAACCTTGCCAAGAAAACTGCAGGGACTGGTCCAGGCAGTCGCCAGGAGTCAACACTGATTTGAAGATACAACTGATGTGAGCTGCAAACTTTGTGACAACCACAGGATGGCAGCAAAGAGCTAGGGTTTTCTGTATCTTTTTGCTGCCCTCTAGATTTTTAGGCAGCTAAAAATCTAATGCTAGCCTAATCTGAAAGCCTAATACAGATATTTCTAGTTGAGTTTCTAGGAATTTGTCATCAGGCAAGTGGAAGGAGGATCCACAAAGTGCCAAATTTCTATCTTGCAGGCTCCCAGGTAGAGATTTATATTTTTATCCAGACTTAATGTGTTGATTTGTATGATTCACTGCTAAGTGCTTTGTTGTCACTGCTGCTTTGATGCATTTAGGTCATGATTTTGTTCCTGTTGTGGTTAAAAGTCCACTGAAGGTTTTTTTTTGAAGTATTTATAACTGGTCAGGATTTAGAAATAATTCAGTCCAGGTTTTTTTGAGTAGTACAGCAGTTGCAGATGAAAAAAGCAGGACAGCAGACTAGGTCTCAGACACAAAAGTTTGTTCAAATTATAATAATAGGAATACATTCTTTGGTTTTATATCAGTCTGATTTAGACTTAAAATAACCAAATTGCACAGTTTCCAGGATAGATAGATAGATAGATAGATAGATAGATAGATAGATAGATAGATAGATAGATAGATAGATAGATACGGAGAGAGAGAGAGAGAGAGAGAGAGAGAGAGAGAGAGAGAAATTCTGCATGGGAATAGCATTATGTTAGTAGAATAGGGGCATGGAAATATTTTAAGCAAACAACGGGTGTGCAGACTGTGCTTGACAGGCTCCAGAAACCGGAGTATTGCATTGAATTATACATGGAACTATTTTGCTCTCTTCCTTCAAAGCTGCCATGTATTAGTTCAGCCTCAGTTGCCTCTGCTGCTGTTCGTGTACATGTCACATTTCATTATAGTTTTTAAAGTACTGATATTAGATCATCTAACATGGATGTGGCTGTTTACCCTTTTCTTTCTAGGCACCAGGAGTAACACAGCCTAGTAACAGGGGCCTTTCTCTGGTTTGTCTTGGGTTCTTTCTCCAAGGTTTCTGGGCAGCAGCCAGCAGCCTCTGAGAAGCCTGCCAGTAGGAGAGACACAAATGAAAAATGTAGCCCAACGTTCAGCTGTAAAGCCAGGATTCCCAAGTTTTGCTTGATCTGCACAAAGGAAGGCTCCTGGAAGTGAAAATTCAACAACACTGACTCTTCAGCAGCTCTTGTCCTACATATATGAACTGAATACTAAACACATAACAATTTGCTGTTCTGTGTATTCATATGAAAGGGGGAAAAATATGAGAATTGAATCAGTTTAAGCCCATTTAGTTCCATTTCTTAGCTATTCTGTCTGAAGCAAATGCCCAAACCTAATGGAGGAATTTACACTAAGAGATTGCTTTGCGTCTCTAAGTATTGTTGAAGATTAAGGTTCAGTCAGCTGCTCTGGGTTGCAGATAGTGACTTGCACTGTAACTTTCACATGCGTAGGTCTACCAGACGAAAAAATATGATCAATTAAACCAGGCAAGTCAATCAGAAACAAGCACAGAAATGACAACAATCCAGATTCAGACAGGACAAGTTACCACACATAAAAAGTCAGCAGATCCTGCTTCCTTCTCTCAAAGTGCTGATGAAGTTAACTAGTTTGGTAATGAAGTATTTTCAAGAAGAAAACCAAACTCAGTGAATACCAAGATCCCAACAAAAAACAGATTTAATGTACAACTATCAGGGTGTGTTGGGCCTTCAGTAGTCAGGTCCATGATTGCCATGAGGTTTAGGAACTCCTGAGCTGCCTTGTGCTCTATGTCACCTGGGGTAGATTATTGTCCCCAAGACCTATCAACCTTGGGGACTCCACTGCCTGCTTAGCAACAGAACTTAGCAGTTCTAAGGCAGGGACGCTGCCATGCAGCAGGGAGACCAGTACAGCAGCAACAACTTCAGCTGTTCCTTACAGCCCTACTTCAGCCAAAGGATCTCACATCCAGTTGTCTCCAGAGCCAAGCCTCTGAAAGCTAGATGCAATTGCTACCCTACTTCCACTACCTGGGTGCTCAGCTAGTGCCAAACACGAAACTCAATTGGGCACAGCTCCAAGAAGTAAACTTCTCCCTACAGGTCCACCCGGGTCTCAGTTATACACAGTACGTCAGCTATCTTATCTACAATGAAATCATGTATGAAGATGGCTTTATTGCATACTGACCTGGAATTCAGTGGCAGCAACTGGAACTCAGGGCCACTAGGATCCAGTGAGCTGACATTGGGGGTGAATACTAAGGGCTGCAAAATAGGACCAGTGTCTGTCATCAAGCTACCATTCTTTGAACAGCCTGTCCTCAGTTTCTCTCCATATCTTCCTCTGCCTGTCATGACTTTGATAATATGGCCTGCCCCTTCCTTTTCCCCCAGCTTTGTCCAGCCCTCATCCCTACCCTCCCTGGCCAGGCAGCCCATCCAACCATCCTCACCCCCCTGGGCAACCTCCCCTGACTGCTCTTGTACTCAGGCACTCAGCAGCCTGAAGGGTGCTGTGATGCCATGGATGGAACAATTATCCACCTCCACTCCCCAGTTCCCAAACACAGTCCAGAGACAGTCACATATCCAAGTGTAGCTGGCAAACCCACTGGCAATCTCAGTCCACACATAAAAATGTCTGTTAAGATCACTCCAGATGACCAGGGCCAAGGCACAGAGGGTAAGATGTCTAAGTAGCCACAGGGCTCAGGTCAATACAGCCAATCCCTCCATCTGACCCTGCTCCCACCATGTCAGCTTTTTCTGACCATACCTTGAGGCACCTCCCCCTGCTGCTCCTTGCTAGATAGTTGGTCATCTTGGCTGTCAATAAGTTCACCACCTCTGCTCACTCCGTCCACCACACTCTCAAAGATGAACAAGAACCTCCTCTCTCCAAACACTGACAAGGACAAACAAGAATCAGGTTCCTGCTTCACCCTAAAGTTGCCCAACAGTTTTTTGTTTTTTTTAATTGGGCAACTACAGAAGCCACAGTCACAAGCCACTGCTACTGGAGCACAGGCCTTGCTGCACCAGCCTCCATTGTGACTCCTCAGCTGCCAAGCCACTCAGTCTGACCACGTAAACACAAGCAGGGAGGATAGTGGTTGCGATCTTTTCCAATCTGTGGAGTCCTTAGGGTTCTCTGAGCTTGGTTCTTTTCTTGCAAACATTTCATTACCCGGCTAAGTAACATCTTCAGTGCTAACTGGGTTGGGAATCCCATTTTAGCACTGAAGATGTTACCTAGCCAGGTAATGAAATGTTTGCAAGAAAAGAACCAAGCTCAGAGAACCCCAAGGACTCCACAGTTCAACCCTGAGCTACACATATTCACCTCTATTGGCTTTTCCAATATCTTCTGATGGTCATGCGATCCTTCCCTCACCCTCCTACTCTCCAAACAAATGTGAGTCTAACCCCCTGCCCCCAACTCTGCCCCCCCCCCAAACACTTATGCTCTCCCAAGCCCCATCTTCAGTCATTCCTGGCTTCTGTACCTTTTGTTTTATCAGCATTGTTTGTTTGTTTAGCTAGGGTGGATAGTACATTAGTAGCAATTAAAAAGAAGAAGGAAAAAGAATTATGCCAAGACATTGATTGTGAAGTGATCAATATTCTAAGACAGTTGCATCTCCTGGCTAAGCAACACAGAGCAATACAAGACAACAGTGAATTAATGATAGATATAAAAGAGTTACAGGGAGAGGTGAATGTATTCACCTGTTCCACTTTAACTCATACAGTATATATTGAATCCATGCAAAGATTGGGTCTGAGATTCTATTGGAGGACAGTTCAATCGAATCTCTGAATTAAGTTAACTTTCCAGATTGAATTTCTGATTAGATGACACATGGAATGCTTCTGAATCATTTGTGCAAAATATGCAACATGGATTTTATTTTTTTTTTTGCTTTGTTTTGAATCCGCTTGGACTCCTTGAATCAGAATGACCTGAACTGGTGATCTGATTCAGGCACCCAAACTGAAGAATCAGATAGATTTAACAGCGTGAATCAAACTAATGGTTCAAATTGGATCTGAATCCCAACATTCCAGCATAGATTTCCTTACTCTGAATTTGTCCACTCATTTCTCCAGATGAGTTAAGTCTACCATAGATTAACCGTGAACACTTTTTATTCTAGGAGCATGGGAAAAGGGTGTCTTTCATACTTGAAAAGATCATGAATTAAATCTGTGATCTTATGTGTGCAAATCAGGTACTCTTGTTCTAAATTATGGCCCTTTCGTTGACATTCTTCCTGAGTGCTGTATCTATAAAGCAGTTTTTCTCAACCTTGGCAACTTTAAGATATGTGGACTTCAACTCCCAGAATTCCCCAGCCAGCATGGCTGGCTGGGGAATTCTGGGACTTGAAGTCCACATATCTTAAAGTTGCCAAGGTTGAGAAAAACTGCTATAGAGGATCTCTTCCATTTCCATCTTAGAAAGGAGTTACTTAAAACCACTGGAAAAGATCATTCTTTGCCTAAATTCTTGGAGAGCTGTTGCCTTTCCCTTTCCTTCATTTCCACACAAACAGGAGTGTGTTGAGAAGAACCTCAGATTCTGCAAAAGTCTGAGATGTTAGCTTATTTATTCAAATCGCCCCCGTTCCCAGCCAAGTGATGGCTTGATTCGTTCCCACAGAACTTCACAGAACATTGTGCTGTTTCGTTCCTTTAATGGTTTCTTTGGTGAACTGTTATGGGTATATTGTTAAAGAGCCAGGAAATATAATTGGCTAATTCACACCTGCAGATAATTATTGTGCAGTCAGAGCTCCCTTTGTTGCAGAATTTAATAATGAGATGGAGAAGGAGTAAACAGAATTAAGGATAATAAGCCAATTATTCCTAAACTCTCAGCTATTTATTTATTTATTAGACCAGGCCCAAGGAGATTATTGTCACAGGTGTTCAGAGCAAAATATATAAAGCTGTCATGCATGATTCCTCTCTTGTAACATCAACATATGGCCCCCCTGTATCTGATGCAGTGCCAACATTGAGCAGGAAAAAAAATGTCTCTCTGGCATCCATGCATACTTTGAAAAATCTTACAAAACAGGTGAGGTGTCAGAAGACGGAAATAGGCAAGAATTGCCCTTGTAGTCAAAAAATGAAAAGAAGGAAGGCGGATCCAGAAAACTGCAGAACACTTATCATGACATTAGTGCTGGGGGAAGAAAATAGAACTAATTATAAACTGACCATAGTTATACAACTTGAAAGTAATGCATGCTTACTAGGAATCAGAATGGGGTTGTCAGGAATAAGTTATCACCAAATCAGCCTTGTTTATTTCTGACAGAATCACCAGTCTTGAACATAATATATCTTAATTTAGCGAAGTATTTGACAAGTCTTCCCACAATAACCTTTTCAGCAAGATTGCAAACTGTAGGTTAGGTAGTGCTCAGATTGTTACATAAGTTGCAGGTTGATAAGCGAGCATATTCTGTTTTAGAGAGTTTATGGGGTTGAGATAATGCCATTGGGTGGTTCATGATATATTCTATAAACGTTTTATTTTAGCAAATTGTTTTTATCATGGATGTTTTAATTGTATTGTTAAGTGCTGCTGTTGCAAACTGCCAAGGGCCTAACTGTAATGTACAAACTGAATTAACAAATGAATAAATAAATATTTCATGGTTCTCATTTATGGCTCCATATCCGCTTGAGGAAAAGTTTTAAGCAGAAAAGAATAGGTTGGTGATGGTCAGTCATTTTTTAAATAAATAAGCAGACTACATGAATAAAAGGGGATGTTTATCAGTTTTCCAGATAATACAAAACTAGAAAGGTAATCAACAGAATATGCGATCAAGATTCGAAAGGCACTTCAAAATGAACAACTGGCCTAAAAGAAACAAAATGGCCATAAAGTCAGGGGATTCAGAAGCCTAAGCAAACAGGGGGAAAACAAAGAAGAAGAAGGGGAAAAAAACCTAGACTAAATGGGAAAAAAACTCACCCTGGTTATCTGAAGCAAAGAGAGAAAGATAAATCTTCACCCAGGTACAAAATCAGCTCAAAATCCATCCCACTGCCTATTAGAGTGGTCCCACTTCCTAGCTTGCTTACCTTGTTCTATTATTCCCAAGAAACAAAGAAGGCTTCCAAGGGAGCTGTTGCTTTGACTAACTTTGAGGTCTCACTCCAAAGCCACAGGTTTTTAGAGGATCAAACCAAACCAAATGACTCAGTGGATAGTGCCACTCCAAAAGTTAAAAAAACAAAACAAAATAAGTTTCTTTTGCTAAATACAAACCCAGAAACAACCTGGGCAAAGAGAGAGGGGAGAAAAGTCAAAACATCCACCTGAATTACAATAGCAGAGTGAGCCTGTTGTTGCAGAAGCATAAGCAGAGAAAGTCCTAAATCAGCCATTCATAACAACAGGTTGAGTCAAGTGGCCCAGAACTTTGAGAAAGAGAAAGAGTAAAAAGCCTCTATCAACTTTTGGAAGTCACAAGAGGATTAGTTCACCAGAAACTTCATTAACAATTTATTTTTGTCTGCTCTTGGCATGAACAGTGCTGGAAGCTCTCGTCTGACTTGGTAGAAGGCTGTTTCACATGAAGCATTAATACTGACCTTCATTGCAGAAGACAGAGTGGGAGAAATTGGACAGTAGCTGTCAGTTTGCATCTTCTGCATAAAGAACTTTGCTAATTTCCTTTATCTTCATGGTGGCGTTCCTGAAAGACACATTTCTGAATACCAGGAGCTTCCTTTGATGGTATATGATGAAGGAAGTGACCAGAGCATGAAAATCCTACTTCAGTAGAAAAAAATTTGCGATAGTTAAATATCAGTTCATCCATCCAAACCTGGTGGGTCAGAGAAAAATATCCTGGAATGACAAAGACATCCATTGGTTCATAACACTGTTCCCCTTGTTCAGCAAAGCTGAAAGTAATTTCAAAGCTGATTCAGCAAACATGTGGCCAGTGAGGCATGAAAGGTTCTTGGCTTTGTCTTATGAAATGTGCTGAATCTGCTTAGTTGAAGGAAAAATAATTATGGAAACATGTTTATTCAGTGCAGGAGGTGTCAGAAGTGTTCTGCCTAGGGAAAGTCACAGTGCTGGTCTTCATATCTCTCCAGGGAAGATACTAATAGTGCAGCTGGATGTTAAGCAGTGGTGGGTACATATTCTAATATCAGACAATTACTGCTGGATCAAATCAAACTTCTATTGATCCGACTCCTCTCCTGTCGAACCCCAGTTTCAGGTACTGGAACTTTTGGGAATTAGCTGAATAGCTACAAGAGAAGATTCTAACTAATTAAAGTTTTCCCTAAGCTCATACACTTGGCATCTGCTCTACTACTGTTTCACAGCCAACTTAAAAGTATATACTGTAGAGCAGTCTTAGGGATTGTGTTAGATTCATGAAAACAACAAGCTTGAGGGGAGGAGGTATTTGTCTAAGAATGGGTCTCAGTTGGATGGAATTATTTTACTGTAATACTTTTATTGCTTGATGACTCCTGCTTTGGAGATCACCCAATAGGAAGGCAGGAGAAAGATTCCATTTATGAGTGTAGGTTTTCATGGCTGGTATCTGTTGAGCAGTGCTGAGATTCAGGGTTTAGTGACTGCCGTTTTCCTGACATTTTGCTGGCAACTGTGGCTGACATCTTCAGAGGCAAGGTGGTCTGCATAACAGACCACAGGCAGCTGAGCAGGGACTGACTGGGCTCCTGTCTTTATAGCCAAGTGACCTGACTTTTGATAGGTTTAGCAAAGTCGGTTTCTGATTGGTGCAGGTTGGTGAGGCCAGCCAGGACAGGTTAGCTAACTCCTATTTTTACCATCTACCAAGCCTGAATTCTAGAGGGTTGCTACAGGTTATCCATTTCAGAATAAGGTGAAGCATCTGCTAGTTGTGGAAGAGCTTAATCATTAGCTTATAAATCAGGGATCTATAACTTTTTTTATTGATGAATGGAAAATATACTGAGCTCTAAAAACATGGGGAAAGAAAAATGAGACACAAGTCCTGAACGGGATCTCTGTCCCAATTGTCAGTCCGTCAAGATAAGCCAGTTCAGGAAATAGAAGAAGAAACACTAGAACTTTATTGATATAGGCTATAATAACAGCAACTTGAAAGCCTGACAGTGTTTCCCCTTCCCTCCCTCTTATACCAAAGACAGTCAAGATAGTACAATCATGTTTCTTTCTCATGCTTTCCTGGGCCAAGCTCATGTTTCACTAATAGTCACCACATACCTCTGAGTATTGAAATTAAGGTATCTTGACTGAAAAGCTTGGCCTGAACCTCCAGTCACCTCCCAGGAGGGACCTGGATCTAACAAACAGTGTCCAAGCTCATGGCCTAATATCTCTGTCTAGTTCCTCAAGAGTTCTGCATAACTGAAACTTGCTTCAGATAACCCCATAAGCCTTGCCTTGGGAACCTCAACTGGACCCAAGCTGGAATCCAACTCTGCGTGTATCTTAACAACTTTATCTGCCAGAGAGCAAGAATATTCCTTGCAGCAACCCTGCAGATGGTTCTGTGGCCCATCCCTCCCCAGTAAGGACCATCCCCTTAAACAGGACCACCAGATAGCTATTGGCAGATGCAATAAGAGTGGAGAAATATTGCTACAATGCAATCCCTGTTATGGGTTCTTACCTGAATTTGGTCAAATTTGTTTATTTCCTCTACTGGTGCTCTAGGTGTCTCTTCTTATACTTCATCTCCCAGAGCTCCTCAGAAAATCACATAGAAGCAATCTGGTCTAAGGCCTCTGCCACATGCCCATTCCTTAGCTGAACTGCCCACATGATCCTCAGGAATCTCCCTCAAGCTCCCTCTGCAGAGAGCCCAATCAGGTCTATAAGTCATCTGGGCAGGCTGATCTAACAGGCCTTATCCCCCTGTGAGGTTGGCTGACACCAACAAGTTGAAAAGCAATCAGAAAGTGATCTGACCATGACAAATATTATAGGTAAGTATACACAACATGCAATCTCTCAAAATGTTTAAAACAACCATTAGAAATCAACTGATTTAAACTTCTGATCCCTTGCTTAGCCCAAGCATTCCAATAAAACATCTTCCTCACTATTTTCAAATTTGGCTTATTCCACAGCATAATTTCTCACATGATTTGGGATCAAAACATAATTGCTTTTCTTAGAATATACATTAATCTTAATGTAATGTTCATTTTGGTAACATTAATTTTGCCCCAAAGACTTAATGGGAGTTTTAACCATTGAGTCACATCTACTGAAATCACATCTATATATTTAAATATATTTAATTCAGCATATTGTGATATATTTCAAGAAAGACATAAACTCAAGTATTTTATAGTCTGTACAAATTATAAATTTTATTTCTTACATAAATATATAGATACATTAGACCACAAAAGCAACAAATTAGACTTGTTGCAGTTAAAGGTATATTATGATTATAAACCATATTACTCTATGACTTCAATAAGCTTTGGTTTATTGCATAATTATCAAGGATGATTGATGATTACATGCCATCATTGTAGAAACTTAGTAACGACATAGACAGATTTTCTCCATGATGATCTGTCCTGAACCTTGTCTTTCAGGTTTTCCAACAATGTACTCATCACTGCTGATCATCCTCTTCTTCTCTTTCCTTCCACCTTTCCCAACATTAAATCCTCCAGAGAGCTAGGTCTTCACATAATGTGTCCAAAATGGTATAATTTGAGCCTGGTCATTTGTGCCTTGAGTGAGAACTCTGGGTTGAGTTGTTCGATGATCCATTTGTTTGTTTTCTTGGCTATCCATGGTTTTCTCAGGAGTCTTCTCCAACACCAAAAGTTCAAAAGCATCAATACTCTTCCTATATGCTGATAATATTATAATTGTCAAGGATAGTCATAATATTATCAGCATATAAGAACAATTTATATTCAGTGTTGAGTGCAACTATACCTCTAATATCTTGATCCTGTCTAATGCAAGAACTCAATGGTTCAAGAATAACATTGAAGATTAAGGGAGACAATGGACATTATAGGTTGCTGTCCCAATATAACTTGACAGGTTGAGTGACAAATCCATTTGTAATCATTCTAGCCACTGGATGAAGATACAAAATTATAATCCAATGAATAAAAGATGGTGGAAACCCATGCCTTTTTACAATGTACTTCATAAATTCAATCTGGACTATATGAAATGCCTTTTCAACTTCCAACCAAATTAGAACAGCTGATTCCAATAGCATCAATCACCAGACAGATATTTTCAAATGCTTGTGTATTTTTTTTATAAATCCAAGCTGAGATGAGTAAATTATAAAAGGTACTACTTTCTGTAACATCCTGTGAAAGTTAATATTTTAGCATCCATATTAAGCACATATAGTTGCCTATAGTTTGCACATCTTATGGGGTCTTTCTCAAGCTTTCATATGATTGTAATATAAGTTTGGTTCTAAGCAAATTCATTGGTGGCCTTAAACGTTACAAGCCCTGGAGACAGATGCCAGTGGACAGTCTTCAACATACCTGCTCCCCTTTAGTCTCTGTTCTCGGACTAATAATCACGAGGACTCATTATTTCCTTTACTTCGGGGAAAGGAAGGAGTACTATTTTATTTTCATCTTTTCATCTTTTCCCAATCAACATTTTGTTTGTTTTTGTAAAGTATCTTGGGAAAAACTCCCGTCACTGAAAGCAAACCACACTCAACTGTGGTAGTTAACATTTAAACAAGAGAAAGCTCACTTTTTAAAAGCCTGCATTGAAGAAGATAAGGCAATCTGCATTAAAACGAAACGATGACTGTGCAACATTTGGGAACTGTTGCCAAAACCTGGGGAAGAGACATACAAACCATGCCTATTGTATATTATGTTATTCTGTGAATGATGATGGTGACATTTTCTATTGATTAAAAAACAAAAATCAATAGGAGGGGAAGAAAACAAACAAAAGCCAAAACTCACAAATGCCAGATCAGAATACTGCTCTATTAATGCAGAAAGGGTTTTAAACATCACCCTTACCTAGCAGAAAGGAAGTTCTTAATCTGCATGGGTCAGATCAGGTTGGGCTGCTTAAAATAATGAGTTCTGATTATTACTGTTGGTCGCACAGTCAGCCAGATGTTTAGACTGGATTTGGCATTTTCATCCACCTATCGAGTCCTTCCCAAGGACCTGGGATAGGCAGATGTTGTTTGATGGTGTTAAAGGATGGAAGCTGTTCCAAGTAAAGCTGCCTTTTGCAATTGACTGATGGTGATTCTGTCAATGCCGATGGTCTTCAAGTGGTGCTCCAGAAGTTTTGGGATTGCACCTAAGGTGCGTATAACTATTGGTACTAACTTTGCTTTCTTTTGCAATGCAATGACAAGCAGTAGTGATGATATTATTGTTGTTATTGTTGTTGTTATTTAGCTGAAAACACTGGACTTTCTGATAATGCTGCCTTGGCCAGCCTACACTTAGGATGCAAAATTATTAATTTTAAAAGACCAAATTGCAAATTGCATGTTGTACAGTTCAGAGGTGAGCTTTCGCAATAATATTAGGAAGCACATACATTCTCCCAGTGGGCATTTTACTTCATTTTCCATGTTTGAATAACTCTGCCATCATCAGGTGCTGTGAAGAAGCCTTCTGGATAAGGATGGATATTTTAATTGTAACCTGATAAATAGGTAGAACCTTTTCTGGACCTTTTGACATTATGGTTTCCCAATATTGGATGGAGAAATTAACCTGCATTTTCTTCCTATCCATTCTCCTTTAATTTGATGGAAAAGAGGTTGCTTAAAAAGTTTCAAAGGAAAAGAGAATTTCTGAAATATTCTCAGGGTGGTGGTGGTGGATTTTTTACACTTATTTGGAGATTCAGGGGCTAAAGTCTCTCTCTCTCTCTCTCTCTCTCTCTCTCTCTCTCTCCTATTTTTTGTTCAGTCCTTTCTCCAGCAGTTTGAAGCACCTTCTTCTTTTTCTCTCCAGACTTCCCTTCCCTTCCCATATGAAGGGAGCGTCTTCCAAAAGCTTTTCCTTTGCCCTAGAATAACTGTTGAAAACTCTCTCCTTCCCCAGGGAAATTTGGAAGAATCACACATGCAATTTCCCTGCCCACAAATTGGGTGTGAGACTTGTGAAAGGCCATTTGGGCCCTGCACTAAAAACAGGCATGGCATTTTGGCCAGACTGTCCAAACCTGTGCATTGTCATCTGCATATAGTGGGAATTGTACGTAAAGGCAGGAACTCCAGGAAAAGACCTGCAGATGTTGCTACTTTCCCACTCAGTGCACACAAAGCATCTTTTTAGAAACAGACCCAAAGGATAGCATAGCCTGAATATGCATATTAAGCAAGTCCCTTATCCTTGATTACAAACAATAAGACATTAGCTGATTTATTGTTGGTTGTTAATAATATTGTAGACTATGGTAGTTCAATCCATTCTAATAAAACAACAAAAGTAAATAAAATAAACAGTCCAGAAACCCCATTATAAGATGCCAATTGTTTTGAGCATGGACTGTGGCCGTTAACTGCAAGTTGTCAACATTTTAACGGATAACTGCTGAACTAGAAAAAGAAAGAGACAAAGATGGAAATAAACGCTACTAAATTTACACTTCTTGTAAATCAAATAATCAGAAGCAGACAGCTCAAAGGAGTCTTTTTACTGATAAAAATATGGTACATGATATTTTTGATAACCAGAATCTTGAACAACTACATTTAATATTGCAAATTCATTTATATAGCAAAATATATTAAAATGCATTTATTTTATAGTCTGCAACCCAAGATTGCTTTTTTTTTTTTTTTTTGGCTTAGATCCCAATCTACGAAATACAAGGAAAATGAGGGCCTTTTTAATATTGCAATTAATGGCATTTCTGAAAAGACAAATGTAACAGCTGTAACACAGTGTTCCTAAAATGGCCACGCAAAATGTTAATCAAAGGAAACTGACTAGATAGGGAAGCTTTTAGATCCAAGGTAAGTGATATGGCCCAGGAGAAGGTAGGAGGCTTGAATTAAGAATTTAGCTGAATATAGACATCCGCAGTTCTGGCTACTTTCATCAAAATAACAAAAGTAATGTTGCATTGTCACACTGCAAGATCCATGGAAATGTGTGTGATGTCATGCTGCATATACAAATAGACAGAATTTGCTTTCATCCCTTCCTTCCCTGGATACTACCGATCAGGAGCAAAATGGAATGCAGTTCACATTGCATTAATATGTATTAATTGCCGAGGCGAACAAATGGAAAACGTAAGTGCATTGCAGAATATCAAAACAAAATCAAAGATCCATAGCTGAAACTTCCAGGTTTATTAGGCAGGGCCCTCCATAATTTTTGCAGGTGTTAATTAAAGTACATTTCCAATCAAGAAGCCCACACTTTGCTCAGTGACAGACCTTGTTGCTACTGTACTCATGATTATGTAAAATATAATTTTCTACTCTGAAATTTGCCACATGGGAAGGCCATTACCCACTCCTACGCAAGGCCTTCCAATTAGCCCCAAATTAATTCCATCTTCCATGGTTTCATCGCAGTAGTGAGGGTTTGCATAGCCCTGCAGCTGGCATTCACAGTCACAGGGAGAAACACTCCCCTACCGAATTTTAGATTCAAGCTAGGGAAGTGTATTATTATAACTTGTGTTATGATGAAAGGAGAAAGGTGCATTCTAAATGTGAAGATTTTTCAGAGAATGTTTTCATGTGTTCCTTATAAGCACACATTTCATTCCATTACTTTAAGGAAGCAGCATCTTGGCCCCTGGTAGCCCCCAAGGATGCCCTGAATAGATGCTATCTCTGAGGACAAATTCCACATCTCTAAAATGAGAATATGAGCAACTTGCTTTATAGAGTTGTTGCAGCAAGGTAGGAGAGATAATCGAAGATAGATTGTTATCCACTCTAAGCTCCATGGTCAGGATTAATTCTATAAAGCAACAAATTAAACTCTTGAAAACTTTCAGATACTTTGAATGGAAATGTCTCGTAAAAACAAGGCATTTGAAAGGAAAACCTCCAAAGGCCTTTGAATCGATGTAGCTCTACAGAATATTTTCAGTCTATTTAATTGCACAGGGAAATCTTGGTAGGCAGCCAACCATTCAGCTGCACCCATCCCCCCAGTGCTTGGATTAAGTGACTCTGATGGGACTCCAGCAATTTTAAATTATGTTTTAGCTGAAGACCCACAAAAAGCAAAACCCAAGTTCACAGCTTTCCTTGTCCCCAAAGACTGTGGTTGGCCTTGGGGCAATTGCTCTTTCATTGAAACTCTGGAACAATAAAAACCCTATTCATGATTCTGATATTAGTATGGAGCTCTAACATCTAAACAGATTAGTATAATCAACTGGGGTTCAAAATCTACAATGATATTGCAGCTCCCTGATGGCTAGCTTCATGTCAAACATACTCTGATTTCCATATTTGCCCTCAAAATAGCATTTTCAATGAAGCAAAAGCAAGGGCTGAAAAATAATCCATTTCAATATATGCCTTGCATCACGTATTGAATCTTTTTCCCCACTTGGCAGAAATTATTTTGCTCTCCTTTATGCCTTTTACATGGCTCTCCCAGAAGGAGATCCTAACTGAGTAGCCTCTATATGCTTTTGGATTGCAGCTCTTACAGTTTATGGCTGGTGTTCATGTGGAAGTTCTCCTCTAAAGGATCCTGGGGGTACCAGCTTGCCCCAAAAGTAAATTCTTAATAAAATCAGGCCTGACTACTAGTGATTTCAAGGGCTCATCCATACAGTTTTCTTAGCAGCAATGTTGAAATGGTATTGCATTCCTTTCCTCAGGATTTCTATTAGTTAATATGGCAGTCTATTCCATTGGTTGACAGCTCGTACATCAGGAAGTTCTGGATTAGCCCGAATACTTTCCTTGTAGTTTTGATTAGTTCTGGTCCTGCCCTCTGGGTAACAGAATGTCCACTCTCTATGAAAACTTGAGGTTTTCACATTCAGCCCAAATTGGCTAGATTAGTGTTTCTCAACCTCAACAATTTTAAGATGTGTGGACTTTGACTCCCAGAATTCCCCATTTCCCATGCTGGCTGGGGAACTCTGGGGGTTGAAGTCCACACATCTTAAAGTTGCTGAGGTTGAGAAATACTGGGCTAGCTGCTGCTTAGGTATGCTTGAATCCCATTGGCTGCAATTGAGACCCAGTACAATTGATTCACAACATCAGAAGATGCAACATTCTCTCCTGCCAAAGAGGTAGGTCTCCACAGATTATGGGGCTTACAGGCAGCTGAGGCTCAGCAAGGAGGAGGACAGGAGGACAGGAGAACAAATCTGAAACAATACAAATAGAATAAAAAAATTGAGAATGGGAATAAGTTTTCAATTCTCATGAAAAGAAGCATGCACTACTCCTCCTTAGGATTCTTCCTCTAGTACAGTCAACTGTGCTGGCAGTAGAGTACAGTTCAGGGAGAAAGGACCTGCCATGGAAGATTGTTGGCCCCATTTATTAAACTTCTGAGAAGTCCAGAACAACCAACACTTCCTTGGTTACTCTTTCTGCCTATCTTCCTATTTCCCTGCCTTTAGTTTAGAAAATTATATACTGCCTTCTATCATATATGACTGTAGCCAGTTGAGCTGTCAAACATAATATAAAATAAAATCCAAATGAGCAATCCATTAAAACCCAGCTAAGATTAAAAACAGAAACTAAAACTAAAAACCCTCAATAAAAACAAACGTTTTAAACCCCACCATGCTCCAGATTTTACTATGGCTCAAATCCAATGGCAAATTGTTCTCTATTCTAAAGCCCACCATGGAAAAACCAAAAATAATTGTTGATATTAAGTATCTCCATGGTGGGATCAGAAAAATGTGCCCCACTGAAGATCAAAGAATGTGGGCAACTGTACAGGAGTAGATGATCCTACCCATTCCTTCTTTTGTACTTCTGCCAATGTCTCTGCTCTCAGTCCCAGACACAACAACTTGATTTTATTTCCTTGCAATCAATATCTCCACACCCAACATTTCAGGGAAATTACACCAGGCCTCAGATACGCTGAGAAAGGCCAAACTGTGCATTGAGTAATAGATGTGATAAATATCTCCATTGTTATCCTTACATGAAAGTGTTTGGTTGATGTATAACGGTGCCATGTTCAGATTAGCTCTCTTGCTGCTATGAGCAAAGAAGAATTTGAATCCTTTCCAGATCTTTCCTGATTGAAATGGGACAGAACCACATAAAACACCTTTGCTGCTCTCAGTCCTCCCCCCAAATCATGGAACAAGATCGTATTTTCTAGATAGAATCCACGAACCAGAGAAAGTTTGCCTGCACTGCCTCGGACCAAATGTTGGAATGTGTTCAGGAGTAATTGATTAAGATTAATTAGTGTTCCAGATTCTTCAGTCTTCCCACTCTCCAAGTAACATTCAAGCCTTTCTTGGCTTCAATTTCCATTGTCCTTTTCAAGCTCATATCCCTCCCCATGCTGAAGTTTAAGCATTCAGTGCTCCAGCTAGTGATATAAAAGAAACCTGTCCCAGATTTCTTTTACCTTGAAGTGTCGTGATCTGCTAAATTGGACTGTGCTGCAGCATGTGGAGCAGCAATAAAATGATGAATTTATCATTTTCTGCAAGGGAAGTTCGAACAACCAAGATCTATCGGGGAAAGTGTCAGTGCAATATCAGTGAGGATCACACAACAGCCCCTGGAGGCACAAAATCAGAATCAAAAGTCCATTCTTTATGGAGGATGTGCCTGGTCTCAGCTTTTATAGGTTGGGTTGGGCAGCAAAGCTATCATCCAATGTGGCTCAAATAATAATATATCTTTTGTGACACTTTCGTGTTCAAACATCAAATGATGATGATGGTAATGGTGATGATTTCTTCTAAAGAATATTCTGCAAATCGAATGCTGGTAATGTAGGGGCAATTCAAGCTTTACCTCAAACCCTAAGATTTGTGCAGTGATGAAGATGAAGATGATGATGATGATGATGATGATGATGATGATGATGATGATTTCGTGACTGATTTGCAAAACATAAACCATTTTTAGCAGATATTCAGACATGCTTCTTGGCAAAACGAAACAAAAACCTTTGTCCCGATGGCATGATTTGGGCCTTCCCTTTTTCTTTTGAGAGTGATTTTTCAAATCTGGAAGATGATTTATTAGAGTGAAACAGATTCCAAAGGTTACATTTTCTTTCCTGCCAGCTGCTTTTCTGCTAAATATCACAAAATTTTTATATGCTTGTATATGCCTACAAAGTGTATGGAGTTGGCTTTGTATAGGATAACAGCTACTGGGATACATTATGCCTTTTAGTAGAAATCACATATAATTCCTTCTCTGGAAGAATGGCAGACTAAATTGTGGGAATATGCATCAATATCAGAAATAACTTTGTATTAAAAAAAAACAAGTCTGATATGGAAACCTTTCGTGGATTATAATTCTGCACATGGACTCATTTTTATTTATTTACTTACTTACTTACCACAACTTATCTTTGTGTTTCTTCTAACATAAGGCTTTAAAACATTGGATCTTGTCTGCTTTGTTACAAAATGGATAGACCGCTTTAATTCAGATATTAAATTATTAAATATTCATCCTGGTTGAAGATCCTTTTTACATTGACTGTCTTTGTTCATTATGAATATCAATTTGGTTCTTAATAGTGGTTTTGAAGTGCTAAATCGATGTAAGACCACTTTTATATGCAGTATTAATCTAATATTTCAAATTTTTTTACTCAGTTTTATACTCCCCATATATCTCTTTTCTTTTTGTCCTTTTGTTTCTTTTCCTGGTCTTTTTCTTGTTCGTGCTTTCAAGTATCTATTACATGAGGATGAGGATGATGATACATATGACTCTCAGTTGCTTAGTTGTACCCACAAAGAGAACTGCATTTCATTTGCCTGTGATTGTATAAAGCATCTTCATAGGATGAACCAGTTTGTACCCCTCTCCTGTCCTTATGAGCAGAAAAGATGAGATCTCTGTTGGCCAGGACCCAGGTTCTGCAAAGATTTCTGTGAGACCATCAGCCACTGCTGACAAGAAAGAATTTCCAAAATGAGAATTTGAAAATAGGCATGGAATGGGCAAGGTCCAGCCAAATGAATCAAAACAATAATGGGGCTTCGAAACCATTGCCAAATTTGTTCCGAGTGCAGTTTTCTGCAACCCTAGGCTTGCGCTCCCCAGAATGCAAATCAAAGCTGGTTAAGT
The DNA here is from genome assembly GCF_059951505.1 of Python bivittatus. Lineage (NCBI taxonomy): Eukaryota > Metazoa > Chordata > Lepidosauria > Squamata > Pythonidae > Python > Python bivittatus. The sequence continues at coordinate 12,472,984 of NW_028277087.1, forward strand.
GGCAGAAAGCCACTCAGGTGTGCTGTGACTTCCAGACTCTTAGAAACTATTATGGTTTGCTTTGCTCTGAATCAGTACAATTGTATTTGTCAGCAAGCTGAATAAACATCGCAGCTATGACTGTACAGGTGAGGTCTCACAGCTTTCCAGGGGTCAGTGTGATTTTATGCCGTCTTATTTTTGATCTATTTACCTAGCTATCTATCATCTACCTAATGTGGTGGTAAAAGGTACCCCCCCACACACACACACACACAGACACATGAGCCACATTCACTACAAACCTAGGAGATGCCCCCCCCCCCCCCGCCCAACCTCCCTACATATGAACTGCTGAAAGTGCCCTTGTAAGAAAACATTCACAGCAAGCTGAATTGACCCGAGTGGCAATAGGGGAGGAATCAGTCCGGAACCTGTGACTCATTAAACAGTTGTCTGTGTCCACTGACCATATCTCAAAGATAGTATGGCTAGCAAGCTGACATGGTAGGAGGGGATAAATAATAATAAGGTCACAAGATGGGTTTATCTAAAGCATTCCAACGTCATGCTGTAATTTGCATTGGGTCTCCCTTTTTCTTTGTCTTCTGCTTTTGATCAGGGCTGTTCAGCAAAGTGCCAAAGCTTTGCTGGGAGATAGATAGATAGATAGATAGATAGATAGATAGATAGATAGATAGATAGATAGATAGATAGATAGATGATAGATAGATGATAGATAGATGCACACACACATGCATACACATACATACATACATTCTGTTTATTGATTGCATGCTAATAAAATTATGTTGTATCTTCAGAGTGATTTGGTTGCTTTAGGTGAGCCAGGTTTTGGCCACAACACTATCTATCTATCTATCTATCTATCTATCTATCTATCTATCTATCTATCTATCATCATTTAATTTTATTAGTTTTATATGATTACCACTCTGGGAGATGCCATTTGATGGTCTCAATTTGTTCTTTTATTTTAACAAAAAGGATTGCAAAATTCCAAACAGAAATATATTTCAGTTACTAATGGTTAATATATCAATGGAGAATCAGCCCTCTTCAGACAGTTTTCTCCAGTATGAAAGGTGAGTAGCCATGGAAGGAACACAATTCTTGATAAATAGACTCCATTGGAAAAAGAGTCTGGATATATAAATAGAGATATGAATGTTCAGTTACTTCTTTGGAAGTCTCTACTTACCTTGTAATACAAATGTGAGAGTGAGGGATGGGTAAAATCGTTAGGATTGAAAAGGGTTCCAAACAGTTTACTCTAAATGGATGAAAGGACATGATAAGTCCAATATAATTTTGTGGATATAAGTGATGCACAACAGGCCAAAACCTAATTTAAATCTAAGTTTCCTGCGTAAAGCATGATCTCTTTCCTGGCTAGTCACTGCCATAAGTGTGTGCATGTGTGTGTGTGTGTGTGTGTGTATGTGTGTGTAGATAGATGATACATAGATATAGATAGACATAGACGTAGACGTAGACGTAGACGTAGACAGTTAGCCTTTAAGTCAGACAAATCCTTGCAGTTTTCTTGGCAACATTTTCAGAAGTGGTTTGCCGTTGCTGTCTTCTTCCTAAGGCTGAAAAACAGTAATTGACCCAAAGTCACTCAGCCAGCTTTTGTTAGCCTTGCAAGGTAGTCTAGACAAGAAGCACAACCAGAAGTACTAGCTTTATCTTTATTGTAAGGTTACATTAACAGAATCTTGCAAGTAGGAAAGTACCCCTCCCATTCCTCAGTTTTACTTTCCCAAAAACTAGGGAGGGTCCCTTCTGAGGCACTTTCACCACTCCTCCTCCTTCAGACTCAAATTTTGTCTATTAGACCATGGTCTAGGCTGTGGCTCTTCCTCCTGTCTCCCAAGGTCATTCCCACATACCATTACATCTTTGTGCAGAAGGCAGGACTACAACTCATGGTCTCCTGGTTTCTAGCCTGGTGCCTTTAAACACTAATCCAAACTGGCTAACTCTATACATTATGGGTATTTATTTATTTGACTCTGATATGGGAAGTATGCCTCTTCACACTAGGGCTGTGCACCTGGATCTGACAAATCTCAAATACAACAGCAAATTGGACTATATTGAAATGTTTGGGGAAATTTACACCTCAGGCCAGTACAGATATGTCCATATATGATTTGAATTGCTCCAAGTTTCATTAACAAGCAGGGATTCAGAGTAAAACCAAAAGATCAGCAAAACCTGACACATTTTCCTTGTGCTTTTCAATTTTTTTTTTTTTTTTTAAGGAAGAGAAAGAGGGAAACGTTTGTTTTCATTTGTGACTCAAAGCTTTAGTTTCCAAGTAGAGAACATAATTTTATCAGGACTGCCCATTAGTGGTACTTCGGGAGAAGAATGTTAAAATGATGGACTATAAAAATGTGCTTAATGTCACCCATTTCCTTACCTAGAATAGTAAAGAATTTCAGCAGAAATCTGTGGGAATCAAGATCCAGATGGCAGCCATGCTATGGAATAAAACACTGACCCTTTTTTTACATGCTGACTTTTTTTGATTCCTCTTATGGATGCCCCTAAAATGTGATATTGAGTGCTTGCTTGGGAAATGCTGGTTACTGATGTTTTCTGCCCCTCTCTGCTAATAATGTAATCCACACCCATCTCTTGTCCGAGTACATCTTTATTTTAGTGTGGACTAAGTAGAACACAAAACAATTATATCTCAATGTCATTATTGTGGCTTGCTAAACAACATTATCAGAAGTAGTGGCTGTGGTTGGATGGCCATATGTTAGGTATGCTGCTCAGTAGTAGTAGATTTCTGCACTGGGCAGGAGCTAGATCAGTGTTTCTCAACCTTAGCAACTTTAAGACATGTGGACTTCAATTCCCAGAATTCCCCACCCAGCATGATTTCCTTTTTTTTTTTTTTAAGGTAATTTTTATTAAAAGAAGATTTCTTTAGAAAAAGAAAGATTCTAAAAGGGTAAAAGCAAAAATGAAGAATAACCAAAAAAAGGAAGAAAAAGAAGGATATCTAAAGAAGTGACTTCTGATCTTTAGAGCAGTTATAAACATAGCAATTCCCATCTTCACCCTCCCATGTTGCATATCATAGTTCCCTTCTTCTCATAAACAAACCTTTGTAATCAATAAATCCCAAAATCAGCATTTCATGTTTATTCAGTAAAAAGTCTATAAAGGGTTTCCAGTCTTTTATAAAAGTAGTTGTAGTTGGCTCCTTAATCAAACAAGTCAATTTAGCCATTTCTGCAAACTCAGCCATCTTCACAATCCATTCCTCCATTATGGGTGTTTCTGTCCATTCTCCCTCTTTGTGTATATAGTAGCCTCATTGCAGTTACCATATATAAAACCAGTTGTTCATGAGCCTCTTCTAGTTGAGTGTCCAGAAGTCCTAATAAGAAAAGACAGCCAGTTTGGTCTAGTGGTGAAGGCACCAGGCTAGAAAGCAGGAGACTGTGAGCTCTAGTCCCACGTTAGGCATGAAAGCTGGCTGGGTGAATTTGGGCCAGTCCCTCTCTCTCAAACCAAGTCACCTCACAGGGTTGTTGCTGTGGCGAAAATAGGAGGGGGAAGGAGTATTAGATATGTTCGCCACCCTGAGTTATTTCTAAAAATAATAAAGGCAGGATAAAAAAATCTAAAAAAAATGTTCTGGTTTCATCTGCATGTTAATTTTTAAAATTGTCTGCATCACCATATGTATTAGGTCCAGTATTTTTTCACTTTTTCATAAGTCCACATGCATGATAAAATGACCCTTCATGTTTTTCACATTTCCAACAGTGATTAGAAATACCATTATGCTGGCTAGGGAATTCTGAGAGTTGACGGCCACACATCTTCAAGCCGCCAAGATTGAGAAATGCTATCTTAGACCATTTCTCTGGGGGCTAGATGATTTCCCAGGTCCCTTCCAACTCTTCCATTCTGTAGTTCGAAAGCCACACAAAGCATTGGAAAAGGTCCTATCAATGAAGCTGAAATGGTCCTCTTAGAAGCAGCTGCATCCTTTGGCAGGTTTGCCATGGCTGGTTCAAATGGTTTTCCAGGGTGTTTTGACATGCATGTGAAGACCCAGACACTTTGCAGGCATCTCAGCTGCCCATTCTCCAGGAGGCAGGCCAGAAAAGATTTTAGAGCAGCTGAGTTAAGCCTTCCGGGGATGAACCTGCCTCAATGCTTTCTTCACGTCAACTCACTTCATGAAGCCCCCTTGGAATGCTTGGCACAGCCCTAATAAATGCTTTTCACAGCTTGTTAGGTCTGCTGGTTCCTGCTTTTGATATATGGGGCATACTAATGATTTATTAATGACCTTAATACATCTCTCACTTCAACCTTGGGGGGGGGGAGGAGGGGGAGGACGAGAAAACTGGCCAAAGAAGAAGAAGAAGAAACTGGCCAGTGGGACAGGATCGCCACAGCTGAGTCTCCTGGTGATCTTTTTTCCCATAAGCATTCATAATCAGGACTATGCCAGGCAACATTTTTCTAGGGACAAGTTCTTAAAAAAGTCTCCATTTCCTATAACCAGGACCTGGTTATATATGTAAGCATTTGTCCAGGAACAGAGTATTCCCATCACTGCACAAAGCCTCATCAAGGACCATTCAGAAGAAAAATCAAAATACTGTGACACAGCACACGTACTTCATGCCACAATTTGTGAGCTGGGAGGAAAGAATGTCACATTCCATGGGAACATGATGTCAAGGAGGACTTAAAAAGAAGGACACAAGGAGCTGGGCAAAAAATATTCTCCTTTGGTGCTCTTATTGTCTGGAAGACAGCAGGGTTGACAGTAATGCAGGCATTAGAGGATTCTTAAGTGCCTCTGCACCAGCTTAGGAGAGGAAATCTATTAACATTCTGCTGAGCTCTATTGTGCCTGCACTGCCTTTAAGTCAGAGCTGTGGCGGCTGGGGCCTGAAGGCTAAAGGTGATGCCTAAGTGGATCTCTTGTTGGAAATGTAAACATCTGTGTTGCAGCATTTCATTACACCAGTCCTCTCTCCAACCTGAACTGATTCCTTTTGATTGACCAGCCTTATTGACTGAAGCCTTGCAGCAGCTTTGAAAAAAAATATATTAAGAGAATAAGAAGTTGTTCTTCCCAGGCTGGTGGAGAGAAAATGATCAGGTTGGGGTCAATTCCCTGTTCAGGATGACATGCTTCAGATTTGCAGGTCCCTCTCTAAATTAATCAGCAACTTGTTCCTGAGCAGGGAAGGGGTGGGGCAAGCTGAGCAGCAGAACGTGGGGCTAGTGGGACCCACCAGTCAGAAATGGCTTCTTGTAACATGGGGAATGCCTCTCCTCCCATCTGGCTCTCTGACTGTGGGGGTAAGACCTCACCTCATGCTGAGTCCCTGGAGCTTCTGGAATCATCGGGGGACTGCAGTGGGGCTATGCCACCACCCATTACCGTTCTAAGTATGTGGTCATCACGTCCTTCCAAAGGCCAAGCAGAAAGGAGACCTGTGGTTTGCTGTTGTCAAGCCCCACAGAGCTGGGCAAGATCAAAAAAGCAACAGCTGCACAGATTTCAGTAAGGTGTCTTTGATGCTAGTCTAATGTAGAATCTAGGAAACTGTAAGACAAATTTCCAGTCCTAGTTCATAAAGGCAGAGTTTCTTTCAATGATTTGAAATGCTTCTTCCCAGCTTTCTCACCACCTGGACTGAGTTGCTGTGTATGAGATAAGTTGACAACAGATTCATCTGCAATTATTGACGATTTATGCTTATTCTCTTTTATTGCCTCCCCAGCTTCCTACAATTTCTTATAACTGGAAGCCTGAGTCGGACACATTTGGTTCCCAGTCACAGGCCACGAAAGATACCAGATCACTGCCCTCTTCTGCTTACTATTTAGGGGGAAAAAAATGTAACCACCAGTTTGCACAAGCTGGACCAAATGGGCTAGGTAAGACCCTGTTCCACCTAATTTTTGCCATATGCTATGAATGTGCAACTCGTTGGATCGGAAGGGGAAAAGGTGCTTCAAAGGGAGTGTAGACAAGCTTATTGCATCTGTCAACTCAATGTTTCTCAACCTCAACAACTTTAAGATGAGTGGACCTCAACTCCCAGAATTCCCCAGCCAGCCTGAAGGCCACTCATCTTAAAGTTGCCGAGAGGGAGAAACACAGCCTTAAAGAAGGTGGGCCTTTTCCTGGGGCTGCACAGTAACTCTGTGGTCCCAGGAATGTACCCAATGGAGCTACAATGGTATTAAGGAGGCAGGGGCAGGACGTGCTGACAGCTCCTTACCCCAAATGTATCTTCTCCTGTGACTGCACAGGCACTGGGGGGAGCCCCCAGCATCTTTTCCACTTCAGATCTGTGAGAAACAACCTTCAAGTTCCAAAGAATTGAGACAAAGATCCAATGAAGCAGCAAGGCATTTATTAAAAGAATACGTTGTTGCAACAATGGGTGTCCAACAAGTAGGCACACCCCGTGATAAGATACATGCACTTTTTATTCCCTGTGCCCGAGCGGAAAGACCCTCCTCCATTCCCCCATTGGTTGGGTACTCAGGAGTTTACAACCTATCCAATACACCTACTATAACTCCCAGAAGTCCCGCCTTAGTTTACATCTCCCACTACTCAAATTTTAAGCCTCCCCCAGCCCATATTTATTTATTTCCTTTTATAGCAGTTTTTGGCATTAGCAGCGAGTGTGCTCAGTGATGTGGTTTCAGATCTAGTTCAACTATTACCACAAAACCAGCTCAGGTTGGTTCTTCAGCTTCCTATTCAGAGACTCCTTTAACCACCTGTACCAGTTTCCTCTCCATGTTGCCACATCCTCTGTATGTTAGCTCTCTTACGTATTTTCAGCAAACTAGTGAAAAGCCATACTACTTTATGCTAAGAACCCTCTAAGCAATTGAGGACTAGTAACTTGATTGTATCACTCCATATGTTCTGCTTAGAAAAGCAGGAGTCTGGAAGATCCCCTTTCACGACTCGTTGCTCATTATGGTTTATTCTAAAGCATATGCTGTCAAATTAGTTTGCCTGCAAAAACAACATTTTGTCATCTCTCACAGATCCAAATAGCTGAACATTCCTGGCATGTCTGCATTTCCTGCCGCTCAGTTATTCTAGAGGAGAAGTAGATAAGACTTCAGGATCAATCCGATTCCGTCTGTCTCCAGTGAAGATTTCCCCCTTTTTTCGTTCTGTCATTCCTTCTGCTTTCTTTTTAAATTACGGGTGGCTCCGCACTGTCATTCACAATCCTCCCTAGTAATTCATTCTTATACTCCCTCTCTAATATATGCTTTATTCGCTTACATGGAATTTGCAAGCGGTTTTCTCTCATGCGTCCCCTCTTCATAAAACAGCTAGCTCCTAATATGCAGGGTTTTTTCTCAGTGCAACCACCCCTAATGCGTGACCTTTGGAGTACTACTTTCCTAAACACGTAATTTTAAAACGCCTCATTCCCAAATGTATGTAGAGAGCCAGTTTGGTGTAGTGGTGAAGGCGCTGGCCTAGAAGCCAAGAGTGCTGGGCCTGCCTTAGGCATGGAAGCCAGCTGGGTGACTTTGGGCCAGTTGCTCTCTCTCAGCACAACCCACCTCACAGGGTGGTTGTTCTGGAGTAAATAGGAAGCAGGAATACTAGGTATGTTCACTGCCTTGAGTTATATGTTTAAAAAGGCAGGATACAAATCTGATGATAATTTTATTTCTTTATTTATTTACCTGTCTATTTATTTATTTAATTTAGGCAATTTATATAGCCTCCCAACTCACAGCGACTTCGGGTGGCTCACAAGAATAAAAACCCCAATACAAAACCTACTCCACCCCCCAGTCCACCCCCCAGTCCACCCCCCGCCGCCATTTTGTTTACGTGTGAATGTTCGGATGGAAAAGAAGGAACCGTAGCCGATTCCATTTCTCCCTGCTCATCTGTACCATTAGCTGTCAACAGTTGTTCAATTGCAGTGCATAATAAATATAATAAATAAATACAAACGCAGCCCATTTTACTTGACCACACAGTTGTGCTCAAATCAAAATCCACAATGGGTTTTTATTATAGTCCCAGCTGCAATCGAAAACTTCTCAAGTTCCTGATCCTAGACTTACAATATTATAAAATATTGTAAAATAGATTTAGAAATACCAATATGCAAGGCTGTCTATATTTAAGGGGGGTCAAAAAAGTCACCCTCGCAACGACAACCACAAAACGGAACCTCACCTGTTTCTAAGAGGCTGTTAAAAAGGGGGCAGGGCTTCTATTGCTTAGTTATCTGCCATATTGACTTTTTTTGATTCCCCTTCCCTGTGGATGCTTTGTTAAAAAAGGAACAGCTTTACGTCCCCACATACTGTTACTCTCTACTGAATCTCTTTTTCTCTGTGGGAATGTACGCTTGCTGGTAGTTTTTTTTTTTTTTTTAAACTTTATATTTATTTTGGTCCCCCGGAACATTTTGCAGTTGCCTGAGGCAAATGGAAGTAGAAGGCTACCGAGGAAACAGCACTTTTTAATAAGCCTGAAGTGCCTGAAAACATAGGAACAAATTGGATTGAAGGAGCAAGGTATGTGCCTAGAGCTGGCGTCCTCTCCCAAACCAATTAACTCCAGGTCTTCGTTAAGCACTCATCTATTTCCTGGACATGAAGGAAAACATCTTGATCTACTCGGTGGGGGCACTGGAGTTCACTGGGCATCGAGGGGTTCCCGTTGCTTTTTCACAAGGACCTGTTGCCAGTTCAAAGCTTTTCATGCAGGCTAAGCATCCGAGCATCTGAACAGACCTCAACATCACCATCATCACAGGAAAAAGAAAAAGAAAAATGCATAAGCAGCTGAGCTGTTTCTGTTTACCGATGCCAGTGAAAAAAAGGGGGGAAAAAACCAGCTATTTTAAGATCTTCGTATTAGATTAGAGTGCTTTTCTGGCAATTATTCATGAAGAAGATAGCTATTGCTACAGCAATGCATGTGCCTATACTTAATACTGTACTATATACTGCAGTGTTTTTCAAACTGGGCAACTTTAAGATGTGTGGACTACAACTCCCAGAATTCCCCAGCCAGCATGGCTGGCTGGGAAATTCTGGGAGTTGAAGTCCACACATCTTAAAGTTGCCCAGTTTGAAAAAACACTGGCATACAGGGTACCCATACACCATTTATTATATAAATTGCTGTAAATGACTGAATTGGCTGCCATTTTCTTCTAAACACTTCCTTGCTCATTTGATGCATGACCTTTGAACATTCTTAAGTACAATAACATTTTTTTTTTGATGTTCACTAATTCTAATGTGATGGTTTCCTTTAGATTGCCTATTGGCCTATGCAGCCAGCCATTTGGTCTACCATATACAGAGAGAGATTAGAGAGAGAGAGAGAGAGAGAGAGAGAGAGAGAGAGAGAGAGAGAGAGAGAGAGAGAGATTAGAGACAGAGGTCTCCAAGTCAGTTTTGACTCCTGGTAGGACTAGAGCTCACCATGACCTGGTTTCTACCTAGTGCTTTTAATCACAACACCAAGTTGGCTTCTAACACTGTACAATACAAGGAGATTGTGTAAATGCACACACTCGAACAGAAAGAGAGAGAAGGGAGGGAAAAAACAGCATCTTATATTATAAAGTATTTTTAGCAAAGTGTTGACAACACCGTTAGCTGAAGCCATTACCCCTGACTTTCTAATTACCTACCTTAAGGGTTTATATTTGTTTCATTACTTGTGTTGTAGAAAAGAATATTCAGACTAATGCTAACCTTACCTGACATTCAAAACTGAAACGTTAATTCAGTCTGAATTGATATTTGGTTGGTGGCAAAACAAAGTTGAAAGCTAATGAAAAGAGAAATATTCATTTATATGTGCTCCGTTTTGCTGGGTTTGTACTTTACGCTTGTTGTCTGTTTTAAATCAGCATATTTAAAACCCTTTCATTTATTATATTTATAGGCCTCCAGTCAAGATGGCTTACAGTAAAGCCATACAAAAGTAAAAATGAAGTAAATACATAAATACATGGACACAAAAGCAGGAAAACAAAACATTAACATGTGTATTTTGAATGGAATTATTTAGAGCTTGATTTTCAGGATAACAATACTCCAGCCAAAGCAGCTTTCTACCAGTAAAAAGTCTTGCAAATAGAAATAAAGTAAATATTACTTTAATATTGGTGTGTGTGTGTGTGTGTTCTATAATTCTTCTCAGAGGGCCATTGGTGGTTGAGAGGAAGGAGAAGACCAATCGCAGTAGGTTTCAGTGATGGTAATAGTCTTTAGAGGCTTTCTTTCCTCTGCCTTCAGGATGCTTTATTTATTTATTTGATTTATACCCTGCTTTGCTGCTCTAGTGAGCACTTATAATAATGGAAGTAGTCATGAAGAAAGATAAAGACTCCCTCAAGTCTTTTCCCCCTGAAATCCATGTGGCTCCCACCCTGTTGAAGTTCTGTAAAGCTCTGAAGACCTGATAGCTTCCCAAAGCCTTGAGCTGAGATGCGGTCTTCTTCGGTGTGTCTGTTATGTTTGTTTTTATTTTGTTTTTGTGCCCAGATCCCATCTTGTTTTGGTTTATATTGGTTTTTATCATATTATATTGTGAACTGCCCAGAGTCAGTTGAAGTCAGGCAGTGCCTAATTTGAATTAAATAAATAAATAAGTCAAACTTAATTCCATGAAGTTTTCTTGGTAACAATACAGAGCCCTTGGACTTCTTGTGGGTTTCCCATCCAAGTACTAATCTGGTCCAATCTTGCTTAGCTTTTGGGATCAACCAAACTCAGCTACAGTAGCTGTTGCCAACTACGGTGACCGTGATGATTAATACACATTTCCACATATATTTTGATAACTGCTGAGCCAAGCACAAGGGGCATCCGTATGTAGAAAAGTAGCAGGTTTTTGATTCCACAATTATGGCCAGCATCGAAACTTTTTTGACACCCTTCCCCCACCTCCACCCCCAACCCTGCAGATTGCTGAGAACAACACTTGCAATATGCCTAGTTCAATAGTCAACTATGTTCTGACCTGCAGATTCATCCAGTGTGGTAGAACAAGGCATTTTGCAGCCAAATTCTCAAAACTCTTGAGTACCTTTCTGTATTGTAGATCAGTGGAAGTGCAATGGGGGGCAATTGTATATTGTACTGGTCGAAGACTGCAGGAACGAAATGGGGGAGATGGGTGGCATATAAATTCAAGAATAAAATAAAATCAATAAACACAATATCTGACCTCATCTGCCATTTTTTTCATATATATTTATTTTTTTACTATTGAAAAGAAGAAAGGAAAACACATAGAAAGTGCTTTAACAAAAAAGTGAAAGGAATATAACAAAGGAAAAAACAAAACAAAACATATTAATATGACCTGATCTGCCATGTGAGATTTCTTTGTCCCGTACTCTGAATGTTTCTTTGGATGGGGAAATTGAAGCCCAGGTGGTTTTCATTCCTTTCACATTTTTAATTCTTTTTTCTTTTTTACTTTGTTTATAAGTTGTGTGTATTTTAAATAGTTTTTTATATGGTTTTAATTTTAAATGCTGCAGGCTGCCCAGAGCTGTTTTGGCCATATCAATCAAAATAAATAAATAACCAATAAATAAATAAAAATAAAAGCTACCCAAAAGGTAAATGGGGTAATGTAATTTTTGCTGAGTCTTATCAAATAATGTAAGGCTTCCCATGCAGATCCTCATCTTCAAAGAAATCAGAAAGATTCTTTTTGAAAACACTGTCAAAGTAGCTTCACTCTAAAGTCAGATTGTAAAAGTTGGCTATTGATTTGATCCTTAGAACAGGTGTGAGGGAATGGCATCTCTGTGAAGTCGGATGCGAGCTTTATTTTTTCATGTAGGTCTGTGTACCTCAGTTGGAAAAAGCCAGAGGATGCCAGCTTCTTGGAGGAGACCTACTTTCTTGTGAATTCCAAATCTACTTCGGCAAAAATGTTTCATGCTGGCTGCTGGCCAAGTTTTCTACACTCAGCAATTTCAGTTGTTGCGAGATGTACAAAAATACTTTTCAGAATCTGTCTGAAAACTTCCACAGGCATCTTTGATGTATATCATTAATTGTACATGCTCTTAACTATTTCATGGTGATTTGGCATTCCAATTCATTTCTTAATTGGACATATGTTCTCCCTGTAAATTTGATTTCTGACTTGATAGGAGTATTGCCCTATTCATTGACTCAGATAAATCTCTTGCTACTTTCTCATTTAATATTTTTTTCCTGATATATGAAAAGAATCCCTTTTCCCTCCATTTGGCCAGCCTTTGTCAGTTTATCTGACAAAGATAATGAGGTATAAGAGATAAGAAAACGGAAAGAAATGACTAGAACCTTGGGTGAAGATTATACCAATATTCTACTGCCAACATCCCAAAAACTAACAAATATATTTTGGCTGGAGCTTTTTATTTTTCTTTTGAGCCAGAATATTCTATTATGTGGTGCAGGTTGATAACATATGTATAATGCTAGTTTGATAATACTGAAGGATTTCTGGAGCTATTGGAGTCCTGTGTGCTAAAATCAAGGGAGTAAGAATAATTTAAAAAATAGTATAATTAATATGTGAAATGATTAACATTTATTTAAATGATGGATGGCAGATCTGAACATATTTCATACATAATGTCGGTTCTCTTTTCAATTTAATTAATTTTAAAATTTACATGGTGCTGGTACAGTTTAACTTTCCCATAAATTCTAATACAGACTGTTAGAAAGATGCTTATTTCTTGTATAAATAATAACATCTCATTATTCCTTATCGATTAGTGATTTGCTGTTGTCAAGAAATTTATTTTTTAGGAATTTTCTCAAGCAATGCTACCAACCAAAACCATCTCTCCATTAAATATCTACAGATTTCCATTGTTTAGCAATAATTAATTTGGCTGCTAAAAGTAGAAATTTGATAAGATTTTGTTTTTTGGAGGCGAATATGTGTAGCTCAGGGTCGAACTGTGGAGTCCTTGGGGTTCTCTGAGCTTGGTTCTTTTCTTGCAAACGTTTCATTACCCGGCTAGGTCACATCTTCAGTGCTAAAATGGGATGGGGTTTGCTCTCTATTTATCTGCTGTCTATTTATCGTCTCTATATAGTCTATATATAGCTGCTCTATTTATCACTCCAAAATATCCTAAGTAAACCAAAAGACCCAGTTGCCCAAGAAGAAAAAACGGGAGTCATCTACAACATACAGTGTAAGGACTGTAAGAAACACTACGTAGGACAGACAGGCAGGAGACTAGCAGAGCGCATCCACGAGCACCAACTAGCAGTCAGAAGACATGATGAAAATTCCTTAATCTCACAACACATGGACAGACTCAACCACAGTTCTAACTGGGAAACTGTCAGCAATTTAGACCAAGCTAAATCCAAATATGCAAGAGAATTCTTGGAAGCCTGGTATTCAGACAAGGCAGCAATTAACAGACACATAGAGATAAACAGCATCTACATACTATTCAAAAGAGACAAAAGACCAGAAGATCGCCTCACCAGCATTCAGTCACCAGCAATCACTTCCAGCAATCATCACCCAGATAAGCAAAGGTCACCACCAGGCACACAATCAAGCAGTCAACATATGCTAATCAATGAACTACCAGAAGAGCAAAACAGAACCCCACCTCCACCGGCACTGGCAAGCCAGGCCACAGCAGATAAATAGAGAGCAAACCCCTTCCCATTTTAGCACTGAAGATGTTACCTAGCCAGGTAATGAAACGTTTGCAAGAAAAGAACCAAGCTCAGAGAACCCCAAGGACTCCACATTTTGTTTTTTGTTTACTATGCTATTGCTTGTTCTGACCATCAAATATATATAGTAAACCAAACTTTGAGGAAAACAATCTTCTGTTTAGTTTTTCTCATTATTCAGCAGAATTCATATTTCAATGCAGTTTATGCAGGACATATTTTGAAACCTCAGGAGGAATAAGGTATGCTCTTGGTTATTAATGGCCCTGCAATTACAAGTTCCAATTAATGCCTAGCTTGTTTGCTTTAGTCCAAAGATCTGTCTGGGAATGTATGCTGGTTGAACCAACATTTCTTCAATATTGTGCATCTGTAGAATATTAAAAGGAAAATTTCCTGTTCACCAGTCCCTTGGGGAAACAAGAGATTGGGCATGACCTTCCTTTCGATCATCACTCTGGTGCTTTGCCTGTTTTCCATAACCTAATTTTGTCAGAGAATCCTATCTAGTCTATTTCATGGTTCTTTCATCAATTTCATTGTCCCTTAGTCAATTTCACAACACCAATAGAAAATTCCTAGCTTGATTTTCTCTGCTTATGTACGGAGGACATAGCATTGAAACACAATGTTCTTGGCAGCATGTTATTATTATTTTTTATTTTTTTTAAACAAAAATTGGAACTTTGGTTGGAGCGTGTCTTGTTTCTTCTTTCTGTAAGGCAATCAGCATTTTGATGGAGTGTAATGCCCATGTACTGTAGATTCCACCCCAGGGAACAGAAGCAGATACGTTCTGATTTAATAACCCAGCTTTCTTCTTGTAGAAAGCTAATCTTCTTCATTCATTGTCACAGCAATGGTCTGTCAGTGTACATTATCTCTTTATTTTTACAAATACTAAAAGAATCTTCTATTTTAACTGCTCCATCACACTAGTTAGGACCAGCTGCCATCTGGTTTCTCTCTTTCCTGAACTATGGCACCAGAGTGTAGGGGTAGTATTTATTTTATTCTGCTTACCTGTCCTTTCTGCATACTATCCATTGCGTTATAAACCCCTGCTTTTCTGCTGCTGAATTCAAGGTGGGTCACAATTTTTAAAAAATATATTGTTGAGAACGAGACCATATTTACATAGCTGAGACACCTTTCAAATGCAAAAACAAACAAACAAACAAACAAACAAAATACTCATTTATATCAGAGGTTCCTTTACAGTAGATCAGTGTTTCTCAACCTTGGCAACTTTAAGATGTCTGGACTTCAACTCCCAGAATTCTCCAGCCAGCTTAAGAAGTCCAGACATCTTAAAGTTGCCAAGGTTGAGAAACACTGCTTTAGATTATTCCAGTGGTTTCTATAAGCACAAACAATACATGTGGCATTACTGTAGACTATATCAGCAGGCTTATTAGCTAAAGGAGAGAAACTTAACAAGCTTCTGAATGCCAAGAAAAATGCAGCAGCATGGGTGAGGTATCCTGGCAGAAAAAAAGGCGATATCAATTCGTTTGCCAAATTTTGCTCACAACTTTCAGCATTGTTATAAGATAAGCTGTGCCCTGCTGGATCATCTAGCCCAGCAGACTGTTCTTACAGTGACCAAACAACCACATAGGTCCCAACAGATGGCCTTCAGAGGAAGTCACACTGCCATTAAAGCTAATTGATCCCCAGGACTTCTGTGAATTGGTCCAACCCTTTTTTGAAGCAAAGCAAGCTGGTAGCCGGTCAGGTTCGGTCAGCACGAGGCTTCAGGGAAGCACGGGGCTGCAGGGAAGCTCGCAGCCAGACCACGCGGAATCCACCGGCGGTAGCTAGCGGGGAAAAGAGGAACCGAAAGCGCCGCTAATTAACGGGCCACCTGCGCCCAGCCAAACAGGAAAACCACAGTGGAAGCTTTTAACTATAAACTGATAACGGTGCGAGCCAGCAAGGAACGGGGCCGCAGGCAGCGAAACAAGACCGCAACGCAGCACAGAACCCGCGGGCTTGCACGTAACGGGGAGGAACCAACCCAGCCGGAGGGGGACTGGCAATCAAGGACAATGGACCCTGACCGATCCTGCCATCATGAACAATCAAGGGGGATTATTGGGGGGGCCAATAATCCGCAGCTGCAACGTGATCGCGGGGCGGGAAAAAGCGCGGGAAGGGGGGAATATAACAAGTGATGCAATTGTACCAAGCCAGTCCTGGCTTTGCTTGTGACTACTACGTTACGCATGAGTAAACCTTCTTTGTGAACCACACGTGTCACGAGAGTTTCTCTGTCGAACGGGGCAAACCTCACATAAAGCCAGGACTCACCGTTAGCGCTACCCGGTACCACCGAGGAGCGTTTCCTTTCTCAATACAGGCATGACCAGCGACGAGGAATCCGTGGGTCAGCTGGAGCGCGAGGAACCCAGGCTCGAGGAGGGACGGTCAGAGCCACCCAGGAGCGACGGGGCAGCGGCCAGGGCCGGGCGCCCTCCATCCGAGCGGTGGTCGATGGGCGTGAACCAAGGGCCAGACGGTTCAGGCGTCACGATGACCCGAGGTTCCGGGTTCCGGAATCGCGAGTGGAATGAGAAGTTCGCCTGACTAGAGGAGAGAGTCGAGCGACGCCTAGACGCCATGGAGGCGATGCTCCAGACCCTGCTACAGAGAGTGGGACCACCAGCGGTGAGCAATGGGGCGAGCAACAGGGGTGGCGGTCCGGCACCCCCGCCGGCACCACCCACGACGCCCCGGTCGGAGGACCAACGGGCGGCAGACGCCCTGAGACTTCGAGGCATCACTGGGAAGTTCTCAGGGGACCCCGAACAGCTGCCGCACTTTCTGACGCACGTCAGGGGGTTCATGCAGAGGGGTGGTCACCTATTCGCTAGAGACGAGGACAGAGTATCCTACGTGGCCAAGCTGCTAGATGGCCAAGCAGCTAGCTGGGTGATCGGACTATACGATGCCAACGCGGCGGAACTACGGAGTTTCCCGGACTTCATGCAGGCTCTCCGGGACAGATTCGAGGACACATTGAGCGCCAAGCGGGCGGAGGACGACATCCTGCAGTTCAGACAGCGGGGCAAATCGGTATCGGAGTATGCCCTGGAGTTCCGGAGGTTGGCAGAGAAGCTCACGGACTGGCCGGAGTCCCTGAAGGTGAAGTATTTTAAGAGGGGGCTCAACCCAGAGATCCTGGAGCAGGCACTGGGGCGGGACGACCCGTCCACAGTGAAAGATTGGATCTGGCTGGCCGGAACGGCGGAATCGGCATGGCGGCAGATCCAACAGAGCGCGAGACGACGGGACCAGACGAGGGACCAGCCAAGGGAGAGAACCCCCGAGGAGAGGCGGAGCAGTCGGCGGCAGTCCACCGGGGGACGAGAGGCGGCCAGAGCCCCGAACCTGTGCTTCCGGTGCGGAGGCAGAGGCCACCGAGCGGCGCAGTGCCCGATGGAGCGGGAAGGAGCCTCACCACGGCCCGAAGTCAAGCCCCCGCGTGCGACCGGGAAAAGGACTGGCGACCGACCGCGGAAGGGGGCAGTGGCGGCGGTGACTGAGAAAGGACGCGGGGGGTGGTCGACCCCGGAGACGGTGTCCTCCGGAGAGGACTCGGAGCCGGCGGGAAACGAGGCGCGCTCGCACTGAACGGCGTCCCAGTGCGAGCAGGGGAGTCGAGGTGCGCGGACCCAATAGGAGATGAGGACTGCCCACCGTTCCGGGTGAGAATACACATCCGGGGGGTGAGATCTGGAGGGGAGGCACAGCTGCGGGCGCTACTGGATTCAGGCTGCACCCACTGCTTGATGCACCCAGCGGTGGTCTCGGGGCTCGGACTACAGCTGAGGCGCCTCCGGGAGCCCATTTCATTCAGCCAGCTAGATGGCATGCTGGCGGGGGGGGGGCCAGCTCAGTATTACACCGAGCCGGTCCAGATGACGATCGGGAGTCACCGGGAAGAACTGAGATTTGTGGTGGTCCCGGTGGCCGACTACACGGTGGTACTCGGCTTGGCGTGGCTGCGGAGGCGGAACCCACGAGTCGACTGGACGGCGGAGGCAGTGCGGTTCGGGGTCGACAGACCGGCGAGGTGCAAGAGCAGAGGGGACCGAGCCGTGGAGACGGAGGCGGCCGCAACCACCGGCGGGCAAGTGGAGGGTCCGGGACACCGGGAGACGGGGCGAGAGCAGACGGAGCCTGAGACCCAGGCGGCAACAGCAGCAGCAGCAGCGCCGGGACCTCGGAGACCCGCCACAATCCCGAGGCGTGGGGAGGCAGCGGCGACTGGCGAGACGACCCCACAGCGAGAGGCCGGGCCCGGGGAACCCACGACGGGCGGCGGAATCCCGAGGCAGTATCGAGACCTGGCGGCAGCGTTCGGGGAGAAGGAGTCCGACCAGCTCCCACCACACCGGCCCAGTGATTGCGCCATCGAGTTAGAGCCAGGAGCGACCCTGCCTAAGCCGAAAATGTACTCCCTGTCAAGGAGGGAGATGGGGGCTCTGCGGGAGTTCATAGACAAGAACCTAGCGCGGGGATTCATCCAACCAGCGAAGTCACCATTAGCGGCCCCGGTACTATTCCGGGAGAAGAAGGATGGCTCGCTCCGAATGTGCGTGGACTACCGGGGGCTGAACGCAATCAGCACGGAGTACAAATACCCCCTCCCCCTGATGAAGGACTTGATGTCGCATCTGTCTAAGGGGAGGGTGTTCACAAAACTGGACTTGCGCGAAGCTTACTTCAGAGTCGGGATCCGCGCAAAAGATGAGTGGAAGACGGCGTTCAACACGCCGCTCGGAAGCTACCAGTTTTCCGTGATGCCGTTCGGATTAAAAGGGGCCCCGGGGGTATTTATGCAGCTAATAAATGAGGTGCTGCACGACCTACTCTACCGGGGCGTCCTGGTCCACCTGGATGACATCCTCATCTACACCGAAACCCTGGCGGAGCACGTGAGCCTGGTGCGCACGGTGCTCCAGAGACTGCTGAAGGCACAGCTGTACGCAAAGCTATCGAAATGGAAGTTCCATCGAGAGCAACTAGACTACCTCGGCTACCGAATATCCAGCCAGGGAATTGAGATGGACCCGGCGAAAGTAAAGGATGTCCTGGGCTGGGAAACGCCGCGAACCCGGAGGCAACTCCAAAGCTTCCTAGGGTTTGCGAACTTCTATAGACAGTTTATCCCGAACTTCGCCCAAATCGCCCTTCCCCTAACCGACCTGCTAAAAACCAAGGGCACTGGGAAACCCCCCAAGCCCAGCATGGCACTTGCGTGGACTGCAGAATGCCAGGGGGCGTTTGAGGAGCTAAAACGGCGGTTCACAGCGGAGCCGATCCTGCGCCATCCCAACCCAGACCGGCGGTTTATAATCCAAGTAGATGCGTCAGACGTGGCAACGGGGGCAGTCCTGCTCCAGTCCAGCCCGGAGGGGGCCATCCACCCATGCGCCTACGCCTCCCGCAAATTCACCGAGACGGAGAGGAGGTGGATGGTGTGGGAGAAAGAGGTGTACGCAGTCAAGTGGGCACTGGCCACGTGGAGGCATCTACTGGAGGGGGCAGCTGAACTGTTCGAGGTGTGGACGGACCATAAGAACCTCGAGGCCCTGAAGACCCCGCGTAAGCTATCCCCCAAACAGGCGCGGTGGTCCCAATACTTCGGGAGGTTCAGGTTCACACTAAAACACATCCCCGGGAAGCGCAACTTCCTAGCAGATGGACTGTCTCGCATGCCCCAGCACGCCAGCCTACGGGAGGAGATCGTGGACTCCATCATCCCTGCCAGCAGACTGGCTCAAAGGCGGTGACCCGAAGCCAGACCAAGGGGGAGCGACGGGACGCGGCGCCTGAAGTAAGGCAAGGGTTCGCGGAAGCGGCGGAGCGGGACGCTTGGCTCAAGCAGAACCGAGAGGCGCTAACCAGCCAAGAGGGGTTGTGGTGGCACGAAGGAAAGCTGTACGTGCCCGAGGGTTGCCGACGGGAGGTCATGGAAAGAGCCCACAACAGCCGGAGCGCGGGGCATTACGGCTTCGTAAAGACGCTCCACTTAATCCGGCGGCAGTTTTGGTGGCCCATGCTCCGGAAGGACGTGGAGGCGTACTCGGGGGGTTGCCCGGTGTGCGCGACGGCGAAAGGGGCCAAAGGCAAACCTAGAGGGCTACTCCAGTCGGTAGCGGAACCCGACGGCCCATGGCAAGAGGTCGCCATGGACTTCATAGTGGAGCTCCCGGAGAGTAAGGGGAAGACCGCCATTTGGGTGGTTACGGACTTATTCTCCAAACAAGCGCACTTTGTAGCGTGCCGGCGAGTCCCCACGGCAGAGGGGTTGGCGAGACTGTTCGTGCAACATGTTTACCGGCTCCATGGCGCGCCCCGACGGGTCGTCAGCGATCGGGGCGGCAACTTCATCGCGCGGTTCTGGAGGGAGCTCCTGAAGCGGGTGGGGACGAAACAAGCCCTTTCTTCCGCGGCGCATCCGCAGACGGACGGAGCCATGGAACGCCTGAACGGGGGGCTCGAACAGTACCTGCGCTGCTACGTGGGGCACCAACAGGACGATTGGGCGGAGCTACTACCATTCGCGGAAGTGGCATACAATAACGCTGTCCACAAGAGTACCGGGTTCTCTCCGTTCAAAGTAGCCACCGGGAGAGACTTCGTCCCCATGCCGGAGTTCCCTCAGCCGGAATGCCAGATCAACTCCCTGGATGCCTGGTTCGCCCAAATCGACGCGACCTGGCGAGCGGCGCACGCGGCATTGCAAAGAGCCAAAGCCGACTACAAGAAACACGCGGACCGCAAGAGGCTCCCCGAGGAGAAATGGAAAGTGGGGGACCAAGTGTATCTGTCAACCAAAAACCTAAAGACGCACCAGGCATCGAAAAAACTCAGCCCGAGGTTTGTGGGGCCGTTCCCCATTGCAGAGGTTGTCAATCCAGTGACCGTCAGGCTGACGCTCCCGAAAAGCCTCGGGAAGATCCACCCGGTGTTCCATTGCAGCCTGCTAAAGCTGCACCAGCCGGGGAACGCCTGGCACAAGGCAGAGGGAGTGCCACCACCCATCATGGTCGGGGGGGAGCAGCACTTCGAGATCAACCAGATACTGGACGCCCGGAGGCACAAGGGGCAGACCCAGCTCCTAGTGCAATGGAAACATTTCCCCAAATCCCACAGCGAATGGGTGAGTAAAACCCACATAAGGGCGCCGGACCTAGTGCGGGACTTTTACAATAAATACCCCGGGAAGCCGAAGTAGAGCCGGGGGGGGGGAGTTGTCTTCAGGGGGGCGGCATGTCAGGTTCGGTCAGCACGAGGCTTCAGGGAAGCACGGGGCTGCAGGGAAGCTCGCAGCCAGACCACGCGGAATCCACCGGCGGTAGCTAGCGGGGAAAAGAGGAACCGAAAGCGCCGCTAATTAACGGGCCACCTGCGCCCAGCCAAACAGGAAAACCACAGTGGAAGCTTTTAACTATAAACTGATAACGGCGCGAGCCAGCAAGGAACGGGGCCGCAGGCAGCGAAACAAGATCGCAACGCAGCACAGAACCCGCGGGCTTGCACGTAACGGGGAGGAACCAACCCAGCCGGAGGGGGACTGGCAATCAAGGACAATGGACCCTGACCGATCCTGCCATCATGAACAATCAAGGGGGATTATTGGGGGGGCCAATAATCCGCAGCTGCAACGTGATCGCGGGGCGGGAAAAAGCGCGGGAAGGGGGGAATATAACAAGTGATGCAATTGTACCAAGCCAGTCCTGGCTTTGCTTGTGACTACTACGTTACGCATGAGTAAACCTTCTTTGTGAACCACACGTGTCACGAGAGTTTCTCTGTCGAATGGGGCAAACCTCACAGTAGCCAACGCCACATCTTGTGGTAGTGAATTCCAAAGCTGGATTACATGTTGAGTAAAAAAATATATATTTCCTTTTGTCTCTCTTGATTCTTTCAGGATTCAATTTCATTAGTTGATCCCTGGTTCTAATATTTTGGGATGGGGAAAATAGATTCTCCTTGTGTACTTTATCCACACCCTGCCTAACTTTATGCACTTCAATCATGTTCACTCTCATCCACCTCCTTTCTAGACTAACAAGTCCCAAATGTTACAACCTTTCCACATAGGGAATCTGCGCCAGCCCCTTGATCATCTTAGTTGCCCTCCCTTGAACGTTCTTTACCTCCACTATATTTTTTTTAAGGTGTAGTGACCAGAACTGTGCACAATATTCCAGATGTGGTCACGCCATTGATTTGCATAAGGGCATTATGATATTGGCATCTCTATTTTCAATACCATTTCTTATTATCCCTAACATGCTGTTGGCCATTTTTATAGCAGATGCACACTGTGTCGACACCTTCATTGAACTGTTTACCATTACTCCAAGATCTCTTTCCCCATCAGTCACTGCTAGCTCTAAATATACATTGGCTTTAAATTAAACTAATTACTCCATCCTCCTGCTGCCCAGCTGGCACATATTCGTAGGTGGAGACTTGTGTTTGGACAGGTAGGTGAATTTTCAACAGTTTTTTTCAGAAGGAGAAAATGGAAGGGTTTGGAGAAGGGATATATTTTGTGGTAGTACAGAGGGAAAGGTTGTGCAAAATATACCGATGTAGGCTTTCATGGCCAGTATCTGTTGGGCAGTGTTAGGCTTCAGGGTTTAGTGACCAGGGTCTAGACAACAGATTTCCTGACATTTTGCCAGCAACTATGGCTGGCATTTTCAGAGGCAAGGTGGTCTGCTGCACTAACTCATATGGTATTATCTCCTCCGATTTCCTATATATACAACAACCCTCTAAGGAAGAAGTATCATGGCATCAAGGCTGGGGGATTGCTTGAAGACAGGCCACAGGAGCTGTTCGTTGGTAGATGTTGTAGTGGGAAGTGCTGTTGGTCGGTGGGTAGGGAAAGGATTTTTAGAAGATTGTTATCCTCTTGGAGGGTGCAACAATAGCTCACAATGTATCCAGCTAGCATTTATTACCAAGCCCTAGATGGACATGGGAGGGGAGGCATGCTCATCAATGTGCCTATATAGGTTTCAAGTGTGGCATCAGCTATGACCTCAGGATAGACTAGATCAGGAAACATATTTATTTATTTTATTTTATTTATTGGATTTCTCCCCCGCCCATCTCCCCCACAATAGGGGACTCTGGGCAGCTTACAAAGACATTAAAACTATATATATATATATAAAATACATAATATATATAGAATTAAAACAATACTAAAAAAGGAAAATCCAAGAAGATGGAAAATTGGGCCGGGGACAGCCAGCGACTAGGGGGCTAGCCATCTCCCTGCTTGAGATATTCCCTCCCCGCCCCAGGCCAAGTGGCAGAACCAGGTCTTCAAGGTCCTTCAGAAGGCCAGGAGTGAGGGGGCCAATCGCACCTTTGGGGGCAGAATGTTCCAAAGAGCAGGGGCTACCACAGAGAAGGCCCGCCTTATGGACCCCGCTAGATGGAGTTCTTTTACTGAGGGGGTCTGAAGCATGCCCTCTCTGTGTGAACAGGTGGGATGGGTTGAAGTCATAGGGGAGAGGCGGTCCCTTAGGTAACCTGGCCCCATGCCATGTAGGGCTTTAAAGGTAATAACCAACACCTTGAATTGGACCCGGAAGCAAACTGGTACCCAATGCAGCTCGCAGAGCAATGGTGTTACATGGGCCCTTCTCATATTCCACAGAAAGGCCATAACTATACTGAGATAGGTTATAATAACAAAATCTTGCAAGCCTGATTGTGCTTCTCCTCCCCTCCAACTTATACTCCAGTGAGTCAGAGAGGAGTCTTCCTGAATCTTTTCTTAATACTATCTCCCTCCCTAGGACTTAAGAAATGCTTCTGTCCTCTTTGTTTTCATTATGATTTCTGAATATTTGCTTCAGTGCCATCGCCCTGACTCTATACAGGGCAAAGGTGGGGGAATGGCTTTGGTTAACCTAGAGATTCTGGTGGGACACTACTCCACAAATTACTAGATGTGAGCATCTTTGGTTGAAGCAGGGCTGTAGGCTTCAGATGGGATTGCTGCTATTGTACCAGTCTCCATACTATGTAGCTGCTTGTCTACCTGAGCTGTTGGATGCTGTGGCTGGATGGGTGGTGAAATTTCCCAGACTTATACTTTTGGAGGACTTCAATCTGTGCTTTCTAGGCACAGAGTCAGACGCAGCTCAGAGTTCATGGCCACCATGGCAGCTATGGACCTGACCCAGGTCACTGAGGGCTGAATTCACATGGGAAGTCACACACAGATTTGGGGAAGTAGCAGCATGATCTGAAATTGGAAGATATTACTATCAATTCCTTGTCACGGACAGATCACTTCCTGTTAGCAGAGTTTTCTGCAGCTGCCTCCCACTACAGGGAGATAGTACCTGTTCAGTTTGCCTCAGGCATTTGATGGGCCCTATTTACTTTCAGAGGGAGTGTGGGGTTTTCCCTAAAGCCTTGATGTACAATTCAACTGAAGTCTTAGTGTTTGGAATGAGCAAATGTTAATGGCCTTGGATCAGATTGCACTTCTGAGGACTCTGGCTACTCTTGGATCCTTGAGAGCCCTCAGGGTTTTGGAAGAACTCTGTGAGATGAAACAGCAGAAGAGATGCCTTGATTGTCACTGACAGAAGCCAAAGAGTGAATCTGACTGAGCACATGTAAGAACCTTTGTTAAGACTTGTGGCAGTAACAGCAGCAAAACACAATTAATCCTTCATTCTTATTGGATCCACAGATTGCCAGCCAGTGGCCTTATTTAAGGTGACCCAGTTGCTCCTGGGTAAGGAGGGACCAGAGGAGCACTTTTCAAGTCACCGTGAGATTATTTGAGGCATCTGTCAGATAAAGTTGCTCAAATTCACTCAGAGCTAGATGCCAGCTGTGCAGGTCAGATGGAGTTGACTGAGGAACAGTCTTGCCCTGTTTTTTGTGCTGAATGTGAGCTTGTTAGCTCTGAGCAAGTTGACAGAGTTCCTGGGACTTTAAATGCAGCCATCTGTGTTTTAGATCCATGACCCTCCTGATTGATCAAGGCCTCCCAAAAGGTGACATGTGGTTAGGTCCATATGGTGGCGAATGCATCACTGAGAAAGGGGCTGAAACTGCCACTTCTAAAGTTGTGATGATCTGGCTCCTCATCAAGAAACCATTGCTGGATCCAGCAGAAATGGACAATTGTTGTCCAATTCCAATTTTCCCTTTTTAGGAATAGAGGAACAGGTAGTATCTGTGACCAGAAGGGACTTTACATAACTTCATCTTATGTACCAATTGTACCTATTTTGGGATTGGGAGTCCCTGCTTACACTTCTTAGTCGTCAATTCACTCTACTGCCCTTGAAGAGCACCCAGTAGCTATGACTGGTCCAGAATGCAGCAGCACAGGTAGCAATGGGCATGCCTTGGTATTCCTATGTAACACCATTAAGTCAGCTGCACTGACTTCCACTAGGCTTCTGGGTGCAATTCAAGCCACAATGAAAGTTATATTTGAGCTCTTCTCAACATATCTTCTACTAGCACTAAATGGGGGGGGGGGCAGCAGAATATATTTCAAAATGTCAACAAGGTAGTAATTACAGCCACTTATTCTCATATTAATGATGAACTGAAAGAATGCCAGGAAAAATACTAATTAAAATATGATATTCATGTATTATATCTCAAGGTGGTCTACAGCATCCTTTCTACTTTTTCCCACATGTTGAGGGGTAGATTGGACTAAGAGAATGATTGATGCAAAGTCATCCTGTGAGCTTCCATGGTTGAGGTGGGACTAGAACCTGGATCTCCCCACTCCTAGTCCTACACCTTAACCACTACACTACACCAACTTCTAAGTGGAGCTTAAAAAGGATGGAGGTCATTTCTAGACCACTATGCCTATTCTGTTTTCCTTTACTTGATGCAATTTAATTTAAGTAATAACTGTGTACCTGTCCCAAATTCTTATCTTTGCTAAAGGATGGTTTGCAGTAAGGAGCTTCCCTGATATGGGGAAACAAACATAGAATTATCCCATCCCAGTCTAAATCATCTCCCTATAGAAAAAGCGAATTACATTAAGACATTCTAGCACAGATCATGTGTCATTTTATCCCCTAGGAATGGGGCAAAAGTAATCCCTTGAATTAGATGTAACTATTAGTGGTAATGGATTCTATCAGAATCAAAAAAAAAAAAATTCAAAGCAAAATGCATTTTTTTCATTATTTGGGTTTCAAGCAAACCCAGGAGTTCTTCTGAAGTGAGGGAGAAAGAGATATAATAATTAGGTTTTGAGTGTGTGCGATATTTCTTTTGAAATTGCTAATGGTCTCATTGTTAGGCTCAATCAATTAGACTGGAAGTCACAGCAGGAAATATAATTATTTTAATTATTCTGAATCGGAGACTGACGTGTGCTGAATTCAGACATTTTGTTATTTGCCTTGGCCTTTGGTGAATAACTGCTTTCATATGGTCTGAAAGTTGAGAATATCCACCAAACAGACCAATGAAAGCAGTTGTTTCTTTGTCCCTGTTGTTTTGATTGCATACACACATGCACGCACACACACACACATGCACGCACATGTACACGCACACATACATAGATGGGATTGGCCTGTAGTTGGTTAAAGGATCTGAGGAAGCATCTGGCAAGCTGAAAATTGCTCCTACTGCAGACATCTAGAAATGTAATTATTTCATGTCATCACTTCCTTCATCCTTTGTCTTTGCTGTTCTGGCATTCATCAGACATCCCCTTATCTGGGCTTCCAGAAAATTAGAGGAACAAAAGTAAACAAGCAAAGAATAGTTAAACAGATGGTACAAGGAGGCATCTGATGGTTATCCTGTCCAGAAATCTATTGCACAAACCTCCACAAACATCTGGCCAAACCCCCAGAAGCATATTTACTTTATTATTAGCTCAGCCTGTTCAGTTTGATGGTGTTGCTATTAAATGCCAGGCCGGTTCATAATAAGATCTCATTCATCCATGACTGAATCATGGGCTAGGAAGCTGATTGTATTTGGTAGTTTGAGACATGTTAATCATACCCAGTTCTATCTTCTTGAGCAGACTGCAAACAGGATGGGGAAACTTTCCAGTGGTCTCACCAAGAGAAATTTCCTGAGTTTTGAAGGTCTTCACCTAGTGATGGTCTGTAGGCATAGTTTATGAACAGGGTTTTTTTTTTTTTTTTTTGTCTGCGCTCAGTCATTGCTGACCCTGCAGTGACTGCTTGGACGAGTCCTTGCAGTTTTCAAGGCAACTGTTTTTCGGAAGTGGTTTGCCAGAGCCTCCTTCCTAGGGCAGAGCCCAGCTGGCGAGCGCAGGAGGCGGGGTTTCCGTTGCTTCGCGCCCTTTTCGGGCGAGCACGGTTTCGCGCTTACCGGCAGCTGCTCCCGACTCCCGTGCAAGGCACCGCCAGCATTTTTCCTCCCACCGGAGTGAGAGTCCCCATTTATCTACTCACGTAAGTTTTCGAACTGTTGGGTTGACAGGAACTGGGGAGGAAACAGGAGCTCACCCTGTTTAACGCAAAGGCTGGATTCGAACCGCTGAAGGGTCGACCATTTCTGGCCGGCAACTTTCAGCGTCATTAAGCCGCTGCGCCACCGCGTCCCCAGTGATGGTCTGTAGGCATAGTTTATGAACAGGGTTGTTTTTACAGTTTGACTTTTTTAATGGATTAATTAATTTTAATTATCTATGTGATATCTTTTAATTGTTCATGGTTTTTGGTTTTAGCTGGCTTATTTCAGAGATGATGTTGAAGAACCATCAAATAGGGATATGTCATGGAGGCCACGAAGGTCTGAGGGACCCCAGCATCAACTGACCTTAGAGAACTTCCACATCCATATTGAGGCTAGAGGCCTTGGGATTTCGTGGCCTCCATCACTGACTGACTGGCTATCTATCTGATAGCTAGCTATCTTTCTATCCTGCCTTTTCTCTAAGAGTAGATTATCTTGCCTGGTAGCAGATGAAGCAGCATAATTCCAAAAGCTTCTGCATCACAGGGAGTTCTAAGAACAAGTACTGTGTTCTGGGCTAGTGCTTGGTTTTGCATTCCCCACATGCTCCTGGAGGCAGACATACCCCTCAGAAGATCAAATCCTATAAGCAAAAAGATTGCTCCTCCTTGCTTAAAATCTTTACAAATCATCTCAGCTAATCTGATTTATACATGCCTTTGTCCTTATCTTCATTTTCTTCTTTGTGTGGCAAATTCTATAATGGTGAATTTCTTTTCTCCAATGCACAGGCATAACGATATGCTAAATCTTTCCTTAGGCAATGTTTAATCCACATTTGAGATTTAAGAAGCACACAGACCCAAATTCTTCCCCTGCCACGCTCCCTATCTAGCTGAATGGTTAAATACATATTTATGTCATTTTCCCTTTCTCTCTCACTCTCTCTCTTTAAAATAGTTTCATTCAGAGTGTGAGACCAGACAGCCTGCTAAATATTAAAATGCATATTTATTAGAAAGTGTTATGCAAATTTATTTCTAAAGCAAGAGGCTTGAAAGAGATGATTTTCTTTCCCCCCATTGCCCCTAAATATCACATGTTTTCTTTTTTAAAAAGGATCCCACATGTAGCAATTGAGTCCTTGAACATTATATTTAATTTCAGATCAGAGTTCCTCTCCTGTTGATAATAGTAATCCTGGACAAGCATCTTTCAGGCTTTGCAATCACCCAAAAGCTTATTTAAAAAGTGTCTGGGTGCCAGCCATATTCAAAGGAAAAAAGGGACAAGTCCTGCTGGATCAAGCTGGTGAACACTGCGGAGTTTTATTTAAAAGAATAAATAATGGAGCAAAGATTTAGTGGTAGCTGTCAACCATATAATGGAGCTTCCATACGGAATGGTGGTGTAACTCTGAAGTCCTGAAGCTGGGAGATACAGAAAGAGAGAGAGAAAGAGAGAAATTCATAGAAACATATACCCACAGATATACAAATACACAGGTGCCGATACAGATAAAGAGGATGATATTGCCCCTATAAGGGTATTAGAATGATCTCACAAACCCCATCAATGACTCCAGCTGGCCACTTCTTGAAACAGATGCTGAGCTAGACGCATTCTTGAAGCAGCCCATCAGGGCTGTTCTTCATATATCGTAACAGCCCATTTCAGAGAGGTTCAGGTCTCTTCCAACTTTGGAGGCTCCTAGCCACAATACATTAAAAAAATCATGACATACACAAACAAAAGAATACACACATGCACAAAAAGAGACATAATGTGAATATTTCTTAAGTTTGTATGATGTTTATCAACCTTCTATATTGTGTATGTTTATATCTATCATCTATCATCTATCATCTATCATCTATCATCTATCATCTATCATCTATCATCTATCATCTATCATCTATCATCTATCATCTATCATCTATCATCTATCATCTATCATCTATCATCTATCTCACCAGCTGGGTAACTGCCAGTCACTCTCTCTCAGCCCTAGGAAGAAAGCAATGGCAAACCACTTCTGAAAAACCTTGTCAAGAAAACTGCAGGGACTTGTCCAGGCAGTCTCCAAGAATTGGACACAATTGAACAGATTTTTTTTTAAAAATCTCTCTCTCTCTCTCTCTCTCTCTCTCAACTAAGCTTTCAAATCTGAGGCCTTATCTGAGCTTAAGTCATAGAATAAGTGACCTTCTTGCTCCCACTTACTTAGTCCTATGTCTGAGAAGGGAAAGTACACATTTTTTAGGCATGAAGAAGTACAAGCTATTACCCATTTATTTGGAGTCCATGCTGAAAATCAATGAATGCTAGAAATCTATCTAGGACTAGTCATACCCAAGTTTGGGGTCTTTTGGGTTTATTTAAATTGATTGATTAATATTATTTTATTTGACTTACAGCCTCTCCAACTAACCAAACTCTTGACAGTTCACAACAAAATAGAAATACAGACCATGGTATAAATAAAATGTCCACAGTAAAAAAATAGTAACAACAATATCATTTTATAGGGAGTCTCCATAAGCCTTCTAAAACAATTCCATTTTTAATATCTTTCAAAAAGCTAACAAGGTATGGGTCACTCTAATTTTTTAAGTTTTAAATTTGGGGGAATTTCACATAAGACTTGACTAGGAATCTGTGGGTTGTTTAAAATCTCATTTCTTTTAAGAAGGGCATTTGTTCCAGTGGTTTTCTGAATACCTTTGAAAATCTGTATAACATATTTTAATTATTTCTTTCTCCCTTATACCATTGCTCTCAACTTGTGGGAGAAGTTTTGTGAAAGCTGAAGCTATGCAGGAATTGCACAGGTGCAAAAAGCTGTAGAAGAGGTTTCATGAAACACCACCGTGCCCTCTTGTACCCTATGGCTCATCTGTAGTACATGATACACATCTCTAATGTACTACAGAAAGGGAAAATATGGGTTTTATACAGTAATATAGTGTGTTATGTTGTGATGGACTGGAATGGAGGAAGGGGGGTGAAAACGGTGCTCTCGTCTCCAGAGCAACGCTCTGGAGATAAGCGGAGAAAGCTGGCGCACCCCTAAACATTCCAGAAGATAGTAGAGACTTGTGCCTGGGAACTGCTGGTCAGTCTGAGAAGATTTCTGTAAACAGGTGCTGGCAAATAAACCTTGCTGATTGAACCTGCATGGTCTCCAGGAGTTCTTTGGGCTAGGCCTGACATCAATCTTCTCAGACTCACCAGCAGTTCCCAGGCACAAGTCTCTACTATCTTCTGGAATGTTTAGGGATGCACCAGCTTTCTCCGCTTATCTCCAGAGCGTTGCTCTGGAGACGAGAGCACCGTTTTCACCCCCCTTCCTCCATTCCAGTCCATCACATATGTAGCTTTAATGAATTTGCACCACTGGTTACTTGTTTACTTCTAGGAAATTTGCAATCTGGCTATAAAATAGTGCTTACCGTGGGTGGTTGCTGGAGGTACGGGATGGCAACAGATGAGCAATCCAGTTTATGCCAGCAGAGTGTGCCTTGAGTTATCCCTGCCAAGGGTCAAAAATTAGGAATCAGGTATTGATTCTTTTCAATGCAAAGTTCTTTTGCTCTCCTAATCCTACTGCTCAATTGATGATGCAATTACAGTAGCCAAAAATGTTCAGCACATGGGGTGGGTTTGCACTGGGAACCATTGTTCTGAATGTTATCTCCTGGTAGTCCACAATGATTCCATCCTTTTCTCTTTATTTCAAGAAGGCCACATCTTGACCAAAATTCTTAGGAAAAGGTAGAAGTTATTTCCCTGGTTATTACATTGGAAATCCAGTTTCCCCACTCTATTTGGGTAAGCATCCATAGGGGTCATTAGGTTTGTTTGTCTGTTTGTTTTTTCCCTCCACAGCTAATTCATAACCCCGTGTTACATGAGGTGACTGGAAGACAGAAAAAAGCAATTTACTCTATGAACAAGAGCAGCACTTGGGTCACCTTCTTCAGGGATGAAACTCCTGGAGAGAAAAGAAAGACTATTCTATTGCCTGTCAATGTAGTTCTGCCTTTATTAATGGGAAAAAAGAGGATGGGATACGGAGGGAGGCAAGCAAGAAGAAGAATTTGGTAAGGTACATTATCCAACCTCATGGATAATGAGGTTCTACTGACATAAAGGAAGGAATAAAAAAGGAGTTGGGTTTTTCGAATGGATGTAGCTGGCTGGGGAATTCTGGGAGCTGAAGTCCACACATCTTAAAGTTGCCAAGGTGGAGAAACACGGATCAAAACCAATATTTTATAATTTAGTCAGTCCTGGGCAGTCAAAGAAGACTACTCTGGGAAGCTCTGAGGGAGATGAAGCAGCTATTAAAGTGGTGTACCAAACCAAGTCTCCACTGACTGGTGTCCTGACAGCAGATTTTTTCCCACCAATTGTACATAGCTTGCTTTCTAGTCAGCCATGCCACGAAGGCATCCCACAGACTGGGCCACAACATTTCTCTTTTGTCAGGCTCATTGATTCAGGACCTCAGTTGCTGCTGCCTTCTCAAGGAATTGCATGACAGCTAAGAATATTGATTAGCTCTAACCAACAGTGAAGAACTCACCAGATATAAACAAGAAGGGAGAACAAGATGGCAACATGATGGTGGCTCTTCTCAGAGGTTGCCTTTTGCTGAACCAATTCTCATGACTGGATTTATATAATGAGCAGAAATGACCACCAAAGGAAACAAGAGATTAAGAAATAGCCATGGCAGTGACCACCAATATATTAAAGCAGTGTTGTCCCATGGCTGGCTGGGGAATTCTGGGAGTTGAAGTCCACACATCTTAAAGTGGCCAAGTTTGAACAACACTGTATTAAAGAAAAGAAACACAACATTTAAACAGATTCAAACCAAACTAATATATTTCCTGTGTTTATGCAATCCAATTCCAGCTTTACATTTCTCACCTCCTCTTTAAGGCCATAGAATCTCTGGATTCTTCACATTCTTTTCTGACAGAAATAGAAAACTATTGGTCCCAGCCTAAGAAAACTTCCCTCTTCCCAATGCCCTGATAAACATTGTGGCCATCTGACAGTTTCTCTGAGGACCCCTCAGTGACTGTACAGGACTTCTGGCTGAGTGGCTGGCGGGTAAGTATCAGCCCTGCTGCCATTGAGAAAGGGATTCTCCTCCTGACTCAGGCAGAAGACCCTCCTGATCAAGTGGTAAATTATCTTGGGACACCTGTGAATCAAAGAGGGATTGCCAGAAGAACCATATGCATAAGAAACTGATTGCTTTCAATCCATTGGAACAATAAATGGGGCTATTCCATAAAAGGAAGTTGCAAAGGTGGTAGGCTCCCTTTTGCTGGAAATCTTCAAGCAGGAGCTAGATAGCACTTGCTGGAGATGTTTTCATTTGGATTCCTGCACTGAGCAGGGGTTGGATTCAGGAGTCTAAATGGGCCATACACTTCTATGATTCCCTTATTCCAGGCTGGGCAGACACCTTCAGAGATAAGTCAGTGAGGGCAGGCCAACCAGGTTGAATGATGCCATTGCTGCATTAGACAGGCAAAACCAAATTTTGCAAGCAGTTTGGATAGCACCAGTTTTTAAAATCCAGGTTGTTCTTGAAGCCCATTCCAGCATTATAAACAATCATTGACTAAGTAACAACTCCTAGGCTACTGAGATTCAAGTTGTAGTTTCTCAGCTAAAAACATACCAAACAATGGGCCAGTTGGGAAGTGGGAAAGTTCTTGTTATGAATGTTCTCCTTTAATAAATGAGCTGAAGGAAGTATATGACCAAGACTACATTAACAGTGCAAGAACATCTATGCCCAGACAAATTTAGTCAGGTGCTTTTATGTGCTAACGTTCATACATTCTTGCATTTCAGTTTAAAAATTGGTTCCTGAGTTTGTTTTTCCTTTTTTCTCATCACCTTTCCTTTTCCCCCCAATTATATCTTTTAGATAATAAGCTTCCTGGCAGAGATAGATTGGGTATATGTTTGGGGGAGATCTTTCACCCCAGAGTGGAATAAAATATGCTTGTAAACAACCAAATGAGGGCATCAGGCTAGGATTTCACTCCTCTGGCAGCATGTTCTGGACTCAAACTCCCAAAATTATGAGACTGTAGATTGCAGTGAAGCTAAGAAGGGTCCCTTCTAAATAACATATGGAACGTTGTGGTGCACAGATCATTTGTTCTGATGCATAAAGATAATGCAACATAATAGCTCCAAGACTGCAAGCAGCACACTGGTACAACATGATGATGATGAGGATGATGATGATGATGACGATGGTGGTGGTTGTGGTGGTGGTGATGATTTTCTTGTGCTTGTGAGCTTCCATAGTCACTGTGGGAAATAGGATGTTGCATAAGATCGGAGAAAAAAACAAGCAGTGTTTCTCCCAAAGTTCACTTAATGCCTGCAAAAGCTGCTATTGAACTCTAACATTTAATACGACCAAAAGATTAAGAACATGCAGTGTGGTCATTTTGTTTTGGGATGAGTTTTTAACACTGAACATGCAGGATATGCATCTTATAAATGAACATGAGCGTAGTCAATTAATTTAGTTCAATCGAGATTACATTAAAGCTAAATTAAATTTTGCCTGCAATCTTGTCCCTCCCACAACATTCTTTGTCTGCTGTAGTCACTTTTTTTAAATGTGCCCCCCAGATGCTGCCAAGAAGTCACTTGTGGCTATGAACACAGGCATCTGAAAAGAGGCAGGTGAAAAAAATGTACGTTGTGATGTTATAGCACAAACTCTATAACTTTCATACTTACATCAGACTTCAGGATGCAAGTACAAAAGCTAAGCTTTGCAACATGATGTATTCTTGGCCATTTTTTTCTCTGTCATGATGGTTTGTACTAGACCTGGTTCTGAAAAAGTAGCAAATTCCTAAACAAAACAGGTCAATGACTTGAAAAATAGTGTGATGCTTCTAGTTAATGGAAAATAACAGCTACTTAGCTTGATAACTGGTTTCTGCCCATGCACAGCTCAGGGGCAGTAGCCTGGGTGTGCAATTGATAGAGACTAGCCCCAACTCAAACCTTCATCAAGGTAAAGTGACTTTCCTGTACAAAGCAAAGTGTGATAGAATTCTATGAGTTTGGGAAAGGAAAAGGATGTTTCCAAAATATGGCAGAGGAGAACAAGATGGATATTCCAATAGCATATCTTAAGTGAGTTGTTAGTCCATCTGTTAAAGAGTCTACAAAACAGAGGATCAAATGATTCCCAGAGATCTTGTCTTAATGTCTTCACTAATTCATGAAGGCTAGAGTACACTTTTCTAGTTTCCAAAATTCTGTAACCTAACCCCATTTTCCTTGCATTAAACCCAATTAATGAGATTGTGTATGAATCTAGCTTCCTTAGACATGAGCTGCTGTTAGGAGCTTGACACAAAATTTGTCACTGAAGTGGATCATGGTTGATCCACATTAGAGCTACCAGTTTTGGGTGGTAACAATCCAACTGACTGCTAAGTAGCAGCAAAGTCATAGAGAAAGCTCTTTAGTGCCATCTTAGTAGCCATCTAGATTTTTCTACCTAGATAAGGCAGCCCTAACCCTAGACCTAATGCATGTCAGTTACTGTAAAGGATTTTAGAATTGATCTTGGAGATAGGGAAAAAACAAGTGAGCTGTCAAGAGGGAATTTGCAGAAAAGACTTCCCAGTTCTGAAAAAGAGAAAGATGAGAAAGAAACTCAAAACCCTGATTTTGTCTGGTATAAGATGGGGCAGAGAAAGTTGGGCAGGCAGAAGCTGCTGTCAGATTGCTGTCAACACTTCAAGGTAGGCCAGATCAAGAAACAAGCATGGTAGGGATTCTGGAATGATTTCAAGATTCTGTTTTCAAGACTCCAATACCCTACTTTATTACAGTCAATAAAGATGGCAGTAAAGTGAAATATCTGAATCTTAAAAGCAGATCTAGAATTGTTGGCATAGCGAAGCTGTCATATAATAATGAAATAGCATGGCAACAGTTCGGCAAGTTAAATTGTAGCTCCTTGGAGATGCCAGCCAAACTGGCTCCTTCAGTCTTCAGCAATAGGTATTTTTCCTTTTGGGGGCATTTTTTAATCTTCTCTTTTCCAAGACAGCTTGTTAGAACTGTATGTGGGGAGTGGTGAATGGG
Organism: Python bivittatus; assembly: GCF_059951505.1. Lineage (NCBI taxonomy): Eukaryota > Metazoa > Chordata > Lepidosauria > Squamata > Pythonidae > Python > Python bivittatus. The sequence continues at coordinate 12,508,369 of NW_028277087.1, forward strand.
AAACGCCTGTTACAACTGAGTGTCAAGATTTATTCCATTGACAGTAAACCAAATTAGTTCTGTCATTGAGGTCTTGGGCCAGTGGAAGAGATGGGATTGTTATACTTTTCCAGGACTTTTAAATGGAACTAGCAAGCATGAAATCCTGCTACTCTTAAATGTATGTCTCAGCCGAGGCATGGAAGAGCTGGCAATAGTAGAGCTAAATGTGTCTTCATTTTCCCTCGTGCTTTATGGCCTTGGTCTTGAGTTTTGAGAAGGAGGAGCTGAACTGAAACGACTATAGATCAAGTGCCACAAGCACATTTCCTGACCTTTCAAAATGGGGTGAGTTCACCCCGAAAAAAAAAAAAATTGTGAAAGAAATACATTTAGCCATCTCAAGTCTAGCCCTAACATTAGACAAAATAAAGCTAGTTCCCCTGAATGGGAGACTATTCTACACCCATGGAAAACTCCTTAAAACAAGGTCAAGCAACATTTTGCAGTCCGATGCGCTACTGCCGTCATCTGTACCCGAACACAGTGACACCCACGTGACAAAAGCTGCATCGTGATGTCATGATGCAAGTCCCACCTGCACTGTGATGTTGCAGGCAGGTATGTAAGGGACTGTAGTGCATAAAGAAGATGGGCTTGAAGGACCTACGGAAGATCAACCACCAAGGCAACAATCAGATAAATGAAATCTGACCTAGGCCAAGAAGTAATTGCAAAAACACCTCAGACAGCCCCCTCCCCCCAATTCTCATCACGATAAAAGAGGGAAGAAGAGTAGCATCTTCAGACTTGCAGGATTCTGTTACTACAGCTGTCCTAATAAAAGTAGCTTAGATCTGCACAGGGTCTGTTGCTTAGTCTGGTCTATCTGATAGGGCTGACGGGGACAAAATCTGCATCATAATGTTGCAGCACGTTTCATCACTTGCCTTCCCTTGCCCCGCCCAAGATGTGACCATGACTTTACAGTTTGCTGCCACATTTCAGCAACTTGATCCTGGGTGTTGAGAGCAAAAGGAGGCATGTATGTAGCCAGTGGCCCATTCATTGACCACCCTTGTTTGAAAGAAAAGAACAGGATATGCAAGTATAACCAAAAAAAAAAAAAAAAAGGCTTTGTACATCCAATATACTTGACCAGGTCAGGTAAAGACCTAGTGGCTGAATAAACACATGCTAAGATTTACTATATTCAGTGTTAACTACGTGAAGGGGATGGGTGTATGCAAGTATTTGGGTAATAGCATATTGCACAAATCCAGACACTTTGCTTAGTTTATGGTGCAATGTTTTCAGAGAACTCAGTAAATGGATTAAATCAGTGTAAGCATGTTGTGAGAATACAGCCAAACTGTGGCAGCTTTCAACTTTGCAGATTAAAGGCTATTGTAATTCATCTCTCCCATCTCTCTGTCTCTCTCAAGAATAGTTCTTCAGTTCTACTTGAAATCCTAGATGATGCTGCAAGAAATGAAGATGATGGGTTTTGTCCAGGAATCCTTTCTTCAATCTTGCAGGAGCCACTGACCCTTGGTAGCCATGTATTATGTGTCTGGAAGAGCGATTTCCAGCAGCAGCATACATTTTTAACACATGAAAGCAAAAAATAAATACTTCATATTGGAGAGTCTGAATTTACACCAAGCTGAAATATACGAGTCCTCCCTCTTTGCATTTCAGGAGGCAGTTTAAATCTTATTTAAAATCATTTTCATAGTGATAAAACAATTCACGAATGTCACAAATATATTTATCACTGGCAAAGATTAGCCTATCTCTTCTTTATATTTTCTAAAGAGACTATTGCTTCTCCTTCTAGCACAAGAAACTGAAGAGTTCAACCTGCAATTGTGTCCAAATGGAAACTCTTGAGAGCAGAGATGAAAAGCACTAATTATGTCCGATCTTGCAGATGTTTAATTCTACCTGCAGAACCCAGACATCCCCCAGACTCTGGGAGACATTCTAGAAATAAGTTGTGACTTCATGATGGTGACTCTGTGGCACTACAATGAGATGCTTTGACTCAGAACTGTCCCCCCAACTCATCACACTAGTAATGGATTTCAAATGGCATGCTCAAACACCTTTTTGAAAATCTCCACCATATCTGTAGGCAGAAAAGTTGGGTGGATGATTTCTCCAAATTCAGAGGAAATCTGTGATGGTTTCTCAGTGACAAGACTCTGCCTTCACATTGATAGTGGCACCATTGCCAAGAACTCCAAGAAGGAGTTTCCCCATGGCTTCTTGATTGATTGATTATGTGCCATTAAGTTGTTTCAATTCCTAGCAACCACATAGGTTTTCTCCATGAAGATCTATCCCTAACCTTTTTTTTCATATTCTATCATGGTTTCTTACTTTGGAGTTAATAGAAACACGGGAGGCCAGGGAAGTGTGAGACCACAGGTATCTGAGAGAAATTGCAGTGGTGAAAAAAATGATACATGTTGTGTTGTCCCAGCAAAAACCTTGGCCTATTATACTTGCATCCTGATGTCATACAGAACCAACAATGAATGTTTCATCATTCTCCCCTCCCTCCCCCCATTTTTCTTCTCCCAGTAGATGCTTATTTTTCAGAGCCCTATAGAGAAGATTATACAATGAAAGAGAGAATAGCCAGAAGCACCTTTTGGCTATCTCATAACTCAATGGCTGTGTTTATTTGTTGGATTTCTCCCCTGCCTATCTCCCCCACAATAGGGGACTTTGGGCGACTTACAAAAAACATTAAAACTATAAATATATATAAAATACATAGTACATCCAGAATTAAGAACAATATTAAAAAGGAAAATCCAAGAGGATAGAAAATCAGGCTGCAGACAACTGGCCACTATGTGGCTAGCCACCCCCCAGCTTGAAGTATTCCCTCCCCACCCCTGGCCAAGTGGCAGAACCAGGTCTTCAAGGCCTTTTGGAAGGCCAGGAGTGAGGGGGCCAACTGCACCTCCGGGGGCAGAATGTTCCAAACAGCAAGAGTTTGCATGACACCCTAATGTGGAATTAGCTGAACCTTTTTTAGCCTAGCATGTTATGCAAATGCAGCCAGTGTTGTTCAATTGATCAATTTGTTGTATGAATTCAAAAAATGATGTTAATTTTATAGCGCTGTGAGCAATTTACTTCTCAATTCAATTCTATCCCTTCTTTTGTTTTCTGGGTGTTCCAACCATTCTCTCAACCCAGGACCAAGCAAGAGCATCCAAGGGTTGTCTTTCCGTTTCAGTTTCCTTTTGATTTTTGCCTTTCTTCCTATAATTTCTTTCTGTAGCAATTGTCTCTTAGATAGGCTGCTATCAACTACTTTAGTGGTTGTCACCTTTGTTTCACATGGGCAAACACTGGCATGTTGCCGGGGGGGGGGGATCCAAATCTGCAAAATGGCAGGTGTGGCATCAGAGTCAAAGCCCTGACTCTTTAGTACATGCTATGATGTCACTTGATTGATTACATGCTATCAAGTTGGTGTTGACTCTTAGCAGCCGCATAGATAGATGTTATCCAGGATGAAGTGATGTCACACATACAAAAGAGACAAGGTTTCATTCATAACCCTGCACCAGCCACCCTGCTGATTTTGACCCCATGTGGGCAATTTGGTGGCTGGATTTTACTGGTCTCAAGTCACTCATCCCCAGGGGGTAGTCCAGTGTTTCTCAACCTCAGCAACTTTAAGATGTGTGGATTTCATCTCCCAGCCTTCCATGCTGGGTGGGGAATTCTGGGGCTTGAAGTTCATACTTCTTAAACTTGCTGAGGTTGAGAAACACTGAAGTAGCCTATTCCAAATGGCAACAAAATGAGTTCGTGTCGCAATAAATATAAAAGGAAAACAAGCCATACACACTTCAACAAAAGCATAAATTAATACTGTTTCCTTAAGAGTTCCCATGTTCTAGAACAGTGTTTTTCAACCTTGGCAACTTTAAGCGATGTGGACTTCAACTCCCAGAATTCCCAAGGGAATTCTGGGAGTTGAAGTCCACATCGCTTAAAGTTGCCAAGGTTGAGAAACACTGTTCTAGAGTAACTATTCCAGATCTTCTTTCTTTCACAGGAAACTCTTAAAATTTACCCTAACCGAGAGGTAATTTATGCTCGTTGCTTCCCTTCATCAACTATCCCTACTCGCCAATTAACTTACTCCTCTCTGTCAACTATCTTCCCCAGAATCTCTCTTCTTTCTTGACAAGGAGAGATAATATTAACACATTAGGAACACTCAACCACTACAAAGTTAACTAAGGGTAGGCATGCCTTTTCACTGGAATGAATTTCTAAAGCAACTTTGCTTTTATCACATCAGTGAATGAGAAGGAAAAAGATTTTGAATTTCTCAGCCTGGTATTAAAGGAAGCCTTCTGGAAAACATGAAAAGCTGACTGCAAGAAAAACTGACTCCAGGCCCAGGTGTTCTCTTTCTTGTATTTTAATTGACGCTGATGCTTAGCCATTTGCAAGCTTCAGTCTCTGGGGTTTGAAATAGTAGAAGCTATGGAAGAATTATCCTTTGAGTGTATTTTGCTTGAAAATGAGAGGGCTACTTTTTCAGGTTAGGAGAACATAACCAAGCTTGTTGTGGTCATCCCCGGGTCTGAATCATTAATTATTTATTTATTTGCACAATTTATTAACTGCCCATCTCACTTTTCCAAGCAATTCTGGGCAGCGTACAACAGGGTTAAAAAAACGATCAATAAATACATTAAAAAGGATAAAAAATTTTTAAAAAAACCAAACTGAAACAGAAAATAATAGGCAAAGGGATGTTAAAAATATTTATTTATTTCAACAATATTTGTGGTTCTTTGGGATCCTATTCAGGTCTTTGTTGTGTGCTGAGCCTGATACAACTTTGTCCACACCCACCCCAAGAGATGTTTGACTAGAGCTTTTAGAACGGTGTGACTACAGTATTTGCTTTGGATCTTCGCTTTGAAAAGCAATTTAGTCAAATCTCTCAATTTAATTGACCTTTCAGATTGAAGGGGGAAGCCAGTTTGAATCACTGAAATGAACTGGATGCCTCAAAATCGATTTGAGCGCTTCTGCTTGTGTGCAGAAACAATGTTTCCTGAATTGATTTGGAAATCTGAATCGGCCCAATTTGATTAGGATGCCAGAATTGAATCGGATTAGTTTTTCTGAACCAATTATAATTGCCAAATTGAATTGGATTGACTTTTCAAAAGCAAAGCAATTGTTCAGTCAGAGTTTGCCTGATTTACACAGGGCTAATAGCTTTTTTTCCACCTCACCCTTCTCTATTTTTATATTATGGGGAATCTGTATACCACAGCCTACATCTCATGAATTAATGTTTCAGTTTAGTTCCTTGAACTGTTCCCATTCAATTTTTGCACTGTCCTGCTCAGCTTTCATACCAAAGCTAATCACATCCTACCCACTTCCTGCTTGCAAATATCATTGTGCATATGGTCATGAAAAATAGATCTTTACTATAGGTGTTAGCCCTGCAAGGTGAAGTACTAGCTATATCTTTATCGTAAGGTTATATTAACCAAATCTCACAAGACTAAAAAAATTCTCCCCTCCTTTCCTTTTACTTTCTAGAAAACTAGGGAGGGTTCCTTCTGAAACATTTCCCACTCCCTCCCTCCTTCAACGGGCTGAGATATCTTTTACATGATTGGTGTCCAGTCTGCGGCTCTCCCTCCTGTCCCCCAAGGTCATTCCCACATACCATTACAATGGTCAGATACTTGCTCACAAGCAGGCAACACATGGCCTGTAGCACCCATGTAATTCACCTCCCAAAATGCTGTGACGGTGTTTCTGAGAAGGAATAGCTCCATTCTATTGGCATTGGTCAGACTGTGTTTCAAGTTTCTGTGGCATTCCTCACTTTACATTTTAAGAGAAATTGGAAAAGGTTCAGAGAAGGACAATGAGGAAGATTAAAGGAACTGGATATGCTTTCTTTTCCTTATCTAATGCTCTTACGTTAGAGGACATCTGATTCTTTTTTTACTTTTAGAAAAAACTTCTTAATGGGAAGCACAGCAGATGAACCAGTTACCAAAAGAGGTAGTGGGCTCCTGTTTGCTCGATGTCTTCAAGCAGAAGTTAGTAGACATTAGACAGACGTTTGTTAGGATTATTTTACTTTCGATCCCTGTAATGAGCTATGACTTAATAGACCCAATAGTCCCTACCCCACTTTAAAATTCTATATCTGGCTGTTGAAAGTTGTGATCAGTCCTTGAAGATCTTTATATCCATTGTAAGGTCTTCAATCAATTTATAAGTTTACACCCCAGGAAACTCCAATGCCCACTAGCTTAGGTAACCAGTTCCTGTATAGTTCAGGTTAGCGACAGGACAAGGGACATAAGTGATACTAACCTCATCTTTGGATAAACCCATAGAAACAACACTGATATGAGTAGAGGGTGAGCAGGATCTCTTGACAGAATTTTGCATCTGGCTTCTGTAGAAGATACAGCAATGGAAGGGGAAGGCAGGCACTGAAGTCAACAAAAGAGAGGGCAGTGGTAAGACTTGCCAGGGATGATGGTGGTAATGAAACTTGTTTTATTAATAAAGAAATCCACTCGATTCCACTACTGAATGCTCTTACCCCTAAGGGGTTAAGTGAAGACATTCCTGATTAACATGCTATTTAAAACAAGTTTTCCTTAGAAGAATGTTACCCTCATAGTGCATAACACCTTTTTGCACTACAAATCACTATAGTGTTTTCAACCTCTTTCAGTTTTGCACAGCAAGGAGGTTGGTTAATTTATGACCATTCCAGAAGATAACCTCCTTGTATTGTTTTGGGGGAGTCTCATTGCTTCCATTTTCATTTGCATTAGAGGCAAATATATGCAACATGTTTTAAGAATGTTCATATAATTTGTAGTTAATTTTTATTTTCATGTTTATTACCACAACATTCTTGTCTCTGATAATTAAGGTAAATCAACAGACAGAAAAACACCACTTTTAATAAACACATTTGCTTGACTGTTTGCATTTGTAACTTGAGGCTATCCTACTTTAGACATTTACTGAATTGGAATATACAAGATGAGAACTGCTGATTGTTAGAATATTGTAATATGTAATGTTGTAAGTCCTGTTATTGCTTTGTTGGGTAATCTTTTTGGCTTTACAGTGTTGTTGAGAAAGGAATGTAAGTCTGAAACATGTCATGCCTAAATCAAAACTTTCTAACTGCACTTGGGATTCCACCCTAACCCTTTTATTGTAGAAAATGTTAGACAGATGTCTGTATTTACTTTCTCCAGGATAGAATCAGAACAACTAAACAAACTGAGGTAGCAAGAAGAGATAACTTACAGCAGCTTGAGGGAGCATAAAATAACAAGTTTCATGCTCTTTTGTCATCTATCCAAAAGTTCTTAAGGAACTCAGTTGTGAAATTGCTGACCTCCTAAGTCTGTCTGTCTGTCTGTCTCTCCCTCTGTCTATACACACACACACACACATACCCATATCCAATTTTCCCCTTAAATTGAGCTCAGTGCCAAGGGAGTGGAAGGTAGTAAGTATGACCCCAGTTCCTATAAAGGGACAGCAAGTAGGAGAGATTCAGAGGATTACAGGCTGGCCAATTTTAACATCCGTTCTGGACAAATTGGTAGAAATGGCAATCAAATGAAAAATGACAAAGCATATCATTTCCATGGTAAAGGGAAATCTGCATGAATTCTACAAAGGTAAATTCATTATTAACAACCTTCGAGTTTTTTGAGTGTCGACAGATTTGTGAATGGAGGTGACCTTGTCAACATTGCATACTTGGATTTTCAAAGAGGCTTTGGCAGAATTCTTCATTAAGGATTATTAGTCCTGCAGACTCACTGTTACCTCTATGGTTGGGGATAGCATACCTCCAAATTCTAACTACAGGGTAGCAACAGTAGGAGCAGAATATGTCTCCGTCTCCTGTTAGCGAACATCTCAGAGACATCTGGTTGGTCACTGTGAAAAACAAAATGGGGGATTAGGTTGGATCTTGGCCTGAACTAGCAGACTACTCCTATGTATGCATGCATGTATGTTTGTGTCCCACTCAAACTGTACAATTCTCAGCAGTTAACACATTACAGATCAAGTTAATACAGCAATGCTACATTTTAAAATAACATAACATCAAACATAAAATGAATCTCAGTAAAAAGCAATTGCCCTTTGAGGTAAGAAAGGTTAGGAAAAAGGAGTCACTAGGAATTTTGGAATGAACTTTAATTTGGTTAGGGTATTGTAACAGCATCTTGAAAGCCTATCAAAGCTCCTCTATACTTCAACTTATACCTAACCCAATCATGGCAAAGTTGTTTTGAGTTTCCTTCTCATGCTTTCTACTTTCCCAGGATTCAAATTTCTTTTCTGTAATGACACACTATTCCCTTCCCCCTTCTCTGAGTCAGCTCCATATTCCTTCTCTGAGGTCAATCTCAAAAATAAAAACGAAGCAAAAGATGCCCTGTTGGGTTAGAATGTTCTCTGGAACAACTCCATCTTCAGTCTCTTTCCACTGGAAGACTGTCCCAGAGAACAGATGCTATAACTGAGAAGCAGTGCCTCCTAGCTTCAACTCCCTTCCCTTCCCCAAACTGGGTAACTAGAAGCAGCTTCTTCCTTGGTGACTTAAAGGGATGGGCTGATTATGGTTGGAGCAAGCAGCCCGGTAGACAGCTAAGTGCCAATAGAACACCTTGAGGATCAAAACCAGCACTGCAAAGCCAACTGAAAGTCAATGAAGCAGCTGTAATATAGGTACAATATATTCTATCGACAGATGCCCGTTAGCACACGGGCTGCTGCATTCTGGACTAACTGTGAGTGGTCTTTGAAGAGCACTCTAAAGACCTCTTTTGATTCAGGCTCTCATTTCCTATCCTTGAATTCAGGTTTTGCTGATGGCTTCAAAGCCAAGTTTTCTCCACTGCCAAAAAGTTCCAGATGGCAGGGGCTTGGAAAGAAGGAGGAACGATGGTGCACTAATACTTTTGGAGAAGTTTCGGTGTTCAGGGCAAATGCCTAGTTAGAGAAATTCAAAGATGGGCTATTGGCACAAATACTTTTTCACAGAATTCCAACTCACAGCAGCATCATTCAATAGGGCTAATAATGAGAGACTGCTTTATTCAACAGCTTGTGAAAGACAACCAGTTCCTGTTTCTGACTTAAGTCAACAACAGCCCAAGACTGAAAAAGCCCAAAGACTCTCTTTTTCAGCCTGAGGAACTCACAAGCCATGGAGAAAGGTAACCATTTTTATGAAATCCTCACTGTTGTTCTGAAGGAAATCTCTACCTCCCAATAAAGGGAAACTGTATCTGGTTGGCTTCTAATTCCACCCACTTCATCCCCATTCCTGAATCATGTTTGCATTGCTTAAAAAGACTCCATTAACATCCGCTCTGTTCTGCTGGCTTATTGTAGCATGAAGTGTTTCTGATTAGCAGGTAATTTGATGGAGTGAGGCATTTTAATGGGCCTGGCACAGGAATGTTCATGCAAACATGATATAGAAATAAAATTTCATGAACATCTTGCTCCCGGCACAGGTATTTTCACTGTTCTGTCTGGAGCTGGAACACCCATTTGACTCAAGTGCTACAAAGTAATTGAATTAGAAAAGGGGATTAGGGCTCTTTCAAGCGCAATCTTAGACAGAGGTTTTTGTATTACAATCTGTTGTGTTCCATAAACAGTTGCAAGTGAATTAATCACAGAGCTAGTCGCCTGGTGTTGGGAGAGGTAATTGAGAGATATGAATTTTTCACTTCTCTGTTTACCTGCTCTCTCAGCTGACACTTTTTGAGGAGGGAGGGAGAAAGATGTCCAAGGAAAGAATATCTTTCTCCTGTTTATTGCAATTCTTAGCAAAGGCACTTCATCAGAGTGAGAGCAGGTGACTTAGCTGTGCACAAAGAGAAGGTAGAGACGTTGATAAGATCCCAAGAGAGAGAAAGGTAAAAGCTTTTGCTTTTACCGCAGCAGCAGTCCAAATATGGCAGAGAACCACTTTTCCTTATTTCTATGAATGATAAAAAGGAACATTCAGTATTTAATCAATTTGATTGAGGACCAGCCATTATACATGAGACTGGCACCAACTGGTCATCATTAAAACAAAAACAAATCCTTGCAAGATGATTAAAGCTCACAACATCTCTTTTCACATGAGATCACATGAGATTTTGTTTAGGTTGCCCGGCAACATTGTATAAAACAGCAATAGTATCTACCACCTGAAAGCTGTACTGATCCCTGAATTAGATGAATGGCTTATGAAAAATGTGACTGCATGTAAAGCTGCTTCTCTAAATCAGGCAGATGTTTGAAGAATAAAATGCAATCCACAAACAACTGCTTATGGAAAGAGGACTCCTTTTCAAAAGAGGCACTCCCCATTCTCTCCCCCAAGAGTGCATTTCTCTTTTTTTTCTTTTAGATTTTTTTTAATCCCACCTTTCTTATTTTTATAAATAACTCAAGGTGGTAAACATATCTAATACTCCTTCCTCCTCCTATTTTCCCTACCACAACAACCCTGTGAGGTGAGTTGGGCTGAGAGAGAGGGACTGGCCCAAGAAGATTCCTGCTACAAAGTGTATACTTTCTTTTTTCAATAAGGAAGAAATGTCACAAAATATCAGATTACAGGACAATTGGTTTTATGCCAATGCAACCAATTACTGTTTGATCAATTGACAAAGAACTCATATGATCAGTCAAATGGTATTGCTTTAAATCAGGCACTGGCCCAATTTTGATAGATCAGGTTATGATTTTGATGAATAGGAAAGCTGCACATTATCAGTTGACCTGGAACAGACGTGGGTTTCTTCCAAGCTTTGTGAGATTCAGTCCTGGAACCCTAAAATGGGCATAAGTTAGATCAGCCTGGAGGACTAGGGCTTTATGCTGTTCTTCAGAGAACTGTGGTGGATGTTGATTTATTTATTTAAACAAATGTATATACTTGCCCATTTACCAAAAGGAATTCTTAGTTTTGCTCAGGATCTTTTCAGCAGCGATTCCACATTTCTTTATCTCTAGCATTCCTGCCTATATTAGATAATTTAGAGTTCAGTACTCAGCAGGCTTATATGTTTTGTGGAATGCTTTCTTGTCAAAAGCCTGCCTGACATCTTTATTAAAGTCGAGATGCAGGCCAAGTTTTTCTTTTCTTTCCTAATCATAATAGTTTGGTTTTGGTCTCCAGAGAATTTTTGTAAAGACTAAATGCTACCTGCTATTTTCTCTGGAACTTTATTATTTAGACTGCCACTGCTGTTTTAATGTTTCACCATGCTTTAAGTTAGAATTGACTGAGCTGTTTTAGAATATGTTTTTGTTAGGATATTGCCTTGGGAATTTAAATTGAAAATGAAAAGAAAATTATGAATAGTTGACCTGGGACTATCACAGCAGCTGTTCCTAAAATACTTCTTGACAGTGTGAATGCTTTGACTGCTTGTGTAACTAATAGAGAACTCCAAGGTGGGGCCTTCCAAATGAGTTGGCTAGTTTGGCAAAGAATTCAGGGAGAGCAGCAGCTTGGAGAAAGGAAATATAGGACAACAGGGAAATAATTATTTGGTAGGTATACTCTGAATTTTCATAAAGAGCCAACACATAGATTGTGCTCAACAAGCAGCTAGAAAAAGAAATGCTTATGGAAGTCAAAGTGATTATAGTCACATTTAAGACAAACCAAAGTGACATTAAAAGCTGGGTTTGCACAACATGTACATGAAGTATCATTGCTCTTTTCATGTAACATGACATACTTAAACAAATAATGGTTTAGCATGATGGCTTAGGTCCAACAACACACTAAGAGCATTGCTGGGTTTTTCAAAATACAGTGAACCACACATTCCCCAAGCCTGTATTAACCTAGCCCAGTGTTTATACTGGGTGAACCCAGTCAAAGGAATGGGCAAATTTCAAAGTTTCCAAAACTTTTCATCAGGCAAGTTGTTACCAAACCAGGTGATGGAGAAGAAGAAAGAAACTGAAGAATTAGCTATGAATGTAAAGGCCATGAGATCCATCATAAAAATTCAATCTTTATACTGAGGTTGTACACTGTATGAGTTTGTTGGTCTAAGCCATGTCTGCTTCAACTCACCATTCAAAGTAAAAGAAGTAGTTCCCACTTCCAATCTCACAGGGCTGTTGTTGTGGGGAAAATAGGAGACAGGAATATTAGATTATGGTTGCTGCCTTGAGATGATAGATAGATAGATAGATAGATAGATAGATAGATAGATAGATAGATAGATAATATAGATGATAAAAATATAACAATAACTCATCTTAAGATCATCCAATCCTAATTTAACATTCTTTAAGAACCTAATCCATTGATTAATTCAAATCAGCTATTCTAGCCTATTACTCCAAATTACCTGCAAATTATCCAGATTGTCTATTTTAACACAACTTTTTAATTGGAAATAAAATAGGAACTTTGAAAACGTTTTCAAGTGATGTTATTAGTTTGGGAACTTCTAGCACAATTCATGCATCAGGCCCAAATTGTAGCATTAAGAGGTGTGTTAATTGCATAAATTGCTCCTGTGCAGTCTTATGTATTCCACATTATTTCTGCAAAACATCACATTAAAAAAAAAAGTGAGCTGATGTAAAGTATTGTTGCCTTTCTATCTTGCTCATGAACTCCAAAACAATGGTTTGCTGGTATTCTTTAGAGTTGGATTACACATTCATAGTGATTTATTTTTCCCCCTCTCTACAACTGACTGCTATCTTGATGAATATTAGAGGCTGCTGCTGAGGGGTTTGAGTTTGCCTTTCCACAAAGAAACACATCTTTCAAAATAAACTCCCAATTTATAAGCATGGCCACAGTATCAGTTGCATTTTCTGTCACTACCCTGGATAGCGTTTCATGGGCCATTTGACAATGACTCTCATGCTGTTCTGTTGGAGAGGAATGACCATTTGCATATGGTTATCAACCATTCAAGTGGAATGCTAGGAAATGAAATCACATATGACACCCTTTACTCTTGCAAATGCATCCATGTCACAAAGACAGAGCAACTCTGATCCTACAGACAGTGCAGTTTTGCTTCCAACCGAGAATGTTGCTGGTACAAGGTAGAAACTCTATACATTTCCAGCCATTGAATCCAAAGAAGATAATAATGGCTGGGAAGGTGGGTAAACATTTGCCTGTAAGAGGTCCACTGATGTAATTAATGAGAAGAAATTAGCCCTTTTTATACTAAATGATATCAAGTAGACAGATAAAAGAATCCCACTGGGATTTCTCAGAAAGCCAATCTGATGGGGGGGGGGGGCTGCTTCTAGGGGAAAGCACGGCAAGATGAAGATTTACAGTAATAAAGCTCAGCTATTTCTTCTTAGGAAAAATAAATCCACCAAAGGATTATTCACTCCTGGACTGACCCTGTGAACACAAGGTTTTCTACACTTTTTTTTTTTTTTAATCCTCAGAAAACTGTTCTCCTAAAGCAAAAAGCAGATTCTTAAGCACCTACAGATCTCTAGAAGAAGTTAGGTGTAGCACTGAAAATGGCAAAGTGTTCTTATCAGGGCTGACCTTGAGTTGATTCTTCTCTCCCAAGCTCAGGTATTTGCAGGAGAGGCTGTCAGTATAAACAATTTTCAAGAAGCACTGGCATAAGCAGGCAAGAAATCAGGTGTTTTGATGCAATACAGTGAAGCCTAGGCACCCGTGGCCCTTCCGATGTGGCTGAACCACAGTTCCCAGCAACCCTTCCCATTGCCCAGCTGGGATTCCTAGTTCAACAACATCTGAGCATCATGCAAATAATGGAATGGTATCCAGCATCTGCTCCCTGATTGGGCCAGATGGTAACCTCTGTTTTACAGAAATGGCTAGAGGATTATTTCTGACTTTGTTCTATCCATCCTCCTTCCCCCTCTGCCTCTCAATTTTCTCTTTTCCTTTCCTTTCCTTTCCTTTCCTTTCCTTTCCTTTCCTTTCCTTTCCTTTCCTTTCCTTTCCTTTCCTTTCCTTTCCTTTCCTTTCCTTTCCTTTCCTTTCCTTTCCTTTCCTTTCCTTTCCTTTCCCTTTCCCTTTCCCTTTCCCTTTCCTTCCTAGCTTGTGGATGAGCAAGGCAATGTTTTTTGCCCATGGCTGGGTACAGCAAAACATGTCCTTTTTCTCTTATTTATTTGGAACATTTCTATACCACTTCCTATTGAAAGAAACCTCAAAGCAAGCCACTTAGCAATAGCCGAGATGGGCTCCAAGTGATGCCCTCCTGACAGTTTGTCTCTCTACATACAAAACTATGTTCATTGCAAGTGACAGGCACTTTGCTTCTGTGGAGCAAAAACTGCTCGGTGGCTTCTAGAAAGGGAGAGATAAATTGGTAGAAGGAAGAAAGCTAATATTATAAATTGACAGAGCTTAAATAATGCCTATCAGTTATGTACTCCTGGTTTTCTGACATCTAGTAATGTATTTCCTCCCCCATTCTCCACCCCTGATATCTCAGCAAACCATGTGGCCTGATAAATAAACCTGGTTGGTGCTGACAAAACAGCTGTCTGGAGTGATGGATGAAACTCTCAGATGGCCATTAAAGGGGCACTGCCACATCTAACAGTGTGCTAAGTGTGGGACTTCACATCCACTGGCATGAAAAGATCAATGACACAAATGTTCTGGTTACACTGAGTCGCACATCCTCTCTGTCTTGCTTCTGTCACAACAGAAGCTGAGTGCATTTCAAGGCCAGAAAATGATAGCTGGTAAAAATTCAGTAGGCAGAGTTGTTTACTCTCTGGGCACTTATTATGTGACACACATGTTCTCTGGTTGTCATACCCACAGCAATCAGAGTTGGGTAGGGTGATCATGTCCTGCTCGCATAAAGGGGTGTCTGTGCTTCATATCCATGGAGGACTTGTTAAAGTTGAAGGTTTTATCCAATGAAAAGCATACGTGAGATGAAGAAGAGACAAAGTTTAAGAAATAGCCTAGACAGCAGAAGAGCTCCAAATGCTGGTAGGTACAAGAGAAATGCAAGATCAGAGTACAAACAAGGCTTGGAACCAAGCAAAAAAAAAAAAAAATCTGAGTCATGTCTAAGTCTTAATTGCTAAATAAAGGGTTAAGTATCTGGAGGGCTAAGATTTACTGCTATATTCTGGTTGAGAACCCTGACAATTAAGGGGGACAGGATTCCATTCAGAATTTAAAAGGAAAGGGGGAGTTGTTCAACCTTCTCATAGAATCACTGAGTAACATGATCACATTGGCTACTGAGCTGAAACTCCACCATTCCAGAAATCCAAACTAAAGAGTCCCAGACAGATGCTATTTCCCCATCCACTAAAGAGGAGATCATTACATTACTGGTTCCAAACTGCTTTGACATGTTAAGAAGATTTTCTCTAACACTAAATTGGAATCTTCTTTCCTATAATTTGAATCCATTATTTCATTATTTGCATTCTGGAATGAAGGTCTTGACTTTCTTCTATGTGACAGTCTTTCTGGTATTTAAAAACGGCTATTATGGCTAATCCTGTTACGGATTTGAACTCTGGGATCTTCTGTAGTAATGAAATGCTCAAGGAAACACACTGCACACAGAGAGCCTCTGATACCTACAAAAGCTTTATTAATTACAATTTCTTAAGCATTGCACACACATTCATGCTCACTTGCTCCGTCACATCCTGGCAAGGTAATGCATGGGGATTGAGAAGACAGAAGCACATCGCAGATGGTAGTTGCATGCAGAAATGGGGGGTTCTTCTGAGCAGACCCCTGTCTAGAGTTCCTTTCTGTGCCAGCATTCCCTTACACATCACCTCAGTTGTCCTTTCATTTACCTCTGTTAGGTTGCTGGGTCAAATGTGACTTACTGCATGGCAGTTATCTTTCATCTGTCTGGTTGCTGTTTCAGAGTTGACTCCCATGTGTCTTCAGTTTTCTTGCTCATAGACATTCTTCTCTCGGATCAAACTTTGGTCATTCTATTTTGTCTAATTTTCCCAATATTTTAACTCTTGTAACAACCCACTTTTTTCAATCTTGTCTTTTCAAGGCTAAGCTTGCTTCCATTTCTCTTCATTAGACTTATCTTCCAGTCCCCATATCACCCTTCTTCTTCTTCTTTGAACATGTTACTCTTGGTGGTGCCCAACAGAGGACACAATACTGACACTGGTGTTTGACCATTGCAGAACAACTGAGAATCATTACTTTGTTTCCCATGGTTTGGAAATTATACTAGCCTTCATTAAGCCTAAAACTGTATTTGCCCCTTTTGCAGCCATATCACACTGCCAATTCATATCCACTGTGTAGTCAGCTATGGTTCCAAGATCTTTTTTACAAGCCTTGTTATCAAACAAGGTATCCCCCATCCTATACCTGTACATTTCCTTCCTGTTTCTTAGTAAATACTGTACTTCTGCATTTGTTTCAATCCAATGTTATTCTTTTCATTTCTCTGACCTATCAGTATTGAGCTGAATATTATTTCTACCTTCTTGGGCAGTGTTTGTCAACCTTAACAACTTTAAGATGCCTGGACTTCAACTCCCAGAATGGCTGGGAGTTGGCTGGGAATTCTGGGAGTT